>NC_053017.2:18793407-19435558 GCF_016746245.2 Drosophila santomea
CCCATAGAAGCCTTTTCGTGTTCTTGATGGATTCGGTCGGTTGAGCTTGACTTTTGTAGTGCCATAAATCGAATAAATCGAATGAATCGAATGCAAAGCGCAGATTGCTTTAAATGCTTTAAATGCTAAGGCACGACAACAGTCGTCACTGGCAACGCACAGCATAGCGTAATTAAACGCATAATAATCTAATTGCATATTTTGCGTGTTGATTAATGTTAATTGCCAGCGCAGACGCTTTTGCTGCGAGCGCGCATTTATTATTCGCACTGCGAGTGTGCGTTTGTAAATCTGTCAATTTTCTAAATTACATTCGCACGCAGTCTTGAGTTTTGAGTCTTGAGTTTTCAGTTTTCAGTTTTAAGTTTTCAGTTTTCAGTTCTGTGTTTTGAGCGGCAACCAACCGGCAAGCTCGAGCTGCATTCGCTGTCCATTTGTTTTTTTTGTGTTTTATATATGTTGTCGCTTTTAAATGCCAATGTCTCTTGGCCAAAAACGCTGCGTTTGTGAATGAGCCGAAAGTGTAACGCGGCGGTGGCGTGTCCTTGAAAATGCCCGCCGATCGCCACAAGCACCGCCGACTTCTGGCCTGAAATCTCCGACTTGGCTAGCAGATCGCAAGTAGCAGATCGCAAATCGCAGGTCTGCAGCTCGATGCGTTCTCTTTGTACGCATGATCTGTATTGCGTTTACTAGGGTGGACCCAAGTTTCATGGGGAACACTGCTCTAAGTATATGTATTAAAACGGCAAAATATTATTTAGATTTTGTAAAAATATTTTTGATATCAAGTGATATCTTAAGTGGAAGAATGTAAAAGTACAACCAAATATTATCATATCGTATCGTATAGTATTTTATAGTTTAATTATAGTTTAACTTGATATCAAGTATCTTAAGTGGAAGAAGGTAATAGTACAACCAAAGAGTTGACTTTAAAAATATTATCATATTTAAAAATAAGAACTCTAAAAGATATATAGCCGTTTGAATACAATTTCCATTAAGAATTGCCCGAAAATTAATCATACGCCCCGTTGCGCCGCGCTCTTTGCATGTGCAAACCAACTTTGGTCCATCCTATCGGCAATCTGTGTGCGTATAGTTACCTGGGCGATGGTGGCCACCGTCAAGCCAAAGGTGAATGCGATTTGTGGTACACTTCCGCTCGTCGTGCTGCCAACGCCGACGAAGATCAAGAAAAATGTGCCCACCAGTTCGCCGAGCAGCATGCGCCAGATTTTCTTGTTCTCGGTTATGTCGGCAACGCCAACGAATTTCGACATTTCTGCAAATGGAAAATACGAACCAAACACAGACAGAGATTAGTAATCGCAACAAAATCGCAGAAATCAGAAATCAGTAATCAGAGATCGCAAAAACAGTTGATTGATACTTGCGCAGCGCATGCCAAATCATTATTAATTATTACTTTTTGTCAGCTTATTGTCGGTTTGATGCAATTCTTAGTCAATAAAAAACAATACAAAAATTAACGCAACTGTGTAGCGCTGATTTGAGTAGAATCACTGGGGGAAATCCAGCACACTAATTAGAATGTAATTAACGTAGGAACTTTTTTTTTCCAATTCGCAGCGAACTCAAATATGTTTTTGTATTTTAATTTCAAATTTAATTGCGTTTGGTAGAAGGGAAGTGGGGAAAAAGGTAAAATAAGGTATTTGATGTATGTATTTATGTGACGTTGTAGGCAATAAAAACAAGCTGGTAAATATGCACGTTCTGTGCAATTACGTCAAATAAGTTCTAGTGAAATTTCACACCTCATTCTCTCGAAATGCCTGCGCTTACTTTATATAATTTATATTAGCGAAACAAAGTGCAGTGCAAAATGCCTAAAGTAGCATAATTCACGCTTCAAATTGTTTACCCTTTGTTCAAACTATTCAACCTATTTGCACCTTGCGCAGTCTGTTCAAACAATTTGCATCGATTGATTAATTCATTTGTTTAATAGCACTTCGGTGTTGACTTCCTGACAGAAGCCTTTCATTTGTCATTATTGCCCCTGCCAGGCATCATTGGGTGCTAATGCTAATGTGTGGTTGTTAATTAATTGTCCTAGCAAATGTTTGCGAAAAAGTGCACTCCACACCGCAATTGCACTGCCAATAAAACTATTTACAAGCCTGATGCACGCCTCTTAATTGGGAGAAATGAAATGGACAATAAGTGGGGCTTATCAACAGAGCCAAAAATGGGTCCTAACCCTGTTACTTAAGCCGCATTTAAATAAAATAAATTTTATGGCCCCGCCACTCGACCAAAACATCACATTAAGTGATGAGCACACAACGCCTCCGTTTCTGCTGATAAGTAAGCTGGTGATGTTATCACCAGGTTCGCACACTTCACTTAATACGGCAATTATCTGGCGTCCCATGACTCTGAAAACCAGCGATAGTGGCAGTGCAGGGAAAAACTCATAAAAATCTGGGTGTCAGTCAGCAGTTAGCTTTGGCCACTGGCATCCGTTCAAAAACGATTGAAAACTGCACTAGCCTCTTTAAATTCAATTGGAGTACATAGTAATCGGGTGAAAATATCAAATGACCAGCTTTGTCGAGATGCAGGACAACGTGATCTGAATGAGCAGAGATCCCCGGGGAATGCCCCCGAGCAAAAAACACAAAACCCATAAATAACTTCTACTTTGGCGTCACTTTTTATCGGAATAGAAACACCAACTGATAGAGCGGTACAAGTGAGGTCTTATGGGGTGACTAACAGCCTTAAAAAGTGACAGTAAATTTGAGAAATCAGTTATCAACATTTCGATCTAAATATTTTAAGCCCAGGAAGTGGCCATTAGAGAATATTAGGAGCCATAACCATTTTATCAACTGAAATATGATAGAATCGCCAGATTGGTGGGCGCTAAAACACCCACATATTCGCGTAAATAAGATTGGAAAATGAAACCAGATCGACCTGTTGACAAGAATCGCAATTGGCCAAAACTCAATTAGCATAGGAGCGCAAAATTTATGGTCTATTTGCATCGAATGTTTGTTTAATTCAAGCGCTGTTCTCTCAATGTTAATTTGCCGCAACCAAACAACAAATGCAAATGTAAATTGAATTTAATTAAAGATAACGAAATGTCAAACATAATTACACGATCATTGTGGGACGAACAAACACAAATTATTGCCGAACTGACCCATCCCGTTTGACAATCAATCAATGCAACGGTGAGCGGGGGAAATTAATAACTTCATCTGCCAGATATTAATCATGGCAATTGAATTGAAGATTGCGATTCAAGTTCAATGTAACCCCGGCATCATTAATAAGCAATTTGTGCGGCTTTCATTGCGGCTTTGGGACGTGAAATGCACTTGATGCGTTTAGTTCATACTCAGATTGGCAGTAACTTTGGCTCGAGTTGCATAATAGCAATTGGGGCTGAGTAAACGCCTGCCTGGGCAATCAATTCAGCAATCAGCAGCAATCAGTTCTTTAATTGATGGGCTTTATATCTTGGGGCTGGCTTTTAGGAAGCCAACTAACTCAACAACTCAAAGGTCTCCATAAAGATAAAGTAGTGGCTGCTACCTAAAAATAAACCTTATCTCCGCCGTTTACTCAACTTAATCTAAATGGCCCATGTGCGATTTGCTTTGGGCCTTAACAACCTTCGTAGGCCTTCTTGCCACCAAATCCTTGGGAGATTTCGGCTAATGCTCAACAACAAACAACGAACAAACACACATCTTGATATGCCATTGAAAGTGGTCTGAAGAAAATGCGAAATGCGAAACCCAATAACTTGGGCCGTCCACAATAACACATTAAAAATTGTATTAACAAAAAGAAAAAATCATAATAACAACAATTACACACAATAGTCATCAATTGGAAGGTGAGGGCGTGACGACGTCGAGGTTTTCGACTGGATTTTGTGTGTGTTTTAGCAAAAAATATAACCATATAGCCATATAGCCATAAAAACAATCCGTCAGCAAGGCCAGTCGAGATACATTTGCGAGATGAAGATTTATCTCTGTTAATTTCGCCTTTAATTTGTTGAATACCATTTGATATTGTCCATAATGAATGGTAATTAATTTAATAAGGGGCAAAAAGATAGGCTCGCTCTCTCGCCCAATGAATTCTAAGTAAAGGTGTGTTCTAAATTAATTCGAAATCTTGGGACAACTCCATCAGTTTTCCCAGCCCATCAATCAGAACACGACAGTTGTCATTGCCATTGCCATCGACATGAAATTAATTAGTGGGGCGCACATCAAAAGCAAACTTGCTTCGCTATCGCAAATGGAAACATAAACAAGCGCCATGTACGCGTACACTTAACATTTCATTTCTTTCGAATCGAAAAATTCCCGGCGTATGCGTAATAATTTTAAAACGCTGCAAAATCGTTCCAGAGTCTTTAAGCCATCAAGAAGTTGGCTGAGAATCGACTGACCCACATACCAAAATGTACCTGTGCTTATACATACCTCTCTTACAATTATCGCCACACATTTTGCTTTTGATGGTTTGAGGTTCCTTGCACAGCCAGGCGGAAATTAGAAATTCAAAGCAGGTAAAGAATGGCTTCGAGTCGAGCTTTGTATCACTTTGTTCACAACAATCGAACAGAATAGGGAAAAAGAAAATTTTTATTCCTCGTGCTGGAGGAGATTGAAATCGCTTGACGACTGAGTTTCAAGTGTCTCATACTCTTTCCAAGAGTCGAAATGCTAAGCCATATATGTAATAAATATTTACAATTTGATTAAACCATGTTCTTAAAATCCTTCCTTCTATAAAGAGTCTATATAACTGCTATATGATTTCTTTGACTTGTTGGTCCAAAACGAAAAGATTTACTTCTTCATTGAAGCTACTCTTACCATGAGGGTATAGAGAATTCGTTTCGCAGCAGATCCCACATATTCAATTATAATGTCAAGGTCGCTGCGCGTCTTCCCCACACAATGTGAGGCAATGAATCTAAGCGCTTTTCTTATCGTTGGCAGGCCTGATAGATAACAATCTACCGAGAAATTTCACTTTCACATTTTCAGAACCTTACCCACGACTTAAGTGGCCCTCGCAGCACTCAGCTATTTCGCAATGGGCGAGATATCATCTTCAATTCGCTGCCCGTTCGCCTTTAAGTATGTATTTGCTGCCAAGTACATTCAGTCCAACGATTTATGGCTATTGCCTGAACCGACTATTCAGAACTCAGAACTGCTCAGAACGATAAGATAGGTGAGTCAGGTGAGCTGGCTGCTCCCGGATAGCCAGACTGTTTTGGATCCCCATCTACGGCTGGAGGTGGCTAGGCTGCATATAATTACCGTGTTATTAGTGGCACCCAGACCCAAACATAGTAATCCACATTGTGTTCCGAATCGGAATCTATGCCAAGTGCATGTCTGACCCCCGGGAAAAGCGGCGTTGCACTTCCCATAAACTCGACGTTGCCGCGGATGTCCGTTCGACATGGTCTTCCACCTGTACTATGCGGTTTTCTGCCAATGTGCTCACATCCTGGAAACATTGTGTGGAACGGACACTGAGAGATATTGGGTGTAAGTTTGGCCATGGGCAAGTGGTATTAGTCCGGAAAGTACACGTTTCCTTACACATTAAAGTGGCTTAGAAACTCTGAAAATAAACTATTCCAACCATTGAAGAGTACTCTACTGTTTAAACTATATCTTTCGAGTACATATTTCTCTCAGTGCCGCTTGGCCCCAACCTTGGCTGGGGCGAAAATCAAAGTGAGAGCTCGTGGTGGGGCACACGTGCCCATGAATAAAGGCCAAGTCAAAGGCTTGGCTCTTCGGAAGCCGCTCCCAAGTCCTGGCCCCGCGAATCACTTGGCTGGTTATGTTGATTGGGGAACTGGGGTTGGCTTTGGGTTAGCCATGACTTATCTGCGTATTATTAGAACATGAGCAATGTCATCGCCTGTCGCCATTTCTCACCTCATTTTCCATATCCCCAAACTCGTTAATTCGCTCCTGGCACGCAATTTTGGCATAAGTTTCCTAATTTATGGCCATCTCTGCTCATATGTTTCCCCATCATTCAAAATGGGCAGGGATCTGAAGAAATTGTCTGCGATTCTCCTGAACTAGTCTAATGGCTTATGATAGTTTTTAAGGCGTATCAAGTGGTAATTTCCTTGACTGGCGTCACTCGGACACGTGCGCAATTATAACCAACAAGAAAGTGAAATAAATTAGCGAAATTGTGGGTTTTACGTAAGACTCTTTTTGGCCTGAAACAAAGGACCACAAGGTGTGTCTCTCCAGAAGTCTCTTAAATGGGTTGTGTAAATTTACAAGCGTTATTCCTGACCATATATGTATGCAAATTATGTTACTGTCGTTCAGCCAAAGTTAATGTCAAGCAAAGGGCATTAATTTGGCATTTGTAAGTGCAATACAAAAGGTTCTGGCATATTGTTTTCAATCCATTTCGTCTACAACAATTAATCAATTTAATCGGATTATTAATTTCGGCTTTGCGCAACTCTTGGGCACTTTTGTTCGGCAAGGTGATGATTTTATTAATAACAGTCGCGGGAAAGATCGAAACCTGTTCGCTGGCCATTAAAATCGTTATAAATTAATTAGTCAGTTGGGCAGGGACTATTCAGTTTTCGTTTGCTCGTTTGCTGTGCGGGAGGAGTACGTTCAAACTCACTTGTAATCTTTATGGGCTTTTGCTCAAACGAATTTATGTCGCTTAACTCGTTTACAATGCACCATAAATCAGAGGCAATTTATTGGGGTTTGTGGTTTATGACTAACTCTGGAAGTTTGTCAATTAATGGCGATAATTTGCGCGACGATAGGGAAAATTGGGAGACTGAAAGGCTGTTTAATTGATGGCTTTTTAAAAGCCAACAAGGTGGTATTTCTCTCAAAAATATACCCAAGTAGACTACATATTCGGAACTGCACACAATCGCTTCTATAGCAAATCACAATTCCGTAGATTTAATTGATCGTTACGTGTATCAAAAACTTTCCATGGGAACCGAGCATCTTCGCCCCTCTGCATCTCAATGGCAGCTTATTATCTTAATTATAAGCTATCCGCTTAGCAAACAAGTTGATCTTCCATTGAGAACTCAGCTCAGTTGGGTGGAATTAACTGGGGATGTGCACTAACTGTGCTAAATGTCTAAATGTTCTCTGCTTCGTACCAAAACCACTTCCTGGCCTTAAGTGTGCTACTGTTTTGAATGCCAATTTCACCGTGATGTCATGTCAACTCCGCTCACGATTATTACTGTAATTTTATATCTGCGCAAAAACAGCAGCTACTAACTTCAAGTGGAAGTCTATATACATATATATACACATATATCGTGATGTCGGTCCAAGATGACAACGCATTGAATTATGAGGCGGAAAGATGTTAGGCGAAAGAGGGATATCAAATTAGCCACTCGTGTGTACAACAATTTGCAGAATTTCAGCGCCAAAGGGCCGCGAATTTCTCACGCACCTCACTCGACTATTTTTAACCGCTTACTGGTCTAAAAACTCCACTCGACCATTAAGCAGCCAAGTTAAGTGAACATATTTAATATCTAAATCAAATATGGAGCCCTGTGTTTGAACACTTGAGCAAATAGATGCTCAGGCGTTGACATTAATTAGCTGGAACCGAGAATTCTTGCCTGCCAAATGAGTATTCAGGGCCGGGTAAATATTATGGCCATTATCACAACGATATCGGCAGAACAGACAGAGATCGGCTTTAATTCTTCGGAGCAAACAGGGAATGCAATTAGGTTTTCAATTAATTGGCTGTTGAGAGTGAGCAAATAAAAGTTCCTATTTATTTGGCTCTTGGACTTGTTTTCTTCAGTTCATTCACATGACTTGACTTGGTTCGCTGTGGTTTTATTGCTTTCATTGGGGAGTCATCATCATCATCGCATAAATTGCCCCGACCGGAGTTTCCGCTGTTGTTTACTTTTTACCCAGCTAAGTTTTCTCCTATCTATCTTTTTCCATTCGAGGCTTTGCTGTCATGCAAACTTTCAGTTACAGAAACCATCATCAATCGCCACGGAAGCTAAATCGAAGCAACAAAAAGCTACGCCTAACTATAGAAAAATAACTCGGGGCTAATTTAATGTATTTGTCATGCTGCGCCAGAGAAATTATTGAAAACCAATCATCTCGTTATCGTTATCGACAGGCGGGCTACTCTTTGATTCGCCCAACCACTCAAAAATAAAAAAAAATAGAAAAAAACAAAGATAATTTATCAAAACATCTTTGCATGGCTTATTAAAGTTGATTGATTGTGCAAGAATGATTAATTTAAGGCACATTTTGGGTTACTGTTTGTGTGCTTTGAAAGTGAAATCCCATAAACAAAATGCGTACTTAATTCAATTAAAAGACGATTTTTTAAAATTGTATTGTAATATTTTTGTAATTTTAATTTCACTCGTGTAAGATAAGAAAAGATAGAAGAAAGAGATTTATAGGTAAGTGCAGTTCCTCTGAAATTATTTCAATAGCAATAGCAAATTGCAAACCAGCACCGAACGAGTGGGATTAACTTTCGCACAAAAGCATAAAGCATTTGGCGCACTCTCGCCCCCAATTTGCTCGCAATTAACCTTGGCACACACGTATTCTCCAGCCTCCAATCGCCAATCACTCACCTGTTTTCTCGACCATTTTGCTGTCTTCTATCTTCGGTCTTCTGTCTTCGGTCTTCTGGCTTCGCTCTACTGTCTTCTGGGGGCTGCCACTTGAGATTTTTGGCAAGCGTGGGGCGTTTTGTATCGAACTTGTGCTTTGCTTTCGTTTTCAAAGCGTGCTTTTTGCCTTATTGCTTTTGGCTGCGGGTAAAAGTGAGTTGGCGCGCACTCAAACTGAACTGAATTGTGCCAAAAGTTTTTTGTGGCCGAAATATAATTGTTAAGGTTAAGAGTCTTGAGGTTGCACAATTGTCTGCCACTCGACCACACGGAGTCGAATGGGCGGAAAGCGGAGTTTTTGTCAAATTATTTTCACCCGACTAACTGACTGACTGACTGATTGCCAGGCTGATTTTCTTCACTGGACTGCAATATTTTTTTTTGAAATTTTCCTTTGTAATTGGAAAGCGCAACGTGCACTAACTCGATTTTATTATTATTATCGCCAATTAAACTATCCGCTCCGAACTCGATTTCCTTTTCGGATTTTCGAAACTGCCGCTTTTCTTTTTGCTCGCAGTCTGGACTGTAGTGCTGTAGTGTTCAAAGCTGTGCTACCACGTTCGCTGCTCGAGCGCAAATAAGCGTTGCCAACGCCGCGACTGTAACTGATATACTCTCTGCCGCAGTCGCAGTCGCAGTCGCGGTCGACGTAGCAGTCGCAGTTGGCGTCGCTGCCGAAGTCAGATTTTTCAGTTTTGGGGCTTGGCCACCGCGAAGCTCCACTTGTGCCCACTCGGACGCCAAAGGATCTGGATGACTTAATCGAATGGGGGCGCGAAAACATTTGTTATGGCTCATGGGCGCGGACCTGTGCCTTTTGATGGCTCTGTTTTGCCAAAGTGAGTTGTGAGTTGTGAGCTGTGAGTTGCTTGCAAAATATTAAATCCCTACTTGGGCCTTCGGAAATAGCTCTCAGATAGTTAGTTCTGACTTAAATTAGTCAGTATGGCTTGTGGCTTCGCTATTTTTCGAAGCACAAGTATGAGTAATGCCTTGCGTCTACCCCGTAGCACCAAACATTTTCCAGTCATGGTGTTATCAGCTAACCGTTACTGATGACATATGTATGGGCTCTCCCCCAAAGTTATTCTATAGCCAATTGGCATAACATCGGTTTAAATCAACTGTTTCATATTCGATATAAATACTTACGTCTCATATTCTTCAGATATAATATCTTATCTAGATTATATCTGAAGAATATGGGATAATAAAAATACTGCATATAATATAGAATCTGTGGCAAGTGTCTTACTCTTTGGGATATGCGATTAATCACACAAAGCTCCTAGAATACAGTATTCCTTATATGGCGGCAATTAAAAACCCATTAAATTCAATTATCCGTCAGATGGCCAAACTCATAATCCAATTGCTATTGACCAAGGGGAAAGTTCACAGCCATTTTGGGTTTTTGCACACAGCCTAAGAACAACTCGCCTGCCATTTTGTTCACTTGATATATGGACTTGTGTGGCACATAGCACTCGAGGAGCAATAAAAGCATTTTTTGATCAATCTAATTGCGCTGGTCTGCCGGACCTCAGACGAAATTATCGCATAGCTGAGACCTTATCATTCCGGGGGGTTTGGACTTTTGGTAATCCACACACGCTGCACGTGACTGATTGAACCACCCTGATTGAACCACCCTGATTGAACCACCCAGATTGAACCACCAAGCAGTCGTAGTAGAACCACCTGAATGCCGGAACAGTTTTCATTTTATTTTAATGGCACCTTTTTGCAGCTTTTCCACCTTAAAACCAGGCTAATGGGCTACGGACGGTTGGCCCTTATCAGTTTCACTTTTAAACAGCTTTCCACAACTTTAATATGCCATATTGATTGCTCGGCTTTGGTGGTGAAGAGGGCTTTTACCTTGTCGACGTCGTCGTCGCGGGCTATTTTTATCTCTTAACAGAGCAACAGTTGCGAGTTATTGACAAAACAAGTGACAACCCAAAATAAAAGGAGACTTGCTCGCCAAGAGCTGCGATTTTGTTTGTGGAAGCGTCTCGGCCCATTATGAAAACAAGAGCCAACTCGTAGACGCTTTTACTTACTTGTGCCTGCGCCTGGGGAAGTCAGGCGAAAGACATGCCGGCTTTGTGGCTTTAATGAGTAATTATGTTTAATGCCAGTTAACCATTAAAATGGCACGAACTCTGGCTAAATGGGCGAGATAATAATCGCCGCCGTGGAGATGCTATGCGAGTATGCCCGTCGAGTTACCAATAGATCTTGGAAACTGGCGTTTCATTCACCAATGAGTTCCTCCTATGAGTTTGCTCAAAGAAAACCAATTGAAGGTATAATTTCATCGAGGAACTGTATGGGAATAAAGAAATCATCAAATTAGAGTCGCTTTAATTGTTATTAAGTTGTTATTTGGTTATCTACGATAGGTTTGTAAAATAGATGGTGCTGAACCTTAACAAAACTTTCAATACATCGAAAGCACAAAGGGGTTTTAGTAATAACCGAAAATAAATAATTGAAAGCAATTCTTATAATAGTAAGGAGCTTCAAAAATGTTTATTTTCCTCTTGAGAACTTATTTTAAAAATATTATTAAGCCATCTATAAAAGTATAAATAATCATTGTAATGGTAAATAAGTGACACTGGAAATCACATTTTTTTTCCCCAATGAAACGATTCAAATTTGTACAAGACGCATGCAAAAGCACATAAATCAGTCAAATGGTCACTGCAATTACCAAATCCAAATTAAATTTAATTCAGTTTTGTGCAATTATCTGTTTTCTCTGCACTTGGCACTTGTGATGCTTCGAAAACAATTCGAAATACGGTAACAATAATAACCGTAAGCGGACTCCACTGACATTGAAACATTGGCAATTGTAACTGCAAATGACGGACGATCGCCAAGTGGATCGAAAAGAAGAGGAAAATAATAATAATATATATGTATATTAAGAAAACAAAGGTGAATAATACAAATGTGTAAGCGCGCACAGGCAGAAACGATGATAATCTCGTACCGAATGGGTACAAACTGAGTATGCGCCTATGGGGGCGGCTAATAAACGAATTGAAATGAATTTTGGGCGCACAATGAGCGCCAATGAGTCGGTAGAAAATTAAATGGCCCGAAATTGGTTCAATCAGGTGGCAAAAACTGGGAGCCTGTCATTGATTTGGCCCGAGCCGAGCAGCCAAAAATCGAATAAAGGTCAATGTCGCACCCCCACTCTCCGCTTTTTTCTCTTTCCCAACTGCGATGCTCTATCTCCGCCTTTTGACACTCCATCAATCTTGGTTAGTGGCCCCCCTGCAAAACTGTGGGTCTCCGCGATGCGTGAGGGCGAGACTATGGTCTATGCAAATTCGGATTCAGATGGGTTTTCTAGGTATGATGTATGGCGCACGTGTGGTACAGTGCTCTTGGAAATTCTACTAAAATATATAGAAAACTTCTCTGCTGTAAACAGAGTGTAAGCCATTTTGCTTAAATACATATTAAAGTACAAGTTTATAATACATAATAATATATACATTATAGTACATAATACAATTACTTAAAAGTAGCACAATCTTTGGGCTTAAATATACCGGCAATCCAAGTAATTTATAATAATTGTAACTTTATTTCATAAATTATAAGTTGTATCTCTAGTTTTCATTGCTTAACTTTATTTCATAAATTATAAGTAACAGTTTTCATTGCTTAACTTTATTTCATAAATTATAAGTAACAGACATATATTGAGTTCCACAGCTATGCTTTCAGTTTCAGCATCCACCTTAGTCCGCATTCACTGTACGCGCATATCACACACTATGTTTCAATAAGGCCGCTGCTTGCGGCTGTTGGCGTTTGACTTCATTGTGTCTGCTCTTGCGGTTCTCGTTATTGTTTTTTGGCAAGCCTCGTCCAAGTCCAATTCGAAATGTTGGATTGCTGTTGAGCTATTTGTTTTGCACATTTACAGCCGCTTGTCGCCGTGCCCGGCCTCTCCTCCATCTCCATCGTCATCTACATACGAGTATACATCTACGTCTCCATCGCGATCGCGATCTCGAGACTCGATCATATTTTTGCAGCCATGACTAACCTCTGCTTCATATTGTTGTCGTTGTTGTCGTCGAGTTGTCTTCACGCATGCGCCGTGGGAAATATTTCGAAGAGCTTTCGTAGAAGCGAATCTTAAATCTTATGCGGGCATCGCAGCCGAATTCTGAATTCTGCCTGCCCATGGAACGCAGATCTACCTCTGCGAGTACCTCACATTCTCGCAGCCAAATGTTAAGGTTGATTCTGCTGGCACACGAGGCGTATACTCACTTCCTGCAGCATGCGCGGTGTACACCGCTGCGTATGAGCGATGTGGAAGCGCGTGCCGAGCCAAAAATTGCAGGTAATTAAGCAGAAATAAAAGGCTCCATCCCATCTATCCAATACGAGAATTCTAAAAGTTCGCAGCACTCCAGTATTGATTGACACAAGCACTTGTACTTGTACAATTTGCCATTTGTGTTTACCCAACTTCATCGTTTTTTTTTTTGTTCTCGCGCTGGCTTTTGTTTTATATAAAAATACATCAAGAACGATTTGTTTTGTTTTCAATTTTTTTATTCACTTTTTTTCCCCCTTTTTTAGTTAGGTTGACTGATGGCGTACGTGTTATATATCGAGAGCCCATTAAGATGGGGAACGGTAATGGGCACATAAAAAATGGCAATTGTTGAAAATTTGCTTATGTCCGATGCTGATAAGCCATCGCAGATGTTCCGAGGTTTTTCGCAATGTGATTTTAAGCGGCAATCAAGGCACACTTGACTTTAAAATAAAACTAAATTAGCGCTTTGCCGGCGAAAATAATGCAAACTTCCGCTAAAAGCCTAAACAAACCAGAGAACTTTTCTTGAAACTCGTGCGCCGATGAAATAGTCGTTTCCAAGCATTGTATTTAAAGCATTTAATCTAGTTTTGGCATATCAGCAACTAATTTTATAGGTGCGGAAGTGGCCGATCCGATAATGAATGTGGATTTATCAGTTAATATGCTAACATGGCATAAAGCAGCATATAGCTAGTGGATTTCAAGGAGTTAATGAAAATACCTCGGTATTATCGCGAGTATAGAAGAAGAACTTTGGGACACTACCACTTATGTGTAAGCATTTGGGAATTAATGTTTTTGTTAGCTAATTAAATTGAAGTAATCCCTCTGCAAAAAGCCCATGCCCCGGATCACTGAATTGTGCGACTGGCAGCTTTAGATTCCAGCTATGTCTGATTTAATGGCTTCACACTCGGGGGCGCTATGACCGGACACTTCTAATTTATTATTTTGCCAGTCAGGACACAATTACTTTGCTTTCCCATATTTCACATTGGGGCTCCAAGCCAGCGGAAAAATAAGCAAAAAGCCCAGCCCTTCCACAGGATTACAGGCCATATGCAAATGGGCGCAATGTCGGGCCAAGGTCATCGCAGGACAATCGAGAGTGGTGGCTGAAAAGTGGGCGTTGCCCAGGTGTCAGGAGTCAAGTGTCAGGAGGAGTCCACTGCTTCATATGTTTCCATTCAACTGAAAGTTGTACTTGATTTTTCTTTTTGTCCGAACAAAGAAGTGTTCTTTTTGCTCCATGTAAATCAGAAGACATCTTTATCCACAGCAAGTACTTTGTGTGTCATGATTTAAGGGAAGTTTCGGTTATGATTTATACTTGTTTGTTTCTCGGAGGCACATTTCGATGGAAGTGTTACAACCACATGTAGTTGAATCATAGGTTGTCGGTTTTGATATACACAACTATTTACCAGACAAAAATTCTAATAATTTACTACGTATATGCTTAGCTGCGCAATGAATATTTGTAATTGTGATAAAAGAAATTCAAATTGAGAAAATCTTACTAGGAGGTACAAACTTTTGTATGAGGAGGATTTTTCAATTCGTCTGATTCTTACAATACCGGTTATCAATGATAAACCTTTAAATTTTAAATTAAATATACCTACTAGTGAAGTACACTGATTCCTCACTATAATGTTTCTAATCTAAAAGCGTTAAGATAATGCTAAGTTGTATTTTTAATCTTTGCCAAATTCGCTAGTCTAACAAAGACTTGACGTTAACCTTTAAAACACCCGGAAAGACACTTTCATTCCCGTATATGCACAAATGTTAAATTACATACATTTCTTAACGATTTACCTAAATATATGCTAATATATAAATGACGAACATATATACTTCAGGCATAGTATACAATTAAAATGTTTTCTGTGCACCCCTTCGATCACTTTCACTCTTATATTTTACTTATATTATACGATTACACTTCATTTTACACCTCTTACTCGCAGTCATAAATTTGTGATTATACGCATTTATGGCGGCCTCATAAAAGTGTGCTTGGATTTGTGATCTGCAACTTTTTCGGTTATTCATTTAAAAAGGCAAATAAACTTCGAAGACAACACCCATAAAGATAAAGTGATTTTGATTCTACGTCAAAATGTCATGGAAAAGTTCAGTGTTCTCTGCTTGGCGTACACTAAATAAATTAATGAAATTGTTGGTGATGACATGATTTCTGGGCCCATTTGAGTGATAAGAACACCGAAAAGCAGTGGAAACTTTTCTGCAAGCGTCACTGTCTGACGTGAATGATGGGTGGGTGTAAATATTACCCCTAAATAACTATTTGCAGTTCATAAACTTGCTGATTGGTCGCAATTTTCAATTAAAAATATTCGCTTGGTTTGTGTCTAGGCTGATTGGATGTGAGGAGTGGTGAGTTTCTGTGCCTGGCATGTTGTGTTTCTAAGCGGTGCGCCCGCGCATCCAAGCAATTTCGAATTCATTTCCTTTTCGAACTTTGCATAGTGCATTAAGTCGATAAAGTATTTCGGCTAGGAAAGTCATACAACTATAAAAAATAGGTAGTTTTAGTTACTTTCTTATTCTTGAACGTTGAACTTAAATTAAAGTATAGAATGTAAGCAGTTTCAATAGCTCAAAACTACAAATTTACATATTACATATATATTACATATACATAGTTAATACACATGCTTAATTTGAAACATTATTGAGCTCTTAATTATTTAAAAAATATTTTGCTAATCTGTGCGCTCTTCGCCTGCGTTTATCTCTCTTTCCTCTCTTTATACACCACGCTCTTTCTGCGCCATCGTTTTTGGGGCCTTTGGCTTTTTGCTTTTTGCTGCCAAGTGCGGTCGCGCAGTTTTTGTCGTCGAGTCAAAGTGCGCGGATCGCTCGAGGAGTGAGCTGAATTCCTGCCGAATTGAATTAAGTATTTGTTAAGTGCAAGTTTAGGTGTTAGTTGTTGTCGTTGTTGCCGTTCAGCCGAGTTCGTAAGCAGGTGCAAAGGTGCCAAAGTGAGCTAATAAGAAAACAAGGTAAACTTCTAATTGAAAGTGATCATGAAAATGCATAAAAAACATACACTTTAAGTGGGCAAATAAAAATAAAGAATATTTCAGCATATGTATAAATAATGATTTTTTGAATGAAATCAAATCATTTATTACGATGTTTTAGAATATTTCAAATATATTTATTTTATTTTCGTGTTTGAATTAACACAATTTAGTCCAAAGTATATTATTTTCCAAGCGAGTTATATTTAAGTAGAATTTTTTACAATCTAATTTAATATTTAATAACTGCCTTGCTTTACTAAATATTCTTAATAGTTTAGTTTCTTCCTGTGCACTGCAACTAATGTTGTAATACCGTTTTGCATTTGCTTCTACCCCCTCTCCCTTCGCAATTTATCAAATCTACTTTGATCTGTTTTTCGCTTGTTATTGTTTTTTGAAATTGGCTAGACTGCCCCCGCATGTGTCAATCGTAAAAGTATAACAATTTATGTACAATTTTTACTTTTGTCCGCCAGCGCGATTCCGAGTAATTAAAAGTCGCGAATATAGAATGAGAAGAATGCATGCCAAAATATGTGTATTTGAAAATTTAGCCAGAACTTTGCGACATTTTATTGTGCTTTTCATTTTGAAACCAGCGTTGCGTGAAACGATGTGGTCGTGCGATCTGTTTAAGCTTTTAAGATTTCTATATTTTTGGTATTGTGTGGTATTCAATGGCTAATTGTTAATTAGGCAGGGCAATGCCATGATCCGATGATATGGTAATGGGTAATGGGACTTACGGAGCTTGGGGCATTCAGTTCGCTTCATATCTGACACTTGTGATTGATGGGTTGACCGCAGCAATTTTCTGCTCTCTGATTTGGTAATTGGCGTGCCCTGTCCACCACACGGCGCGCTTCACTGTGGCCCCGAACACGTGTGGGAGTTTGGGCTATTAACTCTGCAATTGCCTCTGTATATTTGCTTTCCCCCACTTTTATCACTCCTCCTCACTCCTGCCCCTCCCACGCTCGGCGTTGCATACAAATTTAAGGCTTAAGTAAGTTTTATGGCTTTTTAAGTGACAAAGTTGCGGCCAACAATTGCAAACGTCTATATCGTCAAATGCCATCATTAGATGGCATGTACATATGTGGGGCTAGGCCATATACTACACTTCGAAGAGTATAAAAATGAAGTACAGGAATGCACGTTCCCTGATTTTAGGCATGATTATCTACTAGTTACTAAGCTTCAAAGTCTGCATTACATTGTAGTCCCTTAGCTTTTGAAAATAGGCAGATGTCAGGTGACTACCGTGTTGGTAATACATCAACTTTTGGTAATCACTTTGATGCCACTAAATGCTACTCAAAACGGCAATAGTATTGATATCACTTGAGAAGTGGTCAAGATAATTTGTTTACTTGCCTTTAGAGTCCATAAAAATACATCATAAAAGCAAGTCCAAAGATATTAGCTCATCAGTCGCAGCAACGAAAGATTTATTCCCGTGTTATCTGCATGTGTTTTAATTAATGGCGAATGTCTTTGTGTGCGGCGATTTTTCTTAACGACATTCTTCAATATTTGCATATAATTAAATTTTATTGGAACACATTTTTAGCCGCCTTGCGGTTCAGTTCAATTCGGCGTGAGTTCAAGTTCATGAACCCGTTGTTCATACACGTTTCGAAAGTCTCAAAAATGCCTCGAATGACGAAAATCAGACCGAAATGCGTTGAAATGCATTTGACTTTGTTGGGTGTGCGAATTATGTGAATTGTGTGAGTTGTGTGAATTGTGTGAATTATGTGGGTTTTGTTCTCGCCGTTTGTGCTAATTTGTTGAGCAAACTTTTACTTTATTGTTCGGATATTATGCGAATTGGCACGGACCCACTTATACACTGCCAATTACCCACATTTGTTAGCGCGCTGTTGAAAATTCCAGAATTGGTATGGGGTATTGGGTTTCCAATTATAAAACAAGCTTATCATCCCATAAATAGCTGCCCGAAGTAATCGCAAAGCAAACTTTAATCAGAGCCTATTAATTGCTTGGATTTCTCATTCGAAGACCCAACACCTTGTGGTTCTACACCACTTAACCATTTCCATTAGCTCCAGAGAGATAATCAGCACTAGTGAATCCGCACTGTGGAATGTCAGTTGGTTGCTGGCCAATTAAAGCATTTCATAGAAACTAATAACGATTATAATTACACGCTCAATCTATGCTTACAATGCAATGATTAACGGGCGATGACAAATATTGAAACTCTCAGGTTTCTACCCATTTTTCCTGAGCCTCCAGTCAATGGAAATAGTTGTGTGGGCTTTCCACTTATCCGTGGGCCCAACCTCTTAAGTCAACTCAATTACTATCTGCTCATTCTCATCCAGCGCACCCCCTGCACCTCAATCAGGGAATAGAACTCGCGTTTTCATATCAGAGCACTTGAGTCTATTGGCTGATATCGATGTGAGACTAGATGACGCAAATGAAACACGAAATTCATTAAGATTGCATTAGAAAAATGAATGCTCAAAGTGATGAACAACTTGAATGCTTTGCGAGCATAGAAAATGGGTATTAACATTGACCGCTCACTGATTGATTACAAATGGAGTAATATATGCAATATAAATTATTTATACATACATATCTATGTATTTTTAAAGCTCTTGATGTTCAAATGTGTGGGGGCATGGCCAACAAGTCTTAGCCCATTTTTGGGCCTGTTCGTGACCGCATTGCGCCAAATAAGAAGAGCAAAGCAAACGCTTTCCACTGATGCCACTCTAGAACACTTCAAAACAGGCCTAATCCCCCCGCGTCTGCTCAACCTGGTGATACCCCTTAACCGCCGGTCAAACACTCATTCGCGAGTGCTGTTCACTCCTGACGGCGTTGTGCTCAAATATTTACCGCGCTTTTATGACTCGTTGCCAATTAAATATTATACACTTTGTTTGCCTTAATATATTCTCACATACAGCTGCAATTGCTGATAAGATGAAAGTCGTAGAGTTAAGAGGAGGATTGCCGAATGCTTGCCTCCAGTTACCCACATTTCAGTTGAGCATTAAATAAATAAACGAAGATAAAGCTTGAACATTTTTGGGATATTGTACAACTGCGACTTTTCCAATTGAAGACCAGACAAAAGTGTCGGCCAATTAGGAATCGAGACAATTGCAGCGGAAATGCAGATTGTCAAACTGTCACCAGAGGCCAAAACAATATCGCACCTTAAATGAGTGATAAAAGTGGCTAACTACCTGCTAAAGTCTGACAATTGTCCACATCCATGTTCAAACACATTTCCATTTGCATTTGGGATTGCCATTTGCATTAGCTACCAGACATCGTTCACTGATTTTTCCGTGTGTTTTCTTTCAGTCCGTCAGTTTCAGTTGGAAGGCGAAGTCAAGAAGATGGGAAAGTTCGAATACTCACTGGGTCTCAATGAGGTGAGTTCAAATCATAAAAAAAACCCAGTTTAATGGAAATACTAGTCAGTAGATGATAACAACATTGTGTAAGCTAAATATGCAGAATATGGTTAACTTACTTTTTTCTATGCATTCCAGCTCAAATCCAAGGAGCTGCGATTGTGGCAGGCCCTGATTGGAGAGTTCCTGGGCAATCTGATCCTCAACTTCTTTGCCTGCGGTGCATGCACCCAAGTTGAGGATGGCACCTTCAAGGCCCTGGCCTTTGGCCTGGCCGTCTTCATGGCCATCACGGTGGGTGTTCCCAATATACTGCGTTAATATTCATTACTTACTTTCAACTTCATTTCGTTGCAGATTGTGGGCCACTTGAGTGGCGGTCATGTGAATCCTGCCGTCACCGCTGGAATGTTGGTCGCAGGTCGAATCAGCTTGATCAGGGCTATTTTCTATGTGGTTTTCCAGTGCTTGGGCGCCATTGCTGGTACTGCAGCGGTTAAGGTAGGCAATGCTTACATATATCTGAGTGAAATTAAAAATATATATATAATACTCAACTAAGTACGCATCGAAACTAGCCGAATTTCCTTTGAACTCATTACCCAAAGTTTTAAGAAAAGTGAATACAAGGATGTACATATATATAAGTTCAAATAAACTTATGCACTATTTTCCAAACACATCTTCTTTATGACAAAACAACGTATTCCATTTGCACTTCTAAGTTCTATCTAAAAGTCATCAAAGCTAAAAAAAAGACCCCATTTGATTTATAAATTACTCAATAAGAACTGTGAGCTTCCACAAGGTATACAATTGTATATAAATAAAGTGTATTATTTAAAAGTTGGAGTATAATAACACTTTTGTTTTAAGATGATTGGTCGCAATGCATAAACACTTATCTCGCTTACTTTAAAAGTCGTGCTAAGACATACATGTTATTACATTTTTGATTGTCACACATCCGGTGCGGTTGAAAATGACTTGTGTTTTGACCACTGCTTTCTTTCGTTGAGTGGATAAATGATACGGATGATGACATTGCCAAGCATAACATATATGCCAATGTCAAGTATGTATACATACATACATATATGATTAAACACTCGCATTTTCTGGATTAATTTTATAAAATAAAAAGCTTTCAATTTCAACAGGCAGATAATAATTCGAGAATAAGCACAAACTGCTTAATATGACTCAACTTAAAAATAAATCCGTTTATTTATTTTAATATACATACAAATATTCTGCTTTACAATTAGTCAGCTATAATTTCCTTTTCGGATGAAGGAGACGGCTAACTATGTACCACCAGTATAATTGATATATATCTAATGCTTTTGTACACCAACCCATTAGATTCTCATCGATCAGGACTACTACAATGGCCTGGGCCACACCTCCCTGGCGACCAATATCAGGGAGCTGCAGGGCCTGGGAATCGAGTTCTTCCTGGGACTCCTGCTGGTGCTCGTCGTCTTCGGGGCCTGTGATCCCCACAAGCCGGACTCCCGCTACACGGCGCCCCTGGCCATCGGCATGGCTGTGACCCTGGGCCACTTGGGCACCATCCGCTACACTGGGGCCAGCATGAATCCCGCCCGCACCGTGGGCACCGCCTTTGCCACCGACAACTGGACGTCGCATTGGGTGTACTGGGTGGGTCCTGTGCTGGGGGGCGTGGCAGCCGCCCTGCTCTACACCCAGGTCCTGGAGGCGAAGCCCGTGCCGAAGGCGAACGAGGCATCCGAGAAGTACCGAACGCACGCCGATGAACGCGAGGTGAGAGTCAGGTTGATAAGCGCCTGGAGCGAGGAGTCCTTCTACTGATCAGTGATCCCACCCACCCATTACACACACACACCCATCACACACCACACACACAAACACCCATCACAAGACTCACTCAGACTTGCATTGTAAATACTCCCAAGTTACTTGATTTCAGGGATGCAAACCGAACCGCAACCCGAACCATTTGTCGCCATATCTCGCTTAACTATAACTTAAAAACTTGTGTTATGTTTTATCGCTTTAGCAGCAGATATTCGTATACTAAAGCTATTACGACCTGCACGCAAAACTAATCTAAGCCGCTTTTGTGAACCGCTAGCATTGGTTTAGAAAATCTTCAATCCTCTCAACCGAACCCGTCCACCATTTCGATCGGTTTGCATCCCTGTTTATTTGGCCAACTAAATTTGTTGATTTATGGCAATTTATTTACTTGCAGATGCGCAAACTGGAGGGAGCCCGCGACTACGCCTAGAGATAAGTTAACCCATGCAACTCGAATCTAGGGATAGAGATGAGATCTGTTTGTCTAATCCATTCATTTCAGTGTCTAACACACCCATGTCGTGTTCTTCTGCGTTCGTGTGTATTTATGTATTTATTCATGCAAAGTTCATTTTCAACTAACTAATATTTAATGTGTAAGCTGCCCTAAAATGCAATCTACAACAAAATTACTTGTACTCTCATGCGTTTACAATAAAGTGGGAAACATTAACTGAAATAAACGTGGTAACACATTGTAACAATATTGCCTTGATTTACAACTAGATATAATTTTCCTTCCTGGTTTTGCGCCTTCGAAAAGAAGCGCCATGAAAAGCTTATGCTGCAAGCTTTTCCGACCGACTTTTCCAACACTTGGTATGCGGAAAAGCTCCGTGGCAGCATACGGCAAAAGCGTCATGCGCCAAAACTGTCAAAAAGCGTTAAGGGAAAATCGGAAAATCCGCAGTCGTCTCCGTCGTTGGCATTGTCGTTGCGTGTGACCTGCTGAGTAAAAATTACAAAATTAACAAATAAAAAACGGCTATCGACACAAATTGGCCACAACTTATTGTTCGACAATTGATAAATTATTCGAATTAGTGAATTAAACAATTGGCAAGTGAGCACGGTGAATTGAAAGGCCAGTGGAAAATCAAGGCGAAGCGATGCACTAAAGTGTTGTGGGCCAAATCAATAGAAAAAAGCAGTGAAGGAAAAGTCAGCAATCGACGGAAAAGCGACCGAGACCACGGCGAGGGTCGAATGCAAATTGCAGTAGACCTCGGGAGGGCTAAGAACACAAGTTGGCCGAGTTAAGCTGGCCAATCGATTCGAGAATCGGGAACAATCTTATGAAACAACGACCCAACCGACCCGGAAAAGTGTGAAACGAAAGGAAAGCAAAAGTGGAAAGTGGCAAGTGCTGGGAAAAGTGAAGAGGCTGCAGCGTGGTGTAAACACAACCGCACAAAATCAATACTCGCGTGTGTCTGGGCCACCGAAACGCAGGCGGCAGTCAAACATGAACGAGGACTCCAACTCAGTTGGCCAGTAGTAACTGGGACTAAAGGCAAGTAGTTAAGCAGTCTAAAGGTCTAAAAATAAGCCATTTAAAGCCCTGCTCTGCATTTGACCCACTATGCAATTAGCTCGTTAGAGCCATTAAAACTTGATGAATGGCCAGGAAATGTGATCGCCAGTTATAATCAACGCTGAAACGGTGGCATTGCGAACACTTGTTGCGCGGGAACAACCACAAATGCCAAATGCAAGTCAAATACCAATTTAATATATCTCTGATCCCATTTTCAATTATGTTTGATGCAGTGATGCTGTTTGCTATAGTGGGTTCCATATTGACAACACTTTGTTCTAAATTGGGTGGTGCCAAGCCAAAACCTTAACCTGAAAAGATCGATAGACCGAACGCTAGTTTAATGCTCCTCTAATATCAAGGGGTATATAAGTTGGCAGATCAAGGGATATTAAAGCTAATATAAATATCAATACCATCAGCTGCTGCAGCAAATAACAAATTTAAGTACTTAAAGTAGTGAGCATCTAGAAGATAGGCGTTGATAAGTGGATCAGCACTTGTTATTTATGTGTTTATCTATTTCAAATAGGTATCAATTAGTCAGTCATCCCCATTGATTTCGAATCGCTTAAAGAATATTCTTAGCAGTGGCATACATATAAATATAAATAGTTCTGTCCGCCGCTCCGCTCGCTTTTCTGGTCGCCCGCCCTCGCAGTATTTTGACACTTTGCCAAAGTTCAATGCAAAAAATGCCACAATAAATTCGGCCAAGCCGAACCAAAAATATGTGTAAAATGCAGAGCGGCGTGTGAAATGTGGAAGTCGAAAGATATGATATGATACACCAGCGATGGTTAGCATTCGAAAAGCCGGTCAATCGCAGGGTGCCAAGAAAGCATTGACATCAGCAGCAGCCATGACTTCAACTCATCCGTCCAACAGAAGCAGAAACAGAAGCAGAAACACTCACACCCACTGACCTAGAACACTTATTAGAGGTTGTGCGACTCTATTTTTAGAGCCATCTTTTTGATCCACTTATATCTAGGCGGTCTATATATACGCCACATATTTATATTGTCATATTGACGCACGCATCTGAGGCTGTTCCGCGGCAACTTAAAGTGCCACAAATCAAACTCATCGAAACTCATGCGGCGACCCTCGCCCGTGTGCACCATTAACGCGCCATAAAAGTTGGGAAACCACAGTTGGTCACAGTTCGGGAAAGTGTTAATCTTTATGCTTCCCATTCTATTGTGGGAAAACCCAGGGGACTTAAAATGGGAAGCGTTTCTGGGGAAAACTTGCTGGAATTTCTGTAAGTCAAATTTTTAGGCATATATAAATAAATAATTTAAATAAGAGAGGGGAAAGGCTATAAAAGTTGACTTAAGAAACCAAAACTAAAAACTTTATTGTGATCTAAATTTTTAAAATTATGTTAATATATCATTGATAACTACTTTTAGTGACGGCATTATAATGCTTCGCTACAGGAACAGGAAGTGAGTGCAAATTGCGGACAGCAGATAGTATAAACTCAGAAATTCTTGGCCCACTCCAAGTAAGCTGCCCACTCTGAGTAAGACATTGAAAAAGATTATTAAAATAAATTATTCCAGGTGGGTGGAAAGGCGTACAAGCGGCAAGATGTGGACGCAGAGAAATGCAGTTGGCAATTGGCTGTTGGTATTAACAGGTAATCCCTTCACTCATCCATCCTCACACACATCAAACAAGTCCGAGAAATAATCATCAAATAATAATGAACAAAGGTCAACACCTTTTTCAATTGAGTGGTAAACAAATGCCGATAATAAACCGATGGCCAGCATAAGTTCTCGCTGCTTTATGGGACATAAAACTATATTCTATCACAGATCAATGAACTTACTGGGGACTTTGGAATAAAGATATATATTAGATTTCTCAATAATAAAACAAACAGAGGGGATAGTTTAGGAAAAACAAGATTTAATTTACTAAGAACTAATTTGGTTTCGGTTTTTTTAAGAAAGTGAATTCTGTAAGGATATTTGCAACTGACAGTTCCATAAACATACACATATTTTATTATGTACACTAAGTAAAAAAACCGCATAAATGTGAATAAGTTGGTGAGTTCCGTTTAAGAGCAAGCTGATCGATCGAATTGAAATTGTTTAGATGAGGCACCGAGATGATTGATTTTCATTTGTTTAGCTGCTAAGCCATTCACAATTCAATTGAATTTGATTGAAAACATTTTTTACATTATTTTTATTTTTCATTTTCCATCGGTAACAAAAAATATATATAGTTTTTTTGGCATTGGCAAAATTCGCTACCACCGATAATTGTTTTCCAAGTAAGTTTCGTTTTGCGTATGATTTCCCCATTCGATTTGAACAGAATTGCCTTCAGTTTTCGTACTAATCTAAAATGAAAATAATCCCCTGTAAAAACGTGAAAAGCAATTGTTGCGTTCGATTTGAGTTTGGTTTGGTTTTCATTTCTGGTTTCGTTTCGTACGTGCCGTTGATTGTAAATGCCGTTTTATATCGACTGTAAGCAGCTGTCTGTACTCTATACATTCTATCCACCCATATTTATTGCATATTCCTGGTCACATCCAACAACAACACGTATGCGTCTTGATTTGCAGTGAAGTTCACACCAAAATGTAAACGTAATTTGTAAAAAATCTTTCCTCTTTGCCTTTTACAACACTGTCACCTTGGTAATGTTCATATTTGAGAAGGCGGTGGAGTCGAATGGCATCGGAACCTAGTGTGCGGTGTAGACGTAATTCCCAAAGTGTGTAGTCTTGACATTTCACCCACCAACTACTACTCTTTTCTCCTCAAACGTACCCAAAGTCAGCCGATAACTCAATGACAGGTACAGTTGTGCTTGCTCGAGGGAATGCAGAATCGGAACAAGCTGCGGGATCAACTGTACCTGGCACGGGGCATAGTCTGGTGCCCACTTATCCCAAGCCCCTTGATTTTGTATCTTTGGTTTGTGCTCCTTCTACTGCCCACTTCTACTTTGCTCTCTCTCTTCCATTATTTATTTGCAGCCGTTATCGGATTTCTAACTTTCATATGGATTCCGCAGACCTCAGCCGAATGTCAAAGTATGAGTCCATTGCCTTTCCAACCCAGAAACCTTTTGCTTAAACCCATTGATTACCTTTTTGCCAAAATCTAAAAAAAAATAAGAGTCATGCATAAGTATATGTACAATCTATTTCTAACTAACTCGAGTCGGTTTATTTCGAGTTCGCCATGAATAAGAAATATTTTTGGATTATCAGTGTTACCCAAGATCTTATCGTTTTCGTATTCAAAGCTCGATCTGCCGATAGTTTAAGGCTATCTCGTTTACTTCTAAAGCTATGCCACCAATATCCATTCAGTTCTTTGGGGCATCCCCATTACCTTTTTCCTAACTTCACTTATCTTTAGTTTGCACTTTTCTCTAGTTTGTTTGGCACCAAAGCTATTCGACATCCCTCCTTTGTTTAGTTTTATTTTCGTACTACCCTCTAAAGGTTCATTGAAAATCTGCGGTAAAGAGCGTTTCGGAACAAAATAGCTTTTTTAGAATCAAAAATCATCAACAAGAATAAAGATCTGAAACAAACTATACTCGGAATAACGATATTGAAATCATATTTACCTCTGTATGCGTATGCCTGTATACTTCATATGTGAGAGTGTGCGTGCATGCTTTAAATGACACAAAAAAATTTACAAAATACAACCCTAGTAAATCCTAAGACATAAATGTGTATTCTGTTTTGTAAAAATTTCTTTGCAATGTAATTTAGTCAGACAAAATTGTTGTTCAACACTTAACCGATTCAAAAGATTTACAAGAAATTTATATGAATAAATGTTTTCTGCCTGCTGTTTGTAAGCGTTTGCAACTTTAAGCATGCTTTTGTTTGTTGCACGTTTTGGCATTCCTGTACCCAAACTAACCTAACCTCAAACTAGTCCGAAGATCAGCAGAGAATCGTACTATAGTCGAAAGTTGATAATAACGAAATATCTTTTCATATAGCGCGATCGATTTACTGCTATGAGTGCGACTCCTGGACAGATGCCCGCTGCAAGGTATTAAAATAATAATGGATATATAGATCGATATAGATATATAGACTAAAATGATATTATTTGCAATTATGCAGGATCCCTTCAACTATACGGCCCTGCCAAGGGACCAACCTCCCTTGATGACCTGCAACGGTTGCTGCGTGAAAATGGTGCGGCATCAGAGATCACGTGAGTACTTAGCACCACCCGACACAACTGTACCCCGGACTTGGGACGTGACTGTACCCAGATGTCTGCCCATTGCCAATTGATTATCCTTTGACTGATTGATCGACACCCTTGTGTGTGCGTTTCGCCGTCTCTCTCTCTCTCTCCCTCTCTCTCTCTCTCTCTTCTCTCGCTCTCTCTTTCAGCGTACGAGGTGGTGCGACGCATGTGTACGTCACAGTTACAGATCAATTTATTCATGGTCGATCACGTGTGCATGATGGAAAGTTCAGGCAATGGACATATGTGCTTTTGTGAGGAAGATATGTGCAATTCTAGTAAAAATTTACACACTAACGGTTGCCAGCTGCATCTCATACCCATCGCAGTGGCAGTGTCTTGGCTAATGGGTCAATTGCTCAGCAGATAGAAAGTGTTAGGTTCACCCACAGAAATCCACATACTCAGAACATACAGAACATACAACACAGCCAGAGAAAACCCTACACACTCACTAACTCTTTTCCTCTCTATCTAAGCGTATGATTTGTAGATTGATTTGATTTCATTACGATAACAGTTTCGATTGATTTGTTTTGGAGCACAGTCCGCAAAGGTCGGACCTCGAGTAGCTTCGATCAGCACCAAGCGAAGACTCGAAAACCCAATCTACGGAATGTGAATGCATACCAAAGCTTCCAATGACAGAAGGCTTTCTCTATTTCTCTATCACACACAGTAAACACACCCTAAGCGAGCTTGGGATGCACAGAGTTCTTGAGATGCGAGTTTAATCGAATCGAATCGAATCGCATCGAAGTCGAATCCGAATCGAATTTAATCACAGTACTCGTACTCGGTATTTGAATTGCATGTTGTTGATGCTAAAGCTGAAGCATGTAGCGCTTAAGTAGGAATCGTAGTGGTTATTACATTTTGATTTCGTTGTTACTTACATTTGTAAATGCCCCGACCAGAGGGATAAACCAAAAAGCCAGTAATCGATTCACACTTTAATTCGTTTATAGACTTACTTTGAACATTTGTGTAAATCATATGTAAACTTGGAATAACTCGACCCCAGACACAATGTGTACATAGCCAGCCTCAAAAACATCAAAGTTCATCCCAAAAGTATTGCAGTTACCAAGTGAACCATTTGCTCATCTTGTTTATTCCAAAGTCGGAGGAAAACTCCATAATGCATAAAACGTTACTTTGTTGTTAATACTCTGTACCCTAGATCTTAGCCATTAAGCTGTACTCTCGGTTCTCGCTTGGACACCAAAACCAACTAAAATCCCACGCATCATATCACGTACCGAAGCAACAATGAGACCGAGCTTTGGTGACCTATCGATCTTAGAGTAGAACCTGCCACCAGCACCAAACTGTATAAAGTACCAATCACCCTGGTCCCTTTGGTTTATGTTAACAAGTGATAATTAGATTGTAAGTAGAAGACCCAGTTCCCAGTTCCCAATTCCCAGTTCCCAGTTCCCGATTTCGATACCAAACCCTAGACCCGTAAAGAACCCGTATCCCTCATTATGAAATTGAAATTAAAATCAATTCTCATTCATGCTAGTGATAGTTTTAAAACGAATCGAATCGGAATTATAGCTTATATAGTTTATTATTTAAATTTTTGGAATTTGACTTAATATTATGAATGAATAGTTATGATTATCATCTCGATTAGAGTATTCGACTTGAAGTTTTGTATTCTAAGCGTAAACCTTTTCATTTGTATAATTGAAGATTGGCTAATAAACAACCATTTTTACCATACGTATATTTCTAGCAAAATTTACTCTCAACCGTTGCTGTTACTTTTTAGCTTAAATTTGCTTTATCTACTTACTACTCACTTAACCAACTTTTCAACAATCGTGCACTTTTGCCCACGCATTTGTACAATACTTAACCTAGACTTGGCTTTAGTTTAAAAATGCTTACCAAAACTAACTAAAAAAAATCAATAGAAAATCCGTATCCGTCCAACAGGGAAGCATGAGAACTAGTTTCGTTGCTTGGGCACAGGTAAGTCACAAGCCAAGAAAAAACCTACTAAAATCAAAAAAGTCAAGTACAGTTGCGCACCGTTTTCTTAGTTCGATCTTGCCCCACTCGTAGATGGATGGGATATCGGATTTTAGCCGGCCTATCTTGGTGGTTCACATACACACTTTCACTCCTTCCCCGATCCAGCACCCTCCTGCCTCCCTTCCGCTCCAGAAACCCCAAACACTTAGCGAAAATTCCCAATGCAATGTTTACACCAATCGTTTTTCAGTTTTGTTTGTATTATTTATTGCTTTCCTGGTATGTTGGTTTGTTCGATTACAGATAAACTTATATATTTTAACCACAAATATCTTAACGATTTTGGTTTGTGAATGTTGACAATATTCTTATAACCAGTATTTGATTGATTGATTGACGGTTAATGCGTTCGAAAGTTTAAACAAAAAACATAAATCGAAAAAGGCAATGAACTTAAAAATAAAACACACACGGATTTTGTAGTGCAAAAAATAACATATTTTAATTTAGTACTTTTTGTAGTTCCAACATCTATCTCAGCGCCTACACACTCTCTATTTCTCTTTCTCTGTATCTCCTCTATCTCTCTGTATATCTTTCTATCTGTTCAATTATCTTTCACTCTTATAACAACTAACTTTGATCCTAAGAATCTTTTTACTAACTTTCTTCCAAAACAGAAACCACAAAGAACTCTTTCACTAGAGCCACACCTGTAGCATATACTAAAAAAAATCTTTAAGATTACACTAAATCACAGATACACTCACTGAATGTTAGCGAAAAATATACAGAAAAGACGATACAGTTACAAAATTAGCTATGCACTTAGAGAAACACACAACAAATGACTCATGAATATACTATAAACCAATGGTGAATTTTTACTACTTGTAGGCGCGTTTTTGAACCAAAATATTAAATCCGTCTAAACAGCCCGATAATGCTGGGTCTTAGCTTTCCATCCATAGATTCCTCACAATACAAAAAGCACTAAATTAATATCAAAGATCTTACCAATATAGCGAAACGCTAACTCAAGTGATTATTGGTATTGGTTGATGAATATTGCAAGGAAATGAGAAAAACCAAAGAGACACAAAAAGCCCACAAAACCAACTCTCTAGAAGAATCAGCAGTCGCTTTTATGTTTTCATTTGAGTTATGGTTTAGTTTTCGGTTTCGATATTCCATCTTGAAAATAGCAGATAATTCAGATTTTAAATTGACTTTACACCTCAGCTCACCACGCACACATCAAGTTCTTCCCGCCACTCACCTCAACTCACCATTTCACCCACTCACCCCAACTCACCACACCAAGTGGCGCGTGCGCCATAAATTCCACCAGTGGCGTACGCAGGAATCTCTCAAAGATTTTTGTATTTTCAATTAAATATGTTCAGCTTATGTTTCATATGCTGTATTAATAATAAATAGCCTCCCCCTGCGCACGCCACTCTCTTCCACCACCAACAAGGTTGCGCAGGCGCGACAGATGGACATCCTTCCCTCTCTCGCAGCTGCGCCACGCCCACCACCCACAGCCACCCACGAAAATGGTGCTTTTTCACATACGACACCACTGTCTGACTATGTTTTTCATCATGTACGCCATCGCAATCCATGCCACAGTGGTCGCAATGCCGCGACAGCCGTTCCACAAGTGCCACGAAATACTATAGAGATTACTGTTTGATTTCCGCTCGGAAAGGCATTTTCCATTTTCGCACTTTGTGGACGGCAGGCGCGCGTGCATTGCCGAGCATCTGAAACCTCGAGGGTAGAAATGAAAAATTGGCCACCGCCTGTCACCGGCGAGTATTCCCAAATACTCTTCGCTTTTGGCCACAGGCGGTCGCCGCCCCAACTGTAATTGTGAACGTCCGTGCGGCAATTCCCCAAAAATGATTGTGAATTACGATCGAACGATCGAACGAGTGAAACCCGAGCCTGAACCCAAAGAACTAAGGATACTAAGGCAGCTGAAAGACCGTTGGAGGATCGGCGCGGGATCTTGAACTTCTTCTGCAAATCAAGCTTCTTCTGCTTGGGGCTTTTAAAGAATAAGGCTTTGAGGCTTTCTTTTTACTAAGCAGGTGCTTCCAACTCGCTTTGCTGGACCAATACCAACATATTACCAACATTCAAAATCGCTTGGCCAAATCAGCATTATCCCTAGAAATTGTTAAGGACTAGCGCGTTTATTTTAAGTGTATATTCGAAAACAAATTGAGCAAACTTTAAGTCAACGAGCACCTTTATCAACTATCAAGACATTGTAACCAGCAAATAAACAAAGTTAAGCAAAACAGCGAGTACGAAAAGCCTTGTAAGAGATTATAATAAAACAAAAGCATTTAAAGGAAGTTATAAAGTGAAGTTGTTATTTGTATGTACAATAAATTTTTATTTAAACTAGTCAAATAAAATGCTAAGGCATCCACCACAAAAATAAAACAACCAATAGTTGAACTCATTCAAGAAGAATCATTTTTTAATCATTTGTTGTCGGTCGTGAAACGAAACATTTGAAATTACAAAATTCTATTTCGCATTGCAAAACATTTTGTAAATTCCGAATGTAACAACCCTCGCGTTAGTACATCTCGGCCGGTACCGCAATGGTGAGTGTTTCCGATAGCCCGAACGAAAAGCACTAACGCCTGGCCACTCCGAATTATTTGCCCACCACTAGCTGGGCACCTGGTGATTTGGGGCTGCGTAAATTAACAACAAAATAAATAAATGCAGCTGGGCCCCGGCAATCCAAATGTATGCATGCGACCCCTCACAAAATTCCACAGATTTAGCTGAAAACCGCACTCAAAACGGTTAACTATTTCGCCTGGAGGCCTAGCCAAAATAATTTCGCCACTGTGGCGACGATTTCGTTCGACTCCGACAACTCCGAATTTTCATTCGTAATGGCCGCCCATAAGTAAAAACGTGTCCCGCTGCTGAAGAACGATTTTGAACGTTTGCGCTAAGCCAACTGCTTAAATTTAGCTGTAAACAGTGCGGCAGTGGTAAATACGCTGGAAACCCCATCATTTAATCATATAAGAGGCCCCAACGCCCGGCAAAGAGTGTGAAAAAAGTGCGTGAAAAAATCTAAATCGATTTTTTTGTTTGTGAAAAAAAAAATCATGCAGCGTTGGGCTTAGTGCGCGAAATGCTCGCCAGAGGGCGCTTACAAAACGTTCGGAGTGTCATCGGAATGAGAGGCCGGCTATTTAGCGGTGCCAACGGCGATTAATCGATAACGGCAGGGGTTTTAAAATATATATTTTGAAAGGAAAACGTTATGTTGATGCCACTTAAAAATGCTTGCTGTTCATATTTAATTATTACCAATATATGGCTGGGCTTTAAAACGAATTTGCGGAAAATAAATCGGCGACCGCTCATCGTTATCGCCGCCGACGGCGCAAATTAATCGCGGCCACGAAGTCCGCGGCGTCGTCGGTGTTCGGCTCTCTGGCCGCCATTATTGCTTTCCAGCGAAACCACGCTATACGCAAAATCGGGTTTATTAGTGTAAATTTTTCGGGCGATTTATCAACCAGATTGCGTTCGCTGGTGCATGAAAAGTGCGGTAAAGTGTGTGAAAAATTAGCGCTGGCCCAGAAAAATATACGCACTCGATGGCTGATTACTAATTAACTAGATAAAAGCAAAAAACAAAACCCACATGAGGCGGAGTTTGATTGCGTTTTTTTTTCTCACTTAACAGAGTTCTGTACAAACAAAATGTTAGCTAACAGGGCTCTGCAAAGTGAAATATCTCGCGGAAAAAGCAGTATTAATTCGCCGCGTTTGTTTGAGATGTGTGTTTGCGCGCGTGTGTTTGTTTATGCCGCCTTTTTCTTCGTCTCGGCTTTTGTATGATTTTGCATTATATCGCATTTAAATTTAAGAGAAAAAAAACCATGACTCATGGCGATCGTGTTTTTGTGCGTGTTTATATCAATTTAAAGCATAGGCAAAGAAATATATAAATGTATGTGGATTTGTGAGTTTTTTCCCGCGCGCGCCGCCCGCACTTTTCAATGTATGCGTGTGTGTGTGAGAGTTGTTTACTTACTAGTTTTTGTTGTTGTTCTCAATTCTAGATTTTTTATCAGCCAACCGATAACACGACAGCCAAGGCGGAATAAAAATAAATAATAACAAGAAGAGGAAGACAACAAACAATCAAAAAGAAAAGGAAAAAGAACACAATTTTGATTTAGCCTAAAACGATGATGAACTGAAATGTGCAAATTTGATGAACGTAATTATGCCAATTCACACAGAACCTTCGATTTCAACGTGAAAAATGTCGTCGACACATTTGCTGCACTCGCTGTCACTGTTGTTGCTACCACTGCGTTGTCGTCGTAATTGCCACCAGATCGTTTCCTTGGCCATAATCCTGCTGTCGGCGCTGTCAGTCAGAGCTCCCGAGGATCAAGAAGGACGACAGGCGAGGGAGGAGGAGGCGGAGGAGGAGCGGCAGGCGGACCGCCGGGAGGGTGTCCAGGGGGAGGAGGAGGACACGCCCTACATAGTCGCCAATCCACACCCAATCCTCACCAGCAGTGGCACTACGTCTTCGGCCAGGGCAACGGGCACAGGGGCTGCGTTAACCAGCTGGCAGAGCAGCCACAGCCACCGCAGCCCCGGTGCTCACGATCGGGATCGGTGTCAGGAACAGGATCAGAAGCAGGAGCACCTGTTCTACCCCAGCAAGCCCTATCTCCAGCTAACAAATACAGCCCCCTCCTCGACAGCGAGTAGAGGAGCCAACACAACGCCGACCGCGCATCGGAGTAGATCCTCCAGAATCCAAATTAGCAGTAGCAGCACTAGTCCTGCCCACTGCAGTTGGACCGCCGGAGCAATCGTAGCCTCCATAGCATCCATAGCCACCTAAGCAGCCGATTCCACTAGGCAAACTCTCAAAACAGCCGCAGCAACAGCAAATAGAAACGTTCCACACACCACAACAACCCAACAACCCAACCCAATCCAAAACCACCCACAAGCAAAACCCAAACAAAAGCCAGCAAGATGTCCAAGCTGTCGTTCAGAGCCCGCCATTTGGATCCGTCCAAGCAGATGCCCATCTACTTGGCGGAGGAGCTGCCCGACCTGCCCGAGTACTCAGCCATCAACCGGGCAGTGCCTCAGATGCCCAGTGGCATGGAGAAGGAGGAGGAGTCGGTAAGTAGTTCATTAGTGAATCCTTATATTGCACGAAACTAATATTGTGCCTTATCTCTTGTAGGAGCACCACTTGCAGCGGGCTATATGCACGGGCCTGATCATCCCTACGCCCGAGGTGCTGCAGACGGATCAGCCCTTCTACGATGCCTACTATCCGCCGGACTACAAGATGCCCCGCCAAATGATCCACATGCAACGTAAGCCAAAATTAACTACTAGAGATTTATTCGTAATTCCGATTAATTTTAAATTCCCTATCAATATAAATTAAAATCCTATTTTATGCTGTGCAAGTGGTATCCCCAACAGTATCTACAATTCCAATTCATTTACAATTTCGTAACCCTCAGCTCTTGGGCTGGATACCGAGGTCCCTGACTACGACATGGACAGTGCCGATGAGGACTGGCTCAGTCAGCAGCAGCGCCTGGAGCTCACCGAACTCAAGTTCGAGCAGATGATGGACCGGCTGGAAAAGAGCTCCGGCCAAACGGTGGTCACGCTAAACGAGGCCAAGTCGCTGCTTAACCAGGACGACGAGACTAGCATATCCGTCTACGATTACTGGCTGAACAAACGCCTCAAGATGGTAATAAACCCTTTCTTGGCCATTGACTGACGGCGGTATACTAAAACAACTCTTCCATTTATTCTCCAGCAACACCCGCTGATCCTCACGGTGAAAACTGAGAGTCGACCGGGCGCCAGCTCCAACAATCCGTACTTGGCTTTTCGTCGTCGCACCGAGAAAATGCAAACTCGTAAAAATCGTAAGAACGACGAGGCCTCCTACGAAAAGATGCTCAAGCTGCGGTAAGAATTGAGTGAAGTTTTCCTAATGTCGGTTGAGAAATTTTTCAATGCTGGCTAATATTGCTACACTGAATTTACTAGACACAGAAAGTGCAAATGTTTTTACTGATTCATCTCGACACCTCTTATTGTATGCAATCCAACATTTTCTTCCGCTGTATTTAAGTTAAATCATTATGATCATCATAAATGACAAATCGTTAGAAAAACATCTTTTATATTGCATACCTTTTTTGCATATAAATTATATTTTTGTCCGATTTTAATTGTTCCAAAAAGGGTTCTTTTAAAAGGAATTTTATCGTGTATAACATTCCATTTATAAACAGCCAGGTAGTTTTCGTTAGCCAGCATATTTTATTGCCCAGCTTATCATACCTGACCCTAACTAATCCCATCTTTCCCTGTCCCATAGACGTGACCTGCAGCGCGCCACCACTATACTGGAGATGGTGAGGCGGCGCGAGGAGACGAAACGCGATCATCTCAAGATGACGGTGAACATCTTTGAGAAGCGCGTTGAGATGCGCGACTTCAACGGTGCTGTCTACTCGGAGCTGAATTCTCAGTACAAGAATACAAGGTGCGTTTCCGGACACCTCTCACTTATGCAGAAAGGTACTGAAATACCCCTTGTTTATTTGCAGACCCGCGTATAATCCATTGTATACGAATCAATACTCACAAGGGGCGGCGGCGGTGGGAACGGCTGGTGCCATTCTAGCCGCCTTGCCCACGGGTCTGCTGCCGGGCGGTGCTGGAGCGGCAGGCAATGCGAATGTTTTCGGCTCAGCGTCGCAGTACCTGAACACGAATCTGACAATGGGTAAGGGTGGGATGGGATTACATCTTGAATTTAGTTGCAGATGTCCTAATCACACTGCGTTAATCACTCAGAGAATTTCCAGCCAGAAATGCAATTTCTGTGGTATATTTAACAATGCCTGCTTTATAAACTTATTAAGATATTTTTGTTTTCTTATGCTTTTTAAAATAGAAGAACACAGATATTGAATTTCATTTACATAGTTGGATCTTCCCATTCTTAATTTAAATCGATAGGGCTATGAAGCAATTCAGAACATTGTAACACAATTTTGTTCAGCTCATCACTGAGTACATTTTTTACCACCGTTACTTACTACTTTCCTAATCTTAATATGATCTCTGCACAGCTTTTCTCTATGTCACACAATGTTAAAACGAGTTTCCAATTGCTCTTCTAGATGCCATCAGTGGCAGTGGGAACGGGAGCAGCAGTCGCAAGGAGAAGCGTCCTTACAAGAAGCGCAAGCACAAATTGCCACGCGAAAAGCAGCAGCACCAGCAGCAGCAACCGCAGCAGCACCAACAACAGCAGCAACAACAGTATTTGCCGGGTCTGCCGGCGTCTGGTGGTGCCGGAGTCTCGCCCGCGCACCACCTGCCCCACCATCTGCACCTCAGCAGGCAGCAGAGTGCCTCGCCGGCAGCCAACGACTCGATTGCGGACAGCGAGGAGGAGGAGTACTTTGGCGCCGCTGCCCAGAATGGCAACAAGCTGGGCTCCGAGAGCGAGGAAGAGACGCCGTTTGCATTTAGGCGCAGGTCAAGCTGTGTTTACCTTCCGGTAAGTGTTTTCATCCCAAAGCTTGGATACAAAAGTTACGCAGACTTTAATTGCTTCCATTTGCATCACAGACTCGACACCGAGATGGTCGCTATCCGTGGGACTCAGCCGACGAGGAAATGGCGCCCAGTGGTGCTTGCTCGGATGCTAAATACCGATACACACTGACCTCCCTCAATTATCCCAGGTTTGTTGCCATTCTCTTTGGCCAATGTAAATGCCCATACTCACTTCAAATCGGGCTAATTTTACAGACCACGCTGCATTGGCTTTGCACGCCGTCGATTGGGTCGTGGCGGTCGCATCCTGCTGGACCGGGCCACAACGAATTTCGACGACTTCTGGTCGCAGCTGGACTACACGGTGATGGAAAGTGTGGTGGTTGATAAGCGTAGCGATAAAATCAAGCAAGAGGAACCCGATCAGCTGTGCAAGCCCAGTTCACCGCCAACGGTGGTGGATCTGGTTCCCGCCGGAAAACCCGTCGATGGTGAGCTTCCTGTTCCTGATCTGATAAAAGAAGAACCGCCAAGCGATGCAGAGAAACCTGCTGCTGGAACGGAATCTGCGAAGGAGAGCAAAGAACGGGAGCTTGAAGAGAAATTTGAAAACGAAGTAGATGATGAATTCCTGGCCAGTGACGATGAGAATGTGTCCCGGCTTGGAATCTACAGCTCAGCGGTTACGTTACCCCAAAGTTGGGTTGATCTTGGCCAGAAACGTCGCCGCCTGCGTCGCAAGAAGCAACAGTTGCGAGAACTTAATGCTGCGAAGCGTTTAAAGAGATCTTCGGAAGCGGTAGCAACAGCTGAAGAGGTTCAACTGGAGGACGAGGACACCAAACCAGATCTGTGTCCATTGCCCAGGGCCTACCTTCAGCGTTTGGCATTGGCTCTTGGACAAAAACTGAAGATGGAAGCGGATGAGAATACGGAAGTTTCCGAGAATTTGTCGCCAGAGCTGCTGGAGAAGAATGATCCGGAGCAGTTGCAGCCCCCGCGAGCCAATCATCAGCAACACCACCGTTCCAACCACAACAACAACAACAATACCGTGTTGAACAACAACAATAGTAGTAGTAGTAACGTTATAAATAAGGATGTTAGCATTAGCGAAAAAATCAATGTGATAAAGCAGGAGGCGGAGGAGCTCGTCGTCGGCGCTGGCGAGGATCAACCGGTAGCCTCCACCTCAGCGGCAGCGGCCGCCGCTCGTGCCGCTGAAGCAGCCGCTGCAGCGGAAGCAGCCGCATCGACGGGCACGCTTGCGGCAACGAATCCGGGACCCTCGCTGGAGGAGGTGGCGAAGACGATAAAGCGCGAGCTGATCGATGCCGACGACTCCAATGAGCCGCTGAGCAGCATTCGCACAGCAGCTGTCCTACAGTCCGCGCAGACCTCCGTTTCCGAACTCATGGACGATGAAGCGGAGGACGATGTCAATCTCGCCCAGCTAAGCAGTATCATCCGGCATACGGCGGTCAAGAAGGAACTGGAGGCCCAGCAGCATCAGCAACAGGTACAGCACGAACAGATGCAGGCTGCCAGGAAGATGGAAGAGGATGACGCCGTTCCCTGTCTGAACCAGCTGCCGGACGTTATCCGCTTACGAAATCTCCGCAACAGCCAAGTGCATGCGAGGCCCAAGGACCTGTTTATACAAGCTCCTGTTGATGAAGAGTTCAATGCAGACTACATGGGTGGACTGTCGCCCACTTCCAGCCAGCGGCTAGATATCTGCAATGAGCTGCTTTCGGAGATTCGGCGCGATTGGCTTCACTTCCGGCCCAAAACTCCCACAGATGAGCTGTCCGATAGCCAAGATTGCGAAGTGGGTAAGACGTGTGATAGTCACGCTGTCGACTGGACACAGGACACTCCCATAAGCGTGGAACTCAATCGCTTAGGAAAGCGAGAAGCAGAGGAAAGCGATTCCAGCTCGTACTTCTTGAGCAGTGGCTTTAAGTACAGGGATCTCGAGTCAGATGCCCAATTGCTGCAAACGGTTCAAGCTCAGGACTATGCTCGCGGCAGCAGCAAGAGTCCAAACTGCTCAGGGTCAGGGTCGGGATCTGCTCTAGAGTTTAACCTCAGTGGTGGTGACTCCCTAAACGATATCAACAACCTGTTGGGCGATGATGACGAGGACGACAACCACGAACACATGCTGGACAACATCTTGCAGGAGTGCGCCATGGATGATCCCAAGGCATTGAACCAAGCTACTAGTTTTTGGAACGGTATTCTAGATGGCGAGGCAGCCGTGGACGAAGTGGAAATCGCCGATCAGCTGTTGGATTGTATAGACGAGAAAAAACCCAAGGTGGGTGCAGCCGATTCATCGAAGCGCGCGGGTCGCAACCGCAAAACAAGATTGACCCTCACTCCGGTGGGTAGCTCCGCATTTACTGTTTGTCCCACGGCGGAGACTCTCAAGGAGCGTGAGCTTTTCTTCAGTCAAGCAGCGCCAGTAGGTGTCCCGCCCAAAGAGGAACCTCCAGCAGAAGTTGAACAGCCGGAAGTTGTGGTCAAGGAAACACCGAATTTGCCTGTAAAGGTGGAGTTGGTGGAGAAACTCCAGGCGGAGGTTGTTCCCGTTGCCCCACAGCCGCAACAGCTTCAGCCACAGGCCATTGCTTTGCCCACGACGCAGCTGATCAACATACCCGCCCAGATAACCACGCAGAAACAGCAGCAGCAGCAGCCGCAGCCACAGGTGACGCAATTGCTCAATCAGTTTGCCAACGCTGGTCCGCAGATCATTGCCCGCACAGAATACGGCGGAGGAGCAGCTGTGGGCGATATAGTGACCATAACACCGCACACGGGCAGCAGTCCACTACCCACACTCACCGCCCAGCAGCAGCTGCAGCACCAGTTGGCGCAGGCTCAACTCCGAAACGTGACCGTCCAACAGCGGCAGGCGACACCTCAGAACCCCAATCAAAGTCAAAATCCCCAGCAGCAGTTGCTCTTCCAAATGCAGCGGGATCCCTCGCGCTCCCTGACGCCCCTACAAGCTGCCGGCGCTGGCGCCTCTGGCAACCATTTGATCTACACAACAAGCTGCGGCGAGATTGTCACAGCAGGAGCTGCAGCTTCTGCCTCTCAGAAGGTCACATATGCCATCCAGAAAGCCGGAGTCTCAAGTGGAGGAGCCACAACCGCTTCTATTGGACCCAACACAGTCATCACGCTGTCGAATGTAAAGGTGCAGAACGATGATATCTCCTCTGGTGGCAGTGGCAACTCAGGATCCAGTGTGAACATCATCAACACGGCCAGTGGCCAGCAGCTAGCCGTGCACAGCATTGCCGGAATGCAACAGCAGGGCCAACAACAGGTGCAACAGGTTACCACCAGTACGCCTTTGCTCGTTGCCACACCCACTCGCAACAATGTGCAACAGCAACAGCAGCAGTTGGTGCAGCAGCAACCGATTGTTTGGCGCCAGGTGAGCGGAACGAACACGGCGGTGGCCACCACAGCAGTGCTATCCACCACGGTGGACTCCTCGCCGAAGGCGGTTACCAACCAGATCCTCTGGACCAGCCGGGCCACCCAGAAAAGGCAGCTCAACGGACCAGAAAACACAGGTAAGATTCGGATTCCAAGAGTCGTGATGTACCTGCTAGATTTGTAAAAACTTGTTCGGCTTTCGAATGTCATTTTGATATCTGTTGTCCGATTTATTTTTATTATAAATTCTTAAGGATTTGCTTTCATATATTAAATAAATAGTTTACATTGCAGACATCAACAAACTCCTCCTCAATCGGAAGTTGCCGCGTAAGCAACAGATACAACAGCACCAACAGATTCAACTCACCAAGCAGCAGCTGCAACAATTGGTGCAGCATGAGGAACTGGATGAACTGGTGGCCACATCCACGGGCAACAGTGGCGATCAGATGGAAACCGGCGATGGGCTGCAACAGCAACAACAACAGCAACAGCAGCATCAACAGCAGCAGCTGCAGAAGCTTAGCAAGGTGATCAAGATGTCGCAGTTTCCACTGCTCGTGTCGGATGTAAGTCTGCAGCAGCAACAGTCGGTGTCTGGCCAGGCTCAGCAGCAGCAATTAAAGCCAAACTCTGCAGCGGCGATTGCAGCCAATCACAACTACAGCCTGCACCCTGCCTCAACGGCGATCATCACCGCCCAGGCGACACCCCAGCAAGCCAACAAGATCTTCCTGACCAGCAGTAACAGTGGTGGCGGCGGATCCGCTGGCAACTTTACCATTGCCACTGCCAGCGAACTGCAAGCGGCGGCAGCCGGCCAAAAGCTTCACTACAAGGAGCTGCCCAACTCCAATCTTAAGCTGAACTTTGTGAGCAGCGCGGGGACGGGTGACCAAACGCAGCAGGTGGGCGCCACAACTGTGCTGCTGAACAAATCCCAACAGCAGCAGCAACAACAGCAGCATCAGAAGCTGAAAACCTTGGCCACTACGGGAAATTCGCAAACTGGCCAGGGTGACAAGCGGGTGCTGTACACCAGTCTGCTGAATGTAAAACCGCTGCAGAAGAACAACAGTGGTCAGATGCAGATGCAACTGGGACCGGGAGGTTTGCAACAGGTGCTTCGTGGACGACTCAACAATTCGGCGATCATTACTAGAACGCTGCCGTTGGGCACCACTGTAAACAGTACCGGTGGTGCTGTGGGTCCTACCACCACGACCATTAGGCAGTTGGTTACCACGAATGCGAACAACGTGAGCACCCAAGATGGCAACCTACTGAGTGCAAAGGATGTAGGGAAAGCCCTGACAGTGGAGCAGGTGATAGCCAGCGCTAACAACGGAGGCGTGGTGCTGCCAACGAGCAACAACAATAATAACAACAATGGAAGTGGAGCTGGCGGAAATGGAGGACCTTTGAACAGCGGTGTCAATGCCACGGGAGCTGGCGGAGGAGGATCTGCTGGCGCGGGTGTAGGGGGAGCTGGTTTGACGTCCACCATCAACAGATGAGACGCGGATGGCAGCGGCAGCAACAGCTAACATCGAGCACAACCCTTGCAAGTGCCCAATGGCCCTCTGCTCAGTTTGGCATCAAACCAAACGGAGGCGGAAGCCCAGGCGGTGGCCATATCCCTGCCTTTGGCGGACGCCCAAGTGGCCCGGGGCCAGCTCTTGCAGCAGCACTACTGCAGCTGCACCCTCTGTTTGGTGAACAAAAGCGAGCTGGTCTAAAGCCGATCAGTTAGTATGTTTTTCACAACTTCATACGCATACGCAAAAACCCCAACTCCAACTCGTTGGTGAGAATAGATACGATTTTCTGAAAATGCTTATTCGGAAGCGACATCTAACCAGCAAAGGGAGAATCTGTAAGCCAGAATAGAAAGGGCCAAGAGAGTGGGATGAATATGAGATGTTGTATAGATAATTGCCACCATTAACAAAGTTCGCTTAATTTGATTTTCTATAGCCTATATATAGAAGCATATGTGTGTATAATGATTTAGGTCTTATTTTTCAAGATCGCCTAACCCTAAAACCATAATAAGAATTAAAATAATAAAACAAATATATATATATATATGTAAAATGTATATGAAAATGCATACAGAGAACTTGGCTCTTTCTCTTGGGCTCGAGATGTCAACCAATCCAATCCAAGCTCCATTCTCCATTCTCCCCCTCCCTGTCCAACACCAACACCAACACCAACAACCACAGCGAAAACTCAAGTGTTAAATAGCAAACTGTAAATATTCGATAATAATTGCGAAACACACAAGAAAACAGAAAGAATTACTTGTAATAAAACTATGTTTAGTGATACGATTAGTTGTAACGATGGAGAAGAAAGCACTTCTCTCCGGCTTCTGCCGTTTCAGAACCACGCGCTTTAGCCGGGCTGCTCCACCGATGACCCGTCGCCCCCATCCGGCACCACCCTGAACCCAAAATTTGGGGCGAGGCAAGTCGGGGCAGCCCGTAGAAACAAAAACAAAAGAGTAACAAAAACATTTTTCAATGTACGTAAATTAAATTAACTTATCCTGTAACTTAAACGAAAAGAAAACACATTAAACTACATTTAGTTTTTTTAACTAAGGAATGCAACTTCAGAGGCAACTGATTGAGAGAGATGTAGGGAGTTGCAGAAGAACACTACTATTGTATGCTATTATTATTATTATTTTTTGTACAAGGTAATAATTTTAATTGTATTCGTAACTGCAAACAAAAGCATGTTTATGCGATGGCGGCAAGAGCTACATCAGCATAAACATCATAATAATAAAGATATAATAACATATAAACTATAATGATAACGATAATATTTTAAAATCCAAAACAAAACCGAGTAAAGCAAAACGAAAAAACAAAAATATTTAACAATAATTATGTAGCGATGTAATTTCGTAGTTTGTAAATTGTAGATCGGTAAGAGCGTAAGCAAGAGCGATAATAAAATGGAAAACAAATTGCAAACTTAAACCGAGCAGAACTCTGATTAAACCGAAATTCGTTCAGCACCACCTGAAAGCGAGATCATCATTTTCCGTTTGGTTTTCCCATTTTCAGTTTCAGCACTCGTACTTCTTCCCCTCATCAGATTCTCCAAATCCACCTCCAGCTGAGGGATTGCATGTTAGTATCCTACATCTTGCATCTTACAACTCGTACCTTAAATGTGTAGTATCGGAATATCTGACGATGGCCACAGATTCAGTCTTCTTCGCTTCTTCCTTTATCCTCCATAAAACATGAAACATAACACATAATACATAAAACATAAAACCATATATACCGATTGTGATGCGTACGACTTTTATGATTTGACACTTCTGCAACAGCAAATACGGGTAAACAAGAACACGAAACTCTTTCAAACCAGTCAACATATAACAAATTAGTAAGCAGAATATATAAAGTGAATTATAGCTGTGTATATAAATATAAATACATTAATGCCGACTGTCTGGTATCCGAGTAAACAATTATCTTTCCATTTTCCATTTTCGGATCATCGATGCAAAACCAACATAAGGATCTTGAGCAGAAATTTAGTGAAAAATCCATGAAATCATAGCTTTGACTTTGTAAGAGTTTTTTAACTCATTTTTGTCTAGTACTTTACAATATCTGTAAATAGTTATTTACTAACAATAGTTATAGTAACCAGCCTTGGTCTGAATTCCTTTTGCTCTTTGAGATTAATTCCGTAATTGCTTAATTCTTTCCATTAAAACTAATTTCCCATTGACCCGAAAGCACAACATTACTTGAGATTTCTAATTTTATTATTATTATTCGTTTGCGAGCTGTGTTCAGAACGAGGCTGAATATTCATATTTTTTATATGTACTTAACAGTTTTCCACTTCTTTTGCATGAAGTGTAAACGTAAAAAAACAAAGGGAAATTATACAATATATTGAAAAACAAATATTTATGTATTATATATATTATATATAATCGATACAGCCATTTTGCGTATTCGTATTCGAACTTAACCTAAACTACATGTGAAATTGTTTACAGCGAAGGCAGCAGACAGATCTAGACTCTAGACTCTAGATTCTAGACCTAGATACGGTACGATTTGGGCGTAGAAGTTACCCCTCCCATTTCTCTCCAGTACATCCTATCAGCCTATCGATTACGCTCTATAACTAACTAATACGTGAAAATTACCAATCGAGTATTAATAGCTTAATCTGCATGTAGCCTCTCTGTATAGATCTTAAAGTACTAGAGATTCGAAAGGTTTAAGGGTAAACTTTGAGTTTCTATCATTTCACGTAATATTTCGGATTTTTTACTTGCCGTTTACTTGGATTTTTTTTTTCATTATTTCATTAATTTTCTTACATTTTCGGGGACTCAGGGCCCATTGAATCGAATCCAATTCACTTAGCAGTTGTGCTGATTCCCTTATCAAATATTGTATATGAATGTATTGTTAGTAAACCAAAAAAAGTAAACTGGAAACGCTTGTTGTGGTAATTAAGTAATGAAATCCAAAACAAAAAGAATACGTATGTATGTTTAATTAATAAATATTTAATCTACATAAATGAGACTACTTGCAATACTGTAAAAAATTAAACGAAGCACAAGAAAACAAGACAAGACAAAACGATTAACGAGAATATTAAACCAATATTATCGTAGAGATCGATGGATAATTAAATATACTTATGATTAAAAAGAAAATAATAAACAGCCTAAGCGATTTTAACTGTTTCTTGCATAAGCAAACAAGAAGTTTACCATTACACATTTAGGTGCATAAAGCTGAGAACTCATTAAAATTTGTGTAATTACGAATCGGATACGGATAGCGGGCCACATCCCTTCCATAGAAGTGTCCGAATTTCAAAGGTGTACATATAATAAACCGATATATAAATATAAATATCAGTGGTGATGAGCAATTACGAATATTACGGAAAACAAATTGAAAGCTGACAGAATCCAAAACTGCAACCAAAATTAAATGCAAAACGATCGAGAAAAAAATGCATGATTACGACATGAAATAAAAAATATAAAAAATTTAAAAACTATTGTGCGACTTTATTTTGGAGGCCGATAGGCATCGGGATTGTTCAACTAAGGTCAAATGGGAATCGTTAAGATACATACTGATTCAATTAGATACCAACCTATTTACTTTAATCACACATTACAATTTCAATCGCGTTACAATTTCGCGTTCAATTAACACTCCGATAGCCAAGTTCGTTTCGGCCCACAAAGCCTGTCATATGGGTTTGGTTTTTTTTTTTGATTTTTTTGGTTGACTGGGAGTGTGTTTACTTTGCGCCTCGTTAAAGCGCCAAAATCAATTAAGGCGGCCCGACGTTTGACAAAAAACTTCGAGAAACCAGCAAAAACCAAATCGAAATCGAAAATCACACGAAACGCAAAAAGGCTGAAATTGAGTTTTGTAAATTGGCAACAGATGCGAATAAATGAATGCCAAACTGGCATTGGTCGAATCAAAGAGAGTTGCGTTGCCCGAATGCAAAGCTACAGTACTTCATCGCTAATAGTTGTGTGCGTTGGGTTAGATTGTATTGATCAATTGCCAAATTAAAAGAAACCCCTCCTTTAAGGGATTGAGACCTCTAAAAGGGCGTAATTTACATAGGCTTCTATACTGTTCTCGAGACAGGACCAACAATGCAGATTTTGGCTTAGAGGGACAACTGTAAGTTTGGATGATGGAATGGCACTAGCACTATTAGTTCAGAGGACCCCTGTAGCTAATATCAACTGTACTTGCAGTGTCCACTCTCCCTGCCCGTGTTTATATGTACCTTTCTGTTGGTGCGAAGTGAGTTCGATTTTGGCATCGATTTCACATGCATTTGGTGCGTCGAAACTTGGGCTTCCAATCTGCTGCCGCTGGAGGCTGGTGTTAAATATTTGAAAGCCATGCCGTTGCAGTTGTCACTCACTCCGGTGGCTGCCGCTGCCGTTGCCACTGCCGTTCCTGCTGCTGCTGCTGCTGCGGCAGAGATCTCGAAAAGGAGTCGGGCAACAGAAGCTCATTTTGCTGTCATGTCGAGGTGTCATGTTGCAATGTCCCAGCTGCCGTTCAAACCAGAAAAAAGCCGAAAAACCAAAAATCTGGCATGAAATTTGTTCAACGGTACGTTGACACTCGGCTATCAAGATGTGCATATCGCCTGACCTTTATTAGCATACGAGTGTGAGTGTGTGTGTGCTCTTGCCGCATTAAAGATGCAATTAAGGCGCACCCACCACCCCCCCCTTTTACTTTCCTCTGTGGGTCAGGTCTGCGGGGAGCACTCAACTTTGTTTCTTTCCTAATTTGATTGCCTCGCTTAGATTTCTGGGCGACGCTCGCAGAGATCGTGACCAGGACAGCCAGTTGCCGCACCTCCAGCCTCCGCCATTGTCGAATCTCAGCCCCCAGTTCTGCTGCCCCCTTTCTCCATTCTCCATTCTCCGTGCTCCAAACTCCAAACTCCGTTCTCCGCTCTGCAGTCTTCGCTCTTCGCGCTTGTCGTTTTTCGCTTTTTTTAATTGGCTACATGACGCGCCAACTGCTCTAAGACGCTAAGTAACATGGATATGGCCCAGACAAGACATAAGAAGTACCTCCTCCAACTGCCTACAGTGAGAAAAATAGTCGTTTAATTTGAGGTAAATCTAAAAACGATGCCATATTCGGAAAATTGCTAGATAACTCAATGTTATTTACTTTAAATTCGAAAACAACAACTTGTAGTAAGTTTTCCTATGAAGCCCTTTTAGGTTTTTCCCTCAGTGTTATCCTGCTCGCTGCTGCGCCATATTTTGCACTCAATTCCAGGTGCCGACTCCTGGCTACTCCTCCTCATCTTCAGCCCCATCCTTGCCCAGCTTTTGCCCAGCCTTTGCTCCTCTTGCCGAGTGTCGCAGTTTGTTTGTTGTTTGCTGACTGCTTCGTTAGCATTGTCATCCGTTGATTTAAGCCACTTTTGTTAGCTGGTTGGGAACTGGAATGGCATTCGGAATCCGTATCGATGAGACCCGCAGGCTGTGTGAATATCAGAGGACTTTCCTTTCGCCGCTGACCTTTTGGCTTGACATGATGTTTATTATAATGCAGCCATGTTGGGCTGCATGTGTGCTTTCTGTGGTGTTTCGGAATTGATGGGAAAATCAGTTTAAGCTTTTTTGTGCACTTAGCAGCTCATTAGCGAGGGCTGTCAGAGCTGTGAAAGCCATTTAAGATTAAAGGAGTGAACCTTGTTATGAAGACAATGTAGAATGTAGGAAGCTAGCTTAAAAGTTAAGAAAATAAATAAATACATAACAAACACAATACGCTTCGGATAATTTATATAAAGCTTTCGAAACCTATATTTGTACGTAAATTTCAAAATTACAATTGCTTAAGCCCCAAAGTCGCGTGCAAATGTCACCAGCAATCAGAAGTGTCATTTTGTGCAAATATCAATAGAAATGTGTATTTCTTTTGTCGTTCGCTACAGTGACTTGACACTTTCCGGTCACAAAACTTAAATGAGTTTTTGGCGCCCAACAGCGAACACAAAAAGTTTGATCGATTTGAATGTGTCAATGTCCGAAGCCCTTAAATTAAATACCAACACATACATATTTCTTCGAGCAGTTTCGGCTTTCTTTCGCATTTTAATGTAGTCTTGCTACGCGAATTCTTTGTCTTTCATTGTTTTTACCTCAGTGACCCCATCCAATTAAGCGTTAAGTGTGTTTAAATTTTTTTTGGTTAATTGCCGGTGCCCGTTCGAGCCGCTTTCATCGCTGGCATTTCGTCCCTGGGGTTAACAGCAGTTGGCTATTTCTACCCCCTCCACCTCCATCCCACCCCACTTACCCCCGCCGAAATGAGTTCGTCATGAACAAATCAATTTTGAATGCAATGAAGCGGTGGCTTTTACGAAAAAAAAAAAAACAACCAAAAACCGTTAAATGTGGCAAAAATGCTAATTTTGCCGGTTATGGCTTGTGGCCTCTCGAGAGCCCCCTTCTTCTCTTCGCTGATCCCTGGCTTTGTTGCTTCTTCTTCCTGGCTGGGTCTCCTGACCTTTTGTTTCTCTTAAACTTTGCCATTACAGGGTATCTGTGGGGAACATCAGAAGCGAGGTATTTAGATATTTTCCAGATTCTATCTATTTTGGTTATAAACGTTTTTATATCTAAAAACTAAATAAGTTTTCAAAACACAAATAAAAAAAACGAATGGGTGAATAAAATCTTGTTTAATCGGTTCTCGACTTCAAACTTAAGTTAATTACTCTGAAAAACTCTATTACAAAAGTGGCACTTTGTTGAGAACAGATTGAGTCATTGAGTTCTCTTGATTACCTTTGCAATAAAACTTAATGTACAGGCCATTTGCTATTCGACTCCATTTGCATGTACTTTGCGGATGCCATGAATGAAAACATTTGCCATAGCGAATTTGGCCCGAAGCGTTTGGTGGGAGCAGGTGGAAAGAGCACTGGAACCCCTTCTTGCACCGAAGAAAGAAGCGGGGAGGAGAAGAAGCGAGATCTTGGACGGCATCTCGATCGTTTGGCGTTAATAGTTTTGTTGCACTCGCACCGTCTCGTTCTCGCCGCGGGCTCTCCATCTCACTCCCTCGTCCGCTTTGGGGGCATATTTCCATGTTGATGATTAAATTGCGATAAATTTTAAGCAAATTGCATTTCGTGTACAACAAATTGCAGAGGCGTCGTTGCTTTTGTTGTTTCTCGTCTTGGTTTGCCTGCCAGATCCTATCGATGATAGGCCACAGATCGTAGGCGTTACGGCAATTCCCAAGGTGAAAGCTGATCAATACCCACTCCATCGCAGCTTTATGCTCTGCAGTCCACTGGACACTTTTTACCCACATCCCAATTTTCATCCCAATCGATCGGTTTCAAAAATGATCGCAAAAGCGTATTTCATAGTTTTACCACCACATTCTAACGCCAGAAAGTATGCAAAAGATGTAAGGCGACTTTAGATTGCAGCATTATCCACCAAAAGGTACAAATCCAAAATGCTCAATCCTTTCACAGTGGATTTGCGATGACCATTGCTCTGGACAGTATCGGGAATAAATCAAATAAGTATCCACGCAAACGACACATGACAGTGAGCCGAGAGAGAGAGACAGAGAGAGAGAGAGAGAGAGAGACCGCAAGAGAGGGGGAATGGGTAAATTGCATGCGATTGAAATTGAATGGTTTAAACGGTCATTTCAATGGCTGCAATTTAACAAGCCGTAATTAGTTGATTGTTGTACCAAATAAACTTAAATCAACAACAACTGACAATTGACATTTGCATGGAGGAGCGACGGCTGAATTGAAAGGACCCGCCAAAGTGCCCCCTCCTCTCGTCCTCTCTTTCCCCCTCGTGCATAAATAAGCAGGCGTTACAAACTGCCTGCTCACACACGCTCACACACACGCAAGCCAGCGAGCTTTCCCTGTCCCTCTTCCTCTTCATCTCCCTCTCGGGCACAAGCACGTCACACACATGTCAGCCTCGTCGGCCATATTGTCTACCCATCTCGCTCACTCGCTCGACCGCAGTGTGTGCTTTGTGCTATTTATTAACCTTTTATTTAATGCTATTTGCTTAAGCGTTCGCAAACGACAACGACAACGACAACAACAACAGCCACACACACGGCAACTGATGACAGGCCATCGCCTTGCAATTACCCCACATCCCCAATTCCCGCTGCCAACGGCCCTCTCGCTCTTTGTGTCGCCGCACTCCTCGCACTTCAATTAGAGTTGTGCATGTAATTAGGTGATTGTCAGTTGGGCTCAAATGTCGCGTTTTACTTATTTGCCTTGGTTAAGTGTATAAGAAAGGGTTCTATTCTAAGGCGAACCGCAGGACATGCAACTCCTTGAATATGCTTAAGAATCGTACAAAAGCGTACAAATAACTAATATTAGTTACACAATTAAAGCATGTCTGATAGTGAAAATTATGTTTAGCAGTTCCACCCTGCGTGTAAATTAACTGTTAAGTTTTAAATTATAATTATGTTACTTTGTTCAATAATTTTCATTTGGCACTCTTCTAAGTTCCTAGCTGGTAATTACTCGTTTAAGCGGCTTTAAATATTCCGCCCCGTTTTTTGTAAAACCACCTCTTCACTTTAGGCTGACAAATCAGTTGCCTCCCTCTGACATGTACGGTATTTTCTACTTATTAATTTTCCTCGAAAACTTTTCCACTGCTAATTGGCTGTTACGCACCACCCCTCGTAAAACCCCCCTCCCTCAAGCCCCAACAACCCCAATGGCACAATGGCATCTGCGGGCCAAACCCAATCGATTTCCATGGCGAGTTGAAAACCATTTAACTGTCAATTAAATACAATTTCCACATGCCTGTTATTGATTTTTCTCTCTAAACTGTCGACAAGTGGAACAGAGTTGGGAATGGAGAAATGGGATAATGGAATGGGATTCAAATGGGAGTCCCGACTATTGACGGTGATGTGATGATGATGATGATTACTGCCGTCGTCACGTGTTAATTGCAATTAGAGCTGCACGCTCTCAAGCGAATAAATTATGCAAATTTCAATTGAGACAAGAAATTTGAAATCCAATCAAAACAAAATCAAATCGAATCACAACGCACGTCAAAGCCAAATTGCACAAGCAGAGTGGCGAATTATGAATTACGAATTGAATTTGCGCAACCAATGCCAGCTATTTGTTGTTCGGCTTGTTTTTTGTTTGTTAACTTATGACACAGCCATGTCCATTGTTTGCTAAACGACATTAGACAAACTGGCCACAAAATCACAACAATTACAGTCTCCAATCCACATCCAATCCCCAGTCGCAACATAATAAATGCTACGATTCGATTAAAAGATCAGCTCCAATAGCAGCAACTACGAACGCAAACGCAAACAGAGACAAAAAGCGGCAAAATCACAACGACGGAGTTGCTACTTTTTGTGCGCTGGAATAGCCAGATCTGCGCAAATCATTCGAGGCGAGCCCCATTTGTCGGGTAAATAGCTAGAGGGACAGCACCACGATCCCATGAGATTGACACAAAGAGCCGCGAACCTAACGAGGGCCATCGATCCTGATCCTGTTGGCGGGCCAGAAAGGGAGCACCAATCCGCGCTCCGTTCCGTTTCTGTTTCTGTTTCTGTTTCAGTTTCAGTTTCTGTTCTGATGTTGCTCGTTTGTAAGCTACATACATTTTTGCGCTTCGGCCGACAGCAGCAGCAGCAACAGCAGCAGCAGCAGCAGACCTCAGAGATCAGGCTTCAACTCTGGGTCCCCATTCTTGGTCCCCAGCTCGGCGCACTTAGCTACTGCTAGCTGGTACAGGGCTGCATTCAAGGACTCCAAGTGGATACCTGGCGTAATACTGCTTTCTTGGAGCTGAACAGTTTCTTCGCCCATTATAAACATCAAATGTTTACGGCTCCTACAAAAATGGGCTTATGTGTTATGGCGCCCGAACAGGGATCCTTGAAAGCTCATTGCTTTCAATAGTTTAAAAAACTTGTTATTTTAAATTCTCATGACAACTGAAAAGGTTTCTCTTGAATCTAATGTTTTTACAAACAAAAAAAATGTAATAAGCTTATACCAATAAGCTTATATTGGCGCCCGAACAGGGAACATGTAGTGCACATTTATGATAATTGTTTAAGGTTGCGAGACCTATTGTTAGGCTAATAATAATAATAATTTCTTACTTAATACGGGGTGTTCAAAGAACCTTTAAAGTGTTTCAGATGCTAAAGCACCGTTTTTTGTCGCCCCAACCTCCGTTGTGGCAAGTCCGCTCCCCTAGGAGCCCGAATCTCACTCTCTGTCTGCCTCGGTGAGCAGCTTCATTGGCGTTTCTTGCGATGCTGCTGCGCTTTGTTTAAATAAAAGCCTCTTTAAGTTTATCTATTGCCGCGCATCTAAATTGTGCGCCCAGTGGGGAGCTGGGGAGCATGGGAGCTGGGGAGCAGGGGAGCTGTTAGGGGCGGGCGGTGGAGGAGTTGGCCGGCTCGCTCACTCGTTGCGATTATGCTATTTGTTGTTGCTGTGCGGAGGGAAAGAGAGGCAGATAGAGGTCTTGTAATGTTTTGCCGGCGCGCTTTGCTCTTTTGTCGTTGTCGTTGTGTTGTCGTTGTTACTTATTGCTTGCGTTGTAGGCTTCATGTTTTGATTGTATTTATTTTAGTTTGAGTAACTTTACTGCGAAGCTTTTTGTTGCTCTTGCTTGCCTTTGCTTTCCGTCCATTTCTGATGAAGATTTTCTGCGCGATTAACTAGCGAGATCGCCTTACGCTCCGCGGCGTCTTTTATGTGAAAAGCGTTTCGTGCGCGGCTTTAATCATGTCTCCTCTTCGGATGGAATCTGCAGCTAATGGCTGGGGTGAAGGGCAGCGAGCGGGGGGAAATCAGTTGGCTATTCAGACATTTTGAGCAATTGCGTTTAATTTTATTCATAATTCGTGGTTTTGGGTTACCACAGTCAAACTTCTGTAACTCAAACAGCCATTTAGCACATTAAAATTTGGAGCTGCGATAGCCGTAAGTCACGCAAACAATGGTAATGATCGGTAAGAGGTAATGTTCGAGTCTTTAGGCAAATAAATGGTGGGGGCTACGTGACAGAAGCTCGACTGTACGCAACTATTTGCTGTACTCCATTCCTTTCCCTAATCGCGGAGTATAATTGTTTCTTTTGTCGAGGGCTGGAAATTAAGTCTGATTAATTCGTTTGTCGGTGGTTATATCGGTTATACTATCGCAGTGTCGGCATCTGGCACTGGCTTCTTTGTAATGGTGCAACAAAGTTATTAAACTGGCTTGGATGGGTTTGCATTTTGGGGCGTGGTTCCGCCGATCAATTCGAAGCGATAACTACGCGCGGACAGCCCGAAAAAGTCCATGAGTCGGGCTTTATGGGTTCAACAGCAGCGATAAAAAGATCGCTGGAATTCCGATATTTTATGACCAATCTGTCCTGTCGGTGATAACGGGAAGAAAGGTGCAACATTGATAGTCGATTCCAGATATGAAATATGATCCATTAACCGATTTCTACTGTGTCACTAAAGAGGTCCGCAGCATGATAATGCAAATGAATGCAGCCATTCCTAGACATCTTTTCGTGGACCACAACAAAGTTTTCTGATTTAATTAAAAGAGGCATTGGTATGCCCTGCATAAGCTCACTTCAAACAAGGCAAACCCGTTTTCACCCCACACATGTCACAAATACTTGAAAGGAAAGCTAAATACAGATTTATGAGCACAAAGCACTGCAACAATGCAATATGTTGGCCAATTAGGCAAGCCCAAGCATACGTATGTCAAATTTTCACTGGCGGGAGGAGGGGGCTCCTCAAACTGGTCAGGAATGGAGGGTAATTGCGAACTGACTTTTAAATTTCTAAAATAATGTCTTTTCTAAGTAATGATCATGTATAAGTACTCCATGCTCAATTTTGGTGTATGTTTGCTAAATTTCTAACTATTACTTACTTCTTGATATCAGGGAAATCAAAGGTTCGATTTTTGTATTCGTATCAGATTGATTGGCTTGAGGTGAAAAATTATAATGATTTTTCAATTACTAAAAAGTGTTCAAATGCAGACAAAAATGTTTTGACCATAGCCCCTGTTCAGCGTGTTTGAAACTACGCCTCTGATTAGACGTATGCAATTGCACACGTATTGGTATTCATTTACGCAGAACTATCATCAATGTTGTCCGATGGGATGTGTGAAGGCAAAACGACAACAAACAATAAAACGGCGACAAAAAAGCATCAAAAGCAATTATGAAATCACGGCAGATGTTGGGGCAACAAAAATTGTGGTGGTGATTTATAAAGCGCAGCTAACAACAACAATGACATCAAAAAGCGCAAAAATGTTCGTTGTATCGGGCCAACAAGAACAATAAGTAAAAGGAAGCGAATGAGTGAGGGAGACGGGGAAGCTGTGGCATGTGTTGTATATAAACGGACACATACTCCATATGTGTGTGTGGGTATATAATGCAGGACGGCGGATAGGATGCCAGCAAAAAAGGACTGCAGATGCCAGACCGCAAAGAGGAGCGAAAGAAAGGGGGAGTGGAGTGGAGTGGATAAGGAGAAGAAGGAGGAGGAGGAGGAGCAGGAGGGCGAGAGCAGCCTACATAGAGTGAGATTTACGACTTAAATGCTGCAGCGCATAATCAAAACGACAAGGCGCAGATGGAAATGGAGTGGAGTTCTTATCCCTATTTTCCTTCTTTTTCGTTTTTTTCTTTGTGGGGCGACGACGCACTTAATTAACAAATATACAAACACTTAACATAACCTCAACTGACAGGCGACAGGCCGTGTGCGCGAGCGGGACAACCGTAGGGCACGCCCCGCAGCCGCTGATTGGATGTTCGAAAAGCCAGAGCGGGACGGAGAGTGGGAGAGAGCGTGTGCGAGAGAGAGTTCTCTTTTTGGATCGGCTCTCAGCTGCAGCCGTCTCGCTTTGCTATTCAGTTCGCGAGAGAATCAGTTGGTCGGCGGTTCGTAACAGCGCACGTTACGTTTTTAACGGACGAGCGGATTAACGTCGGTATCGACAAGTTTATCACCCAACCCAAAAGCAAAACCAAAACCAATTGTCAATCGAAACGATAGCGCGGCGTATTTGCCAGTCGAAGTGATATCTTTGGGCTGTGGTTAATGTTTTTAATGCTTTCTGGCTACCCTGCAATGCCGTCGGCTTTTGGTCCCTGTGAACTTTCGAGCTGAAGACCTAAGCCCTCAAACTGATGTCCACCTTGGCCAGCAGTCGACCGCCCCCGCTCAAGCTGACTATTCCCTCCTTGGAGGAGGCTGAGGACCACGCGCAGGAGAGGAGAGCGGGCGGAGGTGGCCAGGAAGTGGCTAAAATGCATCCGGATTGCTTGCCCTTGCCGCTTGTCCAGCCGGGCAACTCGCCCCAAGTGCGGGAGGATGAGGAGGACGAGCAGACGGAGTGCGAGGAGCAGCTGAACATCGAGGATGAGGAGGCCGAGGAGGAGCACGATCTGGACCTGGAGGATCCAGCCAGCTGCTGCAGTGAGAACAGTGTGTTGAGTGTGGGCCAGGAGCAATCGGAGGCGGCACAGGCGGCGCTATCCGCTCAAGCTCAGGCACGGCAGAGGCTTTTGATCAGCCAAATCTACCGACCGTCGGCATTCAGCAGCACCGCCACCACTGTTTTGCCGCCCAGCGAAGGTGCGCCCTTCTTGCCCGAGGATCTCCTGCAATTGCCTCCGTCCACGGGTACCTTCCAGGAGGAGTTCCTGCGGAAGTCCCAGCTGTACGCCGAGGAGCTGATGAAGCAGCAGATGCATCTAATGGCCGCCGCCAGGGTGAACGCGCTCACGGCAGCGGCGGCGGGAAAACAGCTGCAAATGGCAATGGCGGCGGCGGCTGTGGCCACAGTGCCCAGCGGTCAGGATGCACTGGCTCAGCTGACGGCCACGGCACTGGGCCTGGGACCAGGTGGAGCGGCGCATCCCCATCAGCAATTGCTACTGCAAAGGGACCAGGTCCATCACCATCATCACATGCAGAATCACCTGAATAACAATGAAAATCTACACGAAAGGGCACTCAAATTCAGCATAGACAATATCCTGAAGGCGGACTTTGGTTCCCGATTGCCCAAGATTGGCGCTTTAAGTGGCAACATCGGAGTTGGCAGTGTGAGTGGCAGCAGTACTGGCAGCAGTAAAAATTCTGCGACTACCAATGGCCACAGATCTCCCCTCAAGGCGCCCAAGAAGTCAGGAAAACCATTGAATCTGGCTCAAAGTAATGCCGCCGCCAACTCGAGCCTGAGCTTCTCCAGCTCGCTGGCGAATATCTGCAGCAACAGCAACGATTCCAATAGCACCGCCACCAGCAGCAGCACCACCAACACCTCGGGCGCACCGGTGGATCTGGTCAAGTCGCCACCTCCAGCGACAGGAGCGGGAGCCACAGGAGCATCCGGAAAATCCGGCGAGGATTCGGGCACTCCCATCGTTTGGCCAGCGTGGGTGTACTGCACCCGATACAGTGATCGCCCCAGCTCAGGTGAGTCCATGTCCTTTCTTACAAACAAACCAGAGAAAGGCATCTTTGAAAAGAGATGCTTTAGTTATGTAATTTGTGATGCAAAATAGAAAATGAGTACAAATATTGATGAAATATAATTGTACCTTCTATGAACTTTGTCAATGAAAATAAAGTTGATGAAATGTCTAATACGTATGGGTGTTTTGAATAATAGTCTCAGATTGCTGTTTGATTTGAAGTGCTTCTCATGAAAAAGTTTAGGCTTTATAAATACGACGGTGCAGCATGGTTTCAAGTATTCAACATCAGCTGATCCTGGCAACCTCAAATTACGTGTATATGGTGTTGTGACTATTTCTGAAGCATCTTACATCCTCTGCTGAAACAGTCACTCACTCTTTCTCCAAGCTCAAACACACTCGAGGAGACGAGCTGTTGAGTGGTGGCTCATAAAGCGGTTGTGCAAACAAGCGGCAGACACCACAGAGCCGGCGAACGGAGCCAAACCACAGCAACCCACAGCTCATTAGTTTGCCAACCACCGAAATGAAGTGAGTGCGAGCGAAAGGAAGCGAAGGGGAGCGCAGGGGAGCGAAAGGGAGGCGAACCACTCACCCCGATGTGAAGTGTCTGCTCGAGTGGTTTTCATGTCCTTATGGCTTATGTAACATAACTTAAGCTCATTATGCCGCTCCCCCCACCCCTGCCACCTCGTGTGTGTGTTTTTGTGTGTGTTAAGGTCCACCCCAACCCGAGAACAACCCCAAAACAATCTCCCAGCAATCATGGCACTCTCATGAATTTAGTTTATGCCACCGCAGGGAATTCGTAATCGTTTGCCTAATAATTTCATGGCTGAAATTTCGGGGGAAAATCGAATGGGTGGGTGGGTGTTTTGAGCTCCATATGCTGGGCAGCTCATTTATGGGGTGGCTTATTGCTGTTTGAACAAGCAATTCGGATGCCTTGATAGTTTTTTTGGCTAATGCCCTGGAATCTCGGGTGAATCCATGGATCATGTGGTTCAAGTGGCGAATGGAGAGTGATTTAAGCCACTTGATGGCAGTTATTTTGTTGAGGTGTTTAGCTTTATTAGCTTGCTGTGCTAGTTCATCATCGGTAATGAACTGCCAAGGGTTTACTTAACAGATTGAATGCATTTTATACAGATACTTGTTATTATAGCACACTATTAAAACGTTTAGATTGTGGTGTTTAACCGAGTAGTTGACAATAGCATTATTCAATTACAATATCAGCTTTAAATGGTCATTTATGTAATTACGAGAGTTACTTCATCTTTAGCGAGTTACAATTAATTGCTTTATTAAGTATCATTGGATGCAATTTGTAAGATTGCCAAGCTCAGCGGTTTAGGCACTTACGACAGTTTTAGCCAATTATCCACACGTTTTATAGATCTAAATACACAGCTCGGGGAAAATTACGTTGCATTATGAGTAAATAATTGTAATACACCCATCAAAAGTTGTCTCTTGTACACTAACTAATTTCCAATTACACAACTTGGAACTTAGAACTTGGCTTGGCCCAAATAAACTCGGATCCGAATAATTCCCTGGCAATTTACTCATTACGCTGAAACGCTATGTCAAACCCATATTTACTTAGGGAGTTTTGGGGGAGTCTCGTAACCCGTGAAGCCCCCAAAAACGAATTCCGAGTGCATAAATCTACGCTTTTGGGTGGGTTTTGTCGCGCTCGCTAATTAACTCCAACCGATTTTTGTTGCTCCCCTCCACACAGGCCGTCTCTTTCGCTCTGCAGTCGCCCGTCTCTCTCGCTCCGGGGTTTTAAGGTGTGTTTATTGTTGTGGTGGCTTTTTCATTTTTTCATTTTCTCAGTTTCATTTTTAGGTTTTTTTCCAGACGCTTTTTTTTTTTTTGTATAAATTTAGCGTGACTAAAACGAGATCTCGATCGCAGTGCGGTTCCATAATTTGAATGAATGTTGTAGGCGATGGCGTCGTCGGTCCTCCGATTTGGATTCGTTTTTGGAGTGGCTATATGGAGTTATATGGGCTATATGGAGTTGGCTTGTGGCTGCAGCTGCTATGGCAAACAATGATTTAGCGTGAGATTTGAGCCAGTCAGCTACAAAATCGGCGAATTAAAATGCCAGCTCGAATAAAAGTCATAAATTTGTTGCTTTTGAAAAATTACTGCCGCCCCGCTGTCGGGGAAAAATATTCAAAGTTTTTATAATCCAACAAACCAACAAAGGTGTTAATTTGACAAATTAATGCAACATATTCCGTGTGCGCGTAGGCGATTAAAACAGTTGCCAAAAACGTACATTCGACAACAAATTAGTTAATTGCACTTAACGGCCATTTGTGGGCCACATGATATATGGCTAACATATGGGAAGCTGTCCGACTGCATATGTGCCGTCTATTTGTGCGCCATTTTCGATGCAGATTAATGGCATTGTATGAAAACCGCAAAAAGCATTTGATAATCGATACAAGATTGCGTTTAATCTGAATAATTGCCAGGCCATATTTCATGAATTTCATTCGAGCAATGAGCACGAGAGGGAGTGGCTCTATTTACTGTTTTGATGTAGCAATTATTTATGATAGCCTTTTTGCGCGGTCCAAAGGATTAATCAATGTGTACTCAAAGCACCGATGAAATGAAGAGGCATGCTTTTTGCTTGGTCTTAAGCAAAAACCGCATTTGTAGAATAAACAATAATTAACTTACAGTTGCATATACGCAGTGAGCACTTTTTTGCGTCTCCGTTGGGCAAAAACGTAAAGTCATTTGATATAAAAAGCTCCCCTTTTCAGGGTGTATCATTAAAAGCAACCTAAAAAAATGACAAACCAACTATATTTAATTACGGCCTTGTTATACAAAAAATTAGTTACATATTGCAGCTCTCTTAAGAGTGATCTAGAAATAGTGGGTAAAAAGTATGAATGATCAGTCATATGTTTGCCTATTCATTACACATTTGTGTACTCAGCTATGCCCACATCCGTTTCTACTGACCTATCTTTACCTTAGCTCCTCAGCTCCCTTTTACAAGATAAGCATTCCAGCTTGGAACCACTCAGATGGGACCAAATACTCCGGATACTTCCCGCCAAGAACCACCATTCTGACCTTTTCCAGCCGCTGGTAGGCAATTTTCGCATTTGTCCGGCACTTTGAGCTCATTTAACCGGTAGCCGAGACAGCGACAAGCGGGAAATTTAGCGGGAAAGGGGACAGCGGGAAAACGGGAGCGACAGCGATCGCCACTGAACCATTAAGTAATTTTCAATTTGCGCAGAAGACGCTTTCCGAACAGCCGGAGAAACAGAAACATAAACAACAACAACAACAATGACAACATAAACAAACGAATTTCAATTACACCGTCCAGCAATTACCCCCCTCATTTCCAGAAAAGCCTCCGATTTTCTCATCTCCGTGCCGTTGGAAAATTGCTGGAAAAGTTTCTTTGGCCGCGATGCCTTTGCATGTTCTAAATGGAAAATTTACTTAGCAAATTGCCTTAAACAAAAGTGGCGAGGGGATTGAGAGGAGCAGGTCAACTTCGCTTTTTTATCGGCGAAATGGTTGGAGACATTTTCTGACACTTTAGTAAGTTGAGGTACCCCTTATATTTTTATCAACGCGATTTAGTAAGCTCTAATTAACGTTTCTGGTGGTGATTGTCGGCATTGTTCCTATTTCAATTTAAGTGGCGCCCCCGGGTTCGCAGATGTAATTTTCGATATGAATAAATATATTAAATACAAGTGTCAATTCAATTAAGTCAAAATTTAATGATATTACTTCCTGTCATAAACCAGTGCGTAGAGTACACCCTATAATTTTTAATGTATGCAATTGGGCCAATTTGAGCCCGAATTAAGGCCTGAAATTATTATTGGCAACCATCAAAGAACTCAATCAATGATAGGAACACGAAAAGTTCCTCAGCCAAAACGATTTTGCGTCTGAAGTGCGCAATTTGCGTTGGAAACGCAGCAACAGCACCAAGAACACCGTTGTTTATGACCCAAATGCATTCATAAATATGCGAGGCTGTCACGTCATATGATAATCACGATATCCAGAGCCTCAAGAGAACTCGGCTCCGCTTCTCCCACTCCCTTTGGCCGCCAAATTGAGCCATTGAGGAAAATACTTACCGGCCTATGTGCTAGCCGCTTTCCTGGCAAACACTTTAAGAAAGCTCTATCCGTGGATAGTGAGTGGTTAGATGGGTAAGACCTATTAAACGAGCGCACTTTAAGCGCTCACTCAAACACTTGCCGGTGCTACGTCACAGGGTTTATGTGGGTCAAAAGCGGTCATAACTCAGGGGGAGGAAATAAAGTTGGTTTTGGGATAAGTCCAGCTATTTCCATATCAAATCTTAAATAGTTGATACCATGGATGGTAGATGGTAATGAGGATGTTGTGTAACACAAGCTCTCATAGATGGGTCAGAAATTAAAACTAATATAGAATGTATGGCTTTATGTTGCTTCACTGATGATGAAAACCTTTTTCAAAGAATATTGACTGCATCTGAACAATTAGATATTGTACAAGTACTTAACTTAAGTAACTTAATAGGCGCATTTTCCTGCAGTGTATGATGGGTGTTAGGCAGAAATGGCAATCAACTGCGGCGATTTATGAAGTGACAAAAATTTATTTCAACTGTTAACTTATCGCACAACCAACAAGGAACACACAACAGCCGCAACAATAACAACAACAATAACCAGCGGCAGCAACTGTAACAGCAACAGCAATAGCAACAACAACAAGTAGTAGCGCCTTTTAAGGCTTTGGCAACTGCAACTGCCGCAACTGGAAAAAGCAGCCATGCGCCTTGGTAATAAAACTGTCAGACCCGCAGCCCCAGTCTCCCCTTTCCACTTACCCCTTGCCCCATATATATGTATGTATGTGTCTACAAAATATACTCGTATATATATATTTAAACCTGCGGCACGATAACAGCGGCGGCAGCAGCGAAAAATGTCGTTTAAACTGTGACTGGACTGCTGACCGCATTTGGTTAATGTGAACTGAAACTGCTGCTGCTGCGGACAGTTGCATTTTCCGCTCAACAGTTAATATGGCCTCAAATTGGGCATCGGCCAGGCATTTTGTAATTGTTTTCGCATACCCAGACCCAGAGCTAGGAAGTGGGGTATATTAGGCAGAGCAATTGTTTGGGCTAAATTGGACTTAAAGGCTTAAATCAATATATGATGCTTTAATACATGTACAATAATAATGCAAATACTAAATTTGTAAAGTGGTTTACTTTGATTGATAGTAGTGATCCTATTATCCCAATGCTGCTTCATTTAAATGATACCTATTATGATTAATTCAATTTAAGTTAATTTCACCAATCAAGCCGCAGAACAGTTATAATCACTTGACAGTTAGGGTGCTAAGTCTCTGTTATCCAAGTTACCCCAACCTTCTCAGGTTCGCCCAATTTCACACTCAATAGACTGAGACCTGCTTATCTATCATTTGACTTGAGCTCCATCGTACAGCAACAACGTCCAACGAAAAGACAAAAGGGAAATATTAAAAATTCAGAAATTTCAATTTCGTATGTAACACAAGCCCCAAGATCACAACAATCCAGCCTCAACGACGAGCTTAGGCCCAAAAGACCACCCAAGCTGGTCGAAAAAAGCCAAAGTCAAAATGAAAAAAAAAAAAAAAAGCAAAGGCGAAACCTAACAAAAATGTTGAATTGAATTGAAATGGAATGAAAGACAAGTTTCCGCATTTGGGTTTGGGATTTCATATTGTATAACCTCAGCATGGGCATGGCATATAAAAATCATTTTTATAACTTCATTTGTGTTAATTTGAAAACGAGGCAACAGCGCGCCGAGGGGTGTGGAGATATTTACAGCTGTCAAAATATTTTCTACAAGCAAATGACTTCATTCATCAGGCAAATAATATTTTGAGATACGTGGGAGGTTCCGGAATGGGGCAGGGTCTCCCTTTTGGCATTCGGGCATTCGGGCATTCGGCAGGCAGTCAATCAGTCAATCACTCGCAACCAAATATGCATCAGCCAAAACAAACAAATAATCCCCATAAGCCCCATTATTATGACTGCAGACTGTGGCATATACATATAAATATTTGGGTACAGTGATAATTTGAATCGAGAACTCTGTGCCTCCATCGCAATCTAATTAAGCTTGACGGTCGAAACACACACACACGAACTGTGGCTTTTGCTTAATCGATTATTTATTGCTCACACTCACACTCAGACTCGACTTCGGTATTCTGTCACTAATAATGAGCTTATAAGCCCAGGCGATTCACGTTGTGTCCATGTCTACCTACTTGATATACGATTTGAATATTTCAATAGATCGCCGATCTGATCGAGAACCACTTGCGACCGACCGGCCAGCCTTAATTGAACTCATTTTTCAGTTCGGTAGCTGGCACTATTTTCAGGTTGCGATCGCCTCGGAGAACTTATCATTTAATTGATTAGAAAGTTGAAGGGAGTAGCCAGGGCATGTTGTGAAGTCAAATGTTTGTTTGGCTAAAATGGGGAGTGGTTTAATGAAATAAATTATTTAAGTTGCAAATTATGTTTTAATTGACTTTCTAACGCTGTACTTTGAAATATTTCAAGAGCGCTTATAATTCTCAACAAGTTTTAGACTTTAGTTTTTTACTTTAATCGAATCCATATCTGTACTAAGCTCGATCAATTGTGAAAATGTTTCCCCCATTTTAGTCATTTAACCCTTTCCCTAGTTTTGGTGTTAATTGAAGCACATAACTCGCACCCAAGCCGGCTTTATGCCTCCGATGATCATCTGAGATCGGAGATCGGAGCCAAGGGCGTTTCGTGTGGGGAAATTTGGGGACTTCCTTTGACGGGAAGATGTTGATGTGGATGTCATACAGCTTGACATGTCTGCAGGGATCGCTTTGATTATTTTATGTCAGTCAGTCAGTCACGACAGATATCCAAGTTGGGGAATCGAAGTGCGTGTGTGTGGTCAGCCGCATTTGTCAAGTTTAATTGGGAAGAGCGAGTTGGGTTCCCCTGGTTTCACTTTTCCCCAACCCCCAAAACCCCCAACCCAAACCAACACACAAAAAATGAAACAATCCAAAAGAGATACTTTGCATGGCCAGCGAGCGAGCCGCTGATGCTTCCCTTTATTTCAGACATATGTTTGGCGTCGGCGTCTTGGACGTCGTCTTATTGTTTGTTTATTACTTGTTTCGCTTTAATTACTTGTTCGTGATGATGACGACGACGACGACGATGATGAGATGGAGATGGAGATGGGCCCGCAGAGAAATCGGATAGTCACACTTATTGGAATTACTGCTTCATTATCATCTCTAAAGAGTTTTGGCCAACTTTGGAGTGTTAGTGGGAAAACAAAAGGCAGCGCACGTACAGAGAAAACTGGTTCACCCATGGAGCTCAGTGGAGTGGAGCAGCTCCAGCCATCAGCCGTCGAGTGTTGGGTAAATAATCAGTTTCGTTAGTTACTCCGCGGATAATTGAGAGATTCTAGCATCGTTCCAGGAAGCCCCAAGCAAAAAGCGCAAAGGCGCCAGAGGGGGAGGTGGTTTTCAGAAAGGGAAGGCAATGTCAACTGGGGATCAGCTATTGTCTAACTTTTGATCTATATACGGTGGAGGCTCGCCAGGCAACCAGGCAACTCCACGGCTGAGTCACAGGAAAGGAGAGGAATGGTCGGAGTGGGGGAGCCACTTTGAGGCCCCATATCCCCATAGCCCCGTAGCCCCGTCCTCGATCCACATCCAAGTTGTTGTTCAGCGAGCCAAGTTCTCGGACCACCCAAGTTGACAGCGAACACGAACAACGCTTAAGCTTGTCCTGTACTCGCAGACCAACAGCAAGATACTCTGCAGATGGAGCTGGGAGCTGGAGTTGGAGTTGGAGTTGGGGCCTCGGATGGAGCCAGCAAGGCTGCTGCCTCACATTTTGGCCAAGCGGACTGACGACGTCGTTCCAGTGCATACAAATAAATTTTATTAAGCAGTTAGAAACAAGCCTTAATGAAATGCACCACGAGCAGACAGTCCGATGTCTGATGGGATAGGATGGAATGGATGGGGATCGGATGGGGATCGGATGGGAGATGGGTGCGTGAGAATGTGATAAACGAATCGAAAGGCCAGGAGGAAGTGGCAGGCCCAATTAACGGATGTACTGCAAATTGAAGCAGATGTAAGATTCACGTTTTAAAGCTTAAAATGTATAATCAAAAAGATTGAATACGAACGAAAGATTATTCTACAGAACAGCTTAAAACTCAGGAGATATTTATTAAGATATTAGTAGTGAAGCTTAGAACAATTTTAAGTTCTATTCCCATATTTATAATATTTACGATAAATTGGAAAATCGCAAACAAAGCATTACGTATCATACGCCCATCTCTGATTGCATTGATCCTAAGCAGCGATGGTTGCGTACAATGTGATGATCTGTTTGCCGATCTGATCGTCTAGTCTACGCCGAGGGAATACGATTAGGAAGCAGATCCGATCAGGTTAACCAGTAGCCGCGATCAGTTGGACACAGTGGAGCTACTCAATTTGCCGGCCTTGCCAATGGCTGATGTACGCCGCCAGTCCCCCATTTACCGATTCTCGATTGCCCGACTCGTGATCGTCGCGATCTTCGATCTTCAAGCAGCCACAGCCACATCCACAACATCCACATCCACTCATCATCAGTTGACTGGGATCGCCGATTGCCGATTGCCGTTGGCCGTTGCCGGTTTCATTGCGATTTATGTGCGTAATAATTGTGACAATCACAACAAATGCGAATCCGACTACGGCCTCGCTGACAATCGATGATAATGACGATGCTGATGATCGCAGGAGGCAGCTTTATGATCGCTTTTGTCATCATTACTGCCCTGGCGGCCGACGCGAGTTCATCGCGGGTAATTAAATTGCATTTCCCGCTGAATTTATGCGCGATGGAGGGAAAGTTTGATGGAATAGTCTGTCGATGTAATACATTTGCTAGAGTAGGCTTGTAGCTAAATAAGAAATGGGCAATGCGAAAGTAAACCGATTTCACAGAGATACCAATTATTTCATGCTAAATGGGGTTGCTTTAGATGAGTTACCTTTGTTAAAAGCTTGGATAATATTCATTTACAAAGTATTGCCAAGTCCGAATAATAAATCCACTGAGCGATATCGTGTTATGAGTCCATCCATTAGCGACAAATTATCGCACTCCACTGGACTTCACTCAACCTCAAAAGATACGAAAAGCTGGTGTGCGTGGAAACTCAATTGCCCGACATCGAGATCGAGATCGGTTAAACGGCTTCAATTGCTTCGGGGGCACTCGCAAATAGCCACCGATTTGGTTTTATTTTTGGTTTTCCTCTATGCTCGACAAAAAAATGTGTAAAAACAAAAGAAACAGTGTCAATAAGATTGATGGCTCCAAGCTCTAGCCAGTGCCAGCTGACGAGTGTCCACCACGAGCTCATAGATAGCTGCATTCAAAACTGGCTCGCAGTGAGAACGAGTATCTCAGTGCGTCCGAGTATCCAAGTATCCATGTATCCAAGTATTCGAGTATCCAAGTATCCGAGTATCCGAGTATCTGAGTATCGTTGTATCTGGGCATCCGTGTGCGGCTGTGCGCCACTTAAGTTCGGTGTCAGTCAGCTAGCGGGGTCTTGAAGAGCCGACTTTTGGAGGGGGCACGATGATGTGGGGACCACACACATTGCAAATGTTGATTGCCGACTTGACTGACACTTTTTGATAAGTTGATTAAAACGTATTTCTGTCTGAGATACGTATACGTATTGTGCCGCCTTGGAGTGCATTGACATTGAGTCGCTTTGATTGAGAGTGAGCCAAAGAATGAATGGGCTCTGGAATTCGTAATCTCTGTGAGTCATTACCGATCGCGGTCAATTCCGATCCGGCGGCTGTGCTAGTCGCTCTTGGCCAAATCCCACATTTCCCAGAACAACAACTACAAAATAGTTGTGGCGATAATTAACGCGCTCGCGATTAAAATCGCCTGGCAAACGCGCCACGAAATTGCTTAATTAGAAACAAAAATGGGTTCAACTCGACTCCATCTCGATTAATTTGTTGCTCTTTTACGTTTACTCTACGAATTTGTTATTTAATTGTCTGCGGGTCGAGGGCCTTCAACATCGATTAATTGTCCGACAACTGCAACAACTATTTCGATACCATTTTGATTCGAAGCTGATCGGGCAACGATTTAATTGCCATTTTAAAGGTTAAATTATTTTGTAGCTAATGCCCACATTTGGTATTGATTAATTGCAATTGACTCTATGCCAAAATCGGCAACTGGCAACTGGCAACTGGCTACTGGTTTCCGATCCGACGTTCTGATTCGATTCAATTCGATTGGATTCGATTCAAGTCGATCCGACACGAAATCGAAACTCAATTCGCAATTGAGCAACGAAATCGAAACCACAATGGAATGCTGAATGCTGAATGAAAACGGTAGGGTATTTACTCTGACTTATGTGTGATGATTGTGGCTAAATGGAGTGACAAGTGGTCGGAAATCTGTCCAAAGGAGCAGCTCAGAGTACAGTGAAATATTGATGGGATAATAGACAACAAAATATTAAAAGGTATAAAGGTGGTCGATGTTAATTGGATTATATTGGATTATATAGCACTTGTATAGCATTTAAAAACGATTCCCAGAGTGTTCATTTAGCTTGGTAAAAGGTCACTCTATCCGAAGTTCACTGTACATATAAAGGATCACTCATTTTATGACCGAATTCCTGGATTGACAAAAACTAAAAAAACGATCGGATTGAAAAGAGACCCCGACTCAATCAGAAGAATGTTCTCCATTCCCCATTAACAAGTTGTCCCCAGGAGCCACTTCCTTAACCCCATGGTGCCGCAAAACATCTGCTGGATGTGTCCGGCCTTGCCTTGATTTCGACATCTGTGGGGAGCTGGGAGCAAGGAGCAGGGATCAGGAAGCAGGGAGCAAGGAGCAAGGAGCAAGGAGCAAGGAGCAGGGAGCAAGGAGCAAGGAGCAAGGAGCATTTGCATTTAAACATCGTAATCATATTTCGAGCTCTTATGCTTTATTATTCGCAGTTAGTTTTTCTGTCAATTTGGATGATGATTGAACTGCCGGTGATTGAAACATTTCATTACCGAGGCCGTTGAAGTTCCCTGCCCGTCGTTTTTCGGCATTTCGTTGCCCTGGATTTAAATAATTGGATATGCGTGTGGTAGAGTGCTGCAGATTTGGGTTCCACCGACTGACGACGTTCAATCTGCATTCGAGTTGACGTTGATCTTAGTTCCTGTCCGATTTCCTCTGGCGCCTGATCTTCGCAGGGGATCTCCGCTCTGCAGCTGCCTATGGCGACTATGGGAATGGTTATGGTTTGGGGTGCTCCAAAAATACAAAAAAAAAAAAAAATCCACCTTGGGGTTACTTCTGCGGTTAATTTCTGCTTGACTAAACGATTTGCCATTCATTTGCAAGGCAGAAAGGCTTGCGGTTGTTCAGTTGCACAACTCTTGAAATAACAACCGAAATCGAAACCGAAAGAGGAACAAATTTATGGTATTTTAATATTGATTTGCAATTTAAGCGATTGCACTGCTCTGCGGTCTGGATGGTTCATTAGGGCACTTTGTGGCTGTACAGAGTATTTTCAATGTGGCTTGGCCCCATTTTTGCATAATTTGGGGTACTTTACTAGCACTTAGTGGTTATTAAAAGTGGGTTGTTAAGGAATGGAACTTTGAAGTAAATCAAAGTATTTGAAAACTTCTGAGCTTCTTTCTTTTGGTGAGTTTGTATACCAAATGATCACTTCTAATCATTTCTCGTTCTTAAAAACTCTTAACTTTTTCGTTAAGAAACTACTAACTTATTAGTAAGTCACATGGTAGCGCGTATTACAATTTACTAGATTCCATATGTCAATATCACGACCATAGTTCTCTTGAAAACTCTGTTTGAGTAAGAAATTATCACTGTAAGCTCTGCACATGAGATCGATGACAGATGTCTCGTTCCCACTTAGCCCGCAGCGTATGTTTTGTCTCGTCTGCAGACCTATGAGGTCAGGTCTAGTAATGGTAATAGACCATATCATGGTTCCATGGCTACCATTTCTTTCGGCTTCGCTTGGTACTTGGTCTGTAATTTTTAGTGGCCATTGGCGTAGCGGTTGTTGCTGTTGTCGTTGTCGTCAGTGGGTTTTTTTTTTTAATTTTTTGTGTGCACATCGGTGGTTGTTGTTTTTTGTTTTTTGTTTGGGGGACAACAACACTTGTTTTCATTTAATGCCTTTTTAATGGGCACTGCCATGTTGGCTTTTCATGTTTATTTTCGCTGCGTTTGCCTTTATTGAAATGCAAAATTATAAGGCCAAAGGCCAAAACAAGAATGCACTTTTTACACCCCAACATTTTGGGTTGTGCCTATTCCCTCTTTTTTTTTTTTAGCTGTTTGTTAAAGTTGTGCTTTTCAACTTAATGATGTTGTTGCGGTGCTTATGTTTGCCGATTTTGTTGCTGTTGTCGTGTTTGTGTCGTGTGTCGTGATCGCACCCAAACAGGCCAGAAACCCCCCTCCACCCACCTCGCCTTCTTGGCCAAGACGAACGGCTTCAGGTGCTTCGGGTTCTCTTTTTCACTTTGGTAGCTGCTCTTTGACAAACGCGTTTGTGTGGCCAACTGCCTCTGTCTGTGTGTGTGTGTGTGTTGGCCATGTTTTCCTCATTGGAGCAATTATTATTTATTATTGTTGTTGCCACTGCCACTGATGTTGAGCAGGTGAGCAGGTGTTAATTGTCAGAGTTGAGTTTGTTTTTGGCTCGCTGTCTCCGTCTCTGTCTTCATTTAGTCGTTCCGTCTCTTTTGGGCTTCTTATTTTACTTTTTGGGGGTCTGCCACTTGTAACTTGAAGGTGAATTGAGTTGCTGGCGGCTTTTCAAGAGCTTCTAGCGCTTGAAAATGGGTTCACGGCAAAAGAGGCCCAATACCATAATATCTACAGTAACTTTAAACTTGAAGAACATTGGATAAACATGCTGAAATATTAATTTAACTGGCTGCATTCACTGGGCAGACTAATGAGCCTTTAAAAGAAGTTTGGAATAACGTTTTAAACGCACTGTTTTGATTTCACTTCTTCCGTCTTCAACTATTTGTATTCCTTTGCTCCATGGATACTTCCTTCTAGACTTTCCTAGTCCATCTACTTGCTCAACCCATTCCCCGCACAGCGAAGTGATCATCGCAACGACCTTCTGGTTCAATTAACTCGCATCGGGGAACTTGTTATGCCCCCTCGTTAAACCCCCTTGTTAAACCCCCCTCTTCACTGATCCCGATTCCCTCGGCAAACACAAACACAAACACAAACACAATAAACGATGTGTCCGAACAGAACTTAACCGCAAAACGATTACAAATGGTGAATAATGTAGAATCCATCAACTGCAAATCAGGCGAGTGAGCTGCTGCCTGACAGTTTGTTTGTGTGTCTAAAGCGGGCCAAAGAATCCGGGACTTTGGGGGGGGGGGAGGTGGTGTGGTGGTTGGGGCGGGGGGATCCACCAGTTCCACGATCGTTGGCATGTGGCAGAGGCAGAGGCAGAGTCAGAAAACTGGAAACGAGGCAGGTCGCAGCACACACACAACACACAAAATGCCCATTTGATGGACCAAGGTAAATGGAAATTGCAGCACTAGGGAAATAAACAAAGGAAAGCCAAGACAGACAACTGAAAAGTGGGGGAGGATCGGAAAACTGGCAAATATTTGCGCTCCATTGAAAATGCGGCTAAAAGGGAGGGATGTGGGGTGTGGGGTGTGGAGCCGCCGCTGAATTGTGGGCGGTGAAAGCTGCGTAAGGCGGAACTAACTGTTGTAAATTTGTTGACATTAGCCGCTCGCATTCACTTGAGCATTATATGTGGTAGGTATACTTAGGCACTGGCACTCATGGCTACCGCAACAAAATGAGTTATTTTCCACTTTGCCAATGGCAGGCCGCAGACTTGTCATTAAAAACGCATTAACTATCGTAGCCAACTGTTGTCGAAGGAGTTTTGTGGTTCGATCCGAGTGTTTTTTTTCCTTTTTTTGGGTGGGGAGGTCATATGCATGTGACTACTGGCAGACAGCAGGCGGTTAACACTGAGAGAAATTGCCGAAGCGAAAGGGAGAGTAGCGAAAAGTGGGCGCGGTATTTGGGTTAAGTTATTTACGGGTGGGGTGGTTCGAAACGGAAAAGCCCAACTTCGGATGGGTTCAGGAAAATCTGAGAGGAGTTGGAATACTTTCAGTACTAGATGCCAGTTTTTATATATTTTATTTGGTGATCTAAAGATGCGTTGAAACTTGGAAGACCACCCATTAATCGTAGTACCCACAGAATGCAAGCTAACTGATCCGAATTAAAGCAAATGGAGCACTTTTGTGACATTCGACAAATGACATTTTTCTGTAGTGTAATTTACGAGTATGTCTCTGTCACGCCTGCCACATGACTCACTTGGATCGGGCGATGCGCGGCTATATCTTCCATCTCCCATCTCCCATCTCCATTTCCATCTGGCAGCCCCAAAAAGCCCGCAGACCACACACACACACTTCCGAATGCGAAGGGGTAGAATGGGAAGCGTTTTCAGTGTAAGCTATTAAAGTGGGGAAAGGCGTGTGCGCATTTTTAAGCCAAACCATTCCGTGTCAAGCAAGCAACCATTCATCCATCTATCCATCCATTCCATTGCATCCATTCCATCCGTCCATCTGGCCACCCACATGGAGTTTTGGGGCAAGCAAGGAGCAGTGTTCCTTCAAAGGCACCGACATGTCAGAGATTTGCAAAAATATTTCACAACATGAGAAATGCGATGCAGCAAGATGTCAACCGAATGCACAAAACACTTAAAGATGCAGTTTTCCCCCTAAAAGATCCCCATGGAATGGGGAGCATAAATCACACTGTTCGCCTTACGGGGTGGGGGCCATAGCTGGGTGGTATTATTCGTAAGGGGTTAATGCGTGTGCATGTGCTGTGATGTCTGCTCTGCGTCTTACAACCAATTAACCAGCCAAGATTTCCATGGCGCTCACAAATCAATCGAAATGGGAGAGAAAACAAAACCGAAATCGATGCAGCAGCAAATACCAGAAACGGTGGCAACAAAGGGGGGCACTTTGGGGGGGAGGGAGTACGTGGAGAAGGGGCGCCACACAGACTTAATTAAGTCATCAACCAGAAGGCAGGCTAATTGGAGATCTGCGCCGCGATCGCAGCATCCAACGGATACCAGAACCGGGGGACAGCCGCAGATACGGAGATTCAGTGAGAGGGTCTCTGGACTGGAAGGAGGGATTGATGCAGGGATCGGACAGCGGAGGGGCATCGGATCGGGCCAGATCAGTGACCACGAGACGCACCCGCAACTGGAAGGCGGCGGCGGCGGCGGCGCACACAAGAACCACATGATGAACAGCCACCGAGATGATCATCATTGTGATCTTCATGTGGTGCACTGCAAGCCAAATAGGGTTACATTAAAATAAACAACATTGAGAGTAACCAACAAATGTATCTTTACAAGTTTAAGATATCAGGATACTTTTGTTGAAAGTGAAAATATCTTCAGAAGGTTCCTATCCCCACAAATGCTAAAGTTTTAAGCCTGATTGTGTCTAAGTTCTGACAGTTTTTTCTCTGAGTGCACAGCCCGATGATTCAGTAAATCAGCGAGGACCACACACACGTGTGTGTGTGCTGCGGCATCTGTGTGTCCACCTAGGAGTTCCCCCGCTATCGCTCTCTCTGTCGCTCCCCCCCAGAGATTCGAAATGGGGAATGACTCACGGATCGAACCTTAAAGCTGCCAGCTTTTTTGGCAAGGCGAAGAGCACAACAACAACAACAACAACAGCAATGAGGAAAGCGGAGCAGCAGCCGCGGACCACCTAGCAAGTTGGCCCAAAGCTGGGAGACCCATTCCCATTCCCATTTCCATTCTCAGGCTGCCTTTAGGGTGGTCCACAGCTCCGAGCTCCCAGCGAAGAGGGCTCTCCCCTAACACTCGACGACATAATCTGGGGACAGGCCGAAAGACGAGACTCTTTTTGCGATCAACTTGGCCTGTCAGCGGTCGTGTAAACTTTGGTTACACTATTTAACACAAGTCGGGTTTATACTTAGTTATTGCAGGGCTGGGTGAAGACTTATCGCTAAGAAATATTCCTTTGTTATTTACATACTTCTGTTTAATAGCAGAAAAAACATATCGTTTATTATAAATAAGCCATTACCCTTTCTTAATATTCAAAATGGGTTATTTCTCATGTACACTTCACGCGCATGTTAGTAAATTCGAAGTTAAGACACCGTGAGAAATAGCCCATCTAAAATCTAAAACCTGCAGTTCAGTGTAATTCACCTGATTCCGATAGTCGCCAGTTGCTGTTGTTGTTGTTGTTGTCGTCCCCTCGCTTATAGGCGATGTTTTCACATTGATTCGGGATTACCGGCAGTTCTCCGCCCCTCCCAGCCCCCTTTGCACCACATTTGCATGCCGTTAATGTAGCAATGACATTTTTATTAAGCGAGTAGTTTGTTTAATGGTCTTAACCCATGAAAACCAACGGAGCCTGACCACACACACACACTCGCAATTCGCACTCACATACGGTTGTAAATTCGCGAGTGAATTATTTACCCTCGATTGCAATTACAAAACACCGATAGGCATCTGGTTCTCGCAGAAGAATTTGCATTTGGGGAATTAAGTAACGCGCGCGAGTTTAACTGCCTTGTCCCCCCTCTGCTTTCCAAAGCCCCCTAACCCCTCCACACCCATCCTCGCATATAATTAAGCCGTGGAAGCCTGGAATTGCGAGCATGAGCTGCGTCGCGTCGACTGAGACGGTGGCAGCGGCGGCGACTGCGACTGCGCAGCTGCACTTGGGTGGTCCCCTTTGCGCGCTTGTCAAAATGTGTGGTCTTTATTAATAACAGCAAACAGCACTGCGAGGGGGAGTGGGGGGTGGGGGGTAAGGGGAGTGCGCTGTCGCCAATACAAAGCGGATGTGTTCTTGTTGTTGCCTTCGAACTTGTTGCACTGCAACTCGCATGCAAGATCCGCGAGAGAGCGAGAGCGAGTGCGAAGTGAGTGAGATTGAGATTGAGAGAGAATGCGCAGGAGAGAGGACTCTCCCTTTTGCTCCTTTGATTTCTTCCGCAGAAGCTGCAAATTAAAACATTCTTCACCGCTCTCTTTCGCTCGCGATTCTTTGTTTGCTTTGCTGATGACGATCATTTCGCATTAAGTTTAATTTAAGTTGAAATTAGTTCGTTAATGAACTCATCAGCAACAGTTTTTGACTTTTGTTTATGGCCACAGACATATGGGGATGTATGAATACCCTGTGGTGTGTGGTGTACACGGTATATCGGTTTCTGGAAGGACTCGCCAATAATAATATAATAAAAATGCTCATGGTCATACAATACATTTTTCTAAATATGTAATAATACATTTAAATACCTTATTATTTAATTTTTTAATACTATGTTTCTATAGGCCGAATCCCTTCCTGCTGTTGGCCAATTCTTAATGAGTTAATTAGCGCAGGCAAAAACATTTCAGCCACACAAAACAGACAGCTAACATGGGGATAAATAAAAACAACATTCGAGAGAAACAGAAGAAGCGCGTTCGGTGGAAAGGGCATCTTACGGGAGATTTAAATAAACTTTGTTGCAGCTGCATCAGACGGCAGGAGAAAGAGACGCGGCTAGCAGATGATGAATCAACTATTCCCGATCCCCGATCCCCGATCCCCGATCCCCGCCCGCCGACCCTCGACTCATATGAGAGATTCTAGCACGCGTGCAAGTAATTAAGCCCCCAAAGATGAGACATCTTCGTATCTCACACACATAGATCCCCGATATCGTTATCGATCATGTTCATCTTGCACGCTCCGCGGCGAAGAATTGCAGGAGGGAGAGGGGATACAAGATACGAGAAGAGTGACCTGAAGACGCGGCTGCAGCTGAGGAGAAAGTATGCAGCGGAGGTTGGGTTTTTGTTAGTCGGTGGTGGTGGTGGTGGTGGTGGTGGTGGTGCCTTAATGACATGCTAATGACTCCAAATGAGTTGACTTTAATGTAATTGAACAATTAACTAAGATAAGGATGCGGTCGTTGGGCTCGATTCGGGGAGGTCAGGAGGGAGTGCGGGGTAAGAAAGAGAGGGAGGAAGGCAAGGAAGGGCGCTTGAGTTTTTGTTTAATGGTCCACAAAAAACGTAATGGTGAGTTCCTTTTAAAGTTGTAGTGCCTGGACAAGGTATATATGGATAAAAATATCTGTAAAAATTTTACAAAATGTATATAGGGAATGTATTATGGAAGCTATTTACCAACCAGCCTCACAGCAGAACTTTCCAATCCGATTTCTCCCCACAGCAAATCATACACATATGATGGCGCTAATTTCTTTATTCATGTATCATCGCCAGCGTTTCAATCCGGAACTCCATCCACTGGGGTTTCTTCGCACCCTTCTGGAGGCTTGGGAGCCCATTTCATTGGGTATGCAGCGCATGAAGTTGCGGAAAACAAATTTACTGGCATGCCACAGATTCAGATGCAAGTTGCAAGCTGCAAGCTGCAAGCTGCCTCCGCTTTCAGCTTAATTGCGTGCATAAATTGTTTCAATTTCAATAAAAAAGCAGCTCACTGCGAAACAAAAGCAGAACAGAATGTTGCACAACTGGCCGGGCCAGAGAGTATCAATCAATGTGAGAAACTCGGCCGGGCGATTGTTTGGTTGCATTTAGTTTAGTTTGTGTAATTAATATTCTGTGCACTCACTCACATCACCGATACACAGATGCCCAGCCTGGGATACATTTACAGATCCAGATACATTTACAGATACAGATACTTGAACGCAGATACAGCTACAGCTACAGCTACAGCTACATTCGTGTTAACAAGCCCAACAACAATTGACATCTGCTGCTGTCTGGTCTCGTTTTCTGTCCTGGGCTCTCGCCTCCTGACTAATGGCATAGAATTTGCCGAGTTTGAATAATGAATGTACTATAGTATATAGAGTGAATGTCGCAGTGCACAAGATACTAGATAGATCAACCTGCCGCACTCCCAATGCCCGACATTTTCGACAAACGCTTTGTAATTGAAATGTAAATTGAGGCCCGGGCTTAATTGATATGCTCGGCCCCCCACTTTTCGTTCAATTTGCATCTCGGTAAATTAATTTCATCCCGGGAATACATCATGAGTTGACGGTTTCCAAGGGCTGGCTGGATTATTTTCCAGCCTGGGGGTGGTTTATACGTTGAATATCGTTGAATCGCTACAAAAGCTTTGACACGGTCCAGCAATTTCGATTGTGTCAAGGGTTATTGTCTGATTTCTGATTGACTAAGCCGTAAACGTATAATAAAGGCTGTGAAATTAGCTGTTTATTTGATAATGTCTGTTATTGTACCATTTATTTTCAACAGTATATAAGAGGTAATTCACAGTACTCTACAATGTATGCTAAGATCACACATACACAACAGCCAAGTAATTGTTCATGTCATGATTTCGGGAGCAGCCAAAGGAACTTTTTCTTTATTATACGTACGTTTTTATACGTAACAGATAAACCACTTTTCCCGTATCTCCGCCCACCCAAGTACTAACAAATTTAATTAAATTTTCGATTCCCCAGATCTCCGCCCCTCGCAGTCAATCCAATCCACTTAATAATTGAGTGTGGTTGCTGCTGAAGGGTGGTGACTGGTGGGTGTACAAGTGTGCTTAAACAAGCTTTCATGCAGCAAATTCAATAAGCCCGAATCCAATAAAATCCACCCCTCAGTCGACGGCAAGCTCAGTGCTTCATCATCACCTCCCCGGAAAATCACCTCCTCCTCCGGGGGGAAATTGTTTGAGTGTGCGGCTTATCTTGTCGACACACTCGTGGGTGGTTTTCTGTACAGTTTTCCCCCCCGAACGGTGGTGACAAAATGTGGCTTATGATTAGCGTGGAAAATAAACAAGGGACTCTTTTTGTTTCCGCTTATTTGTGGTTTGTCATCTTGTTCGGCTAAACATATTCATGCGGATGCGCAACCCTCATTCGATGGTCGGTTTGGAGAAGGGGGGGTGGAAAATCTGCCATTTTTATCGGGGGCGTTGCCAGAAAACTTGTTGTTGGCCGAAATCGTCAACTCGAGGCTAATAACTCATTTAAAAATGAAAAGACGGCTTGACAACGCTGTTGCAGCTGCTGCAGCTGTTGCAACAGCAACAGCAACTGCAACAGTGGCCCCCAGAGCAAAATAACTTAATTTCATAAATGGCCACGGAGAGTCGCCAAAGTGGAAAACGGCTTTTAGCCGGCTGAAAATTTAGCTGCCATGTTTGACTCTGAATCCAGTCGACTGATTGACGTTGCCAGTAAGCAATCAGCCATGCAAGTGTGTTTCTTTCTTCTTTTTTTTTCTAGCTGTGTCCGCGCTAATAACTTGGCCAATTCGTGTGCTTAATTATGCTTGCAATGCCGCCGTTTTTTCCTCTAACGTTCTTCTTTTCATATGCTAAAATTGCCTTCGGCCTGGCAGTGTTTTTCTGCATTTTCTTGCATGCAACATTTGCATTGATTGTCGGCTTTTTCGCTCAACCAAATTGCCGCCAGTCAGCCAATTGTGGTTTATGGAAATTATAATGGTGACATTTTCATTCCATGCCTAATTGGGCCTGCAAGAAACTCCGCTTTGGAAGTGGCCAAAAGACTTGCAGTCCGGGCCGCGACAAGTGAGTTATTAAACGGCGCTGAACAAGGCGTATTAGTAATGCCAATTTGTCGGCAATCTCGGCTTTTTGTGGAATATAACCAATAAAAATATTTTGTTTGCAGAACACAAGATTTAGCTGTTAAATTAAAAGATAAATAAGAAATTTAACATTAGATATGATTTCATCCCTACTAATTCATTAAAAATGCAAATCATTAGCCATCAAATATATATCTTTTTACATCTCGCCAAGTGCAAATTAAAAGTTAAACATGCGAAGTTTATGTTTTCGATGCGATAAATGACAAATCTGTCAAGGTAAAAATGGAAATTTAATAAACAAATTCTTATTAAAAAGTGGGAAAAATTAGATATTTTATACTACTTTAGTTGGCTTGAGAGACGAAAATAATACATTTAAGTTTATGGTACTGTGTGTTACCAAAAGTTGCTAAAATATATGTGTACTATAGTGCCCACGCCCACTTAACTTGATACGCTCCTTGCCTCATTTATTCAATCACTTCGAAATCCAATTTGATTGAAAGTTTGCTGGCAAATTGCGCAAAACAACAGCAAACAAAAGTCAAAAGCGAAAAGTAAGTGAATTGAATGCAGCCGAGGAGTCGACAAATCGAATCGGAAATTGAGAATCTGCAGCAGAGAAACTTATCACAAACAAACAAACAAACCAACGGAGAACTCCCCCACAAGCGCTGATACGGACAACCAGATACGGACACACAGATACGCCCACACAGATACGGACACACAGATACAACGGATACGTATACAGATACTTTTACCACCCCCCTCCCAAACCTACGACGACTATCAAAAGCTCGTGCATGGAAGCTGTCAGCTCGAGTTGAATTTAATTAAATCCTTCATGTCGGCGTGTCTGTTAAAAATAGACAAATGACAGTTTCCTCTTCAGAAGGAAAAGGGAAAATCGAGGAAGGATGTGTAAACTGCAGGCAGACAGGGATTAGCGGGGGACGTGGGGCACTTATCGGTTGATAAGGGCCAAGTGCAGCTCCGATGACAGTTGAAATTGAAGCACAGATTACGACAAAAAGCTGAAGTTGAATTGAAATTTGCCTCGCTTGTTCACCGCTCCTCCGTCTGCCATAATTACTTAATTAAAAGCGGCGCAGGCACAACAAACACGCGAAATGGGGCTAACCAAAGGATAATAGTAATTAAAAGTCGCCAGATCGAAGCGTGAGAATTTTAACAAAAAGCTGAGTTCGGATTTCTCCCAATGCGACATTCAGAGCATATCGACGGGGTCCGCGACTGAAACTGAATGAAAACGATTCGAACCGACATTGAGCAGGTTTGTTTACGTTTTATACACTCACTTCGATGGGGGTAACATCAGCTAACACATCTAAAATGTAATAGTAATGGAAGTCAGGTTGGATAGGATATATTTTATTGAACTTTAAGTTGGTAAGAAGGTTTTGGGATGAATAAACTTAAAATAAGAATATCAAAACGCTCTTAGGTCAAATGTTATTTAAAATGGGTCTTAAAAGTATACGAGAACTATTGTCCTTATCACATATAGGGTATTTGGATAATGCATTATTATCTTCTTAATATCTACCACAACATTGCCCAGCTCCTGGAAATTGTCAGGATGCCAGAAGAAGGGGCAGCATCGATTAAGCCGAGAAGAACCGATCGAAGATTCTTCTATGCGGCGTCTGCTGGCGCCAGCTGCTTCCCGTCCCTGTCTCACCGTCTCCCTTTCTCCCTCTCTCGACCCGCTGACGTCATAAAAACTTTGATAACTTAATTAAGAACCGAAAGAGCAGCAGCAGCAGCATCCCCAATCAACTCAGGTTCAGCATTCCTTGGCTGCTGTTCCGTTCCCTTGATTTTTGTTGAAATATAAGAAACCGAAACCAAAATCGAAACCGAAACTGATATCCATACAGTAACACAGAGTTCACAGCCAAGAGAATGCGGTAGGTAAACTAAGCCAAATTAAAAGTGATCGCATCGTTTTATCGATAATTTATCAAAGCCGAAAAACCCAGTGGCGAATACTCTTTACTCCGACAAGGGCATGGATCCAATGGATCCGATGGATCCGTAAAAGCATATAAAAGTTCTCGGCGAGGGGAGGAGCGACCTTTGGAGACCATGCGAATCGGTCGACGTGTGTGGTCCACATGGCGGAATCCAAGGCGAAGTCGTCGTCGTCTTCGAAATTAGCATAAGAGCCCGATCATGACGATCATGACGATCGGGATGATGATGAAGACGATGACGCCGATGATTATGATGATTATGCTGGCCGCACCGCCTGAGACACAGAGATCAGCTGCATGGACAATGTGAGTGAGCGTAAGAGCCAACTCAGAGGCATGGCCAAAAGCCGGGCCATAAATCCAACTCGAACACCACCGCACAGGTGGTCAACTTGGGCGGCTCGCCCTGCTGATATTTAAAACAAACTGTTGTGCTTTTCAATTACTTTATAGTACGTACACGACATACGAACGATCGCTTGGCTTTCTGGCCAGGCTTTTGCTTTGGCTTTGGCTTTGGCTTTTGGCCGAGTCCGTGCCCCTGACGCTGCCTTTTTGTTCGCCACACAGGCCAGTCATAAAAAGTGATTCAGGAGCGGAGCCAATGGGTCGAGGGACTTGGTGGTGCTTAAGTCTAATTCGTTCAATCAGCCAAGTATGCTATTTGAAAGCATTTAAAGATCCATTCCTTACAACGGGGCAAGATTATACAACATAAACTACCAACTTACTAAAACGTTCATTGCAAAAGATCTTTAAAGTACGTGAAATATAAAAATACTTTATAAATAGTATTTTTATATAGTGCCAAACATTTGAAATATTTTCTGATTAACTTGATTTCTCGAATTCGCTCCTGTTCTCGAGACACTGTGCCCCTGCATTGGCACAACAAGAAATATGGAAAGAAAAAATCTTATGAGCTCAGCTGTGCTATTAATTGTTTTATTAAGACATTTCAAGATTTAACATGCCATACACCCTACCACACAATGGCCCAGGCATAGTCGACTTTGGCAAAAGCTCATTAGCTATTTCTTTAAGATTGTTTAAGTAATTTACGTAAAAGTGAAATGCGAATTCAGAAAGCAGGTCAACTCTCCTTATATAAAATCAAGGCAATTTCAAAGCCAATTTAATACGCGAATATTTGGTTGCGCAGGGCACTGACTGAGTGCATCAAACTGGACCAAAAGGGGCTAAGCCCAGTGATCTGGACCTTCAGTCGGAGCCCTGCATCTGAGATCTGGAATCTCAGTGGATCGAGTGGGTCTCGGTCCGATCTTCTGCCTCACTGCCTTGCCCATCATCAGCGTGATCATCATCGCGATTGGGATCGTGATCATGGACCTGGGCATTTGGTGTGGTCCAGTCTCCAGTGCGAGTGGTTTGCATCTCGGTGATCCGTGGAAGATTGATGTTAATGTCGGCATCGCCCTGGTGTGAACACACTTATTCGCATATTTGTTTTGCAGCCCAGACATTTGGCCATTTGCTCATTTGGCCACACACGACGCTGATGGTCCATCGCCGCTAATAGAGCCATAAAGCGAACATTTATTGATCTACAAATTATTTGGGCGCTGCTGCTGCTGCTGCCACTGCCGCTGGGGCTCATCTCAGTTATTTTGCTGTTGAATGCTGCTTTCGTGGGCTATCTAAATATTCATTAGTGTCTGGGCGGCTTGATTGGTCGTCGGTCGATCGCCTCAGAGATCGCGGGATTCTTCGATTTAATTTTATTTTTATAGCCCCTCCAAAGAACCCGCTGACTACCGCAACCGACAAAAGAGCAAATAAACAAACACTCTTTCGATACCAAAGCGATACCTTTCGTTTCGGGTGGTCCCACGAGATCAGCGCCTCTGATGTGTTCATTAGGGTGAAAGTAACTCCCAGACTGTCAGACTGTCAGACTGTCAGAGTGCCAGAGTGCCAGACTTTGACTGATCTAATTGGAGAAACTGGAGCTGAGACTGTGATCGAAATCGAGACTAAGCTAAGCTGAGCTGAGCTGAGCTGAAACTGAGGATTGCGTTAATTGAGAGGCCATAAAAGTGCACTAATTTAGTCGAAATATCCATAGAAGCGTAAAATGTTCACACCTCAATTGCACAAAGGCAAAGCAACGTGTCTATTAAGGCGCGCTAAGCTCGCGATACGTCTACATGCACAGTTGCAGATTTAGATACAGCTACATCTACAGCTACAGATACAGATACTCTGGCCGCCCATATCGGTGTCGCCCGTACTTGAGGCCTCCGGCAATCTCAGTCACAGCTCCAAACCCAATCCGAATCCGAATCCCAATCCCAGTTGCAGTTGCAGTTGCAGACCACCTGATGCTCAGCACTGCCGGATGGATTACAGTTTCTTAATGAAATTGTTTGCTAATATCAGCGGAAAATGCGGTTTGCAATTTGTCAAACCAGTTGCGGCTGCCTCATGGACCCAATCAATGCTGTAGGTGTAACCGATATCTCGGCCAGGGTATTGAATCGCTAAAGGTGTGAGAGCGCGTAAAAGGTTGGCTCGGAATTCGCTGGGATCATTGAGGAATGTCCTCCTCGTCGGCAGTTTCCACTGCGACACAGCTCAACCAAGCCATATTTAAAGTTATAGTTATGCGGGGCTTAAATTACCTAATAGATACTTCAGATTTTAAAACGATTTTGTCGCAGTATTTTGCTTTTGATTTTAACATTTATGTATAACCTTGATTGCTGATTTTCCGATGGCGTAATTATAGCTGTTGTTGTCGCAAAGCTTGGCTCACATTTTCTACTTTCATTTGCCGCCTTCAAAACGCGTTCGAAGCAACATGTTTTGACACCTCCAACTCGCCCATGGAGCATATTCAATGAAGCGCCCTGCGATGAAAGCACCGCGAGGACAACTAGTGTGTGCCCCTCCAGCGATTTCATATGCAAAGCCAACAAGGGCTATGCAAATTAGCCAGCGGCAGTGGCAGTGGCAACAGCGAACACACATAGCTAAACACCGGCACTGATAGAGCAATTAAGAAATATGCTTAAAAATATTTTCATGCAGGAGAGCAAATTATGCGATGGAATGCTGAATGTGGTCGCTAGCCTTTGGCGCTGCAAGCTAGTCAGGCTGGACTGGCTCGAATGTCTATTTTCGAGCACCGGTCGGTAGATGGATCGATTGAGCGATAGACAAAACGTTGACGAAGTTCCAAAGCTATACACCTATGTATGTATGTATGTATATATATCCACAGATCGGCATCGTTTGTCATCCGGCGATTGCGATTGTGACTGCGAGTGTCGCGCTGTCCGCGTCAATCACTTCAATTAAACGTGCAATCAAACCGATGAGCGACGCGTCGTCATGTCAATATTCATCAGTGTCGCCAAACCGCAGCGTTAATTTGCCTGTCTGCCAGGTTGGTCGCTTGGTCGGTGGGTTGGTGGGTTTCTGCGTGGGATCGAGTGATCTTTGATCGGCAATCAGAACTGTGGATGCCGAATAACCACCGATCAATCATCGAGCGCTTTCACTTTTCACATGTAAATTTCCCCGGCTATGTGTTGTCTTTTATGGCTTATTAATGATCTCTGGGCTCGAATGTGCGATCATTAGAAACAGATACGAGTTGCGATCGTCGCGAGACAGATCGCTTACATCGAAGCTCGGCGTTTGAAACTTATGTGACTGGTTCTCGATCGCCAGACCGGCTCCGTCTGTATCTGTATCTAAATCTGAATCGGTATCTGTATCTGTATCTCCATATGTATCTGTATCTGTATCTGTTTCGGTTTCTGGCTCCCCTGTGACGCGATCGGCGTGGTCTGCGTGTGGCCCGTTAGTTTGAGATCTTTATAAGTCAATTTCGGGGCTTTTGGGGCGTGAGTTTCCGAGTTTCATACCGAGATGGTACACCTGATCCTTGGATATGCGGCTCCTACTGGAGTCACAATTCCTTGGATTTAATTGCGCAGTGCCCAGGTTCTACGGCAGGTTCATTCATTTTCCCGCCTTAAAGGTAACTAACCCGATCGGCTGGATGCTGGATTCCTTTTGTGTGCTCGCACTGCTGCTTTTGGCATTTGCAACTCATGTTAAGCATAAATAAAACAAATGCGTTTATTTTAAACATATGCCCCAGTGGCAGAAGAAGCCTGCTTTTTGCCTCGGCTCACTCGGCTGGCAGTTGGCAGTTGGCTTCGCCAAGTTGGGTCATTGAGGCTGCTGATGAAGACATCTTCCCGTTTTTGTTTTCTTCGCCGTCTGTTCTGTCGCGTTATTGTTTTTTGATGAACAGGAATTTATGTGAATGTGCGTCTCTGTTTTTGTTTACTTCTTACGGGCTTAGCAGTGAACAAGGCCACTGTTTCACTTTTTTGGGAATTGTCGACCGATTTGCGGTCAAAACAAAAACTTTTCGCTTTGTAGAATGCGTGTCTCACTGCAAAGGACTTAGGGGAGTATAAATCATGAGAAGCGCGGAGAAGGGTGCATTAAGTGTGACCAAAGCCAATAAAAATATAAGGCTGGAAAGGCTTACAACTTGGCTTTAAAGTTGACTTGTTATTACTCAGTAATAATGATTTTAAATTATTCACCCTCCACATTTACGTCTTTACTACTTTCTGCAATACTTCAGCAACATTGATTGAGTTCATATAATTTGTATTAAAGCCAATTTGAAGTAACCCCCACGGAACAACCTCCGGAAACTCCCCCGAAAAACCACTTTGAAACTTTTATTGTGTCAAATTTGCGCAGCAGAGCAATGAAAAATTTAACACGCTATAAATCACAATTTCCACAAGAGCGAAGAGAAGAGGAGAGCAAAAGATTTCACGCTGGCAATTGTTGCATTGTGAAGCGTTTTCTTTTGGGGGCAAAAGGAAACTGGCAACCCCTTAGCAATGTCCTTGCGACGCTTTGGCATGCAGCTCGAGTTTGCTTATCTCCGCTTGCCAACATGCGTTTTCCTTCAGCGCGAGCAAAAAGGGGGAGTTTTCCTCGGGGGGCGGAGGTCATCGTGACTTGGATTTTCCTGTCGTCATCGTCTCCCGGCTGTCTGACAGGTTCAAGGTCTGCCTTTGTTGCCTCTGCTGCTCTGCTGCTCCTGTTGTTTGTTTTTATCGTCGGCTGCGTGTGAAATTTAAAACCGTGATAACACCTTACAACAGCCCCGCCCACTTGTACAGACAGCCGCCCCTTTCCCCACCCCGCCCGACAATCTACAAATTTTGGTTTAATTTCGCGCCCGTCGGCAGCTTTGGCATTTTGTTGACAAAATTGATTTGTTCAATTTTTCCAACGATTTAACTTAGGGCATGACTTGGTTGCGTTGCCATTAGTGCCGCTACATTTGTTTTGAAGGTTGTTGTGGGGGGCGGCAGGCGCTTTGGGGGCGTGGCCGAGCGGGGTTGCCGGGAATTTTTGCACGTTTCGCCATCAGAAAGTTTACGCTGAGTCGCGCTGACATCGAGGAATTTAATCAATTTCCGATATTTTATTGATTCGCGTTAAAAGTAAATTAAATTTTAAATTGTCCCCAGCAGTTTACCTCAAATCGTTCTAACCTTTCTCTATAATTCCCTCTCTTTGCAGGTCGAAGTAAGTACAAAAGCACAAGTACGATGGACAGGACTCAGTGAACTGGAATTTCGGGATCGATATAATGGTGCTTAATAGTTGGACGGAATGGGTCAAGGTTTTATGATTGGGGCTTTGGAGTTTTGCTGCTGTGACTAAGCTGATAGCTAAAATTGTGGATATAATTACCAATTTATGGGCTGGCTGAAATTTGGAGTATATTAATTTTCCTAAAAGCAACATTTGCCCTCTTTACAGGCTCAGCGTTACATTAGATACATTATAAACGTTTAAATTTTTAATTTTTCAAAGACACCAAAGAACCATTCAGTAAGAGCTACTAGAGAAAGGAGCGTATCTAGTAAATGATTCAAAATAAGTCAGTTAATAAGTCTTAAACATGAAGTTCTTAAGCTGGTCGAAAGATACAAATTCATTTGCAAAACTCCATCCTCAAGACACTCACAAATGCCTTATGATAGATGGAGCTTCTAAATTGCAAAATACTTGCCACATATTTCAGTTTCGTTTCGAACATCTTGCGGTCACTTGACTTGGCTCTTCTTCGACCAAAATATTCCCATTAGTGAAACCTCATAATCGCTTCATCTTTCGCTTTCCATTTGCAATTCGGCTAGAGTTTTCCCAACTATTTCCGAAACGAGCCAAACTTTGAAACCTCATTTTCGAATAGAATTTTACTTGGCCGTCTTTGAGGCAACTTTTGGGCCAACCCACATCAAGTGGCGCGATTCTCTGCGCCTGTCCGCCCCGAATGCTGTTAATTAAATCGAAGACAACTCAAGTCGCCAGTCCGTTGGGTGTGTTTGGGTGTGTTTTGGGGGTGTTTGCCGGGTGTTATCCTTCGGGGAAAATTAGCCACAGTCAAATGTCATTGCGTTGATTACTTTTTGAAAATGACGCGAGCACATTTCCACCCGACAACTTTAATTGTTTTAGCTGGTAAACTTCGATGGGGAGGGGTTGGGGAAAATGGGGCTGAAGGACGTTACCCCGGACTCGTCTGGGCGCATTTAAATGTGAATTAATTGCCGGGCCGGACGGCATATATGAGGCGCAGGATTTATGTCCGCCCGATGAGTCGGCAGTCGGGCAGGTTGAGGGCCAGGTCCAGTCATGTTGGTGCCATTAAGCGCTCCCTGGAATTTTTATGACCTCCGCACTCATCTCGCGTCTCGCAGCTCGTCTCATTGTGTTTGTGTGTTTTGTGTTTTCAGGTCCACGAGCGCGAAAGCCCAAGAAGCCGGCGACGTCCAGTTCGGCGGCAGGTGGCGGGGGCGGGGGCGGTGGCGTCGAGAAGGGGGAGGCCGCCGATGGGGGCGGGGTGCCGGAGGACAAAAGGCCGCGAACGGCCTTCAGCGGAACGCAGTTGGCCAGACTGAAGGTAAGATGAGTTCCGCCCTAAATTCCCTCGAAATTTCACTTGGGCGCAATTTAGTGATGCACTTGAAATATAGCGAGAATATTAAATCACCAGCAAACAAGCTTTCTAAATTGTGCCTATTTGAGTGGGTTGCAGATAAATAATTTAAATAATTCATTTGAAACAAACTTTTAAATTCTAAAGATCTTTTTTTTAATTATCTGCCAACGTAAATGCCTTAAAATTATTTTTTTATTTAGTTGGTGAATATTTAGAAAATTATATAAATTATAAAAGCTGGAGAACATTAAGAAAATCATATAGATTATAAAAGCTGGAGAATATTTAGAAAATCATATAAAATATAAAAGCTGGAGAATATTTAGAAAATCATTTAAAATATAAAAGCTGGAGAATATTTAGAAAATCATATAAAATCATATAAAAGCTGGAGAATATTTAGAAAATCATATAAATTATAAAAGCTGGAGAATATTTAGAAAATCATATAAAATCATATAAAAGCTGGAGAATATTTAGAAAATCATATAAATTATAAAAGCTGGAGAATATTTAGAAAATCATATAAAAGCTGGAGAATATTTAGAAAATCATATAAATTATAAAAGCTGGAGAATATTTAGAAAATCATATAAAATATAAAAGCTTTGCAAACAATGTAAATCTTACGAATATAATTAAACAATACGAATATAAAGTAGTTTTCATCTTTTTTTTTAACAGCTATGTACAGCCCTTAATTTCTCTGCCTAAGCTTGGTATTAACTATTTTAACATTCCCCAATATATATATTTTAAAATACTACTCCATCGAAACGCACTTTGACCCCTTTCCCCACTGCTCTTCGCCCACAGCACGAGTTCAACGAGAATCGCTATCTGACGGAGAAGCGGCGCCAGCAGCTGAGCGGGGAACTGGGCCTAAACGAGGCCCAGATCAAGATCTGGTTCCAGAACAAGCGGGCCAAGCTGAAAAAGTCGAGCGGCACCAAGAATCCGCTGGCGCTGCAGCTGATGGCCCAGGGATTGTACAACCACTCGACGATACCGCTGACCCGCGAGGAGGAGGAGCTGCAGGAGCTGCAGGAGGCGGCCAGTGCCGCTGCCGCTGCCGCTGCCGCCAAGGAGCCCTGCTAGAAGTGGGCGTGGCAATATCTACGATCTAGTATTTATGGAGTGTGTAGCGTGTAAGCTAGGCTAAGAAGTTCGGAGCGATTAAGTTGTATCATATTCTAGTCCGCCGCACACGCAGAACTCGGCGGAAGAATTCTTCCGAAGAATTGGAAGTAGCTGCAGAGGGAAATCGCCCGAGGAAACGAGCAGAGGCTGCGTGTGCGTTTTGTATAATAGATTCATAAATTCACAACTAAATAATTTAATAAACATTTAAATTATACACGCCGTTGTTGTTGCTGTCGTTATCAAGGAATTTTGCATAATTTTAATGTGATTGCCATATCTGTTTATGGGCCGCAGCCAATCGCACAGTCGCCCAATTGGCCAAGTGGGTGGTCGCCATATACATATGTACATATATGGTAGATATAGCTATATAGATAATCGATCGCATTTCCATTTGCCGTGGGCGTCGGCATTAATTACTCAATTAGCAATGCGCGGATCAAAAGATTGGGCACCGGCCGCAGCAATTGCTGGAATTACATTCGAATTGAATTCATTATGCAAATTGAATTTGAAAACTGCTATCTGCGAGCATAATCACGCCTAATAAACGGCGTCTCGTCTCGATGCCAAACATTAGCCACATATATTATTAAATTCCCTCCTTCGTCGCTTTGTTTTCGCCCCGCCCCTCCCTCGCTCCTCAGCGCACCATCGTCTAATTTAGCCATTAAATTTGCATACAGTCGTCAAATCCAGGTGTGTGCGAGTGTGTGTGAGTATGTGCGAGTGTGTGCGTGTGTGTGTGTGTGAGTGTGTGAGTCTGCCAACGGCACAAATTGACACCTTGACGGCCAAAACGGCGCCCGCCGAGCTTTACCTTTGTTTTTGCTGTTGCTGTTGCTTTTGGCCAAACTGAAGTGCAGCGTCAACATCGCGTAGGTGTTAAATGTGTCTGTCATTGCAGGCGGCACGGGTTAAGGCGGCGGGGAGAGGGGGTGGTGGGGGGCGGCGGTACAGTGGATCGCAGACACGTAACACCTGCAGAAGTTCGAGGGGCTAAAACAAAGTGGACGACAACAATAAACAACTGAAGGTAATGTCTAAATACAGAAAAACTGAATGGGAAATGGCTATCAAATGGATTGTAAGTCACGCTCTTTAATTAACAATAAAATATTATTTAATATTTAATAGCCCAAATAAACAACTTCAATTATGTTCCAATATTAAATGATTTGAATCGTGTTCATTCAATAATAAAGCACTTTAAGACTATTTTCATTATTTCAGTTATTATTTTATTAAGAAGACATTTCATGAGAAATAAGTATACCTTTAATGAAATTAAAATTATTTAGTCAAAAAAGTAATTAGACTTTTCAAGTATTGGGAATATAGTAAAGTTGTTCTACTATTTTTGGCTAGCCTGAACCTATAACATTTTAAGTTGGCCTCTTGTTTCCCGATGAGCAACTCAAGTCCATTTGCAGACCATAAACCAAATAAATGTATAACAAGTATAGCAAAGTAGTTTATTTACCAGTATGGAATGTTTAATTTGTGGCTTTAGCATGCCTTTTTTGAGTTTTTATTCGACTCACTGGACTGGCGGTTCAACAACAAATTCGCGCGTGAAATAAAAAAAACGTCTTAATTCGCCGTGAATGATTTACGAATCGGTTTTGGGTTTCACATCGAAGGCGACATTCACATTCGCTTGTGTATCATATAGTATCGTATTGTATATGGTATCGTATCGTATCGGACAGGCGGACAAAGGCGAGTGATACTGAGTACGTAACGACGGCCGCGTTATAACGTTATTACGTTCGGCACTTTATTCGCGAGGCTCCACTGTGCGTGGGAGTTTTCCGCGCGGCCTAAGTGATTTTTTATGGCACGCGTCTGGCGAAGATATAACTTCATAAAAAGTCAATTTAAGTTTAGTAATATTTTGCTGAATTTATAGTTGCGAGTATTTTGTTTAAGCATAATTTTTTATTGCCTCTGGCAGAGGAGCTGACCCAGGAACTGGATTAGTATACAGGCAATACGGTGGGGTTTTGAACTTTTTGTTTTGGAGCAATCGCCATGAGTCATGGGAGCGGGTATATTACGTTATAAATTCAATAAATGCGACCATAAAAAGGCCCATTCAAATACCTTGTCCGCGTACATTAATCCCGCTGTCCTGCGCCCCCTGGACCCCCCTGGATACCCCTGAAACCGCCAATCCCCTTGAACCCCCCAAATACCCCTAACCCTTTGCAGCTACACACATTACAACGCCTCGAATGCTGCCGCAAACTGCTGGAACTGCTCCGTTCTTAACCCCCCAGCACCAAATGATTAATGTCTGGCAGCTCGCAGCCTTGGCGCGAGTTAAGGCCAGAAGACAGAGCCACATCCAGCAACCAGTAACCAGCATCCTGAATCCAGAATCCAGAATCCCGAGTCCCGAGTCCAGAGTCCGAGTGTTCCCGGAATGCCAGCGCAAGTAACCCGAAAAAAAAAGACAATACGCATAAATCTATGGGGTTGACACTTAGTACCCAAAGACCACAGACTTCAAATGGATTTGTTTTGCAGATCCACAAGCCGACTTTGGAGGGGCGATGGGTTCACAGGGGGCAGCTGAGTGGCGAGGCGTCATAAAATTGGCAACAAATTGTTTTCACGCCGTTTTAAATACACATTTTTTAGCCGATACTTGGAGACCGTTTAATGAGCGAAGCCAAAAGGAACCAACGCAAAAGCGAACCGGGTGACCGGAACGGGAACTGCGAACTGCACTGCGAGAAATTCACACGACACACTACTTCATCCTTTCATGGTATTTTTGACACAAAAAATATGTATTTAATATTGTTAAAACTACGGAAGAGCTGTTGCAATACAATTCAGCAATAAAGAAATATGTATTTAATAGTGTTAAAACTACGGAAGAGCTGTTGCAATACAATTCAGCAATAAATAAATCTTTTTAAAAAGTATATTAGAGATGTTTTTATTTTTCCCTACCATAATACACTGAAATAAAGTACTGGAAAAGAAGTACTTGAATCTAATCAGGGATTTTAAATGCATACATTTTCGCGCCCTGCACCTTGAACGACATTCTGCGAGTTGACGGACGCTCCACGTTGAGCGTTACTTGGTCGCTGGACTCGCCAATAAATTTGCGGCTAAGGAGATAAGCTTATAAATTTTAACTGTAATTATGCGACACAAGATTTATGAAGAGTCCGCCAGCCAACTTAGCCGGCCATCGCAGCCCTTTCAGCTGGGGATTATTAATGAAACACCAGCTTACAGCGAAACGGGCTCACACTTTGTGGTCAATCCTAGTACTGGCAATCCAGTGCTGATACCAGCGGCCAAAACTAGCCAGAGATTTACGAGCATTTGGCCATTTGGCGGCGCTTCTAATTCCCGAACTTAATGAGTTTCTGGCTCGCTGCATGCAAATCCCCCAGTTTGGGCCTTCTTTATCGAACCACACACATGTGTGTGTGTGTGGGTGTGGCACGTCTCATGGGACAGATCAAAGGCAACAAATCGAGGGACCACCCACGTAGCGCCAATCGAAGGAAGAGATCTGCGTATTTGACATTGCTGCTCAGCGAGTGGAGTTGCCTCATTACGCCTGCGCGCAGATCTTGACTTGATCGCCAAGATCAAGCGAAAAAGTAAAAAGGTAAATAAATAAACGGGGCGAAGAGGAGGTCGCAATAAAAGTATCTTTAAGATACAGCGTGCGTGGGAGCTGCAAGCGAAATATCCGCGATAATTTCAGCGCGCCTTTCGATTGAGCAAATGAGATTTAACGCAGGCCGTTTATTGAGCTGTATGCACTTCAAAGTGGATAATATAATATAAAATTTGAATTGGTGTGAAACAAGAGTCAACGTTTTATGGCCATCATAATATGGATAGTTTTAGTAAGGGAAAAGATCAAGGCAGTTAAAAAAAAAGCCCTTTATTCCAGTCATTTCTGAAAGCTCAAGTTATTAGTTATCGCAAACTAAATCTAAATAAAATCCTTTACTAAGCCCAAGTGTATTAGCTACGTGGAGAAGAAAGCGATAAAAGTTATTAGCCAATATAAATAGAATAGCAATCTAAATAAAGAAAGACGTCATAAAGACTTTAATATTAAGCAGATAATTAGAAATAATTGCTTTAAAAGGAAGAAGAGAGATGGTCATGGTCATGGTCATGGTCATGGATGGTCATCATTATGTTCTAAAACTTCATTGATAAATAAGTAACAACCAACCCAATTGAAAGATATATTTGAAGGTTAAACATTGAAACCCTTTTGGTGTTAGACACAAATACTTGTCATTGAAGTCGAAATGTTATTCTCAAAACTTCCAAAGGGAAACTAAAGTCGGAGAAAGCACTCTTCCCACCTGCCAAACAGGTAGGGAGCGAAAAGTGGGTGGGCTGGGTTAATTATGCAATGAAAATGCCTCATAGCTGCCAGTGACATATGAAAATGGGAAATTACGTTACGTTTTCATTCGTTTCATTCGTGCCCGGCCGACAAACGGGAGCGTACTCGAAGTGCCATTCGAGCGGAAGTATCTTGTTAACATGCAAAACAAGCCATTCGGGAAAGGGGGGGAAACGAGCTGTTTATGAACCCGCCGAAAGTGCGGAGAGCTGTGGATATACGGATACGGATACGGATACGAATATGGATACTGACTCACCAAAAGTTGGATGTTTAGTTCGTTGGTTGGTCTGTCTTGCGATCCCACCTCCTCAATTCAATTAGGAAATACCGCGAGGGCAATCGGAACTGGCAAATGGGGGTATGTGGTTGGGGTTGGGGATGGACGATGGCTTATGGCTTATGGCGAAAGCCGCATCGTAAAATATAACGATGTGGGCATGGGCCCCACCCTGCGATCGCATTTTCATGGCACATTTGCAGCGCAATTTTAATTGTATCAATGGGCAACGGGGCAACCCTTTTTCTGGCCTAAACGCGATTGGTCACGCATGTCCGTGCGCTTGAGAAAGGGACTGGATTTTGGGACTGCGAGTGGAAGGATGTCCGGGGCAATAAACACGTAACCCGAGGCCTAAATAATATTTAAAGTGTTATAAAACTGTCACCAGGACAACCGGCAGATGTCACTCGAGTGCCTGCCTCTTGGCAGTGCCTTTGATATTGGTTTTTCGATTAAAACCTGGCCAAACAAACATCTGTGACCTGCGGCCCACCAACCACCAAGCAGCAACCAACATCAATTAGACACACTTCAACTCCCCTGACAGTCGCATAGCTGTCAAAACAGAAATTGATCGCGTCTGGGATTGGGACTCCGGGAACCACACAATAGTGGGTGTGCATCCGCACCTGAAGGGTACAAATCAAAATATTACTTGCATAAATTGATGGACAAAGCGCTGCACACTGCACACAACCGCAACGGTGAGAATTCACAATTGGCAAATGACAAGGTCGCACATTCCCAGAAGCATCTAATAGTAATAGTAATACTCCCCGGGAGAAGCGAACACCACCACGTCCTCTGCATACAATTACGGCTAATACGGGCCTCCTCTAGGGGAAAGGGGTGATCGAAAACGCAGCAGGTGTGCTAACCTACTACAAACCAGCAGCCATCGATGTTTGTTGAAGGAACAGCAGTGAAAGTGGCATTCCCTAGCCCGAAATGGAGGAGCCCTATACCCTCTAAAACCCTAAGCACTAAACCCTAAATGATATGCACAGTAGCCAGGCTTCGGGGAGGTCCAATTAATCGAGTGTCGAGTCGGACATACAAATTAATGGTCATAAATCCACCGAGAGCCGCTCGTTGAAAGTGCCCCGCGGAAACGGGAACGAAGGAAATGTCACCGAAAATTATGAAGGTTTGAGGCAACCCTCGTTTCATTATGCACCCAACGTGCGCATTAGACCAGGCCAAAATCCGGAAAGCGGTTCGCTGCAGTTCGGGGTCCTCGAACTGTTCGATACACGCAGAGAAAATGGGGGAACTAAACTAAGTCATTTGATTTCAATATACATATATATAGAGACTGTATCGAAGTATATCAACATTTTGGATTCTTTAGCGGGTTTCTCATTATAAAAATACTTAACTTTGTAAACTCTAGCGAAAAAAGTTAAATACTCATTAGAAAGTAGCACTTCGCTTCTGTTAACAATTTATATAAAAATATAATGAATACAGATACAGATTCATCACTGTGTAATATTCTTTGGCTTAATATTTACCCTGTATTGTTGCACAAGTTGTCGCAACGAGGTTGTTGTCGCTTTTGTTGCGGTTGCCACTTGGCAATCTTAAGTCGGTCAGCGCATGCGCGCCTGCATATTAAAAGCAGAAGGAGTGGAAGGAGTGGGGATCTCAATCTCAATCCCAATACCGAATCCCAGCCAGATTCCGAACCCAAAACCGAAACCCAAACTGAAACTGTGGCCCAGACAGGGCAGATCGATGTTGCTCATTAGTATTATGCTCATATGCCTACGTGCTCGCAGTTATGATGAGTGACATTTGATCTTGTTTTGTGTCAAATTAAGAGGCTGCAGCTGGCGCGGAGATTCTTCTTCAGGGGATTCTTCTCTGGATGCTGATGCTGATGTTGATGTTGATGCTGATGTTGATGTGGATGTTGATGGTGAGCTGAAACAGTATGATGATCGTGCGACCTTTTTTTTGGGCCACACTTAAGCCGTTGAGTGCTTGATTCCTGGTACTTTTGGGGGCGCTTCATCGGGCCACACGTACTGCAGGATCAATCTGTATTCGAATCTCAATCTGAATATGCGCCACGGTCCGAAATGTATCTGTATCTGCGTTGTCATGATTTGGCACTCGAGTGCCACTCCACGCCCTGCTGGCTTCGGTTAATAAAAGTTGGCAGTTGCCAGTTGCCAGTTGGCACGGAGGGTAGATTGGTCCCTATCTCGGTGTCTTCACTTCTTTTTTTTTTACCCCCTCTCTTGATCTCTTTTTTTTTAGTTGGTGTGTCCGATGTCTGATGATGGCTCAATCGAGGGACCACACAGGCAGTTGCCCGAAATCTGGGGCAAACCTGTTGCCGCCGCCGACTCAAGGGCTTCTCTGGATGATCTTCTTGTGTCGGATCGGATCGGATCGAATCTGAATCTGAATCTGAATATGCGGCTCATATGCAGATGACAGATCGCAGGACCACCGAGATCTTGATCCATTTGGCCGGCAGCACAAAACAGCACACATGCGATCTGGCGATAAGGAAGCCTCTTTTTCCAGCTGGGTGATCCTTCCAAGTGGCGAGTGTGCAGAGATCGCTGGTGCCATCAGCAATATTTGTGAATTCATATTTTAGCTGGAGAACATTTTACAACTCCTTTAAAGCTATCACAAGTAAACTGAACTACAATAAAGTTTTGGTTTAAATAGGATATCATTAATAAGAACAGTTATCGTTTAATTGGCTAGATCTGCCAGCATTTTCCCTGCACATTTTTCCTTTCCTCAATTGATCTGCTTAGATGCCAATCTAAACGAAAGTGATTTGTTGCCGCCCATTTGTCAGTGTACAAAACACTCAGCTGAGTGCGATTGTCAACTCAGATTGTCGCTCAGCACTCCTTTGGCCTCGATAAGGGGAATAAGCCATGGTAATTGCATGAGTCACAAGATCATTGTCCGCAGATCAATTTCCACTGGACAGCGATCCATCTCCAGTCAGCTCAACACTTTCCACATCCACGGATTAATCGCAGGGCTCCGACTGATGAATTGCTGTCCATTGACTCATTCGACTTGATCCCGATTCTGGCTGGGATCGAGAGTTCCGAATGATGGGACTTGGAAGATCTAGCTGCGGATAAGCCGCTGATGAATACGTTCAATGAGCGGCGAATGTGCGGCCATAGGTATTTTAATTAGGCTGCCTGCCCAACTGTATTAATATGTATGCATGCCTGCAGTGGTATGTACGAGTATACTTCTTTGTAGCTTTTTCATTCATTTTTACTTTAATTAAGCCATAATTTATCGCCAACAGCACGCGGACACGCAGGCCTTAAGAAAGCAAAAGGGCCACACTCGTCGCGGTTGCACCAACTCACCTGTATATATATATATATATTATATACATATGTATATTTTCTGGCCACTTGGCCGACACCTGCCCGTGTAAATTACCCAACAAAGCGGGCCAAGTTGCTCCACGCGACACTTTTGGCCGTATGCAAAGAGCTGGCCAAGAGGTGCACAAAGCCTGGCCAACTAACTAAACAAAGGACTGGGAGTGAATTAGCCAGCCCGGTGGTCTAATTAGAAACGATCTTGTCAATTAGCCAGCCAGCGAGGCAGTGGGGCCACCGGGGAAAGGTAACTAAACTGAGGCCCCAACCATGTCATGTTGTCTCTGGAGTTTTTACCGAAATTGTGTTCGGGCCTGTGTTCATTTTTTACCAGTCGGTGGTTGCATTTGGTCGCTTGATCGATGCGAATACATGGATCGGGAGAAATTATATGGCTGTTGTGGCCGTGGCGGTTGATTCAAATTTTTCAATTTCTCGAAACCCGCCGAAAAAAACCAAAAAAAAAGGCAGATACAGTGAAACAGTGAGCAGTACATGTTGTCCAGCGTTGCGAGTTGTCCCCAGAGAAGATGCGGTGCGCAGGTGACTCTGGCCCGATTTACCTGGAATTCGACGCTTAACTAATGATGCTCATCAGGCTGCTCAATGGACCCAATCCGGCTACCGTATCGAGGGGGGCGATCTTCGATCTCCGGCGGCCAGTGCGTTTCCACGGAACATCTCCACTCCACTCCACTCCCCAAACGAAAATCAATTTTCAAACCGCGCGCTTAATTACCCATTATGAAAAATTGCAGTCGTTAATGTTTTCGGTTGCCTATCAAAATGTGTTTTTCTTTTTTTCGTTTTTTGTTTGTTTTTTTTTTCCAAATAAATGAAAAGAGGAAGAGCGCTGACTGAGGATCAGCATTCACCACGATCATCGTCTTTATCATCATCCGAGGCAGCGGCGTGGAGCGTGTAAAATGCTTTTCCGCGTCTCCGACTCGCAGAAACCTTTGGCCCTGTTGCAAAATGCGGCAGCCACAACAACTGAAAAGGCTAAAAAGGGGGCGGAGGGCGGCGAGCGGAAGAACAACGACTTGGTGCACTGGAAAAAGTACAGAGGCACAAAGAGCAAGTGCTTAGCTGTCTACTTAAAAGTTTTAATCGCATGTAAGCATTGTAAACATACAGTAAGCGGTCGTACTATTTTGTCAATGTATAATTTGCAATATTGCAAGTCTCCCCCCATTTTGGCGCAGTGCACATACCCGACTCGGCGCAGACACGGCATCTGGACCACCCAAGTTGCCGGCCTGGACTCGGACTGTACGAGTTGTGCCATTGGCGAGCGAGTGGCTATTAAGCCAGCCCCAAGCCGGGCCACTCGATGATTACTTGAAATTCAATTGCAGTCCATTAGGAGTGATTAATATGTATGCGATTCGGCGGCAGTCGCAAAAGCATCTGTGTGCCGCAACTAAGAGCGAGGATCGCTGCGGCGAAGAGAGGCTGCGTTTTGGCCAATGGTCGATGGTCGAAAAATGCACTGCACTTAAAATTATTGACACTTTGGCGATCGATGCGGCTACGTGAGGCGGCTACCGTGATGCGGCTAAGAGAGCGGTTAAGAGAGAGCGAAAAGGGCGGAAGAATCCAGCCGAAAGACAGGCGGGCAGACAGCAGAAGACTGCAAACTGAAGACTGCAGACTGAAGGCTGAAGGCTGAGGACTGAGGACTGAGGACTGAAGACTGCAACCTGGGACCACACACGACGATCGAGGCTGTGCCACAAGCTCCTCTGGGCAACGGAAGGCGGCAACATCGACAGTAGTTTTGCGGCTCGTTTGCTGCGTTGACTCTTCGCCAAGTCGCATGATCATGGACATGATCATCATGGTGATCATGCTCATCATCACGACGATGATCGTGGGCTTCGCAGAACGTCATCATCGCGAGGATCTTCCCCCTCATGATGCGGCGCCAAATTGCAGCAAAGTAAAACAGCGTTTAGCATTGTGCTTGTAATGATCTTGGTCCACAAATCTACAGAAGAACCCAAGACCGAAGAATCGAAGAGAGAATTCTTGCGCGATTCTGGGCGACTTAAGAGAAGACGACGAGTCCAACTCGTTCGCTGAGTTAGCGCCTTTGCAAAGGGTGTAATAATTTATGTATTTTGATTAGGCCGAAGTTTCTGTGACTGTGACTCGGGTTTTGCCTTATAATTGATAAGTGCGTTTGAGATACTTTTAATGAAGCTAATGAAACATGGTGGGCTCTCAGATACGTCTCTATCTTTCAGGGCTTTAGACACTTCGGTAATTTAATACACATTTCAATCTTTGAATGAATTTACTTAGCCGATACGTCTGAAATAGTTAGTTTGATAAACATTTTATGTGGTGGTTTCAGGTGACGAGCCTTAAGATGCGATTCAGATACCTCGCCTGTGGTATGATCTTAAATATATCAAATACTTGTAATTTAAAAGAAAATTATGTTTATCTATGAGGATCTACGTAAGCAATAGTAGTAGAAGCGCACTTAACCTTTAACCTTGCATTGCAGATTGATCAGTCTAGTTTAAGCTTAAGATTGCTTCCCCAAATGACTCTCCCACTTAATTGTTTCGATCTCAATTAAAGCAATTTGCTTATCGCTCACATACGAGTATAAGGGCCGGGGCTATATCTTTCCAGCGAATTGGATGTCTTTCACCATTAATTTGACGCGGAGATCAGCTCAATTACACCACTTCTGCCTTTTATCGCACTAATTACACTGGAACACTGGCACTGGCACGGCCGCGATTTGCTGCGATTGCGAGCGACTCGGGGATTTAGGGTCTTTGGAGTTGGGCCCATAAAAATCACATCAAAGTCGCGTCCGTTTCGAAAACTAGTTGCTATAAAACTGCAATTACCCGGCGTGCACTAAAACGCTCAGTTCGCAGCACTCGGATTTATGGCCAACAGAAAAAGGCATTTAAGAAACAACGGAAAAAAGAACCAAATAGAAAAAAGACGCGCATTAAATCTCGCCTCAGCCAACCACCCAACCAGCCACCCACTCAACCACTCAACCACTCACCCACTTGAATAGGTGGATTTTGCGAGTTGTTTTCCCTTCTTTGCCAGCGCAATTCTTCTTCGGCGAAAAGAAGCCCAGTTTTACCCTGGTGGCCAGCAAAAGCTCAATTTGTACCTCAATTAAGGCGTCGCCCGTTGGCACAGTGGGGCAAAAAAGCTCCGCTGCTTGTGGCGCATTTCCGTTTCCGGCAGTCAGAAGGGGAAAGGCGTCTTCCCCACCCGCCCTTGCCATGAGTTATGGCCAAGTTTCGTGCTCAGAGGCGCTGCACGGCGCCAGATAAAAACTGTTTGGCCAAAATGTTTCGCTGAAAACGTACTGACTCCTGAATGGAGAGATAACCGACGGCGGCGCGCGATTTTCAACACATTTGCCAGGATACATATACATACATCCTTTTTTGTGCTGCGCTGGCAGGGTGGCTTTCCTCCTAGCAAACCCCACCACGTTTCCCACCGCTTTTCCACGCTTTTCACTCGTTTTATTGCGCCAATGTTCAGGCTGCAGTTTCGTCCGCTTTTCTTCCCGTTTTCCTCGCCTTTTCGTCGTGTTTTTTGTTTGCCTTATTGAGCTTTCAGCACTTTCGCTTGGCTTTCCTCGCTTTTTTGGCCCTGCTTCGTTCGTTTTGGCTTTTTGGGGTGGCGCCCTGGCTGAAAAGTGCAGAATCAAATAATTTACTTTCCAATTCGCGCTGAGATCACGTTTTTAATTTGAAAATTTTACAACTTGCGCGAACAATGTTTATTTTTACACAGCCACCCAAAAAACACGAAAAAAAAAACAGAAAGTGGAAATGGGGTTGGGGTGTGAAATGTGGGTTTTTGTTGGCTGTTTCGGCTGCGAGCCAAGCGAATTCAATTCCAAGTGCCGCGGATTTTACTCCCCTAATCGGAGGAATCAGCGCTGAATTTGTTTATGAAGCCCGCCTTTACCAATTAACCCTGGGTGTGTTTTTGCCCACTTTGCATATGGAAAACAATTTGTACGACTGTTTGGTAACTTTTACAACAAGTTTTAAGCTCTTGAGCAGGGTAGTTAAGAAGTTAATATACTCTAAAGTGTTGAAAATATAATCTTAGTGTTTTAGTATTTAGGCAAATTACTATTAAATATTTAATCGTTTTTATGTTTCCATTTTTAAGGCATTAAATATGTGTTAAATAATTAAAAAGCAGAAATTTTATTTCGAAAAAGTGCCAAACCAACACATTCCTTGCATATACATATACCATAATGAAAAAAGTAACTAATGCTTTATCGCCGCGCAAAGAATTTCCCTTTTAATTGGCGTGTTTTCAGTTTTGGCAAATATTGACTTTGCCAACGGGACGAATTCCGTGTTTGGCTTGATTAATTAAAGCCCGACTTTTGGGCCACCCACAAACCTAACACGCATGTGTACGTGAGATTTTGATATATGATTGCAGGCTCCAAAAAAACCTCGGCGATCCGTAATGGTGCAAACTTGAAAACTTAAACTCAGAACGAGCTTTATACGAAGATTTCGCATAACGCGGGCTTCATCGCATGATAAATGAAGGACTTCCGCAGCACTCGCTGCGTTCCGAAAGTAGCCTTATTGGTCTTTGGAGCCTTATTGTTTGTCATATTCAAATGCCAAAATATTGTCATTATCGGAGAGGTTGCTTTTATGTGGTTTTTTTTGTGGAGCCCCCCTGGTTGGGCATCATTTGTCTCCCTGGCATTGACCACCTCTGCGTTCGCGTATCTGCTGGCTAATGCATTTCTGGCCAGTTAGTCAGTCGGCCATTTACCCAGTTAGCCATGCAGTCAAACAGTCATTCAGTCAGTCAGTCATTCAGTCATTCAGTCAGTCAGTTATTCCCGCAGTTGCAAGGTGGCTGGTGCATTTCAATTAGGCGGAGTCTTTGGCTTTGCCGGCGTCTTGACCCGCGGTTCAAATTAATAATCCGCTTCTCTTCCCTCACCTGACGATGTGGCTATGTGGCGATGTGACGACCCACCTGGCAGCGGACACCTCAATGACATTTACATACACGAAATAATGTTCGCTGTACGCTTTTGCCATTAGGCATTAATAAGCACAAAATAATGTTAATAATGTCATCATTGCGTTGAGGACCCACCGCTGAGGTGAAAACCAGAAAGACATTCGAACATGGGTATCTCTTTTTTTTTTGGCTGGGTAATAAACGGCAGTCCTGGCTCTCACCCGTCCACATGCATTTATTCATCATATATTAATAATATATTTATGGCCATTTGACAGTGCTCATAAACGAAATGCTCAATTCATTTGGCTGTTTAATGGCTGCAATTATGCACTTACATCCGGGGACCCAGCGCTAAAGGCGCCGCTGGGAGTTTTGTGGCTCAGGAATGGATTTTTTATTAAATATTTTCCCATTTCTTGCAGTAAGAGTAAGGTGTGAGAGGTGAGAGCTAACGCATTAAAATCTGACAAAAATTCCATGACTTAAAAGGAATTTTAAATTATTATTTAATAATTGAAAAATATAACTCATTTTACTTATTTTATAGTGCTTAGTGCTGAAATACTATAGGTACTTTAGACATTTATGATGGTGGTATTATTTACCCTAAGCTACAACTGCATCTTAGAACCGAAAACGTGCTCCATTTTCATTAGATAATTTTGAATGCCCCATAGATACTGGAACGCATACTATTGCCAGTAATCATAAATGGTTAGCTGCGAGTTCTGAGCCATTGATGTCGGATCGAGTTGGCCCGTGTTGACCAACTCAATTAGCTGGGCATTGAGAGCAGTTAGCAGCTGAGGAGGTGCAAATCGCCGGCCAAACAAAGGCGCAAGCAGCTGGGCAATTAGCGGCCAGCGAATTGTAACCGCTCACGGAGTTCGCTTCCAAAAGATCGGAATGCAGAATGCCAGAGAGCGCCTAACGAAAGACAATCAATTACAATGGGCTAACAAGCGCGGCACAAATATTTGGCCAGTGCTAAGCGCCAGCTAAGGGGAAAATGCCCCTGGCCTAAAAGGGGTGCAGATACAGATGCAGTAACAAAGTTACTAAAGATACAAAGATACAAAGATACACAGCCACGAAGATACATACGTGCGCAGGCCGATCAAATGCGTTGAGTCAACAGAGCATTGACGTCTCGAGTTGAAGGAGATGATGATGATGCCAGGGCTTGAAGACTCAGCCTGCCTCTCTGGCCATGTTGGCGTTGACTTCTGCTGAAAATCCACATCCAAATCCAAATCCGAATCCAAATCCGAATGCGAGCCAAGTGTGTGTGAGCCATTTGAATGTTTGTTTAGGCTGGAGCTGAAGCTGAAACTTGGCAGCCCATAATGTGGGATACTCATGAGATACTCCTCATGCCATTGGTAGCGCCGCGTTGTAAAAGTATCCAAGTGTACAAAAATGAAAAAAAAAAAAAGAAAAAAAAAGAAGCGGGAGAGCCGACCAGCGACTTGGAGCGCCTGTCTGTTGGCCATAATTGAGTGCACTTTCCACGGAACTCTGGCAGCAGCAGCAGTGATTATGAAATGCCAACAGCTCCAGCTCCAGCTTCAGCTACAGCTTCAGATTTAGTTTCACTGACAGCAAATGGCGAACATCAGGCGCTCGTAATCGTAACGTTTAAGTGCGACTGTTTCGTATTTCCATCATCTGCTTGGCCCATCGGGGAGTCGCTACATATGTAGATATATCTCGTAAATCAATTGATAAAGCGAAGCGGAAACAAGTGGCGCTGCGATGGGCCAAATAAATCTGCCTTCGCCCATTTGGATGTTTACTAGATGCCGGCATCGCGGCAATTAAGGCGACAAAACTGCAAAGTGCACCACCCAAAAAGCGCAATTAGCGATTCCAACGATTCCGGGGGCTCTGGTGGCGATGAGGGATGTGGAGCTATGGAGATGCGGACACGTGTCCGTAGTCCCCCAAATCAAAAGGGGCCACTACTTTTGCACTCCGTCATCTTGAGCAGCATCTGCACACAGCGAGAAATAATGTGCATCTTAGCATACATTATTGCATAATAATTTCGTTTGTATTTTCATATCTAGCTATGAAAGCTAAGCGTTTAACTTTCTTGGAAATAACTACATATTTTAAATAAACGAATTATGTGTATTATGTATTATTATTATGTATTATTTTTTGTTAAATATCTAGAATTTAGTTACCTTTTTAATAATTTCTAGATAAGCTAGACAAGTGGTATTTCATTAAAACTATTTGTTATAATTTTTGGGCGGTGCAGATTGTGTTGTTAGCATTTTGTATCTGTAGCCAGCGTCAGAGGGCATAAATCACGGTGGGGATGGATATGGAATGGATGGGGGGATCGGGTTAAGAGGGGTAGCTGCGCCCACACAGACGACTGACTTATGGTATATGGCATATGGCATATGGCATATGTGTTTTTGTGGCTTTTTAATAGCCCGCTCGATGGATCGCATCGTTCGCATCCTTCGCATCGCTCCCCCAAAAACTCCGCATTATGCGCATCTGCATCCCCAACTAAATACCCCGTACATTGTATGCGCAATTGAAATTCCATTCCCTGAGCTGTCTGAAAGTGAAATTTAGTGTGTCACTTGGCAATTTCTGCTAATTAGAAGTGTTGAAAGTGTTTGCTTTGATATCGAGGCAAACAAAGAGCGCTGTCAAAAGACTGAGCATACCGCCACTATAATATATGATTTGGATCTCGAGGCAAGTTGACATTTGGTGACCCCGACATGCTTTGATGATATCTCAATAGTTCCCTTGGTAATCGATTGCCGGCTATATAATTTGCCTTCGTTTTGTTGGCCCAACTATTAAACGGCAAATTACTCACACATTGCACACGCCAAGTTGCAGGCATCAATTACAGGTGACCCCATCGTTACTAAACTGATAGAGTCGTGCGGCAGTAACAATCAGATCGATGAATCAATGCTGCTTTCAAAGTGATTCATTAGAATTAACGCGAACCTTATGGCACGATTTAAATTAAACGCTGCAACATACTAGCTTTTACTTAAGGAAAGTGTGCCTCTCACATGTGCGTTATTAAAGCTTTTGAGGAGTACATTAATGGGAATGGGAAAAGCGATGGATAAGATAATAAATTAAATAGTTAATTGCTTTCTATAATAAAATATTAAAGTTATCATTGAAATAGGCTCATAATATTTCAAGAAGCTATGCATAGTTATAAACAGTGCTGCGGAATAGCTTACAAATGGCTTATAATGGTCTGTGAACCTGTCTAGTAACCGGCAGTACTCGTAGTGACGAAGCGCGCTTGTACGATTAAGAATGGGTGGGGAATTTTATATTTTTAAACATATTAAACACTAGCTCCTAAATCTTTGATTACTGCATGTTAAATTTGACCAAATCCGTAGTTGAACAACGTTTTAATTTGCAATTTAGAGAAATCTTAAATTTTATTTACGGAAAGGGTAAAAATCATTATAAAATATAGGATAAGAGGTAAATGAGGTGTGCAAACTCTTCGTGAGAAGTGGCGTGTTACCCGCCAAATGTTAGAGTGCCTAATAAAAAAGTTTACTTGATTTCCGCTTCCATTTAACTCGATTTGCAGATACGGACAAACGACCGACGGACAGACATACAGATACATATGCAGATATATATACAGATACAGATACAGACACAGACACAGACACAGATACAGATAGACAGATGGCGAGACAGATTGCGGCGATGTTTGTGTGTATTGCTAATGGGCAAATTGTCTAATTGGTTCATTACGTGCACAAATGGATTTGCGCCTCTATAATTCGGCCGATTTGAATCCGCCTTGGCTGAAACACTGAAAGGCCGAGTAACTGAATGGCTGAATGGCTGAAAAAAAGCGAGACCCCTCGAGACATGCGAACGGATTTGAGCCCCAAGCTGTGCAATTAGCGTTTGGCATCAATTCATATGCGCTGCGATTTATAGAGCCGTGCATGTGTGTGCATGTGTGTGTGTGTGTGTCGTATGTGCACATCAACGCTTGCCAGTAAATGTCAGCTGCTCATCCCGCCCCCTCCCACAATCTTGCATTGCATTTCGCATTTCGCATCTCGCGTTTGCATTTGCATTTATTTTCAGCAAATTAACGCCGCTCGCCGCGAGATCTGTGCCAATAAATCATTTGATGACTGCTCCCTGCCGCTTTAGTTTTGCATTTTTTCTTGTCATTTTTTTTTGATTTTTGATTTTTATTTTCTGTTTTCTGGGCTTCTGTCTCGTCACAGATATTTGTTTATACTTCGCGCGGATTTGGCTTTAATTAAACGGAATGAAAAGCAATGCCATGGAATCGAAGAATTACTCGGCGACGGCCTCCGAATCCGATTCCGATTTTGGTTGGGAATGTGATTGTGCAATTAGCGGCACCCTCGCCCGACGACGACAAGTGTTCGTGATTTAATGTTCCATAGCCTTTGATGTGACAGATGAAAAGGCGGCGAATAAATAATGGGCTCTATACCCCTATACATATGTACATTTGTACTACACATAATGCCACCGATTAGCCCGCAAGTCCTGCGAAGTTTGGGTGGCATTTTCCTTTAATCTTGCACAGTTGCCCCAACCAAGTAGAAAACCAATTGCATTTTCATTTTTTGCATAATTGTTTTATTTTGTTTTTAGTTTTGTTTTCTTGAACTTGCTTTAGCACAAACATTTCCTTGTTGCTTTCTTAGGTGCATTTGCCAGCTAGTAGTAGTTGCTCGTTAACATTTCGCTTACAAACTAAAATACTCTTTCATAGCAAACCTTAAGTGCGTAAACTAGGAATTAAGCTAGGGAACTGTTAAGTTACTTAATTTACAGAGCGGCTGCAAGCACGTCGTTCATAGGGAGTAATTACTATAGATAGTTGTGTGTAGGAATAATAAACGTCTGAAGTTCGAAGCTTTTGGAGTGCGGCGATAGCGAAAGGCTTTTGTGTCGGGGTGATTACGATAATACTTTCGGCTATCCGGGATCCGGGGGGTGGTTAAATAAATACGCCAACAACTTACAGCTCGAATTCGCTACGGATGGATCTTATGCTAGATTAGGATTAGGGTTATATATATATATATATTTTTAGATATATACAAAAACATATGTACGCTACAATTATATCACATGAAAACCATTTGTACGCCCTCGAATATTGCACGCGCCCGTCAGAAGGAGGAGGAAGAGTAATCCCGTTTAACTGGTGATCCCACCGCTTAGGGGATCTGCCCGTTCATGCGCATCTCGAGCTCCTCCTCCTCCTTGGTCAGCGGCACGGTGGTGTGGTTGTACAATCCCTGGGCCATCAGCTGCAGGGCCAGCGGATTCTTGGAGCCCGTCGACTTCTTGATCTTGGCCCGCTTGTTCTGGAACCAGATCTTGATCTGTGCCTCGTTCAGGCCCAACTCGCTGCTCAGCTGCTGGCGTCTCCGTTCGGTCAGATAGCGATTCTCGTTGAACTCCCGCTGTAAGTGGAAGAGATGGAATATGCTGGATGAGTTTCGGATGGCAAGGATATCCATGTTGTATATAGTGTGTCAGGTAGGTAGGGAAAATCAATTATTTGCGGTTTCTGGGCCGAGCGTGGCTAATTGGTTAAGTACGGACACGGACGGGATGCGGTGGCCAGGATGCATTAGCAGCGGGCGGTGTCAATATTTGGGTGCAAATATGACACAACAAGCGTAGGGCAATTGGATATGGATATGGGTAGGGATATGGTAACCATATATGGATGGCAAATGGAACAGAATCTCACCTTGAGGCGGGCCAACTGCTCGCTGGAGAAGGCGGTGCGTGGACGCTTCTCGTCGTTGGTCTTGTCCTTTGGCTGTTTGGGGCGGCGATAGCGGGGTCCTGAAATGAACAGAAAACACGAGAAATACGTTAGTTCTATTTGCATAAATGCGGCACATACTATTAATAATATTAATGATTCAATTAGCATATGTCTGCGCGGAATTCCTCGACCAGAGCTGCAACTGGAACTGGAGCTGTAGCTGTAGCTGTAGCTCCCTTTCGCGTGCTGGCGGGGAAGTGTTCAATTTGTCAGCTGTCAGCGGAAGAGCGGAGAAGAACTCCGCCAAGCTAACGAACCCCAACCCGAACCCGAATCCGAACCCGACTCCGAACCGGAACGCAAAGGTCTACGGCATATTTTAGGCAAATGATTTGCCAGCTAGCCAACTCTCTAATTAGCGACTAAGTCCAAGTCAGCGGCTAATTGGCAACAACTGGGAACGGCAGCGATGCGAAGTGCTTATTAGATTTCCACACATTGTAAATTATAATTTAATTGAGCGGGGCAGTAAGTGGGTATCGCTTGATTAATTCCTAGCCGCGGAGTGGGGCCATCAACGCCTCGCTTATGGGCTGCCATCGATTGCATCGACAGCGAATTAAAAAACCATTGCCAGCCATAAAAAAGCACTTAACTCGTCAATTAACACACGATCTAAGAAGCGCTGCAAGGAAGAAATCTCCGCTTGTCAATGGAAAAACTCTTCTCCTTTCGGTGCTGCCCCCCACCCCCGCTTTTCCCATCCCTCTCCCCTTCCCCCCTGTCAATCGTCAGCTCGTTTTAGGGTCGCTGCTTCTGCGTGGCGTGTGTGCGTGACTGGTGGGTGACCTTCGACCCGAGGATCTAACAGCTCCGATAGTCGAGCGCTGCCTCTGCGCTACATGTTGTCACATAAAGTGTCGCTCTTCAAAAGGAGCGCAGCACTGCGTGAGGCCCAAAATCGTTTTCGGATTCGGATACGAAATGTGTATGGGAATGGGAATGGGAATGGAAATGGGAATAGGCATGGTTATTGAAATGGGAGTCAGATTCGGGCTCATTGCCATTGTCCGCGTGTCGCCTAATTGTGGCAGTGTCCTTCGGATTTATGACACAAAACAGAGCTGCTTGAAAGGCTGCCGCCACCATAACGCTCCCCAAGGGTGGTCCCCATGTAACCATATACCATATACCATATACCATATTCATGTAGTACTATATCATCACGTTGTTTTTTATGCCGAACCTTTGGGAGTTCCTTGTTTTGACCAGCCTCAAGATGGTGCCCTTGTGACCCACTTAAACCCTAGGTAATCTCAAAGATACTAACCTGAGCTGGGACGATCGCTGTAGCGGGTGCAGTACACCCAGGCGGGCCACATCTCGTTCTTGCCGCCCTCTGTGGTGGTGGAACCCGTCTCGGAACGCGTGTCATCCGAGGACTCCATGCCGGAATCCCGGCTAACGGCGGATGGCGGAGGAATTGGCTGCGGCTGCGGACTGCTGGCATTGACGCCGGATCCACTGGCTCCCAGGCGGCTGCTGGGCGAGGAGTTCAAGGAGCTAGCCGCCGAGGAGCAACCCGACGAGGAGGAGCTCGAGCTGGTGGCCACGGAGGAGGTGCTGCTGATGGTGGACGCATTGGAGGCGGGTGGCGGGCTGGCCAAGCTGCTGGCACTGCTGCTTAGCGGCGGTTGCGTCATTGTGGGGGCAGAAGGTTGTCCGATCTGCGAGACCGCCTTGCACAGTGATCCCAGAGCGGATTTCTCGGGATTGGCATCGCTCAACTTGGAGCTCATGGGCGGCGGGATGACGGCATTGGCTGCACTCCTGCGCAGGCGACTCTGCACGATCTCCTCGTGTATCCTGGGATAGGCAGCCGGATTGAAGCAGTTGAGAAAGTTGGCCCGCTCCAGCATCATGGCCGCGGTGGCGGCTGCGGCGGCGGCCTGCTGTTGCCGGCTGAACTCCAGCAGATCCACTCTCGTGAAGGCGGAGGGCGTGGCTGTCTGGGAGCGATTCGCCTCGAAGGGGCGGAAGATGCTGGCCTGGTTCTCCATCGACTTGCCCGGCTTCTGGACATCGCCGAAACGATCGCTCAGGATATTGGAGATGGAAAAGGCCAGCGAGGGCTTGGCCGTCGACTGCTGCTGGTGGGCGGGTGGTGGCAGGCGTCCGGCCGCCGAAGTGTCATCCACATCCACATCGATGTCGTCATCCTCCTCGGCCTCGTCCTCCTCGTTTGTGGTGTGCGTCTGGTTGTGGAAACTTATGTCCCCGATGACGGAGTCGCTCTCCTCCTCCTTGATGGTCAGCGGCGTGGACGAGGCGGGCGTGGAGCAGGACGCGGGCGATCCGCTGCCACTCAGGCGTTGCTGCAGTGCAGCAGCGTGGGCGTGGGCGGCCGCAGCAGCTGCTGCAGCGGCGGCGGCTGCAGCGGCATCGAAGGCCATTGCCGGATGGTGGAAGACACCGGCGGCCAGTTGCTGTTGATGCAACTGCTGCAGTTGCTGCAGCTGGTGGAGATGCTGCATTTGCTGCTGCTGTTGCTGCTGCTGCTGTTGCTGGTGGTGGAGGTGCTGCATTTGTAGGGTAACGGGGCTGGGCGCTGACTGTGGACTGCAGCGATCCTCCAGGGCCATTGGTTTCGACTTGGCGCTAAATCGCAACTCGCTTAAGACACTTGTCACTGGGTCACTTGACACTGGGCCACTGATTCTTCTGATTGCTCAGATTCTTCTGATTCTGATTCTGATTCTCTTCTCCGTTTTCTGTTTGCTTTTTGCTTTTAGCCTTTTGCTGTTTTCTGTTTGGCTCTTGCTTTCGTGTTTGATTTGCAACTGTTGTTCCGACACGCACGTCTGTTCACATCGAGCGCAACGACTGAATTAGTTGACTACTTCGGAATCGCAGCGCCGACGTCGGGGAGAGTTAACGCGAGAGCCGATTGAACTGTCACGGGCGAAAGAGAGGTCCGAGTGCGGGAGCGAGAGGGCGAGATCGCACAAGTAGTCGACGAAGTGGGTGCGAGCGAGTCGGCGAGCGAGCGAGTGAGTGAGTGACAGGAGTTGGTGACAGTGACGTGAAGAGATGAGAGTGGAAGATGGGTCTTTTCGGCTTTGGCCTTAACAAAAAAGCCTTACACTGATCGATTTTCGCTCTCTCTTAGCCTTGTCACCTGCCCCATGCGAACCGGTTTCGCCGGCTCACTCACTCCCGTTGGCTGGTCCTAGCGCTTTCTCGCTCGCTCCCGCTCGCTCTCACTCTCTCTCGCCAATTTGGCGAGGGGGGCTTGTTAGGCAGCAATATGACTTTATTATGCGCATGCTGGAGCTGTCAGTCGGTTGACAACTGTGTCCCCAGCGAACTGCGCAGGCGCAAGCTCTCCCTCTCTCACGGGGCGTTACCGAGTGGGGGCCATGTAGCGGCACTGCTCACTCCCACTGAGAGTAGGCCAGGAAAATGGCTGCCTTTCCATGAGGGGGAGAGCCACATGCCATCTCTTTCCGCAGACACTTTTCATAAGCATTTAGTTTTTGTTGATTTTGTTTTCGGCCGCGACGTTTCAATCTGCGTTTTCTACAGCCTACAACTTTATCGACACCACCTTTAGGCCATGTGACGAGGGGGAAAGGGAAGCGAGTGGAGCGAAACCGCAAAGCTAATTGTTTTAATTTAAATGGAGGGAAACTTTTTATCACCCCCATCTACCCCCGCTACCAGAACCATTTGCGATTTTTCACAAAAATACGCTAAATACAGAATGACAATTTATTTTGGGGGCCTTCAATTAACCAGTTAAATGTGCCTTGAAAAAAAAAGCTGACGCAATTGATTGATATTTAATTGACATTTAATTTATTTATTTGCCCATCGAATATCGATTTGCCAGTCGAACGATCGAAAAACCATCGCTAACTGTCAAAATAAACTTTGGAAGGTGTAAAAAACGACCTCCATTTGGCATTGGACATTAACAATAACGCTTTTTATGTGGGGCTCTAATCAACCGAAGATCTACAAATGTGAAACATGTGCTGCAAATAGTGTAGAGATGTGGGATTCCAAACGTATAGCCACTGATATATAGCTCATAAATCAACGAATCTGTTAGAGCTGAATAAAACCGAAATCAAATAACAAAATCGCTAATGAATTGCCTTATAGCTAGCGGAATTTGTTGTGTTTATTTTTGCATAATAGAAGCGATCGCTGCTATGTGGGATACTGATTTATGGGGCAAAGGATTTAATTAGAGAGTAATCTTGCCACCACTCCCACCTATTTCCTGTTGCCAATTGTGATATAAGCAATTCGCGCCAATAAACTAACGCCCAGACAATAAGCCATAATCCAAATTTAGAGCAAATTTCGTGAGGAACCTGTTCCACAATCAATGGGCCAAAATTTATTCAATTTTTATGCGCATTTTTATTAGTATCAAATGGACTTGAATCGAATATAAATTAATAAATATATTTGAACAGCGGCGCATATGCATAAATTGAAATGCCGTTGAGACGCCTTAACCGTTTCGATTCGGCCTTAACCGGTTCGAACGCACCTTCCAGTCTGCGGTCAGCCATTAAAAGTCGAAGTTGGAAAAACTGGAAACTGGAACGGAGCCCGCTCTATTTCCCCTTCTGAATTTCGAACTTCAAATAGATGGTTGTCCCACTCGCTCTCGCTCTGCTGTGCGCCTCTCGCTCACTCTGCCCTGCTCTCTCACGCATGACAACAATGGCTGCTGCCTCTCTCTCGCACTCCCCCTTTGTCCATCTTACTCTTACCCATTGTGCTGATTTGTGCCGTCGGCAGCTGTTGATTTTCCGCTCAACTTCACCCTTCCACGCCGTTCCATTCCCCTACACACTTTCCGCTTTGATTGCCATGATTTTCAATTATTACCGTTGTCGTGTTTGCTCAGCATTTGGCCACGAAAAGGGTTAAACTGCCGCCGACAGTTGCGTAAAAATGCGTTAATTAAAGTTTTCAACTTGTTTCTGATGCTGTTGCTGTTGTTGCTCTTGTTGCTGTCGTTGCTGTGGCTGCTTTCCCGTTTGCCCTTAATGATAATGATGCGTATGTTTGGATAAAATGGTAACTGCTAATGAGCTTTGCCTTTCCACCACTTCGGCTACTGTTTCTGTTTCTGTTTCTATATCTATTTCTGTTTCGGTTACTTTTCGATCTCTAATGGCTTTTTCTCAGCTTCGTTGCTGCCGGCCAAACAAAAGACTCAAGCAACGAACTTGTCAGGGTGCCAAAACATACCAAAGAAACACATTATATTTTATTTTTATATCGTTTGCATTCTCAAATTTAGTATATATGCATGATCTTATCAGTAGATTCGAATATCAAATAACATGATTTAAATCAAAAAACAATAATAGCAATATACAAAAAGATGCATATTTAAACGCTCGAAAATGTATTAAAAACTATACAACCTGACAAAAGCAGGCAATTTGTAAATTGGAGTAAGTGAAACACTGTTTGCTTCGAAATAAACTTATCCAATTATCTCAAAATGTATGGGTAACAACAATCTCAATTGCATAAGGGACTTAAACGCAGGCTACAACTCAATTGTCGAACTGGAATTGAAATTAAAACTGGATCGAAAACTGGTCAAAATTAAATGAACGCCCTGTAGATCTCCAACTGAAGATTGCACCTCCTCATCAAAAGCGTATTTTCCCTTCGCCACAAAAAAAGAAACTGGAAACTGGGAACTGAAGCGGGAAACTGAATCGGAGACTTTGAGACTGGGTAATTTAAAATTCATATTTTACGCAGCCGAATGCGTAAATCCGTCCGCTGTGCTGAGTGCCGGCGAGTGGCGATCGGGAGTTATTAATGGCCACACATGCGAGTCATAATATACTCGTACGTACACACGAATCCCAGTTCTTTGCCCCACTTCCCCCCCGCTCCGGGACAAATGAGCTGTCCGTCCGTCCGTCATTTGCATACCCTACCATTCCGGAGAGGTGTACTCCTTCTGGGAACTATTCGGATATAGAGTTACCACTCGTAATTGGAACTGCCGATCTGCGGCAGTGATATGCCGAAAGTAACACTGGAATTCTGGAATTCTGGAATTAATGGGGAAAGCGCGCCACTTAGGAAGATAAAAGGTTTCCGTGTGATATTCGATATAGTCAGCATGATTTATTTTGGGCTACACATTAGTAATCTAGATAGAGATTTTTGTGTAAAATATTGTTCATCCTGTTGCCTGTGATTTATTAGCGACAATTGGGTAAGAGTAAGGGAAGTTATATTTTAAAGTGCTTAATATTCTCTTTAAAAGCTTGGTAAGTAAGAATACACTTACTCTGATATTGTTTTTATTACTTTGTGATTAGGGTATTTCCTGGTTCGTTGTGTTGGGTGGCAGACCAAGCTTTCTGAGCTCGCTTTAATTAAAATTTAACTCTGTTCGTAAATCGTTTGTCAGTGAGCGGGCTGCCTTCGCTTCACTTCGGACCGACTCCCATCATTTCCACCTCCTGTTGGCCCAAACATGACCCATTCCCCGACCCGCCCCTCGCGCTTAATACGCACAATGCCTCAGGCTTTAAAACAATTTTTAATTTGTTAAAAATACATTTTTTTTGGGTTGCTGCTCATCCGTTGAGTTGTCGCCTTTGGTTGTTTTTATCGTGGCTGTTGTTGTTTCGCCGTATTTCGTTTAGGGTTAAATGTTAATGAACTTGTTGATTATAAATTTGACTACTTTATTTGCCCAGGGAAAATAGCCAGCTAATAGATCGAATGAATTGGCCGAAACAGAAGAACGAGTTTCATATTTATTGCCATTTGGCTGGCCGTTGCTTGGCGCTTTTTATTCATTTTATTAAGTCTAATGGCATTTAAAGATCGCAAAATCTCAAAATCAAGCCAAAAAGAGTCGATCAGCGTCGTAAGAATTTTATGACTTCATCTGTCCACATTTGCATGAGCCTTTTAACTCGTTTGCGATCAATTAACCCACTCGCTTTTGCTGGCTAATTTCCGCTGCAAGTTGCTAGCAAAGCTGTAATTTGTTTAATTTGCCACTCGCCGCAAATCGTTTTCTCAGCTAATTTGTCAGTTTTAGCCAGGCTTGTTAGCCGCTTTCTGCCATTTGCTATTGATGTTTGCTCTTCTCTCTTAGCCGCTAATTGCTCCTAAGTGTTTAATATCTTATTTTAATGCCCAAATGGCAATTAATTTTGTTGTTTTTTCTTGTAGTTTCGCGTTGATTTGTTTTTTTGTGTAAATTTCCCTAAAAGACAGGTGAAAGTTGCTGAACTTTTTGCGATCGCAATCTTGGCCTTTGCTGGTGTCCCAAATCTCTTGTTCGACGCCCACTTAATTGGCGATTGGCGATTTGCCACAGGCATTTTCCCGGAAATCTGGCTAAACAAAATTGCATAAGCCAAAGGATAAGCGACTTGAGCGTCTTAAGACACTTTTGTGTGTTCAGTGTGTTTTGTGTGCGGTTAATCCAATAAAAACCTAAGCGAACTGGTGTTTGCAAACAGTCCAGCAAACAGTGCACACAGTGCAACTCCTCGCAAATCTGTTAACTCGATTAAACCGCAAAGCATGAAAGTCGGCCTCGATGCGCTCTAAGGATATTAGACAGGCTCAGACGGAGGCTCACAGATGTTGGCCAAGGACAAGGACAAGGACAAGGAGAAGGACAAGTGCCGGGCGATTAGCCACGCTAACGCGACAGGAGGTCCTCTTTCCGGCTGCAAATAATTGTGCGGTTGGCAGGACAAGGACAAGGGCCTTGTATTCGAAATGATGAAAAACAGGACGAAGGCTACGGAAGCTGCGAACGGCAGCAACTGCAAATGGGTTCCCACCGGCGACCTTGACTCGTCCTTGCTGCCCGACTAATTGAGGTGCTTTCGCCTGCCTTCTAATGATGTTTTCCCTATACCATAGTTCGTTTTAATCAAGGCCACTGGAGTCACACGACCAGCAGCCATACCTTCTGGGTGGCTTGTCCTTGACTGGGAAAATCATTTTCCATTTCCATTTTCCACCTCCTCCCCGAAATTCGGCGCTAGTTCAAAGGATCGAGAACACTCCAAGGCGGCCATTTTATCGTGGCCGACACCTGAAAATGCCCGAAATGAAAAATAAAGCCAATTTATGGGCCTCAGAAGAAAACAGGGAACATAAAACGCAGCAAATGGCAGGCAGGGAAACTGTCGGAATGGCCAGAATGGAAATCATTTATCACAACACCCCCCCCCCACACCACAACACCATGTACGGCCTAATGATCTTGGCCCAATCTTGGGCTCTCCCAGCTGGAAAGCGAGAGAAATCCAATAACATTTTAATAACAAAGCCACCATCGGCCATAAATAAACAAATTTCCTGAGAATGGAGGAGCCCCCAACGAAAATGTATCTATATCTCGCTGCGCGGACGCTAAAGCGTAATAAATAATTAGTGGAGGGAATGATTGCGGTAACAACAACGGCAAACACGCCCTCAAAAATGCCGAAAACCGAAAACCGAATACCAAAAACCGAATACCGAATAACTAAAGCCTTACCTACGAACCCATGAAAGATGCCTTAGATACGAAACCATCAACGGCCAGATACAGATACACATGGCTGGATGTATCTACAAGGTTTCTCACTTACACACATTCGAGCACTGGAGAGCACTGGGAGATCGTTCGCCCAGATTGGGGCAATCAATTTCGGTTTTCCTACCAATGACCTGAAACTCGCATTAAATTAATGCGTCTCTCCCATTGGACGATTCGAGGATGATATCTGTCCGATTCGGCTCTACATGGTTCCCAACTCCAAACTCCGAACTTGGAACTCCGCGTTCGGGTCACGTTGGAACAATTAGTGCGGCATGGGATACTTGAAATGGATATTTACTTATCATTATGAAATGAGCCTGCATATTAATGGGAATCGAGATGTTCGCTGGTATCATATGCAGTTGAGATTCATCTACTAAACGGTTATAAACGATTTACTTAAGTGCCATCATATGCTCATTGAAGTAGATGTCTGAGACACTATTTAGAAATGTACTAATCGTTACCCATCTGGCACCTCTATTGTTTTACCAATCAAATGGCAAAAGTATGCCAACTATTTCTGACTCAGGCAATGAACGGCAGCTTGAGTCACAACATTGAATCATCTTTGAATCGCAAGAGCACCCATGACATCATCTCCAGCCTGGATATGATTTCTGAAGGGTATATCTGATTTTGTAGCATTTTCCACCCACAAAACCACTTGAAACAACTTCCCGATTTCCCCCACCAACGATCGCCGTCAAGCGTTTAGTTCCACTTAAGTGCATAATGCAGGCGAAAACCGTTAGCTAACTGAGCAATCAGAGGAATAGTGTAAATTACGTACGCGAAAATTGCTTTGGCAGGGGTAAAAAGTGTTTTTCCTTTTTTTTCAAATCCATAAATTAGCACCTCATTCCACATAATTGCAGTCGCTGAGGCGGCTCGAGCTCAACCCGCTGGTTGCTACCGCTTTTGCTTTTGCTTTTGGTGTTGCTGTTGCTTTTGCGGTGGCTTTGCTTGATTGAAGCTTTCAAAATGCCGTCCAAACGGTTGGTTGGGGGAGGGGGGATGGCCAGGGGGGGTGCTGAGTGCTAAGTGCAGTGCAAATATTTGCAGGCAGCCAGCTGAGCTCGGTTCTGCCGCCCTCCTTTTCCCCGCCACTATTCATTTATCAAATCAAGCGTAAAGTGAGCAGCAGGTTGGCGGCCACATGGGAGGTGCACTTCCTCCAATCCCCCCCCGGATCTCCCATCTCCTCGCTGGCCAAGTCAATTGAATCAGTCAAGCGACCACCACTGATTAGCGGCTAAAACCAACAGCAGCCGCAACAAACAAGAAGCAGCTACACGCTGGACAAGCTCCCTGGCACGTCCACGTCCAATTCCACGTCCACTTCCACGTCCATGTGGCGCACTCTGCTCAATCGGTGGGCAGAGAAGCGACTATTGCATTATATTGGCTTACCAATCATGTTTGTGGTAAATATCATTTTCTCTAATATAAACTAAATCTTTACACATTATAAATACTTAAATTCAATAGGTTTTCCAAATAAATAATTATTAGTATTAATTTGTAATGCAGAAATAGCTTTACGAAGTACATACAAATCTCAGTCTTCACTTCAATTAGTTGCCACCAATTTGGAAATATTTCTTGCAGTGCATGCCGCCGAAAGGCTTGCCACCGAGCATCGAACACGTCAATTGGCCGCGAAATTAACGCATTTCGCGCTTTCGTTTCGTAGCCAATCTGCGATCCACTTGGACTTAACAAGCTGACAAGCCGCCGATCGGGTTTTCTTGGCTTTTCAGTTAATCATGCGGCGAAAGCCGAAAGCAAAATATTGTTATTACAATCAGAGGAAAGCACTTACAGGCTTTTCCACCGCTGATCGTAAATTATGAGGCGAATGTGGCAAAGGGGTCAGAGAATCTGAAAATGCTACGTATGGATGGTTATTTTGTGGCATGGGGGTTTTTCCCCGTCTATTATTCCTATATTCCTATACACCTTCCATTTGTTTCGGGGCAATCCGATAAGCGGCGGTGGACAAACGAGAGATGCCGACAACGACAAATGCCATACAGGACATTAGTGTCACACGGAACAAGGGAGATGGAAATCCAGGGGCACTGAAAAGGGGCAGTTCGACTATGGACTATGGACTATGAGCAGCACTGGGATGCTGCTGCGGTTGCATTTTGGGGGCACTTTGCGGTCAGGTCATTGTCATCTTATCGCGTCTTAGAGGCGATGGCAACCTGTTGCTTGCCTCATTTTTCATTGCCCCTTTTGTTGTGACAACAAATGGATGTGCGAGCGACCGTTGGGCTGCCGTCTGTCGATTTACATTTTAAATGCCCCCTAATCTCCAGCCTCTTCAGCGGACCGGACCGCGTGTGTGGTCCTTGTAGTTGGCAATTAAAAGGGAGAGTCGGCCCCAAAAGCCGCTTACCGCGTTTCCCTACCCTTCGACTTCGTTAGTTGCACTTAAAAAAATGGTTAGCACATTTAGGAAAGTACACTTTTAGTAAGATAGACAGTATCTTCTTTATAAAATCTTCTAGAGTACAAATGAAGGTATTGGGCAAACACTTTAACAAGTTTATCTATTCATACCACACGTTCATACTTCTGTATATTACTTGTACATTAATTTATATATACTTTGAAAGACTAAATGTTAGATGTACTTAGTTTCTATACAATTACCCACTTTATATTTAGCCACTTAAAAATATGTGAAAGCTCGTTAAGCACTCGCTTTGTTATCAGACAGCGGAAAACTAAGTATCTGTTTTTCTCTCTGAGTATCTGGTTCGTGCGTGTGCATTTAATCGCCGCTGAGGTGGCAAAAGTATCTCTGAAATGCGTGGCATTCCGGGCACCCAAAAGAGATGGAGATGGAAAAATGCACTGCGCCCTTGCGGATTTCGCTGAAACTCAGAATCGTGAGAGAGTTGCGACTCATTTAAATCTCGTTTGCGCATGCGTCGTGTGTGGTCTTCGTGTACCGGGTTCCAGTTTGGCTCGAAACCCTCCCCCCCCCCCCCTCACAGCGCTCCCCTCTCTGCCCCAACCTTTTGGGGCCATTGTCTGTGGCAAGTTATCGAGTGGCTGCGTTGATAAGCTCAAACTCAACGCCTGCCAATTAGGCCCAGAACAGGGTATCTAATGCCGAGTGCCAAGTGGCAAGAGCCCGCTAATTGGCAGGGGAACTAGAAGTAGCTAGAACTATTCCACAATCCACTGGCTGACAGACAGGCGATATGGAGTGGTAAAGTAGTATAGTGGATAGGATATGATACTTCCCCCCAACCAGTAACCATTTTGAACGTCGGCACGTTGGCGATAAGCAGCTAAATTATTAACACGAACACCCAAAAGCGGCAGTTCCTTCGAAAAAGGCATGAAAATGAACTCCTCGGCGGCTCCATCGATTGTTGAGTCATAAAGTATATCGCATGGCCAGATAAAAAGCTTTTGCTTGAACACCTGAGCGGCGCATTTCCCGTGAAACTGTTGAAAAATTCAATTTGGAAAAGTCCGCGTCCGGCCCACGAAAACTTAATTTGTCTGCAATTGAGTTGTGTGCATGTTTTGGCCTTCCAGCCAGGGGCTTCACTGTACTATATTCCAGATAGTCCACATCCAATTAAACGATCATGCATCACAGCCATGGACACTAAGCCGCTTGGACTTATTCCCTCCTCAAGTTTGCGGCGATGATGAATTGGGTTTGTCAAAAGCCGCGTGTCAGAATATTTCGCTACCGTTGCCACATGGGGCGGTTGAAGGGGGATTCGTGGCAGGGGGGCAGGGACACCCACGCCAAGTGCTGCTCGTAGGCCCAATAAAATTATAAGCTGGATTAGTGTCATCCGGGACAAACAATGACAGCTTCGGGCGAACTGAGAATGCACAGTTCCAAAATGTTTGCAGCTTTAGGCCTTTTCAAAACTCATAAAACTCTCGAAATTCAAAAAGTGGTATAGCTGGGGTATTATTTCCTTTAGTGTAGAGTGGAGTGTAGCAAGTAGACAGAGTTTGAATATTTTTCAAGTCGCAGGACATGCTGCTACAGAGTGTTCCAGGGAAGGCTGGCAGCTACTGTGACTGATTGATTTGTTGGTGGCCAAGGTTGTGACGGGAGCGATGCTCCGATTGACTTTGGACCCCCCAAACGGAAGGCAAAAGGCAAGGTCGCCGTGTAGCGTCGTAAACCTTGCCAGGATCTCAGGAGCTCGAGCTCAAGGATGCCTGCCTACTGTTAGTCCTTGGCAGTGGCACGCGTGTCAGAGAATCAAGAAGCAGGTCCCGAAGGTCACAGGTCGTGTGTCCTTTGTGTCATCGGTCATTGTGAGTGAGTTGGAAACGCGTGGCAGCTAAGTACGGGCCATACGATCCGCTTGCAATTACCCATCTTGCCGGCTTAATTGCGCTGACAGCCTTCGGCGCAGCCTTGGACTTGCACACTTTCTTTGGCCCAAAACGATCCAATCAACGACACTCGCAAATTCCTCGACTCCAGCAGCGCTGCCATGTTTCGCCAGATTATATCGAGAGCTGGACTTGGACTTCATTAACGGTGATTTGTAATGGGAGTTCCCAGAGTTTCATGGCCCGCCATCGATAAAAATCGCATTAAGTGAAATAAATGCGTTGGCCATTTTCATGCCTGCATTATTCATTTGCGACGGCGCGATGTGCGGTATGGGCCATAGATCTTGCATTATACTGCCGCGTCTGTATCTGTATCTGTACCTGTATCTGTATCTGTCATAAGAGTATCTTACAAATTGGTTGCCGCAATTATCGCCAGTGCGCCCGATAACGGATCCCATCCCCTCGATCTGCAATCGATGGAACACTCGGGCACTCGCCATGGGACGGATGAGCCCGGTTAATTGCTTCTCGGATCCATCCGAGGAGCAGAACCACATGGATCCACATCGAGAAGGTGGCGATAGTGAGAGAACATCGCCGCAATTATCCAGATACATTTGGCTTAATTGCGGAACAACCATGGAGCGTGTGAAGCAGTTGCGATTTGATTGCTTTCGAGCAATGGGAGTGGACATTGCATCTGCAGAATGGCGATCTCAAATTGTGCTCCACAATAATTATATTTACGCAAGCTAGTGGCACCCAAAAGAAATTGAAAAAGGCAACTACTCAGTAAGCCTTTAAAAATGTGGAAAAAAATATGTATGTATCGAATATCCCATGTTTTCTACTCAGTGGTGCACTGCTCAGTGTTGACCGAATGCCGCTTCTGACTAATAAATTCGTAACAAATCAATGACCCCGCCCAAGGAGTCCATGCCAGAATCCTCAGATGAAGACAGGACCCCAACTAACAATACGATCCATGGGCAGTACAAGTATTTCTACTTTAGCACCACGGACTTGGCAGTTGGAGTTGAGACGCAGCTGCATCTGCAGATGGAGGCATTCTTCACGCATCTCAAAATATGCCACAGAAGCCGGTGCGGAGCGGGGGAGGGGGAAGGGGGGGTTCCTGGGGACCCAGTCCATCGGCCAGTCGAAAATATTAACCAAAAGCGTATGCCAAAAGCATCTTGCCCCCTTCTGCCCAGTTCGCCGATGTCGCGGCTGCTCGACGTTCCCACCAGTTCAACTCTAATTGTGACTTTATTTGCGCATTTATTGCGGCCCAGCACACACACAGATACACACTCACACTCGCGCAGCGCCCTTTGCAGCAGTTTAAAGCATTCACCAGTATCCGTCCAGCATCCAAGCATCCCAGCAACACAGCAACTCAGCAACCGAGCATCCTTAGCGCTGCGTCCACTTCTTGGGTGGTCTCGAACAACTTGCGGCGCATCTTCAAAGCCCCGTCTCGAACCTGAACATGCACCGAACCTCAAGCTCGGGCCAAGCTCAAGCTCCGGCTGAAACTGAACCTGAACCTGAAACTGAAACTAAAACTGAACCTGAACCTGAAACCGAGGCGGGGGAACCAGAATGGGATTGAGAACGAGACGGGGGCAGCGATGCCCGGCACACAGAGAGAAAATTACTGCGAAATGTGTGCTAGTTTAGATAACAAAAAGTAATTAATCGATCATGTTAATAGTGCTCTTCAGCATACAATTGCATAGGAACAACTTTGTACGTAAGTCCTTTAATCAAATAAACAATGATCCATTATATACATTATATATTATCCATGGATATACATATATTCACATATTAAATCCCTCACAATATTTAGCACTGAATTCCTAGCAACTGTTTAATACGTATATTATATACGTTTCCAATCTCCTTTTTCAGTGCTGTTGCCAGTTTGAATGCTGCGGCTGTGCTGGGGCATGCAACCGCAACTGAAAAGCTGAGACTTCGAGGCAGCAACAGCAGCAGCAGCAGCCAAAGCGATTCTGCACCCAAACTGAATTCTAAATGATCGTTGAAAATTCTGCGGAACAGTGTTTCGTTGGAATTTGCAAATGAGTTGTGTTCGTTCGCCGAGGATCGAGCAGCAGAACAACCACAACCACCATCACCACCATCAGCACCACCACCATCAGCACCACCAGCAACAGCAACAGCACCACCGCCATCCGAATCGCCCACCCTCTCAATTCGCGGGGCTGCCTTTGGATCCAGTGCAAATAATAAATTCTCAGAGACATTCGGGAGACGTTGTAATCCCCCAGAGCCAAAAAGACCAGACTCCCTGACTGGAACTCGGACTGGGACTTGGACTTGGACTGTGAGTCTGTGGATCCATGACCCATTTCGCGATCTTTCCTTCTTTCCTAGGCGGCTTGTTCGAGTTTATTGAAATTAATCACCCTGCCGTTGGGCTCGAGGGTCCGCAGAAATAGATTTCCCCCTTTGATTGATGGGCTTTGATTCCTGTTCGATTTTCAACATAAATCAATTTCGCAAATTTGCAACTCTGCAAGTTTGCGACTTTCGCTGACTAAAGAGCGAAAACTAATTAGGAGCGTGGTAGGGAAAATGGAGTCGAAAGAAGCCCAAAGGCTAAAGCGTGTGGCACGCTCGATTTTGACTGCCGATTTGGGCACCAAATTAATGGCCTTATCGCCTCGACTTTCATTTCGTTCGACAGCTGGTTAGTTTTATACCGAAAACATTTTCTAAACTGAATATTAAAATATCAAGGCACACGCGTTCAGCAGCAGCTAAGAATCATCTGATTTCAATGTACATAGAAACACCAAATGGAATTCCGCAATCGCACTAATTGAATTTTTATGTGTACAGCTTGCTTCTCATACAAATACCGATGGTACTTCTCACACTCGCCTGTGAAACGTGGCTGCCTAATAATAGTACCCGTACTAGATCCAACACTTAAGACCGATCAAAAGTGATACCACAATTGGATATTGGATATTAATGCCAAGTGTGAACAGCTTCGGATTAGATCAACAGCTCGAAAGGTGCGATTTGCGTAGATCGGATTGGAAGCCACCTGAATGGAAACTGAACTCCCCCTGCCCCACTGACATAACTCACTCGGAAGCCTTGTGGCATATTTCAACTCTCTTATTCTCTATGTAGGCATGGCTGATTTCCAGCTACTCCGTGACGGCACGTAGAGTCAGTCTAGAAGTCGGAAGATCCACGGAGATTAATATGCATTAGGTGGTGGAAAAGTGAACTCTTTTCAATGGCAGAATGGGTAAAATACCACACGGTGTGTTCAAAGGTGTTTATCAGATAGCGATCAGGCAACTTTGTTAGTTGTAATTGTTGCTTAGTGTCTTGAATGCTTTAATTGTTATTAATTATAGTTGTGTTTAAGATAGAAACATGATTTTATTTCAAAAGTATAATCAAATTGCACGCTCGTTTAATGTTCCTGTTCTACGACAAGCCATAAAACAATACTAAATTATAGTTAGAAGCAGAGTTTGCTATTTGACTATTTGCTAACAATTAATTGACTAGCACAAATCAGTGACAAACAAGACTGCATAAATCAATTGAGTTTCGTTTGCATTATTGCATAATTAATTTTCCACTCCTCAGCTGAGATTCTTCAATTGGCCACATCGAATGCACACCTGTGCACTAGGCGCCACTGCAAATAAGCGGATAACAGCAATAATAAACAAACAATTACAAAATGGGGGCACAGCAAACAAAACTGACATTTTACACCTTTTCATTATCGCTGGCAAACTGGAAAACTGGCGAACTGGCAAACAAATCAAGAACAACAATGAAGAAGAACAAACAACAGAGGGGCGAGAACAATGCGAGAATCAGAGAAACGGGGGAAAAAGGCGGAAAAAGGTGGAAAAAGGGGGCAAGTCAGTGCAAATAAGTGGGTGCAATGTATTATTTGTTTTATCGCTCAAATTGCCGGAGAACAGACATACAAACGACCGACGACCAACGAGCGGCTAAAAAGCGCTAAGTGTTCGGAGTCTTTTCCACCTGGTTTTCCCCCATTTTCCCCCAGCTCCCCTCCTTGCTGGTTTGGTATCCACTGCTCCACTGAGGGATTGTCAGATTGAGATGGCAATTTCAGTGCTCAGCGTTCCGCAAAGGTTTGGATGGATCTTGTGAGGTTTCGAGCTACCAAAAAATGGATGGGGGGGTGGTTAAATGTAGTGGCTTGTAGCTCGGCGGCTTTAATCATGATCCCATTTGGATTGCACATGGGGAAATGAAAACGTTGCACATAATTTATGGTCTGCGCATGCGTGGCCCTCGCTGTGGAATTAAAAATGAGGGAGGGGAGGGGAATTATCAGGCCATTTTGGGTGGGAAACAGGGGGAGCGGGTCAGCGAGGCAGAACAAAGCTAATATTAAACCAGAGGTGGCATAAATTAAACGTTCATAGCACGTATCATTTAACAGGAAATTGCGCATTCCGCTGCCGAGAACCCCCCCCACTCTTCATAACCCTTGGTTTTGTTACCGCTCTTGATCGAATGGCCCAGACATTAAGTCATAATTGCGACTGTGGCGGCATTTGTATCTGTCAGATACATTTCGAAGTTGGGGAAACTCGAAATTCGAAACTTCGAAAACCAGTTTCTTGCGCCAGACAAAGACAGCAAGCTTTTGCGGCCGGAAGAGGGAAGGGTAGAGCTGCTAGAAAGAGAGTGCTGTTCTCTACACTCTCCACTCTCCAAAGGAGCCGGAGAGCCCAAGGAGTCGTGAGCTGAGCCGCAAAACTCTGGGGCGGAGCCATGTAGACCACATCTGTTTATCTCGAGGAGCGAGGAGCGAGGAGCGAGAATCGAGGAATGAGGAGCGACTATTTATGACCCTGGCTTATAGCGCTCGCAATTTAATTAGTCTCGTGTGCCGTGGCGCAACGAAAACTGTTAAGTGAAAGAGGAGTTTGGTGGAAGGCTTTCGGTTCCACTTCGGTTCCAGTTGAGGCCAATTAAGCGATCTTTGGCCATGGCCAAAGCTCACCACCACCAAGAAAAAACCATCTTGCATCTTGCATCTTGCATGTTGCATCTTCCATCTCGCATCTCCAATTTCCGTTGTGCCTGGTGGGCAACAGACGGCCAACAAATTGCGCACAACTTCATCATAATCAACGCTCGGACAGCTGCAACACCGCAACTTGCGGCACCGCACCAACTTGCAACGTGCAACGTGCAACAACAATGGCCTGCAATTCCCATTCCCGATGCCGATGCCGATCCCCAGACACTGGCGAGTGGCGAAAAACTAAGGTTAAACGCTGGTTAAATTATTTTACGTGCCTCTCAAGACGGGAAACTGGGAAACTTCGAAATTGCGGACTGGCATCGAACTCCAAGTCCAGATCCCAACTTCGACTCCATCGCATCCCATAACTCAGAGATCGGCGTGGGGCGGTGGAAAATGATGTGAAAATTGTGCCATAACTTTTGGTTGCTGCTGCCGCTGCCGCTGCGAGCAGCCGCTGTCTCCTTGGTGTTGCATGTGGCATGTTGCTTGTTTGTTGCCGTTGTTGCTCAATCCTCAAGCCCCTCTCGTGCTTTTGGCCCGGCTTTTGTTTCTGCTTCGCTATTTGTTTTTGGCCAATCGAAGCCACAAATCATAAATTGCATTTTACGATATTGATTGACCAAAATGCTGTTGTTGATGTGGGCGTGTTTGAGGCGTTTGTTTGGCTCAAACCCGTGGCTTCACTGGCTCACTGGCATTTCCCTGGCCAGTTTTCGATGGCTTTTCGCTCTGGGCTTTGGTTGTTTGCTTTGGCAGGAAATTATTATTATTATTATTTGTTTGAGATTAAATATCACTGAATTATGGGGTTGTCCGACGAGTTTTCTCGCATTCGATTGCTTTTTGTTTGCACAATTCACACTCAAAAGGTCGCATCAAGTGAGTGTGGGAAGGTAAAAATTAATTGCACAAGTTATCTGTTATTATTAAGTTCTAGCTTATGTTTTAGAGTAGATATATATTGAAATAGTTACACAAATAATATATAATATTGATGTGTAGGCTTATATATGCCCCTTTTTCTTTTCTATTCTAACAAATGAATCATACTCCCTAGAAATCCTGCAAATCCTCTTTAATCCTTGTGCATTTAAGGCCCAAATGAACTCTTTTTTTTGGGATCCTCCTGTTTCAAAATTTGAGCAACTGAGTCACGTACGATCCGCAGGCCGAAAAAGGAGCGCGACATGAATCAGTTAACCAGCTGCTGCACTTATAGCTATGACGGGGCAACAACAATAGCCAAGTGCTGGCTTATGAAGACATAAATTTGCAAATTGAAGAGCCAAACCTAATGAACATCATCCGCGAGATGATGGCAAGATCCCATGGCGACCTGGAACCTGATCCAACTTAGTTTCAGAATCCATTTCCACGAGGCCACTTTAATCACAGTGCAGTGGTAGAGGGGGAGAGGGGGAGAGGGGTGTCGCTGGCGGGGGGGAAAACAAGACCTGCAATTAAACCATTAAATAAATGAGCTAGCTGGCCGAGAGAAGCTGAAACGACAAGTGCAGGAGTGGCAGCCAGTCGAGAGTTAAATGAAAAGCGCGTATGCAGTCGGCCACGCCCACTTTTCGCTGCCACCCATTTAATTGCAAAGCGCGCAAGAAGAGAAGTGTGCACGAAAAACAATTAGGTGCCACAAAGGAATTGTATTTGTTAAAAATTAAAATAATCAAATTTATTTATTAGCAGCTAATATTTGTATATTCATTATGCAGAAACAGTCTTCTCACTTTCCTAATCAAAATACCCTGTAATCAGTTAACAGCTAGTTTTTTCTCCGTGTAAGAGGGGGGTAACGTGGATAAGCGGGGGGGGACGAGGGCGACAAGGAAATTGCATATGGGCAAGAACAAAATCGCCTGGCAATTAACCACTTTGATGGTGGTGGCTGCCATGGTGTCCATGTCCGCGGTGGTGCCGTCAGTCTGTCCAGGTCCGGAGTCCGTACTTTATGGTGGTTTAGTGACCGGGGGGGAAGGATGAGGGGATCTGTGGATCGGTGGTTGGCTCTCGGCCATGGCGGTAAGTGGCACTTGTTGTGCCCATGTTGTGTGGCTCTCGTTGCTGCGGCTACATTTTTATTATTAAATTGAATTGGGTGCTTAAATAAATTATTTAATAAGCACGTGATCTACGAGGCTCTTTTTAACCGCTTAAACAATTTCAGCATCAGCCATCGCAGCAGTCGACTTGTTTTATTTTCCATATTTCATTCCAGGGCCAAGGGCCAATTGCTGACTCCGCCCCACCAAGTGAAGTGGTGTAGTTTGCTGGTTTTTGGTGGTTTTGGTGGTTTAACTGGCTTAGTGGCTCAGTGGCTCAGCGGTTCGGTGCAGCGGCTAAGTGAGTGAGTCTTCATCTGGCAGCATTATTAAATCATTGCAATTTGGCCAGTTCTGAGTTCAGCATTTCTTGTGGCCTTTTGGTAATAACAACGCGAGTCGAGCCGCCATAGCTGTTACATGGCCAAGAGTGCTGGCCATGCTGCTCATATATAATTCTCCACTTTATGGCTGAATTGCGAGTTGCAAGCGGCAACTCCTCCTTGCAACACTCATAGAAATCAGCTTGATTGCCAAAAGACTTGTGGTAGTAATAGTCATTTGTACATTTCATAGATTTATTTGTTCTCAATATAAGTAAATGGCTGCTTTCAGCACTTTTCAGAATTAATTTTTATTCTTTTGAATAATTTTTTTTTTCGGTGTATTAAGCAATCTTTCACTTGATCGAACGATCATTTTGCGCGTACTTTTAGTGCAATTTTTCTCGGGTGGTGTGTGTATGTGTGTGTGTGTGTGTGTGTGTGTATGTGCCCCACTCAATCACGCCTTGAAAACCACTGCCCCCTGCCACGCCCCCTGCCTCTGCGCCTTTTACAGCTTTGGCATGCTGCTTTGTAATAACCATAATGGCGCGCAGCGCACGATTTATGTTTTAATTTTGCATTAACTGGGCAACCGCGCAAGAAGAAGACGCTGCAGAATATGGCCGAAGAATCGGAAGAATCGAAAGAATCGGGCTGGAAGAAAAGCAAGAAGATGAGCGGTGGTCCATGCGTCTTAAGCTCAGTTTGATTGCCGCTGATAGCCGTGCAATTGCTGTTGTTGTCGGGCTCCAAAATGGAAATTATGCTTGCGGGCGCTTAAAATCGATTAAGTGATCCCCATCGATGGTTTTCATGGCAGCAGCAGCAGCCAAACAGCTGCCCCCTTTTGGCCCTGGGGCTGGGGTTTAAAGCCACATTCACTTGGTCGAGAGTGGAGACGCGTCAAGATGAGTGGATGGGAGTTGAGTGACTCCTGGCACATGTAAGCGATGCATCTTCGTCTGAAATTGCGCCCCTAATTGCTATATCTTGTGCTTGCCTCTCACATCAATTAGTATAGAGGTTTATAATAGTATGGTTACGCTTTTAATTTGACTAATGTAATGCATGTGCATATGTGAAGTATTGCCATTTGCCCTATCTAAAAATGTATCTTAGCCCAAACACATGCTTCTTCTAGTCAGCGAATGCCACTTCCCAGCGAACTATCAAATTAAGCAGAAATTCGACTTCGATTAACCATATAAGCAGGAACCACAATTTGGGCACAACTCAGAGGCCCCAACATTCCGCGGAGCCTTCGAAAGTTTCACTTAGGCGCCTTCTAACCTTTAGCGATAAAAAAATCCAAAAAGCAATACCATTACCCAAAAGCGAACTAAGCCAAATCGCATCGAATTGAATCGAGAGAGCTGAGCTGACATAAGAATGCTGCAGTCGCGGAGCACAATTTACCATCTACTTAATATAGGCGCGACATTCTGTGAACCAAATGCAGCTGCCAATTGCAGTTGCTGCTGTTGCTGCTGTTGCTGCTGTTGCGACTGTTGCTGCTGCGGCTGAAGCTGCTGCAAATTGTCAGCGTGCAACAATCTACACCATTAAACAAACGATGCGAATGGGAAATGCTGGCAAGTTGCCTTATATAGACAGGGCTCGAAGTTGGCAATCTAATTAGTGTTAAGTTTGCGCTGGCTGTGGATTTGGCTTTTTAATTAAAGCCAGTCAGGCAATTAGAGTAACTGAGATGCTGCTGCTGCCACTGCTGCTTTGGCAAAACAAAAAAACCAAAAAAAAAAGCCAAATCGTGAGAGTTTTTGTGGCTCGTACTAAACATTTGGCAAACCGCAATTGCCAGCGCCGCATGTCGCAAACCGCAGAGAATTTAATTTGGCACAGAGCAACGGCTATGCGGCTAGGCGGCTATCAGGATCAGGACACCTTTCTTTTTGCTGTGGAGAAACAAAAAATTAGTTAAGCAGGCGGGCCAAGGAACACATGGCCAGCAGGACGCAGCAGGACATCGGAGGACCAAACAATGCGGAGTGCAGTTGACTTCTTGTTGGCGCAACAATGATTAGTTTCGGTCAAAGTCAAAGGAGTTTACTTCGACTCGACTCGTGTGTGTGTGTGTGTGTGGTGTGTGTGTGTGTGGGCCAGGTTTACAAACAGGAGTTGCCTTTGGGCCCTGCCTTTCCATGCGGCCTGCCTGCGGTCGATTTCGCTGTCAAAACAAGACGATTTATGCCTTTGTATTGAGAGCAATCGGGATAACAAGGTATTTGCCGCCGCCCTCGAAAGGTGCACACACACACTCTGAGATCTAGGGACAGCTCCGAACAGGCAGGATCCCAGCTAGGATCGGGATTCGGGATTCGGGATGGGGAGGAGTAATGCTGATGTTGATGTATGTTCGATCGACGGATCGTGCATTAGATGCCATCGCCTGGTGGCCGCTTTTAATGACTACAGCAATTAATCTCATAGCCGCTGCCGCCTTCGCTGCAGCACGTACACAGAGAGAATAATCTATATAATAATATTATTGATTACAAAAAACATGTTACATGTTTCAACTCTTCTTCACATGCTTGCCAAGATAAGTTAATACCTTTAATTCGTTTGAGCAAACCAGCTAGATAACATTTAACTGCAAATCTAAAATAATACCAATATATATTTTTCTTTTTGGAAAATAATTACAAAAAGCAGTAAGTTAAGTGTTATACTAATTTAAATCTTCAAACTTTTTAAAAAAAAATAGTCCCATGTTCCCTATTTAACGTACTTAGTTTGGAAATGTTTTTAGTTATTATAACATCGCCAAAACAGCGTCTGTATTTTCTCTCAGTGCCAACGCATACGTGTTGCCATATGGACAGCAAAATTAATGCAACAATCCGCTCTTATCGGGCCAAAGAGCCGAGAACCCGGCTTGTACTTAAGTGGCATACATTGTAAATCTCTTTAAATGAGCATTTAAGCAAAGCGAAGACACCGATCTCGATAGGAGTACGAATCCCTATCCGTATAGGATTCCGAGTGGGAATTCGAATACGAATACAAAAACAAACTCCTGCAGTTTATGTGCGACTGTAATTCAATGCTCAATGCGTTGATAGCATCGCCCAGAAAGTCGAAGTCACTGCAAAATACAAAAATACAGACTCTCTCTCTCTGGAACCCTTCGCCACCACCGGATGGTCGTCCATGGACCCAGAAGCCGGATCGCATTGTCACTGGTAGCTGGTGGTTTAGAGTACCGGGATGCGGGATGATGATATGGCCATGCGAGGTGGAAGTGAAACGATCGCAGGCGATCAGCCTTCGCCTGCCGTTTGGTGTCCTCCATATGGACATACCCTGAGATTTATGGAGATGCCTAGAAGATGCTTGAAACCTATAACAAACTTTGAAAATAAGTAAATAGTTACGTTTTTCTATGCCAAAAGGTTTCTTTCAATATGCTTCTAAATATTTTGGTGACAATTTCTAAATGCAATACTAATCAATTTATATAAATTTATTATATAAATATTTGGACAATATATGAATTATAACTAACTACTATAATAAACTGTTTGTATATCAATTTATATCAATTTATTATATAAATTTTTGGATAATATATGAATTATAACTATCTACTATAATGAACTGTTTTTATGTCAATTTATTATATAAATTTTTGGATAATATTTGAATTATAACCATCTACAATAATAAACTTTTTGTATATGCATGAATTATAACTATCCAATATAATAAACTGTTTGTATATACATGAATTATAACTATCTACTATAATAAACTGTTTTGTATATACAGCATTGTATTTTGAGTATTTCCAAGTATTTAAATGTATAAACTCTTTTTCGAATGACTACTAAAATATGCATTTAAGGGTATTCCCCATTCCTGTTGGTCCCAATCCCCAATTTTCGCCACCTTGTTCTGAAGTCGTCCGTTTGGGGATATTTATTGTATTGTTGCATTTGTTTGCTGCTACTTTGGCTGCTGTTGACGTGGCCATTGCTGCCGCGGTTGTTGCCGTTGCAGTTGTTTTGTTTTGTGCTGTGTTGTGTTGTGTTGTGTTGTGTTGTGACTGCCTCAGTTGTTTGTTGCTGCTGATTGTCGTTGTTGTCGTTGTCGTCGATGTTCCTCGCGATCGCCTTTCAACGCGCGAGATCGAGATCGATTAATGATCGCAGGAGTCGTTGTTGTGCTGCTGCTGCTGCTGCTGCTGCTGATGATGTCGCCGTGACACTTTCACCGGCTCCTCAAGAAAAATTTAAAAATCGTAAAATGACGAACTAAGGATGGGGGGAATACGGATGGGAAAACCCTCGATGGCCAGGTCACCCACTGACTCGGCAATTACAAGCCATATATCACCAAAAACAGGACACTGCTACACAGGACACATGTGCTGGGTGCAATGTGCTGCAAGATCAGAGCAGCGCCGACAGAAATCGGAGCCTGGCACTTGTTGTCGGTGATGCCGGGACCACCCAGACTAGAGCTCGGTAATCACCCACAAAACTGGGCATTATGTCGGTCAGTTAACAACATAAAAAGTCAATAAAAATCCTTTTGACATTTCTTGTCCTTCCTCAGCGTCGTTTGACCAAATGCCGACATAATTGTTGTGACAGCCAGACGCACACAAACACACACAAACACTGTGGGGTTGGGGGTAAAAAGGATCCTGGCCCAAGGAGATTATATATAGTAAATGGCCTGACAATGGCCAAAATTAATGGGCACAGGACCTCGATGCGGTAAGCGGCCAATGAGGCAAGAAGAATTAGCCGAAAGATTCTGCTGGGGGAGAAAGTGTTTTGTGTGCCTTGTCGGCAACGATGAATTGCATCAAACGAGTCGCAGATACAAAGATACTCCATACAGGGGTATGGATAGATAGATAGATAGATAGAAATCCCAGGGCCAAAGCGTTAAGTCATCGAAGGTCGATCAATCGCTCTGTGCGCCAGGAAGTCTTGCTGCGCCGCACAAAATATTTTGACACTAAGCGCGGCAATTCCATCCATTTGTCTCCGCTTACATGGCCCCGACTTCTTTAAGCCTTTTATGGCCTCCGCGCCCACTAAGCCTCTTATGACCACCGGATTCGAGCTCGGACTGGACTGGGAACCGGACAAGCAGCAAACTATCCGTGGATGTACCGGAACTATTTCGAAGCCCCATTACTGCTAATGGCATTTGCGGCCCAAAGTCATTGTAATTTGCGTGATGTATTGGCGAAACTTTGTATGCGGCTCGTGTAATGTCCAGTCATAAATATCGAAATGAGTTTTCAGCACATCGAATGGCAATGGGTGGGGCATCTGGGAATGAGCAAGGAAATGGTTACGGAACACGAAGTTAATAGGAGGGAACTTTTACTGCGAAAATCAAGTGGTTTCATTGGTGTGTTGGAACGATGATTAAGTGGTTCTAGTTGATGGTCTAAAAGTGGTCTAAAAGTTGAAAATTGAAGGAAACTTTTAATGCAAAACCACATTGCACAGCTTAATTAAAAGTAACTGATAACTCTATGGGAATAAAAAGAGTGACAAGGAGAAAAAAAAATGCAATAATAATATTGAAGCTAGCATATAAATTCATCTCTTCGAACCAAGATACCTTACTTCCTCTCTAGTTTGTGCCAAAATATAAAATAAATGGATCCGAAAATTCGCTGGAAGTTAATCGTTAACCCTTGTTTCCTGCTCCCAGCATTTGAAACAGAAATAAGCTATCTGCAGCTAAGCCCATGAAATATAAGCAAACAGGCTGCGATCGGAGTCTGTGTGTCTTTTTGGGTTGGGCACATGTGGATTGAGGACTGGGGACTGAGGACTGAGGATTGGGGACTGAGGATTGGGGACTCCGAGGCCTTCGAGATCGGAGAGACATTTTGTGGAATATTTCAGTATTTCTGGGTACTGACATCGGTTGTTGTCCGTTGTTATTGTTGTTTCTGGTCGTCGGATGTCGGACGTTGGACACTGGACGTTGGACGTTGGACACTGGACATTGGACAGTGGACGTTGGTCGCCGGTCGTCTGTCCAAATCGAACAGAGACAGCGACGAGATAATTTTGCAATGCTTATGGCCGCCAATTTGCGGAAGATCGCCGTACAAGGAGCCCAAAGCATCCCGAATGCGAATGCGAATGAGAATGTGTGCGTTGATTGGTTCATAAGAAAAGGAGCCGAGTCGAAAAAAGAAAAAACATACAGAAATCATTTAAGAAGCAGGCAAACGGCGATCGTGCTTAAGTATATCCCAAAAAACAAAAGAGGGGGAAAAAGGCGAAATGAAACGAGGCAGCAGCAGGCAGCTGAAGAGGCAGGAAGACCAGAGGACGATAGCATGAGGCTACCACGAAGTGCAGCCATGCCAGCGATAGCTACAACTATATAAGAGGCACCCAGTTCCAGACCCAGACCCAGACCCATACACGACAGACAGGATCAATATACAACAACGTCGTTTCGGGCTTGTACATAATTTTGCATTTTTATAAGGCAGCAGAACCCTTCTCCAACTCCATGCCCATGCCCATCTCCTGCTCCAGTTCCTGCTGCTGCTCCTGCTGCTGCTGCTGCTCCTTCTCCAAAAACAAAATGTCGGTTACGGACCAAAGCCATTTAGAGACTTCTGCCTGGGAGACGAGAAAATTAAGCAGAGTTTTGTAGCCCTTTTTCAGTATTTTTCTGGGCGGCCTGTGCGTGTATGCCCTGGTAATTATTATATACACCATGATGAAGACGAAGATCGGTTCGGTTCGGTTCGGTCTCTGGATCTCGATCTGGATGTGGACTGAGTATGGGTATGGGTATGAGTGTCTGGGTATCTGGGTATCTGAGTATCCGGCCTCTTCTCGCTGTCATGTCCATGCGCTGGGGCTGTCAACAGCCTGCGGGATAAAATGATCAACATTGATCGCATAATGATCAGCAGCAACGGCAGCCACAACATTTTAAATGGTTTTTGCCACACACAGTGAACAAAGTCTGTGCACTTGCAGCTTTACATTGTAAGTTGAAAGTTCACAATGTTGTATATGTTATATATATACATATGTATATGCTTTGCTTGGCTTTCGTAGTTTAATAACTCACATTCACATTGCCCCACTAAGAAAGTGTAACTCTGGTTGAGTCTGTTTACACTCCCAGTTAATTGGCTAAAGCCTACACAAGTTTTCTTGCCGTGCAGCCCACATTTTTTTTTTAGCCCGGTTCACTGGAGTTCGCTTTTGGCCAGATTGGTTTGGTTCGCTGCGTAGATCGCTGATTAAGTGCGTGTCTTTCAGCCGGGCTAAGTAAGCTATTATGCGTGTTTCAAGTTCGGCTCTTTGCCGCCCTTTGCTATGAATGCGATTCGGATCGACCCGCATAATTTAGTTAATTATATTTAATTGACTCTTAAAGCTACTGGTTAGAGTGGCTACCATCCGTTTGAAGGTCCTTCTGATTTCCAATTCCCAGCTATTCGCCTGTACGTGCCCCGCTGACAATTTTGCGCCTTTCACCCGCCACTCGAGTCGAGTCGAGTCCTGACGAATCTCGATCTCATTTCCCCCGTTTTACTCTATATGTATTTCACGAGGCCAGGCCATTATCGGGACAGACAAAAGTCAAAAGAGGGGAGATGGGAACCCTTTGGCCGCATCGCTATCTGTTACACAACACCAGGAATCCAGGAGGCGCAGGACTTTCCCAGGACGCGTGACATAAATCACGGCCGGAAAGCCGAGCACAGGCCACAAAAGGGATTTGTTGTGCAAATCCTTTGAGAATTGATTTGTGCACGCTAATAAGCCCGAACAGAAAACTAAATTATGTTCCGGGAACCACCCAGAAATATCCTGTTTCCTGTTTTTCAGAGCCCATTGTCCTCTATATGCTTGTGGATTTCTCAGCCAAATGACATAATCATAATCATGGACAGTCTGTCTGCCAGTCTGCATATGAATTTCAATTTCAACCCCTCGCAAAACTTAAGGGTGGCAATTAGAAACTGTGTTTGCTTTGCCCGCCGCCAAAATGGCGTCGCATCGTTATGGTTATGGTTGCGGTTCTGGTCACGGTTCCGGTTTTGGATTTGGAAACATGGTTCTACACCATATATACACACAATATATGTATACCATACTATTAACCCCATTTGAAAATTCTGGGAATTGAAAGCCGTGCGGGCGATAAATACGCGCTGGATGTGGGTTGAGTTGAGTGGCCATGACGGATGAGACTCGAGTGGGTGAGAAAGGATTTCGGGTGCTTTACATTTAATGGACTTACCCTCGAGCACTGCACACAACACAACAAACATAATTAAGCAGATATAGATCATTCTCTTACGATGCTTTTACAAGCCAAACTCATCAACCCTTGTGCACTGCAACATGGCTGATATTCATATTCATATACTCTACATTTTCATCTAACTATTGGATTTAATATTCTTTGAACACTTGTACCAAATGTTCTTTAAAACTGTTCAACTTTTCATGAATAGCTTTAGTTTGCTTATAGTAATAGCTACTATATTTTAGCTCAACACATAGACTTGATATGAATTCCTTATTACTAACCACTCCAGGACACTCCCGTTTCCTGTGCCTCCCTCTCAGAATCACCAGCAAATGGCTGAATCACAGGCACAAATCGGGCAAGTCGCCACATCATTTGAAGCCGCCGCTCCCACTTGGAACTCGGAATTTCGTTGAGTCCTCTCCCGCTTCCCACAGAAGACTCATGGACGCTGGGACCCCCGCCAGGAAGCCGCATAGTGACCTCCATCTTCCTCCTGCTTCTCCAGCTTCTCCAACTCCTTTGACTGCAACTGTCGGCAGGCATTAATGTCCAATAAATTGTTTTTGTCAAATGTCGCGCACCCCGTTGATTTTAATGTGGCTTAAATAGGATAATAAAACTAACCGCAAGAAGTGAGGAGTGCGGATGACAGGGGAAAGTGAGGAGACTCAAACATGGCCAACAGAATTTATGGCCAAGCTGTATATAAAATAGTGCGTTTTATATGCCTACATACGTATACTCGTACTCGTATTCGTATGGGTATTCGTATTCGTATTCGTATGGGTATACGTATGGGTAATCGTAAATGGTATGGCATCTGGCTGGAAGCGGAACCCAAAGACACTCAATCGCACAGGTGAAGAAGAGGGGGCTAACAGGTGCTTATCGCCCTGCATCGTGACATTTTATTGGAGGCCCAGAAAGCGACGCAGTGCGGCCAAGACGATGCTTATCAATGGCCCAATGGCAGCAGGGCCAGCAGCTGACGCAGAACTAATGGCCAAGATCGGGCATTGGGGGAGTGGATGTGGATGTGGATGTGGATAGAGAAATGGAAATGAAGGTGCACATAAACTACCTTTTTATGACTGACAGGGCTGACAGTTCGTAAAACCCGAAAAAGAACAGGTACACAGAGAAAAGCTACATCGAATTTACATGTTTCAATTTGAAAGCTCCAACTGAAGTACATCGAATTTAAAGTAGCTCCAACTGAAGTACAATTACCATGATATTGTGAAACACATACGAAAAAACCAATACTAAATATCATACAAAATAATGCTATCATTTGTGGTAAGTAAGAGAATAACACCCTAAAAATTTTCGCCTGTGCATCTATCAACTATCAACTCAACTCTCCGTTTAGCTGGAAATTTACATGTTTCTGGCGTAAATTGTTATTTTAATTAATTTTCTTCATCTCGGAATTCATCGCACGCGTTGCCGGCAGTCAAAACAGAGATCACCGGCCGCAGCTCCAGCGAAAACCGAATTAATTTGGCCAATTTGCTGGCCATACCCATACCCATACCCATACCCATACCCATACCCATACCCATACTGTATACCCACAACCATATACCCAAATCAGGCGGCTGCCCGCTGAGCGCTGATCAATTAGCCATGGGTGTCGGCATTGGTGTCGGAGTACCGCTGTCCACATCCCACTTACAGGCCCAAGTTCAGAGGCGCCGCCTCCGCGATGGACCACCCAAATGGCCGAAATGCAGGGCCCGTTTGAAGGATGGGTTCTGCCAAAATACGGCACAGAAAAACTCCAGACGCCACGGGGTAAAGCAAATAAATAAAAAATTAATTAAAGCATTTTAATGATGCGGCTAACAACCAGGCAGTTCTTGCATCACATCTGCGTCTGATCTCAAGGCGAGTCATCATCGTCATCTCACCACTTAATGATTGCTTTTCGCACCTCTTCTCGGTGCGAATCCAAATAAAACTGCGACTCCAAACGACGTTTATTAAGCAAATATTTTGACTCATGCAAATTGCTAAGCAGCTGGCTGAGTTGACCCCTGGATATTTGGACGCGATTAGAGTGAAAAGGGTTGGCAACTGGCCGAGCGTGATAAGCAGACCACTTCACAGAAGTGATTATATCCCTGGAAGTGGTTGAATGGTTGAAAGGACTGCACAGGGGTTTTATGACTTTGGGGAATTACAATAAATGGGCCAGATTCTCTGATTTCGAAACGCTCATTAGAAACGTATGTGTGCTTTGACTTTCAAAAATTATCACGACATCTGGTGTCGTAATATTCTTTGTGGCGCATTTTTGAGTAGTTTTGGATTTGTTTACCATTTGGCACATATTTTTCTTTTTTATATAGGTATTTAAAGTTTTTGTACTAGTACTCACAATCCTCGGCTATCGGCATAAATTCACATTCAAAACTGCTAGCAATAACTGCAAACTACACCCATTACAATTACAGCAAAACAAAGCTCTTAACCATTGATTTTCGCCAGCAATGTTTTTTCCGTAACGCTTTGATTAAAACTTCATTCCCGTTGGGGCGTCTGTCTCAATCACTTGTCCGTCCGGCAATTGTCTGGCAAACGAGACTTCAATTGCCAGCAGTTTGTGAACTGCATTGCCCCCCTTTTTACCCACCAGTTACCAGTAACCAGTTACCAGTTACGAGTTACGATTTACAACAAATTACGCGATTTCGCCCGTCCTTCGGGACCTGTAATCCATATTGGCCCAGCAATCATTTAGCTGTCACAATTCTTGACATTTTAGTTTTTCATGACGGTGGGCTACACCCACAACACCCACGCTCCCCCACAACACACACGCTCCCCCACAACACACACACACACAGCCCAAAAATATGGGTGGTTGGCAGTTCCTTTGGCAGTGCATTACTCATAAAGGACGAGGTCCTGGTTTCGGCTGTTATTGCTGTTATTGCTGTTCCCGGCAATATAATTTATACCTTCAGCCCATTATATGGTAAATTATAATTTTACCGAAATGATGAAAACATTTGAGTCACGCAATCGTTTCTCCTGTCGGGGCAACTGTTGGGGTTTTTGGCCTGCATTATATTTTGCGTAGAAAAACTCAATTTGCTAAATGAGTAGGAGCCGCAAAAACACGGCGGTTTGTATCCCCTTTTTTCTGCCCCTTCGATTTCGGGATCTTTGTTTTATTTTTCGTACCAATTGTCACCCAACCGCAAAGGAAAACCCAGTTGCTGCACCGAGAAAAATTTGTTAGTTTTACAAAAAAAAACTAAGGTTTTTTAATATACTTTCAAGGGTGTTTAAAAGTATTTTCAATTGCTCTCAATCTATTTTGAGTAAGAACTTTAAGCAACCTTTCCTATTCCTTAGTAGACAGTCTTTTATATAAATATAGAATCAAGAAATACCTTACCTACCTTACTATAAAATCTGCTGATTAAATTTCATTTGGTTTTATATGTATAAATTATGTAAACACTGTCTTAAAAAAATAAAGAAACCGCTGTTGAAATTAATTAGGTCGAGCTGGTTTTCCTTACCCAGAATGTTTATGATGTTTATGATAACTTTTCATTATAAATAATTTATAAATATTTGAAATACTTGAAATATTGCAGATATATTCAGATTAACAAAACTGAGTAGTATTTTTGTGTTCCCTTTATTCCCCTCACTCCCTTGCCTTTTAATGGGCATCCTGTTATTTTTTGGCAAGTGCTGCTGGTTTTCCTGTTTATTTTCTTGTGAGCGCACCGTTTTGCTTAATGGAATTTTTGTCTGGGCCCAGGACAAAACCAGGAGGCCAAGAAACACGCGTCCCGCTGCGCATCCTGTGCGAGCCCTACACCTTTGTCTGCATTTTTTTTTTGGCAACAGGATGCGCACATGCGACATTGTTTGTTTTTATTTCGCCAACCGCACAGAAGTCAAAAAAGAAGGCTGCTGCTCCTTTGTTGGCCCAGTGCTCATCGGTGCTACTGCCAAATGCGTTTGGGCCAGCATCAGCTTAGCTGCTTTGTGCTTGTCATTCCACCTCCCCCTCCCCCTTCTGCTGTTCATTATGTAATTGATTTTTATAGCCCAAAAAATGTCCTTTGCGGCCAGACATCTTGGCCCAAGCCCGCGAACGATCTGTGGACATCTGCCGCCCTGGGGATTTATTTAATTTGCTGACTTCAGGCGGCATTCTGGCTGCCTGCCATTATCCTGATTTCGGTTTTATTGCCTCAGCTCCTGCTCCTGCTCCTGCTCCTGCTTATGATTTGGTCCTGCTCCTGATTTCTGGCCATTGTCATTTTATTGCTGTTGACTTTTCCTGCCTTTGATATCCCTCACACTGTTCAGCCTTGTTTGTCATATATATACATATACTCGTATATACATTCTTCTAATGCCTTTCTTCTCTCTGTCTCCACAAAAAAACAAGAGAGAACGCTATAGTCGAGTTCCCCGACTATCTGATACCCGTTACTCAGCTATTCGAAGTGCGAAGGAGAGTCTTCAGCACATACAGTTTTTGGCGGTTTTGTGGGCGTTAGATTGGGCGTGGCAAAAAGTTTTTTGGCAAATCGATAGAAATTTACAAGACTAATACAAAAATGAAAAAATATCAAAACATTTTTCAAAGGGGTGGGCGTGGCAGCTTTAGGCGGTTTGTGGACGTTAGATTGGGCGTGGCAAAAAGGGGTCCCGGGGTCCGGGTGCGGGGTCCGGTGTGCGTGGTGGGTGGTCCGGGGTGCGGGGTCCAGTGTGCGGGGTCCTGTGTGCGGGGTCCGGGGTGCGGGGTCCAAGGTCCGTGGTCCGGGGTGCGTGGTCCGGGGTGCGGGGTCCGGTGTGCGGGGTCCGGTGTGCGGGGTCCGGTGTGCGGGGTCCTGTGTGCGGGGGTCCGGGTCCGGTGTGCGGGATCCTGTGTGCGGGGTCCGGGGTGCGTGGTCCGTGGTGCTGGGTGCGGAGTTCATATGATTAAATACATGATTTTTGGCAAATCGTTAGAAATTTACAAGACTAATACAAAAATGAAAAAAAATCGAAACATTTTTCAAAAGTGTGGACGTGGCAGTTTTGGGCGGTTTGTGGGCGTTAGAGTGGGCGTGGCAACATGAATCGACAAACTTGCGCTGCTTCTATGTCTCTGGAGTCTGTATGCTTAATCTCAGCTTTCTAGCTTTTGTAGTTCCTGAGATCTCGACGTTCATACGGACAGACAGACGGACAGACGGACGGACAGACGGACAGACGGACGGACAGACGGACATGGCCAGATCGACTCGGCTATTGATCCTGATCAACAATATATATACTTTATATGGTCGGAAACGCTTCCTTCTGCCTGTTACATACTTTTCAACGAATCTAGTATACCCTTTTACTCTACGAGTAACGGGTATAAAAAGTTAATTTGCTTTCTTATAAGAACTTTGTGCGCGTGCTGTTTGCTACGTTTTCCGCCGGCTGCCATTTTCTCAATTTTCCCCTTGTTTATTGGCTTAGTTTTCTGCAGCTGTCGACCGTCATTAGGCCATCTTAGAATAGTTTCTATCAAAAAGAATATCAATGGGGATGATACTAGGCACATGCGCTTAAACTCAGGGAAATGCTATTAAATTCTGATCATTTCTTCTTTCTTTATAAAAAGTAGTCAAAATTGCTGTTGTATAAAATTCGAAGCTCTGAAACTACTTGCTTTTCGATTCCCACAGTGCCTAGAAATTGAGGGAAAAAGCAGCCGCGGAAACACTCCACTTCTAATGCCCAAAATAAAAGCGATTTATGACATTTTCAACACACACCAATCAAGTTTACGGCCCCTCATATATAGTACGAGTATAGTGTACCGATTTTGATTGCGATCAAAGCCGGGCCGAAAAGTCATCTGGCAATACGGATATACATATGCATTCAACAAACATACAACTAAGCGCCATAAGATGAAAGATATATGACGCCCAATCAACCATTAACATGTTCACTAATTTTACGATCGGCCTTATAAACGTTGTTTCGTTTTAGCTGCTCTGTTATTTTTGGCATTGATTGCTTTTGTTTTCTGCTCATTTAATAAAAACCGCGGTATACCAATTCCAATTCCAATCCGAATCCGAATCAAAATCAGAATCAGAATCCGAATCGAGGAGCGAAACGAAACGAAACGAAACCATAAAAAAGCGTATGGAGACGTGTATATTATAAAATTTTATGCGCAATTGGTAACAGTTAACAGCAAATTCTCGGGTATAAAATCAAAAGCTCATTTCAATACAAAGGCCTGGCCAAAAGCAGAACAACGAGCGGCCGAAAGAAACTTGTCAACAATATTTTATGAGCGCAACGTGATTTTTTCGAAGGAAAGAGCAGCGAAATCGATTCGAAATTCGAAGAGCTGCAGCAGCTGGGGATCCCAAAAAAAATGGGGGGTATGGGGATATGGATGGGGATGGGGATCTGGTATGGTGGGAGAAGAGGGAAGGGGAGTAAGGCACCACCAAATCGACGACAGCCATATTGAAATGGTGGTGCGCTGCGGATGCCCACGAAAAAAATGGAGTTGCCCCGGGCAGCCAGCCGCATGGAAAAGCATAAACATAAAACATAAATAATAATACAATATCTTTTATGTGGCCTCAGTCGCAACGATCGCCGTGTGTAGTATAGTATGCACATACATAAAATGTATGTTTGTGTAAATTTATAATTTATGATGTTTTTCCCAGCGAACGAAACGAACGAAAAGCGATCAAATTTGATCGCTGAACGCTTTGTAAATGATCGATTGATTGATTTGTTGTTGATATTGGGACAATAACAAATTAGAGGTAGACTGCCCCCGGTTCCCCTTCACAAAAGCGCCTCTTTCTGGCAATTAAGTTGAGGAACCCGAAGTCAAAATATAAAAAATAAAGGCGCCAGTCCACAGACAGATCCCCTCGATGCCCCCCCGAAAAATAAACCCCTCTAGTACAACTGCACTCTGTAAATATGGCGACGGACCATATGCCTCTGCCAGGTCCTAATTTCGCTATAGAGACGTCTCTGAATTGGCCAACTCGGCTGCTCCGATGGCCAAAAACGAAATGTGAGCAGTCCATATAGAGGGCGAACCAGGGAAGGGGGGGAAAATTCAAGGCAAAGCCCGAGTTTATGAATATGCAAGCGGGTCTCGGATCGAACTTCTAAGCCGCATTGGACTTAAGGAGAAGCCACAAAAGGACTGGAGCAGCAGCTCAAACAATGGGACGATTAGGCTAAATTCTGTGCGCTTTCAGCTGGGCCAAAAATACGACCTCGTAAATTCCAATGAACTTCATAAACAAGCCATATATACACATAAAGTCTGGGTGGTATTTTTGATAAGTGGCTAAAAGCATGCGTTTTATGAACTTTGCGGCTGCTGGCAGTAAAATCTTTAGATTAACCTTCTCGCTTTGTCCCTGAGAGCAAGGCTATATGTTAACCTACAGAATAAATTCAGGAAATTTGGAACCTACAGAATAAATTCAGGAAATTTGGAAGCTACAGAATAAATTCAGGAAATTTGAACAATATTCTTTGATTTAAATTAGAAATATAATATAATCTTTAAAGTAGTAGTTTCTAAGTTAAATGTACATACTAGGTTTTGTATGGTTTTACTTTTGGGTAAATCCACTGGCTAATACCCACTGTACCGCTCCATTAGGCAAAGGCTTTAGTACGAGGAGAAGCTGCTGACTGCTTAAGCCAGCTGCCAGCGGAACCGATGGAAAATGGAGCTTTATAAATAAGGAATAATTTGCCATCTGGTCGAGATAAACGCAATCGCATGCTCGACTCTTATTCCAGCCTTGCATTCAGTTTGGCAAATGTGCGTTAGCGCCTCCATTTTTGGCCGTGACGCGAGTGCTGCCCCGCAACAAATGATGCACTGCATCCTGGTCATCAGTAACAAATTACAGCATATTGCACGACGAGCAGCAAACATCGGACATCGAACAGCGAACAGCGAATATCGTCATGTGCGCACAATTGGAAAACACATTAGGGCCAAATCAAATCAAACAAAAAATTGAAATTGATAATGTGATGGTCGGTGGTCGTTGGTCGTTGGTCGTTGGCTGCTGGTGGAGGGGGTGGAAAACTAAATCGATGTTCTCCTAATGCCCAGCGGGTCATAAATTTTCCCGAATGTTGCCCCCGTTGTTGATGATGCCGCCAGCAATGTTCGAGTGCACAGCAAAAAAAAAATAGCTGTTATGTTCGCATTTTCAGTATAACTATTTCATACGCTACACATAAACATGTTTTATAAGCCAGTGTTATAGATACTTATTAATAAATACAAAATATTTATTGCCGTGTAGGAGTTGCAGAGGAGTCGGGGGGGAGGGATGTAAAACCCTATACTTACTTTCGTATCATCAGCCAGTCAGAGGAGTGGGATTACAGCACGGATGGGATGATACGAGATGAGATGCGATGCGATGATGAAGCAGCAAAATTTGGAAAATGGACGCAGAACACGCAACATCCCATGCTCGAGTATGTGTAAGGGGCGTTCCAATCAGCCCCTATAAGCATCTGTATCTATGCTGCCCCGTATCTATATATCTATGTATCTGTATCCGTGTAGCCGTTTGTGAATGCGAAGCGGCAGCTGCAGCCAAGTGCTAATAATCTCATAGTTCTGGGCAAACAATCAATATAAACAGATCCCAGACTTTGTCTCCTGCGCCAATCCCAATCCCCCTGTGGAAATTGAAAAGCGTATTTTCCAGCATTAACCATTTATTATGCCCGTTGCCGCTTGTAATCGTCGCATTAATGTAATCTGCTGCCACAAAAGAATCTCTTACCCCCAACCACACACTTTCTGCCCCGTTTTTCCTTGGTTTTGTGTGTTCTGCGTACCATTTGCCCGGCGGTTACCTATGTACATTGTACATACATATTTCCCCACCTCCATGAGCTGATTTCAAATGCAAAACGTGGTCGGATCGCTCTTGGCCAACTTGTGGTTTTTCGGCTTACTCGCGCTGTCCTCCCCCTGTCACTGCTCCGCGGCTTTTGATGGCTGTCTGTTGGTTTTTGACTTTATCTTTTAATGGCCACAAAATGGCGTGTCAAATGCTAACAGTTTTTCAATCAATTCGCACAAGTCGTGCTCAGGCGCTCGTTTCTCTATCATTAGTTATCGGCAAACAAGAGCGATCGGCTTTGACATCCCATCTGCAGCCAGACAAAGTAATTGGCTTAAACTTTTTACAGAGGATTATAGAGGTTGTGCCACGGAAAATTCATTTCTTGAGGAGTTTGATATATTCTTATAAATAATACATATATATCTTTACTGATTTTAGGTTTAATAAACTGCTTAGAGTGCGCTACTTTATCTTTCCCTTCCTCCCTCTTCTTGGAGCATTTAAAAGCGCATTAGAAAGTTGCCCATTTGCGAAATTCTTTCTTAATTTGACCCACTTACTCTCAAATAAAACTATACCGCAGCTGATGCAATTTCATTTGCCGATTTCCAGCCGGCTTCTCAGCATTGGTGATTAGTACATTCCTGGTAGCCAGAGAGCTAAGTATTCATAAGCAATTAAGCGAATCGTAGCCGACAGATCCACTTACTGGCTCAAGCAGCTGCTGCACTTTCACCAAGATGCGAATGGCGAATATGGCCAAGAGTTTCTCGAAGGGAGTTCTAGGAAGGGAGAGCCCATTAACAGCAATCAAATGGGAAACACAAATCCACATCCACAACCAAATCCATATCCATATCCACAACCGCAGACATATCCATGTCATCGTCAGTTGTTACAAGTTGCACGAGGAGCGGGAAGGATGTCAGGAGTCACCCTCCCGGAGGCTGAGCTATAAGCCGTACGTCTCAACCCCTCGTTAGCAGGGTGTCCTGAAACGTCCTTAGACATATCGAACATCCCGCACACATCCTGCACTTGCCACACAGATGCTGCACGGCCATTTTGTGAGCGTGTGTGTTAAGTGGATTTATGAGGATGTGGCAACATTTGTGGTTAAGTATCAGTTACATGCCCATTGACAGGACATGATAAATGTTTTTCAATAACACACGAACGCGAACGCGAACGCAAACGCAGTGTTCTCCATCCATTTTAACTTCATTTTTTCTTCGCTGTATTTTCTGCTTTTTTTTGGCGGAGACAGAACTTTGGGTGCCCGGCAAATTGCTCCATTTGAAATTGAACAGCGGAATTCTTTAGCAAATATCTTTATTGCAAAAAGCTCCGAAGAACGAAGATCGCCAGTTGGGTTTTCGGCCATGCTGAATTCCAGGCATCATTAAGCACAGCCCAAAGCAAACCAGCAGATACATAAGGGTCCGCCGATCGCCGATCGCCGACCAGCGACCACTTCTCCACTCCTCGGACACGAACTGGTTGGACAGGCTCTGGAGTCGGGATCTCGGAATTGGATGTGAATGTGGATCCTCTACCTGCCTTGCATTTATTAAGCACCAAGGCAGAGAGGCAGCACAGCACAACACCCCACGAACACGTTCCTTTTTTTGTATCTGTTTGCTGTTTTCCTTCTCATTTTCGGGCTACAACTTCACTTGATTGGGGACGACCATGGACGACTCCATGGACTCCATGGGCACCATGGGAGCTGGACGGCCAGCCGATCTTGGGGATCCCAGACTGTGGCAAGCAAAACGCGAAAACGTTAATTAAGATTATGAAGTCATAAGAAGTGCACGAGTGTGGGTTCCTGTCTCTGTATATCTCTATATGTCTGTGTGTTGGAAAGTGGATCCTTCTGGCCAACTTCTGGAACCAGTTTTATCAGAGTTCTGGCCATAAGGGAAACGACACGAAACGAAACGAAACGCAACGCAACGCAACGAAAAGCAGCCAGCACGATCTTCACGCGAGTTGATTTTTAAGTCAACAACTTGATTTTCCAGCAATAACAAGATTAAATTATTTAATTTTTTGCCTCATTTAGGCAGCGCGGCTAGGCCGCTCTTTGATTTGCTGCTGAACCTCTAAAGTTGAGGCTCTGCAGTTCTGCTCTGAAGTCCCGGCCTAATGGCGTACTATAATTGCGACCAGCCGGGGAGGATGGTGGCTCCTACTCCTGCTCCTACTCCTGCTCCTACTCCTGCTTCTCCTGCTGCTTGTGTCGCCTCCTAAGTGGCTTTTAATGCTAATGTATCGCTCTACCCCCCTTTTCTGCTAATGAAGTGCCGCTGTTCCCCTGGCGGAATAAGAAACTGAAACTGGTTGCCCGTTTCGAGTTTCCAATCAGATTTTGCGGCATTTTATGGCCGCATTATGATAAAGTTGTAAATGTTTCCGTCCGATAGATGAAGTCCTGCGATAGGCCGTAATTAACGGAGTACAGAACTTGGCCAATTAACTGGTATTACCTCTAATTAGTGATTAGTTCTTCACGTGCCCAAATAACTAGCCCAAATTTGACATGGTTTTCCTAGCACGCAATCTAGAAACTAATTTTGGAGCGCCAAGTAGTCGTAAGTACTTGTGTTAAGGTTTAATAACTTTTCTTTTTGGCTCATACACTTTCCTATGGTTTCTTTTAACCAAACAAAATAATGTTTCTTCAATTATTTAATTTATTTTTAGTGTCATTCATATGCATAGATCTATATCAGAGCATCCTTGCCAATCTTTTTTATAGTTTCTATGCGATGTAACTTTCTTGTAGCCATTTTTTTCTTCGAGGAATGTTTACAAATTACTTAAAAGGAACTCAAATTTCATAGAGTCACATTGTTAGAATCCACACACTTAATGAATTAATGCCTAGGAACAGTGAACTTTTAATTACTTACTGCCTTCTGGCCGACCTTTCCCAGGAAGCATCAAGCCCACTTCCACACGGAATATTGGCCATCATTAACGCTAACTACATGGCCTCAATGGTTGCCATAGGCCTAGTTAACCCTCCGCAGACCGCGCCACACCTTCAACCCCCAAAAAGGGGCGCACACACACACACACACACACACACACACTCACATGCGTGTGGAAATGGCGTCGGTGTTGGCATTCGCTAAACGCTGCCATGCGCTTCCGTTTCGTGTCGCCGGCCATGTTGATTAGGCCAAGTTAGGAGCGGTTCGAGGTCCTCCGGCTATTTTAATTACTCGCAATGCAGCCGGAAAACAAACAGCGGGAGGTGCTTGGATAATTAGACGGCTGCTCCGATGGGAGAACTTAACGATTCCCGATTCCTGACCAGGTTGCTCGATTCCCAGGCGTTGCAAGCTGCCATTAAAAGTCGCTAATGAAAATATAACCAAAGAGTTGTGCCGCACTTGCACCGAGAGAAATATAGCTGCAGCTTGCTGCAGGAACTAATAAAACTACTAAGTTAAGAATTTTCTTATTCATTTTCTATATTTATTTTCTGTGTACTACGAATAGCGAATACTAAAATGCATATTGCGTGCCGCTTTTGAATTTCCCAAGGGTTCTTCAAAATGCCTAATCACTCGATTTAAGGCCACTACCTCCCCATCTTGGCACAGCAGTGGGCGTGGCTTTGGCCGAGGTTCGAAAAGTTTAAACTCTCAACTTAACCTTTTGAGCTTTTCAGCTTTTCAGCGTGTGGTAGTTGGAAACGCCAACGCCGCCCTCGTTTTCTTGACGCCCCACAACGCCTATTTGCCTTTCAGTGCATCTAATTGAATGGAAAACCTGGCAGCTGTTAAAGTCATTGGCGGGTGGGGAAACGGGGAAAATGTGAGTGGATTTTCTTTGGAAAGTTTTCAGCGAATGAATAAGAAATTTAAGTACAAGCACGATTACGGCAAATTGTTCAAGCTTTTTAAACTGCACCTAAACTGCAGCTAAGCTACACCTAAACTGCCTTAAGGTAAACAGTAAAAAACTAGATTTTTATAACACAACTAATTCAACATAATACTAAAATGACTCACAAGCAAAACCTTTTTTTAACATCCGTCATGACGGTTTAAAAATTCCCCAATTTAAATTTAAAATGCCCCCAAATTAAGCAAATGGTTTGATCATATCTAAACTGAATTGCGCCCAAAAATGAACCAAATTTTGGAATAATTTTCCGCCTCTAAAAGAACTAATATGTAGATGACTACTGCCAGCGATGATGATGATTGTAATGATGATTGTTTAATATACACGTAGTTTCTAGACCAACCAAAAAAACATTCCATCCACGTACCAAGCAATAACATATATTTACACTAATAACTGAATTAATTAAAATCTCATTTCTATGCGGAGAGAGTGAAAGGGAAGAGAAGCCAAAACATTTCGGTGGTTTGCTAGTTCGCTGGATAATTAATTTTACCCCTAATAACAGTGGAAGTCCCTCCGCCAGTCCGTAATTAAACGTCCCAACTTTTACGACGCTTGATTAGGGTCACCAACTGTCGGGTGCAGCGCCATTTTGGAGCCGCCTGGGAGCGGGTAGATAGCACCACCCAGATGAAACCACCCACCGGGGTGTAATTAATTCAATCTGTGCACTTACATGCTTATCGCCCAATCCCAAAGCTCAGCACCCAGCACCCAACACCCAGCACCCACTGAGATCCCAGCGAGTAAGCCCAACAAGGGCGTTGTTTAGCCATGATTTTTAATTAACTTAAAATCAACCCGAATCCCCTTTGGTCCTGTGCATAATTTGATTACGGCCTTATCGCCCCCGCCGCATCTTGTTTAGCTCGTTACGAGCGAATCCGTGACACTGCCACGCAATTGTTTCCCCTTTCCCCTTTCCCAGTCCAAATCCCTGTCCCCCCGTCCATGTCCATGTCCATGTCCATGTGAATGCGCCTCTGTTTGTGTTTGCGTTGCGGTCGTCCTGGCAGAAGAAGAGGCAGGCGTAGAGGCAGGGGGCGTGGCACACCAAGTTTATTTACACATGCTGGCGTCAGATAATAAATTGCCACACTGCCACGCTGCCACGGTGCCACCCACGCACTTTGGCAACGAGCCCGAAATGAACAACGGCCAACAAGGATAATAAAACGATTTCCGCAACGTGCCATAAAATCCCCCGAGCAATTCAATTCAATCTACACGTGGAGCTTTCGCACACGAACCCAGGCACACGGAAGAAAACTTTTTCAACATTTCAAAAAATTCACACAATATGGCTATAAACAAAATGTGATTTAAGATCTTACAAACGTTGGATATCTGGCTAGCAATTGGGTAAGAAACTATGTGGAAACTAGGCTTTATTTTTAATTCGTTGTACTTTATATATTTCACAAAATTAAAGCACATGATCTCAGCAAAATTATGCGATTTTAAATTTTTAATAATATTTTTTTTTGCAGTGCACTAAAAGGTGGAAATGGGGGCGAAGCATTCGCCATTTGATCTTTAGCAGCGTCAATTTGTAGTAAAAACACGCGCGGTTTTATTATTCCATCAGCACAACAGCCACAAAAGCAGAAGGAAGTGAAGCCGGGAAAACCCAAGACAGCGCGAGGGGTGGGAAATGGGAAATGGAAAATGCCGCATTACGCCATCGCCGAGAAGCGGGGCGAAGGATGTGCATGGATATGGATGTGGATGTGGAGAAGGAGAAGGAGAAGGAAAAGGAGAAGGAGATGGAGATGGAGATGGAGATGGAGATGGAGATGGAGATGGACACTCCCTTGTGAGCCATCAGCAAATTAGAAACGTTTAGAAGGCAGCAGGGGTGCCTGGTGGAGGGAGCGAGCAAGCAGATGGTGCAGAGCGAGATGGCTAGAGGCCGTAAGTGGCCAAGGGTTGTTTCATCCCCAAACTGAAGGATGCGGCTGGATGGTGAAGGATAACTGGAAGTTGCTCTGCGGTCCCTAAACATATTTTACTCGGGGAAGCAGCCTCAAAAAGGGAGATAAAAAGAATGTAAAGCGCGTTTACTCGATTGAATTATAATTGAACTGAAAGAGTGGGAATATAATTCTGTTTTTATTTATATTTATTTATGAAATATATTTTAGCTTGGTGCAAAAAAACAAATCAAACTAACACAACCAATAACGGTAGCAATTAGTTGTATCATTAGTTTATAGCAAACTATCATAATTCGTATAATCAAATGATAACTTATAGTTTGAACTTCAAGCGAAGAATATATTTTAATTATTTAGTTAGTTATCTTCCAATAGAATAATACTTACATGAAAGATTTTCGAAATTTTAAAAATAGAATTAACTAGAATGACTGGTTTATACCGAGTTAATTCATAAATCCAGCGGCACTCGCCGCATCCGCCTTATATAGGGTGTCTTGTTATCATAACTGCGCACTGACCGACTTCTGGTCGAGCTCTTCCACTTTTCCACTGGGGAGAGATCAGCGATTAACCCAAACACGCCCGGCATGCGGCTCCAAGTGGCCAAGAGCCGTTGGAGCCACCAGCAGTGCTCCAGTGCCCAATCCCCACTACCATTCCCACTACCATTCCCACTCACATTTCTACTACCATTCCCACTACCATTTCTACTACCATTCCCATTCCAAATCGGGCGACATCAGTGTCAGGTTATGAAGCGAGAAGAGGAAGCAGACATGGCCCGATATCCACTGTAATTATGAATGATTATGCGCATGTGCGATGATCATGTAAGCGGAATGGCTTATATATATACACGATATATACGAGTACGCCGCCAACAATCTGATGAGCTGTCAATATTGACAGTCAGCTGGCATTGCCGACTGGCAATTGACAATTATTTTATTATGGCCGTTCGGCGGCTGGACAAGATGCCAAACAACTTGTTAACTTGGCCACATTGCATTGTTGGCCAGTTGACCATTTCGAGGCGAAGCGTTTTACAAGTGCCAACATATTTCCAACTCCCCTGATTGGCCCACCCAAAGCGCCAATTGTCCATAGAAGTCAATGGTCAATGGCAGCCAGAACGGCAGCACAGCATCACAACATCACAACATCACAACATGACAACATCACAGCGATTGCACAATGATCGGCTCACACAAATCGGCTTAAAGGAAGCAGTCAAAGGTCCTTTCAGCCAGGATATCTGTCCAAATATTTACACACACAAGCCGGCCGAGATACAAATGCCGATACGGAAAGCAGGTCAATTCCTGCCGCCCTTTGATTTCGGCCGCCTTCGATATTTTGTCAACTCACAAATTGCCCGGCACTGGCTCGGCTCATCCCTTTGTCAACCATACTGCGAGCCTTATTTATGGGCCAGGCCAAGATCTGAGGTGCCGCTCCTCAGGCTCCCGAGGATCTGCCACCCAAGCAGCGTGAGAAGAATCGGTTCCTGGAACCGAGGTGACCTCCTTCTCTACATTCTTTTTGCACTTTGAGCTTTGATTAGGAAACTTTCTTTACTTAAAAAAAAGTATTTTAGATTTTGTTTTATTTTTAAATGAAGCTAGAAGAAAGTGGAATGAAATGTAAGAACTGCTTTCTCGGTTTAACTATAAGTTTACATAAGTTTCAAATATATGTTGTAAATACATATGTATAAGTTTATAGTATTCCACTATAGTGTATAGTGTACCTGGAACTCATCTAAGCCCAGTTAAGAGCCAGGGAGTTAGTTACCCCCTTAATGGCACATTCGGAACCCGAATAATAGGGCTTACCCCCGGCAGGACTTGCATGTTTTTCCAATCAATTTTCTGGCCACCAGGCTCCATCATTTTTTTCACTTAAGCAATTTTCTGAAGGCATCTCGTGTCCGAAGGCAATCAAAAATATTACACCCCAGCCAAAGGGGGCGTAACTCACTGGCCATAAAAAATGTTTAAGCAGCCGAGTTAAAGTTGAAATTGCAATCAACGTTGCAGTGGAGAGGGGGGGTGGGGGGTCTACGTCGTGGACGAGACCATGATTATGAAAACCTAATAAAGCAACAAAATTTCATTTCTTAATAACAAGCTTCGATCAGGCGCTGTTGTTTCACTTGTTTTCGTTAATACTTTTTTTTTTGGGGGAATTTCAACTTATTAACCTTTGGGGTAAATGGAAAATCAACAAAGTGCCCATTAAACGGAAACCCACGATACGCAGCAATACATTTTCAGACAAGATTTTAGCCAGAATTTCGCATTCAAGCAGATCGCTAAGATTACCGATGCCCCATCTGTAACTTGGTTAACTTCCCCAAAAACTCTTGGCCACCAAAGATTTTTCACAGCTCAGCACAAATTACTGGCAATAAATTTGGTGTCAACGGAACGAAAACGAATATAATGCCTATATGCGCGCTGCGCAGAGCCCAACTGCTGTTTAAACAAGCCGAAAACAAGCTCCACTATTGGCCAAACTCCAGCGCCAAACTCTATGGCCAAAGTCAGAGCTAAAGTTAAAGTTAAAGCCATTAGCCATTAGCCATGAGCCATGAGCCATAAGCCAAGTCGAAGCCATAAGCGCAAACTGCAAACTGACAACACTAACAACCACGGCAACAACAACTACAACTACAACTTTGGGCCACGACATTTGACAACGCTAATAAATGTGCTGAATTTCATATTTATGGCTTCATAATTCCACAACAACAACAAATGGCGGCACCAAGAAGTTGCCTCGAATGCCGCCAACAGGGGGATCCTAGAAAATGCACTCAGAAAAAAAGATGATGACTTCAATTTAACCATTGTTTATTGCAACAGTTCTAGTCCTGATACCAAAACTTAAGGTAAACACAACATATCCTTTTTATATCCTATTATCTTCTTATATTTATAACCTATTGCATTGTAAATACTTAACTTAGGCTTTCGGTGTGTAATATAGTGTCTTTAGAAAAGTTTTAAAACTAAATAATCTGATTTCTGATATAACCTTTAAAGAAAATAGCTTTTAAAATAATATAGCAACAATTAGCTGCATAGTTTTTCTGCATTAGTACAAGTCATGGATTAATTGCTCATTAACTTTGGTTTTAGCTCAATCTCTGATTTAAAGGCTAGTTTTTAAAAGGTGCATTTTCCCTGAGTGTGCAGTGGTCTCCAGCTACAGCTACAGCTCCAGCTCTAGCTCCCGATCCCGATCCCGATCTTGGCCTGACTCAGGGGCCTGGCTTGGAGCGCTCCGACTTACTCGCCAGTTGGCGGGGATCGAGTTGGGTGCTCACAGCCAGGCGTCTCGTCCCGCACAATAAACGCCAATTAAAGTCGCATAACACATGCGGCCTTATGGGCAAATATGGAGGAGGGTGGGGGGATTGGGGGTTTGGGGCCAGAAAACAGGGCGCAGACAGGCGACATTTGTTAATGTTCGGTTTTTTGCCGGCATGGCGGCTCACGTGAGCATAAATCAAAGAGATTAATCGAACATGGCTCAATTGCCAGTTAACATGGCAACCAAACTGGCAACAAAAAAAGGGGTGACATTTTCCCCATTTCTGACTCACCAATCACCGGATCACGGGATGATGAGCTCATAGGCCAGTTTCGATTCCACAAACACTTGATAGCCAAATGGCCGGGTAAGTACTTTAACATTATGCAGTTAAACGCTGGACCAGCCCCCCCAGCAATTTTCATGCACAGTCGAAAACCTCCTTATAATTACAGCTGCGTCCAGAGCGATCGGTCCAACCAGACGTGTAATCACAATGGACAGCCATGGACAGACTACGGGCCATGGCCATAATTTGCTCGTCTGCATTGGTCATTTTGGCCAGGTAAAATACAGCGAAAACCAGGAAAGCCAGCAAAAGCAGCAAAAGGCGCAGAAACCCACTCGCAGAAGGGCAAGCCAAACGCAAACTGATAATTTTGATTTACAACACGCCAGTTATTATTTATAACTTACTTAGGCCCAAAGAAGAAGAGTTAGCCATTCCATTTAAAGCATCCTTCGTGCCTTTTGGCTGCCTCTTGCATTTTTTTCGTCCGCCAGATGGCTGCCCTACTAGTGCACAGCGAGAAAATAGGGTCACTAAAAACGCAATTTATACGTAAAAGAACATACATGCATATATGTAATTGGTTTAGCAAGAAGAACATTTAGGAAGTCTGGATCTTGAATGGTGTACATGCAAATGGAAACAAACATATGTAGATATTTCATTTTTAACTCTTTTTAAATCAACTATTTGAAATATTTCTAAAATATCTGTTGTAATATCTTTGTTAATAATAATTTAATGAATTTATTAAATAAACTTTTAGAACCAATCGCCATGGCTCCTGCAGCGAGTTCTATTTTAATTAATTTGGTATTTTTCATAACATTTTCGGAGTAGCCATCGAACTTCGGCGCAGTGTACTAGCTCCATCTTTGGAGCTGGATGGAGACTCCACTCCACCATTCTCCGTCGATTCTCCGCCCATTCACGTTGCTGTGTCTCACGTTCTGACCGCGAGCACTGCGATTCCGATTCCAAGTCCGATTCCCGAGTCCGCAAATGGCGCATTGAGCCAGCACCTCAGGATCCTCGGCCAGCGCCAGGAAATAACTTACTTTTGAGCGGAGCAGCGATTCATATGCGAAATATAATTGGATACGCCAAAAATGGTTAGAAATACTCAATTAGACGATGGGAATCTGCGATTTAGCCAGGCCGCAAATTATGCGCTCTCTTCAGCTGAAAAACCCACGTAGAACATGAGCGAAGGTAACTTTTTGGCAAGATCTGGGAACTCAAACAACGAAAAAACTTAAACAACGAAAGAACTTAAACAACGAAACAACTTAAACAACGAAAGAACTTAAACAACGAAACAACTTAAACAACGAAACAACTTAAACAAGGAAATACACCTTAAAAGAGGAATTCATTTCTGTGAAGTTATAACCATCTTAATCTATGCTTGAGTTTTTATAGTTTACTATATTTTAAAGCATTATGAACAGTAGAACATTCTAACAGTAGACATAAATGATGATCTCTGAGGGGGATTTCCTCCATTTCCTCCCACTAATAATGATCCAATTACTGCCATTCCTCATAATGCAATAATTATAGAGCCACTAGAGCAGCGGCTACCCGCATTTTTCGCCCGAAGAATGCTTGCCAAAGTCGGGAAAAAAGTCGTCATAAATTGGAAATGATAAAACAATATTAAGACTAATATTTGTTAATGAACCGAACCCGCACATGGAGCACTCTCTATAAGGAAGCGCCGATGGATCTGTGCTGCGATGGTTGCCTGGATGGATGGATAGATAGATAGATGGATGGATGGATGGGATGGGGCAGCGGAAAACAATAATTGATCGAAATCAGAGTGTAAATTGAGGAGCGATGGCAATTACCAAGGCCAAAGTCGTTGCCAATCAGTTGACGCAGAAATGGCAGCTCTTAATTGCCTCAAGCGGCGTATCCATCAGATGCACTTACACTTACACTTACTATTACACAGAGAAATAAGTGTTTATCTTTCGACAATATTTCTATGACAGTATTTCTTTTACACTTCAAAGAGTGAAACATTTTGATAAGCTTTCATTCGTTTGACACACATTAATTTTATTTATATCAAGTTAAAACATACACCTATGTATGTACTTTAGAGTACCAAACTACTCTAGTGACATCGATGGCCATTATTTTGCGTGCACATATTTACTTGCTATATAGAGTGGCCATAACTGCGGTGGTGCTTGAGTGTGTGAGTGAGCAGGGTTCATTAAGTTAATTAAACCCACACGACGCAATTGGAGTTGGCATCATTAAAACGTAATTGAACAGAGGCTGGCAGAAACTGAAACTGAAGTCGGAGTTAAAACCGATAGCTGGCCAATAAAGTTGTAGCCTATTAGCGGCCATATCTTATTTCTGGCCAGCATGGGGCGCACTTCATGGGCTGCGAAAAGGGGGGGCCGTTTGTGGGAGTGCAGAGCCGCCATGATCCACTGCTTATTAACACAATTTTATGTGCAAGTTGCGAATGGTGAATGGCGAAAATGCGTTCGCGTCACTCGAATTGCAGCGAATCAAAATCGAATCGAAAACATTCAGCCACAACTCTCGCAGATCATTAAGGCCCAATTACAATGGGCAATTAAGTGCGAGTCCGAGTGGGAATTGTTTAGTGTTTGTGTTAGATTTTGCAATCGCACTCGAAGCGTTAATTAATTGCATCTGTATCTGTATCTGTATCTGTATCTGGCATTTCAGCGCGATTATTGCGTGCTCTCAACACTTTTGATGCCCGCTGCCTGGAAGGCAAATAGTTATTTATCACCGTTGGCCAGCTTTTAAGCGTAGTTAGCTGCTGGTTAGTTAGTCAGTTAGTCAGTTAGCTGCTTAGTAGTTAGTTGTTAGTAGTTAGCAGATAGTTAGCTAGTTAGCTGCTGGAACAATGGCATTTCTGCATTTCCAGTGGGGCGGCTCACAGGCATTTAGTGCCAGGCGGATATCGGTATTTAATGAATGACACAGGAGAAACCCTCGACTGCGTTTCCCAGGCCCAGCAAAATGGGTGGAAATAGGGTGGAAAACGCCATTTATATGAGGTTCATAAATATTAATAATCAGTGTTGCAAGTGAAGGAAGATTTAATAGAACGTGTTCCTAACACATGAATTCATTTTCATGGGGATTGGAAATTGGAAAGAGTTTTTTATACTTTTAGCCCAAAATTGTTAACTAAGTATCAATGGCAAAAGTTTCTCAAATGAACTACTTTCACTTTGTGCCACCTATTTTCTAACCCCAAAAAGAAAACATTCTTTGAAAAGAACAGAAGTCTTGTTAGTAATATTCACCTTTGTTGAGTTCAATGAGTTGATTCTTTTCCTAGCCTCAAACTTAAGCAATTTTCCGAAATTGTTTTATAGATTTACCAAGAATAACTCGCTGGCCAAATTACTCATTGATTCTCGGCCAATGGTTGCATGCCAAGAAAATGAACGACCAAAATCATTAACTCAAACAATCCTAATTACAAAAGAGCTACGAAATTTGCAGCAATTACGACATTTCCTGTCCTCCAACTGGAACACCTGCAGAAATCAAACAAAACAAAATCACATATGTACATATATACTAATAATAATCGAAGAGAAGGCCAGGGCGGCCAATAAGTTGCAGTCATAACTATAAGGCAATCAAAGCGAATATTTTGAGAGATTCCTGGTAAGCAGTTTAAACAATTTCCATTAGCCGTTCGTGAGTTGGTGTATATAATGTGCCATATATCATCATTATCAGGGCCCAGCGAGCACATTCCCCTGCTTGATGACTTTGCACATGTGATCCCTCCACTCACGGATTAGTTACAAACCTAACCAAACTGACCGAGCCCAACTCAACAGAACCGAACGAATCAACCTGAATATGTCGACAACTTTGTAGGGACAACATGGCAAGAAATCGGTAGGAAGTACGAGTATATAGTGCAGAATATTCCTAAGTATTTCAAATCATTCATGTAAGTCTAGGTATTAAGTTATACCACTTCATATTCCTAACTCGATTCCTTTTTTACGTTTGCATCAAGTATTTTTCGGAGTGCATTGGAGTGGTTTTAAGTGGACAACCGCAATGAGCTGCCATTTTACACGCAGGCCCAGCGCTAATGACCAAATGCGAGGAGCGAAAAACGAATACCCAAACCCAAACCCAAACCCAACCAAACCAAACTAAACCCCGAACCAAAACTGAAACCAAAAATCCCACGAAAAGGGCCCCGGCAAAAGGTGGCAATTAAAATCGAATGAGCGCCGAAGCTTCCATGTTGAGCACTAATGGGTGTCGGCCAACTGGATTGGTCGTGGTCTTGGCTCTTGGCTCTTGGCTCTGGGTCTTGGAGATGGAGCTGGAGTTGGACTTGGTCTGGGCCAAGTTAGCAAGCAGCTGGCGATGGGCTGTGGAAAATGTGTAGAATTGTTTTAATGGCCGACAATATGGCGGAGGAGAGCAGAGGAGAGCAGCGAAGAAAAGAAGAAGCTAATGCAGCTTCGTCAGAAATCGAGCATAAAATATTTTTAATTAAAAACTATTTTTTTTTTTTTCCTTCTCCATCAGCCGTGCCATTTCCTTTTCCCCTACGCATAAATCAAGTGGCCAACGCGGCGGCTGCAATTTCTCTAGAATTACGAAGACAATTACACATGAAACGCGCAGAGCCGCCAACGCCCGAGCTGTTGGCTCATTTCTCGGATTGGACATTGAAGATTTGAGATCCCAGATTGAAGAAGAAGATTGAAGATCTGACACCGAGAGCGCATCATGATTTGTGAGCAGCTTAAATAGTGCGAACGGAAATCATGATTAGCCGGGCCATTAAAGCCGGCGTTTCCTTCGGCAATTTGGTCTTCTCGACTTTGGGACACACAGAAAAATTGTATGAAATGATGGTAGGTGTGGCCTTCTTTCGCAGTCAGAAGCATTCACATGTTGATTAGCGTTTAAGTGGAGCATTTGGAGCCAGGAAAGCTGTCATTTTCGTGAATAAGCATTGTTTATGTATTTAAATGTGCTACATATATTTGCATAAATATATGTGTATATAAAGAAGCCTTAGAGCAATATTATGTTGGAAATATGTTTATACTTTTTGATTATAATATAAGATTTATAAACGAAGTTATATAAACTTCTAAACAAATGTGAAAAGATGTGAAATTTAGTATCGTAATGATATTTGTATCTTATAGAAAGAAGTTCAAAGTCACTTGATCTATGTTTATACTTTGAAATATGTTTATACTTTTTGATTATAACATAAGATTTATAAATTAAGTTATATAACCTTCTAAGCAAATGTGAAAAGATGTGAAATTTAGTATCGTAATGATATTTGTATCTTATAGAAAGAAGTTCAAAGTCACTTGATCTATGTTTATACTTTGAAATATGTTTATACTTTTTGATTATAACATAAGATTTATAAATTAAGTTATATAACCTTCTAAGCAAATGTGAAAAGATGTGAAATTTAGTATCGTAATGATATTTGTATCTATCAAGCATACGAATATTGAAATCTCTGAAAATTAAGTACTTTACACTTATAGAGAGAAGTTCAAAGTCACTTGATCTTAGTTTCGTAATCGGTTGGCAAGTTAGATCTCCGATTGAGATCGTGGGACCCCCTGATCTCTGATCCTATTTCTTTCCGTGCAAGCATCTCCAGGGCGACCTGACCCCCGGCCATCTGTTGGCTTTCGCTCCTTTTTGGGCCGCAAAAAACGCCTCTGACTGCTGGGCCCTGATGTTTTCATTTCCCGATAAAGGAGGTCCGTAAATGGCACGGACCTAACTCAACTTGAGCCAGGCGAGGTTGGAGCGCACGCCAACATGGAGATGCACAGAGCGAGATGGCAACGCAGATGGAGTTGCACTCGCCGCACGTTGCAGTTGTAGCAAATTAAAAAAATGCAAATGTTGCACGTTGTACAGCCAGACAAACCAGCAACAGCAGCAGCAACTGCAGCTTGCCAACTTTATAGACTGACTCCTGCCTGGAAGCTCGCAATCGTGTTCATGTGTCACCAATATGATGTTGTCCAAGTCCAAGTCCAACTCCAACCAGCTTCAGCTTCAGGTCCAAGTCCAAGTCCGGGAAAAATACGTAGACGATCGGTGCAAAGCGATAATAGAGTTGAGGAGCCTCGTGGCGGACGGAGAGGAGTCTCGGGACGGTGGACAAGCAACTGCCATGTCAGGCTGCCCGGCAGAGATGGCATCATCATCAGCATCGTCAGTAGCCATCGATTTCTGGCCTTCAGTTCGCCCCTCCCTCTGCACGTGCATGTAAATACACATGAAAGACATTTCTGCAGCAGCTGACAATTGTCGAAGAAATTTCTTGACATTTTGCTGGAAATTATTGATACTCCGCAACGAAACAAAACACATTGATTGCCGCCTGCATCCTAAACATTTAGCAACACGCATTTAATTCGTGTAAATACAGGCGTAACAAAATCAGTCAACTTTATTAGACTTTACAGTTCGCGAGATACTAACGTTTATACGGACGGACAAGCTGACAAACGGACAACGCTAAATTGACTTGCTTAGTGGTCCTAATCAAGAATAAACATACTTCATGGAATGTAGGTATCTTATGCTCTTTTGTCCTACAAGTAATGAGTTTTATTATATATAGAGTATGTATACACTTATTATTAAAATTAAACTAGTGAATAGCCCAGCAGTTTCCAGTTTTCATTATTTCATTACTACACAGCGACCATTTTAAAAGCAATGCCCCCATTGAGCTGTCATTAATTTTCAGCGCAGCATAAATATGCATGGGATAACTGATGTACTTAATTTTTGTATTCACGAACGGCCTCCTAGTTCCATGGACATTTCCATGCACATTTTGGTATAGCAATTTGTGTCTTAATTAATGTCCCAATCAAGAGGCCACCAAAATCAGAAATGAGACCCACGACTGGCCGCGGGCACCGAAATCTCCATTTTGGGCAGCGAACACACAACCGCGACTGCTTCCATATGCATTTATGCATATGTATATATGGGATACATTATATGTAGGTATACATATGGGTTTATAGGTAGAGCTGCCATGGAGTGGAATCGGAGGATGCAGTCGAGGCAAACTCGTTTCGGTGCAGGGCACTAAATTAGTTGGCTGCTCCCCGTGCCGCCTGCAGTTCCACAAAGACCTTTCAATACAATTTTGTTTGGTTCGTTCTTAATTTCGATGGAGTCAATTTTATTGCCCTCCGCAGCAGACGAAGGGGGGAGGGGTGTTGGAGGAAGGGGTTCTGACCAGGTAGCACCGCTAAGTAGTCGCCATTGCAGTGGAGCTTGGACTGAAGATGCCTCTGCACAGGGAACAAATGTTCAATGCATTTGAAAAATCATTCGGAATGAAGCGAAAATTCATTGATAAACAAATAAAACCGGGTAAAATTCAAGTTTAAGGAAGGAGAGAAAATGGGAGCCATACTTTTAGAATATCAGAAAAAAAAATACATCGCAACAGACTTTTTTGATTTGATACTGGTTTTAAGGAACTTAGTTCTGTACCCTCGGAAATCAGGAACATTACGAACTAAATTTAAAACTGAAGAAGTGAGTTGTCTTTACCTTAAAACCATTTGCTTTAAAAAGTGCTTTGTGTGCTCAAGAATCAAATGTGTTGTGTGGATATTTTAAAATTTTTAGCAGCCCTAATTAAATTTTCCAAAGGTATTTGGTTTGTGACATAATCTTTTTCCCACATAAAATCAAACTTAAATCCAAACCCAAGGAAATTGACATGTTTTAAATTGCCGAGCTATTTCAAACTGCTACCTATTTCCTCGCAGTGCAACTTGCAGTCTGTCGTCTTCGGTTGGAGACCAGTTAATTTGGTCATCTTCCATGATGTTTTGATAATGTGGCTGGAGCAGCGGACCCAATCTCCAGTCGTGGTCCTCCTCTGCTGGAGTCGTCCCTTTCCAGCTTATCGATTTTTTTGTATTTCGTTCGCCGTTGGGCTGCGCACGAAATTCTTGTCGCTGCGAATAATTACATAAATCAGTGAATTTAAAGCGTTTCGAGTTTCCAACTGTCAATATCGCCGGCGATTGAAAATCGAGCCTTTAGAGGTAAAAGGGTAAGCACATCTTTTGTCAAGCGTTTGGAGCCCTGATTGCTGCGGATTAAAATCGGCTAAGATATTAACACCTCAGGCTACCGCCGTTCCCACAACAAAACTTCATGTTTATGCTTCCGAAAGATTTCTGGCTAAAAGGCATTCTCGCACCCACGTAAAAAAAAGGGTTCTCAAATGCTGGCCAATCTGTCAGCAATTCAAATTTAGCGCAAGCAACAAAGGAAGTGATTTATGCTGCTGCCCGATTGATTTGAAGTCGTAAATCGGATGGGGAAATAAAAGCACCGCTCGTAAGAGAACGCCTTTTCAGATCTCCGACGATCCCATTCCATCCGACAGTTGCGGTGAGTCTTTAATGCGCTTTCAAAATGCAGATTGTTCCGTTTTCTGCCCGTTTCATTTGTATGATTATGGCCTGTCACAGCCAACGAAGCATGGCCCAAATGGAACGGTAAACGGCCAAGTAAATGGCCAAGTAGCCAAGTGGCCAAGTAGCCAAATGGCCAGGCTCAAAAGCTTGTGGTTAGCATGGGTTACAGATGAATTCAGATTGGTCAGATCAGATCAGCCATGCTCAGTCAGCTGTCGATGGAGCGTGTGGGGCATCCAGCATCTTGGCCATCAAAAAGCGGTTCGGTTTTTGTAAGTTCATAATGTCGATCATATAAAATTGCATGTCTGAGGAGGAGTTCAAGATTACAGTCAGCAAATTGTGTCCATTTTTAAGTGGCTGTCTTCTCAGTTTACTCAGATGGTTTAAGTTATAATGAATAAGCTATAATGAAGCTGGAAAGCACTCAAATACTTGTTCCATAATAAAGCCGCAAAAAAAGATTCGTTTTATGTTTTATATGATTTACTTATATTTTCCTTGTGCACAAATGTCGAAAATGCCCCACCAAAATGTATGAATTTTTTTTTGTAATTTTCAGTATTGTTTTGTTTTAGCATATGTGGCCATAGCGGCCATAGCTGGCAGCTATCCCCTCACAATCATAATATGGATGCTTGGTTATCGAGTATATCCATCGTTTAATATTTGTTTAATGAGTAAGTTACATTCACATATGCGTAGGTTGGGTACATATAATTTTAAAATATATATATATATATATATCTATCTGTTGTATCACCACGAACACACATAAATACAAATCAAGATTCCATTATGTATGCAGTTATTGTTATGGCGGGGAGCTTCCACAGATCTCCCCATGGAATTTAGATATCCATACGCGAGTTGCAAACGGGGCAGCAAATGCTGTTTGCTCAATGCTCAATGCTCAATTATTGCGAATCAATTATAGTGAAGTGACACAACTGTATGAATGCCAATAACATGCCAATAACGTAGCTCATGGCTCATTCGTAATGGGTAATGGATAATGGGTAAGGGGTAATGGGTAATGCGGGGAGGGGCACTGAACTTGGGACTTATGCCATATAATGCGTATCATTATCCTATATACAATGTACATGCATGGGTTCAGGGGCTTTCGCTTCCTATTTACACAAGCAACTCATTGCGAATGCATCTCGCTCATTTTGTGGTAAACACGGTTCCAAATAATCCTCTTTACAAACTATAATGGCTGCGCTAAAAAATACATGCTTTCGCTCAACTAATTCTGTGTTCGGCTGGCTGGTTGGCTGCTTTCTGTTGGATTGTAGGTGTAGGTAGTTCTGGTCTGGTGTTCTAAACTATTATCGTCTTGTTGCAAAAGATACTGATATTGACTGGCCGCCGCCCTCGCACGCTTTAAAAACATTCTTCGCTCTATGTTGCTTTTTCTGTTTCTGTTTCTGCTTCAGTTTCTGTTTTAGTTTCAGTTTCAGTTTCAGTTTCAATTTCATTCAATTATTGTGCTGCACTGCAAATGAGTTTCGAATTATTCAAAAATGTAGATACCATCGTGTAAATATCATTGCTTTGCTAATTCGTATTCTGTGTATATATAGTAATTTATATGTAACATTTGTAATTCCCCCCAACAATTTCAGGCGGTATATCTGTCTGTATTGCTTGCATCGGCTTGAATTTTGTATGCGGGCTGGCTACTTCCTATATATGTACAGCTAAAATGTCAGATGCCTTGCTAGCCGGATCCCACTGCCTCTAATACTGTCCTGGAGTTGCGCTTAGATCCCGCTAGGATATGTCCACTGCACTTCCTCACTGCACTTCCTATCTGCTTCGTCGGCTTCTTTCGTTCGGATAAGTTAATTTAAATTTATTCTCGGTTTCGATTTGATTTGATTTCGAGTTGTATTTGCGATTTGCCAAAGTTACGATCAAAGTACCAACTACAGTGTGGAAAATTTACACAGAATAAATAATTTAATACATTTAATTTTAATATGCTTTCATTTACATTTACAAGTCCTCCTCGCACCGCCTTTTGAGTATAATTGTTCGCATTTTTGCCTGGGCAACTGTTAGCTCTAGTTATAATACGTTTAAATACAGATTTCGGAGTTGCTATAAGTACAAAATACACTTTAAAACTTAAATGAGCGCTTCGTTGGTGCTTAAACAATAGTTGTTAAAATTAGAGTTCGAATTGTAAGTGTAGAAAATAAAGCGACGCGGCTTTGTGCACAAAATACTGTTCAAACGATGGATCGATCGATCGGATCGGATCGGAAATTGGTAGACAGTTTTTGTACGTGTTCTTTTTGTCATTCGTTAGCGGTTATCCAGTTCGGGCGTCTACTGTAGATGGCTTCTTATGCGATACGATTACTAACTGCTAGTTTATGTCGGCTAATAGTTCGTGTTTATACTGCTGCTGCTTCTTTCGCCCTTGGATGCTTAATATCTGATTACACTTCTTCACTTGCATATTTGTTGTTCGCCTTGGCTGGTGATTTAATTTAATCAAAGCTACCCCTTTCCAAGGTCTTTACCGACGTAGGACGTTGAATACTTTCGCGTGTGTGTTTTTATATAGCTACTATATATAAATATATATATTAATGTGTATGCTGCGCTTCTAGACTATAACTAACCCTCTCCTTTCTCCCATTTATGTACAATCTCTGCTTAACCTAATCTAATCTCTTGACCAAAATTGTGCTGCTTCAGTTAATGCTGTTGTCGGTTGCTCCACGGCTGCCTCCTCATCCTTTTGCGTTGCCGCGATCACGGTGACCATTTCAATGGGATGCGTTGCTGTAACGGCCATGTTGTTGTTCGGTGTGACGATGGTGCCGGTGGTGCCAATGGTGCCAATGGTGCCCATGCTGATGGAGTTACTGGTGCTGGTGGCCATCTGGATCTGTGGCAGGCTAGTGGTGCTGGATCAGGAGTGCTTGTCAGTCAGTTCACCCCAGCGTGACTCGAAGAACTTGCGCATGCCGTGACCTGCCTTGCCAACGGGCGAATCGTCCTCGTTAAACATTTCACAATTGTCGAAGATCTGACGCACGTCCACGCAGAAGTCCTCACGGGTTTTGTAGCTGTTCAAATCAAAGTTCAACTAGTGAGTTTATGGTTTTTAAAGAAGTAAAACTACGTTACTAACCTCAAATCTTGCAGTTTCTTTTTGATTGTGGACAAGTCCATGGGAGTTTTGATTATTTTTCGATATGTAGGAAACTGCTTGGTGTTAACTGGCAATAGAAATGGCCACGAGTCCTCATGAAGCTGCAAGACGTAATGCAAACCACATTAGGTAACCAATTTATTAAACGAATTCTGTTTAGTTCCCACCTCCATTTCCCCCAAAAGCGTCTTGCAGACGGCCAGCTCCTTCATGAGCTTCTTGGTGGCGTGCTTCTCCTTCTTCTCCTGCTTCAGCTTCTCCTTGGCTTCCTGAATGGCATGTATATTGATGGGCGGCGGCGACATTTGGTTAGTTGCCGCTCCAACTCCAATGGCTGGAGGCGAGGGCATGGTCATCAGCTGCGCGTGCTGTTGTTGGGGCGGCGACTGGCAGGCGTTTACATGGAGGACGGTAGCTGTGGGCGAGGCCTGCATGAGCAGCGGTGTCGGCGGTGGTGGTGGCGGAGTGGGTGCTGGCGTCGGTGTGGGCGTTCGGGTGCGGGTGGGCGTGACAGCCCGTGGCGACATGGCGACCACGTTGGCAAACGGCATCGCTGGCGGCACCGGCGCTTGGTTTATCAATCCGGCTGAGAAGTTGCCAGCCGCAACTGGCGTATAAACTGGGTAGCCACCGGGCATCACACTGCCGCCGCCCGGCACATCTTCCAGCAGAGCCGCAGTGCCATTATTTGGCGGGGGAATGAGATGCGCGTGGAAGCGACTGTTGCCATCGACCGAGTTGTTGGCATGGTGCTGGTCATCGTAGGTCGTAGCCGAGACCACCGAGTGCGCCGGACTGCAGAGAGCAGAGGCATTATTTAACTGGAACCCGGACCGTGTACTCCGCCGCCCATTCAGCCGCCCGCAGGCCCCCACACTCACCTCAGAGGAGCCGCCGGCAGAGAATTCATCGACTCATCGTGCGAGGAGTTCAGCGACGGCGGCTGCTGATGATGATGATGGTGGTGGTGGGAATCCCCGCCTGCCAGTGGCATCTGCTGCTGCTGCTGCTGCATGTGCTCCATGGCTGGTGTCTTGCTGTTGTCGCTACGCCGCTTGGCCGAACCGCCCGACTCCCTATCCCTGTCCCTTCTGGATTTGCTGCTGCTGCCGGACGTTCCACCGGCACTTCTCTTCTTCGGCGGAGGCGCCCGCGAGATGCAGCCGTGGCAGTACCACTTGCCACGCGGTACCTTCAGCAGCGGTGGTATATAGCAATCGGCGTGGTAGGCACGGGGACACAAGTCACAGTAGATCATCTTGCCCACGGGCGAAGGACGATGACCGCCGCAAACGATGCACTTGCGCTCATTGGTGGCCTTGTTCACGCACTCGTAGCAGTACCTGAAATAGCAGAGGAAAAGGTTTTAATGTTACTAAATATTCAACAGATCAGGGATTGTAGTTGGGAACAGAGAGAGAGAGAGAGAGAGAGAGAGGAACAGTGCCACAGTTTCTCAAAGGTTAACGATCAACGCTCAACAAGACAACGCGGATTAATGTGTTTTCTTTTTTGTAATCTATGACAGTGACATGTGAGGAATGAGGATGTTTAGAGATAGAGGACTGGTACTTGTTCTGGTACTGGAGTACTCACCAATCGCCATCGGGAATGTTGTCCATCTTGGGCTTGAAGCAATAGGTGTGATAGCCCTTGTCGCAGCCGTCGCACAGTAGCAACTTGTCCTCGTTTTCGCCGGACGTGCAGAACTGGCAATTCTGTAAGGAATTGGAATATTTGCTAGAGTTTGTTTTGTTGGCCGAGCGTCTGCGTTTGCCGCCGCTCTTCTTCTTCGTCCGTTTGCCAAAGTCCGAGTCGGAGTCGCTAGTGTTTGGATGGGAGGATGGGGATGCGGTTGGGGATTTGGTTAGGATAGGGGGTGTTTTAGTTTGGGCTTGATTCAGCAAACACTGCCCATTTTGGGCCAGAGCCTTAAGGTTGATTTTGATGCTCAGCGGAGCCTTGTTTTCTGGCTTATTGATTGCGGTTTTGCTGTCTTTTCCATTGGGGGTCAACTGCTGCTCCTTTTTCTTTTTCTTCTGCTGCTGCTTCTTCGAGGGTGTTGCCTGCTTTTTGGCGCTGCTCTTCTTTTTGCTGGACTTGTTTTTTGTTGCATACTTTTCGGATGGCAGTTCGAAACGGTTCGTTTAAAGGGTGGGATTAACAGTCGTGGTGGGTTTGGTGGGTTTCGTTTGTAGGGGGTTTAGCGGTTATCGGTAAACGGTAATGGGCAACCAAAGCATTCATGTACATGTGTGTGTGTGAGTGGTGGATAATGTATTTGTGTGTGTGTGAGTATGAAAGCGTTAAATTTGTTGTATTTTGTTTAAAGAACACCATGAAACACCACAAGCAACAAACAAGTCAAACATTCAGCAAGAGACAGTTAAGAAGGAAAAACAAAATCGGAAGGAGAAACAAAACAAAATTCGAATTAATTTCACAGGCAATTTCCAAGTTTTTTTATGCAAAGGGGCTTTTCCAAACTACTTAACTACATATGTTACTAAAAAAAAATTCATAAAGAAGTGTAATCACAGTTGCATATTCTTTAAAAATTAAAATCTACCATAAAAAATATTCCGCAATGTGCCTTATTATGGTTGAATAAATTACTATTCTGTTAAATCTATTTTAATAAAAAGGTAATTGCATTAAAAAACCAAACGTATAGAGAAAATTTAAAATGCAAGTCAGGAATACAAATCATAAAACAACTGTGATACAAGTTCACAAATTTTTCAAAACCTCCGTTTCAGTTGTGGTGAATACCGGTTAGTGTGTCGAAATATTAGATGGTTGTGCAATGCATGTGTGTACAATTATGTGTGTGGGGTGTGAGTAGTGGGTGTTAGTGTGTGTGCAGCCAAAACAACAATGAAATGGACCACAAATATAGGCGGGTGCCAAGCAGGTTATCGTTTTCTTATCGGGAATTCTCAAAGGTTTCCAAAACCCTCCTAATCTTACCGCTTTCATAATGCTCTTGTCCCAGGCCACGCAGGATTCCAGCACGTACAGGGCCATCGCCAGCTGGGCGGTGGTGTGCGATCGGGACACTGCGTCACGCCACTGCACCAATCCCTTGGGGATCTGCTCCACCTTCTCGTCTCGATCGCTGTCGCAGTTGCTGGCCGGAGACGCGTTGCCGGAGTTCGCTTCTCCGCTCCCCGATTCGCAGGGCGTGGCTCCTGCTACGACTGCCGAGTTTGCGCCTCCGGTTGCGTTTCCTGGCCCCGCGGCCGCTGCTGCCAAAGCCATAGTACGCTCGTTGAAGGATGAGGGATTCAGGCTATTTCCCGTACCTGAACCCTGTTGCTGTTGCTGCTGCTGCTGTTGGGCCAACTGCTGTTGCTGCTGCTGCTGTTGCATCTGCAGGAGATATGCGGCTGCCGATGCGGAGTTCTGCGTCTGAGTGCTAGTATGCTGGTTCTGAGCAATCACCGCCAAATGGGCATCGCCTGTCTGCGAGCCCAACGGTGGCTTCAAGTAACGCCTTTCGATATTTGCCTCCAAGTCAATGATTCTTTCACGGATCATGGGTATGATGCTCACGAAATCCTCCTCGGTGACATCCTCCTGCGAGTCCAAGGTGAGTTCACTCTCCACACGGTTGGGCAATTGCCAGTTCTTCAGTTGCATGGAAGCACTGGCCACCTTGTCCTCCAGCGATTCTAGTTGTTCGATAAGGGCAAGCTCCACTCGTTTGGCCACCTTGGGATTCCAATCGCCCTTTTTGTCAGGCATTAGGAACTCCTCCGGGAAGTCGGTGTCCGATTTTAGCTGATAATTCACACCCAATGGCTGTTCCAGCCCTAGGAAACGTTGAAGATTCTCCTGCAGTTCGCGCTCCCTCAAACCGGACGGATTGAGTGTTTTGAGCAGCTGGCGCAGCTTCTGTTCATCGTCCAATTGCCACCAGCCGTAGCGCTGCCTGCGAGGCACGTAAACGCCGTGAACTCGTTCCGGAAAACCTGCCAGCTTAACCTGCTCCAGCAGACGATGCTCATCGGGGGTCATGGAAAGCGGCAGAGGAATGTCGATGGGTATATAAGTTTGAACACTGCTCAACGACATATTGGCTATGTTGTGGTAATATGCCTGTGATAATGCCTCATCCAAACGAAGCTCCATCTTGGGCTTTACATCAGTTCCCTCGCTGGCCCCTCCTCCCGTATCCGGTGGTGCATCAGAGCGCAAGCGAAAAAACTTTTCCTTGCCGGCAAGCTCATCTGCATCTGTTTCCATTTCGGTGTCCATCTCCTTGTCCAACTTCAGCTTGGCCTGCTCCTCATCATCTTTAGTCTCGTGGTGGCGATGAGGAGAGCCCAGACCGTTTTTTGACTCCACCTTGTGGGCCTTATACTCCTCCACCTTGGCTAGCATTTGCTTTTCATCGAGCCCGCTCAGCGAGAAGATGCACTCGTGGCCCAGTTTACTGGTGTCCACCTTGCATTCGTCCATTGGAATCGAATAGTACTGCATGTTGTTGATCAGATCCCATGGATGACCTTGCAGCTGCAGCTGGGCCGAGCAATTCTGATTTGCATAGCTGATCTGCAGTTCCTGGCCCACCACGCCTCCCTCCTCCGCTGGCAGCTCACTGATGAGTGGAACCTCCCGACGGACAATGGAGAACCACTTTGGTGTATCGTCGACACTGGATGTAGATACTATTATGCAGTCATCCTCTTTTTTCACATCCTCCGACTTGATCTGGCTAAAGTTCTGCTGCTGCGGCTGCTGCTGCTGTCCTAGTCCCAAACCAGTGTCCAACTTAACACAGTTGTCGCTTCCATTGTTGTTATTGTTATTATTGGTGTTGTTGTTGTTGAGGGTAGGCGGCATCAATATGCCGGGCATAGCGGGTATTTTAATTTCAGCTTCAAAGTCGGTCTTGGTGGATATCATGGTCGTGGGTGGTGGACCCATCAGCTCCATTTCTGATTTAACTTTGATCTCTGGCCTGGGAAGTTCCATCTTGGGCAGTGGAGGAGCTGCATCGTCGTCATCATCGCCCAGATCAACAATTTCCGGTTCCACCTTGTTGATTTCAGTTACATCATCATCGTCATCTTCCTCATCTTGATGTGCGTTCTGTTGATTAGATTCAGGCATCTCGACGTCCGGAGCTGGAACACCATCATCCAGTTTGGTGTCAGATTCATCCACTTCCATTGCTTGCTCACTGGACTCCGCCGCAATATCTTTCTCATTCTCGGAGTTCTCTTTCTCGTCATTTGCCTCCTTTTTGTCATCCATGCCCTCCAATGCCTCGTGATAACCGCATATATCATTCTGGGCCGACTCAAGTGCTTCAATAAAAATACCACCAGCCTTGGGCAACTTCCAGTAGCGACGCCAGAAGCGATCCTGCCCGAAGCACGCTGCTCTCAGCTGATTTGTGCTCTTCTCCAGCGCCTCTTTGCAGTTAAGGGAAGCTCTGACAATCTTGTCGAGCTTCTTCTGCAACTCATCGGCACTCAAGCGATTGTCCTCGTCCTCCTCGACATTCGTGATCTCCGAATCCAAGTCGGAAAGATCATCGTCAATAATACTAACATCGTGGTGGTGTTCATCGTTGATGGAGTTCCGGGCCCCGCTTTTCTTGGCCTGCAGCAGAGCATTCATTTCGCCTCCAGTAACAGCACTTGTGGTAGGTGTGCTGGATCCATTAATTTGGTAAGTGGGTGTGGGCATGTCCTGTTTGCTGGGCGTCAGGCTATTGTCCGTTTGGACGATGGTTTTGGCAGGACTTACAAGAGATTCCTCATCGACCACGCCATCCACTTCCATTGGTTGCTGCGGTTGGGCTTCTTTGACGGCTCCCTCCACATCCTGATCGCCATCTTCTGCCTTCTCGCCATTGGGTGAGCCACCTTTGGCTGCCTCTCCATCTGTTTCGGCTGCAGCTGCTGCTTCTTCTGCTGCCGCGGCCTTGGCTTCCTCCTCCGCCTTAAGACGTTCTGCATCCAGCTTCTGCTGTGCCATCAACGCCTGCATGGCCGCCTCACGCTCCGCCTGAGCTCGTTCGTAGGCCTCAATTCGAGCCTTGCGCATGTGAAGAGCCTTGTACTTGCGCACCTTCATGTCCGTCATGTATTTCTCCTTTCGCATCTGGGCGCAAGTTTCCAGGCTTCCATCAATCTGGCGGAGCACGGCCTTATTCATGAGCAGGTCATTGCAAAGGTGGGCCAACATTTGGGCTTTACGGGTGGGATTCAACGCAACGAAGGGGCGATCTTTCAGCGATTGCGACAACTTCCAGGTATCGTTTTCATGGAGAAGCTTATAATACTCCTGGTTCTTTACTGAGTGCGAGTGAGTGGTGGTATCGCTATCTAGTTGGTGATGATCTGGCACCCTTCTCTCCCGCTCACGATCCACAGTGATTCCGTGCATTTGACGCACTTCACCTGTGGCCGTAGCATACAGATAAATCCTCAGGATTTCGGATACATTCGAGTTGGTGATGTCCGCATTGCGCAGCGATTGTCCCAGTAAAGTGGTGTGTCTGCCGGGATTGGGAACACCTGGATCCTCAATGGCACAAACCAATAGATGCGTCATCACCGACAGCAACTCCTCCTCCGCATCCGCATTGCTATCGCTCATTAAAGCATCATGCAGGTTTTGAAGCGAAGGCAGGGATTCCATGTCAAAGCCCAGAGTCTCCCCGAAATTATGCAGGAATTCAAAGACCATGAGCAAATCGGCCATTGCCTGGCCGGGAAGTCTGTTGCCCGCAATCCTATCCAGCTCTGGGATTACCAGTTCTTGTGGCATTTCAGAGTCCTCATTAGGACGCCTTATCAACTGCAAAATCTCGGCATCTCGTTTGCGCTCCGCCATACGACGCTCACGCAGAAGTAAACGGTCCAGCACCAGCTGATGTTTCTTCTTTTCACGATCCTCGAATTTCCGACGAAGCTCCAACATCCGAATGAGACTCATATGTTGGCGACGACGTTCTCGTTCCTTTGTGGAGAGAAAATAACAAAGTTTAATGAATTTTATTACTTATTCCAAAGGATTATATAGTCCTCTTACCATTTCGGCGGCCAACAGCATTTCTTTCTGTTTCTGTAGTTCCTAAATTAAAAACAGTTGGTTTTGGTTAATATCTTGAGGGAAGTAACTGATACCGAGATGGCAAATTTGGTCTTTTACGACCCCTAATAAACAAAAACCAATAAGCGGATAGTTCGAACACACCGAAACACGATAAAAAGTTCAACAAAAGCTCAATTTAGACAACAAATTTAGAATATAACTCATTCAATGGCCCAAATCACCAAAATGGTATCAGTAAATAAAATTTAAATAGATTAATGTACAGACAAGGAAGAGGAACAGGAAATAAAGGCATAAAGAAACAAATCTTGAAGCAATTAATAAATTTCGTTTTGGAAAGCTAAAATAGTTGGTTTTCTCCCAAATATTAAACGGAAAGTGATCGGATTGGTATCAACCACAAGACAGAAGGTAAGGCATTAAGTACCTGTTCCTTAGCTAAAATGGCCTCCTGACGACGCTTTTCTTTCTCCTATTGCAAAACAAAACAGAATTATACACTGATTTCAGCGGAGCCCAGTAATCTAGACTAACCTGTTGCTTCTTAAGCAATTCCTCTTGCTTAAGGCGATCTAGTTCCTCCTGACGCTTTTTGCGCTCCTAAAAATATGAGTTCGCATAAGCAGTTAATCTTCACAAGTATTAAACTTTCAAAGTACCTCTATAGCCTGCTGATTCTTGAGCTCCTTGTCCTTGCGCTGCTGCTCCAACTTGGAGTTCTTCTCCTGACGAGCCTTCTCCTTATTTCTGGCCAATTCCTCCTTTTGCAGCTTCTTGGCATCACGCATCGCCTGCTGTTGCTTTGCGATCTCAATCCGCTGTTCCACGTTAAGTGTCTGGCGGGTAAAGACCTTCAGATCCTCTAGCCGCTTGGCCACGTCCTCGTCCGTCATCCGTATGTACTCGCCATCATTGGCGTACGGCGGTGGCGCGGGCTGCAGGAATGAACCAACAATGGCTCGCGCGGAGAAACTAAAGTTTTCACGGCTTAGATTCGATGGCTGCTGCTCCAGGATCTGTGAATGGGTAAATGAATTAGCTAAGTTCTTAGAAAGTGAATATACTTGTGTGCATTGTAGCCAATTTTAAAATTTGGTGCTTCTTAATGGGCAGAATTATGGAAAATATAAATTAAAGCTATTCTAATTACATTTTAAACTCCAATTATAAATTAGTAGTGGTTTAGAGTTATCATTTTGTGTTACAGAATTTGCTTTAAAATATTCAAAAAAGTCGCCCTACAAACTCACAGCAAAAACCTGTCCGTTGCTCTTCAGCGGCGTCGTGCTTCCTGGTGCATAATAGGTGACCTCTCCACGGATCTGACCTTGTTTAGTCAGTCCACGAATCACCGTCTCCCGCTTCCAGCCCAATTCCAGTGGCACCCTTAGCTCCGCTACATTCAGAATATTGGCATCCTCACTCTCAGACTCTGAAAGTCCACTTTCGGCCGCCACGCTCTCGGAATCCGTAGAAGTCTCCATATGGGCATTGGCTTCGCTGAGTGCCAGGCGGATTTTCTCCTAAAAATTCGAAAGTATTAAGTTTCATGGTATTTCATGATTTATTCACAGATTAACTTACAATATCAGCACCCTGTTGAAGAAGTTGTTGGGTGGCCAGCATAGGTTTAAGGCCCACAGCTCGGGATTGAGCCAGCAGTGATGCCACTGTGTTCTTCTTGGGCTTGGATACGCCACGTCCCAGATTACGAGGTCTTCCCTCTTTGTAAGAGGACGATCCACCCCCGGAACCAGATCCCGAGCCACCACCCGCGGCTCCTGATCCTGCACCAGCCGGAGCTGGAGAGGTTCCTCCGCTGCCGGATATGGAACCACCAGGCATACCTCCAGTTCCACCCAAAGCAGCTGTAATAGAGCTTAAACTTTGCAGGCTATTGCCGCTTTGACCACTGGACGCTGCCTGATAATCGCTCGCCAAGTTAGCCAATGCTGCAGTGGAAGAGGAGGAGCCCCCTGCTGCTGCATTTGATGAGCTACTGTTGCTCTTATCCGAGGGCTTCATGGAAAGATTAAGTGGTGCGTCAAAGTCATCAATGGTAATGGGATTGCTGGCTGAGCCGACGGCACCGCTGGGTGTCAGAGCGCTGCCGCTCGCGTTGGACTTTAGGCTGAGATTCACACCTCCAGAGTTGGGAGCCATGTCGGTGGTGAGGTCGTGCACCTCTTTTCCCTTACTTGAGAGATTATAGGCTCCGTTGGAAGTGATTGTTGGTGGCAGTTTGATCACCTCCACGCGATCACTATTGCTCTGGTTGAGCAGGTTGCTCCCTGCTGAGGAGGAACTGGTACTGGTTGTGGGAGCCGTTGAAGAACTGGCCTTGCTTACAGTCAACTGATCGAGGGGATTACCACTCATGCCAGGCAGACCGACCAGTCCAGCCATTCCCGGGATCCCGGCTGCTCCGAGCATCCCGTGAAGTTGCTGCTGCGCCTGATGTTGCTGCTGTGCCTGCTGATGCTGCTGTTGAGCGGCCGCAGCCATTGCCGCGTACTCCATTTCGAGTCTAGCCCGCTTCGCGGGACTGAGACCTGGAAATGCAAGCAGAGAGGAAATGGCATTTTTGGTGCTGTCGAGCTCTTTTTGTGCTTGTTGCTGTTGTTGGAGTAGGTGTTGTTCTGCTTGGTGTTGTTGTTTCTGTTGTTGTTGTGTTGTTTGCTGTTCTGTTTCGGAAATAGTCTTTTTGCGACCGCGCGAGGTAGTACCAGGAATCTTGGGCCCCACAATCGAGGACGTGTACTTGATTATCTCCGTGTCCGGTGGTAAACGAACTCCGAGCAGAGATGGGTGCTCACTACCAGTACTGCTAGGGAATAATATAATTAGTAGTGTAAAATAGTGTGATGGCTCAAGCTTAAATTACCCCATCATGTAATCCTTTGAACTGGATTTGCCCGATCCCGACGTGGAACTGTTGCCTCCCATTTGCTGCTGCTGCTGGGAGGAGTGATGCGGCGAGGACGTTACCGTGGCAGATGGCGACACACCTGTGCTGGCTGCAAAAGCATTCATTGCCGCCTGCATGCTCTGCTGCGGCGTCATTCCCAACGCTCCAAACTGTGAGAGCGAGTTAAGAGCGTTGAGCGAGGGATTGTTTTTGTCACGATCCTTGCTCGATGATGAAGACGAGGAGCCCAAGCCCGAATGGGGCGACATCAGCGGATTGCTGCTGGTTAAACTGGGATGCATTCCTCCCAATGAGGAATTGCTAGCGCTTACACTGGTCGAAGCTTTGCCACTGGACATCATTCCGCCGCCGCCGCCAATTCCCATGCCAAGGCCATGCATCGAGGACGATGAGGAGCCACCCCCACCGGACTTCTTGCCTGAGGAACCGCTTGATCCTGAGCCGGAAGCAGCGGCTGCCACGGCCTGCATGGCCAGCAGCTCCTTGTGCAGCGTCACCGGATCGTAGGCAGAGCCCGGATTATTACCCATGCTGCTGCTCGTCATAGTCGAGGGCTTACCATAAGCGCTGGCCGTGCTCTAATAAGTTAAAAAAGGATTTAAGTTTTTAATTTAGATATATCGTGTTTATTCTCACCTTGTAACTTCCATGTCCTCCACTATTTGTGGATATCGATCCGCTACCCGTGCTCACCGACGGAATGCTAGTGCCCGGAACTCCTACCCCAAAACCATGCATGCTGGCCAGCGCGGCGGCTGGATTATTGGCTGCTGCCGCTGCTGCCGCCGCAGCAGCCGCATTTAGACTGTTGGCCAGACTTTGCTGTTGTTGCTGTTGCTGCTGGGCAGCTCGCTTCTCCTTGCGGGACTTGTTCGACTTGCTGCCGGAGGAGCCAGATGAGGATCCACCACCACCGTTGCCACTACCGCCGTTTCCACCGCCGCCCTGTCCAAGTACTCCTGCTCCACCTCCTCCCGCACCCGCTCCACCAGCACCGCCGCCCATTCCCATCCCAGCTGGCCCAAAGGCAGCCGCTAAATCGGGATGTGGAAAGGGAGAGAGACCCGAGGCTTGCAGGCGACTGAAGTAATCCTGGGCAGCTAACTGGGCCATTGACCACCAGCCTGTAAATCGATTAGCAGCGAGTTAGAAACGGATTTTTACAAATATGTATGATATTGCATAGTTGAGTCAATTCAACACTTTTACGTTAGTTAAGTTACGCCAAAGAGCAAACTAAACATTGCATTGCTGATGCAAATCAGTACTGATTTAAAAAGCAATTATACAAGATGTCAAAGTACACTAAAATATTTGTGCTTGACCATTTTTCACTGCCCAGCTCTGGGTGAAGCTTCGTGGCCAGTGTAAAGCGAATCGCAAGTTACTAAATAATGCTCTAGGAGTATTTTCTTCAAACGATCTGCGCGATAGACAAGATGTTTGCTGTTTTACTCCACACAATTAGGGGGAATTATATTGCAGATAAAAACTGATATCAACAAGCGAGAATCGAACTCGCGTAGACTTTTTTACGATTTTACGATTTTGTGGGACGAAGTCACCTTAACGCACGGCACCAAAGCAGCCGCTAATTTCGTGGCGTCAAAAACTTCTTCTTGAGGTGTTGCTACTAAAATACGGAATGTGCCGACATTTTACTCACTTGCTGGATGCAAACCGGCCAAACTTGCGGCCTGGGAAGCTGCCACTGCCATCGTGTTCTGGTGGTGGTGGGCTCCCGCCGCCGCCGCAGCTGCTGCTGCCATGGAATAACGGTCATTGGCAGAGGCGCCTCCGGCTTGTGGCAATAAACCCAATCCGGCAGCAGCGGCGGCATTGAACTGCGAGTTGAAGAGCGGATTGGAGGCAGCTGCAGCAGCCGCTCCAGTGGGATCACGTCCCCAGTAGGCTGGAAAAAGAGAAAAACATTTAAGATAATCGCTTACAAATTAACAATAAAATTCTTACCAAACAGGGAAGCTGCATCTAGGAGGCCGGTGGGGTCGTGCGGCCCCCCGGCTCCAGCACCCCCTCCCGCATTCGAGTTTTTGTTTGAGTTTTTGCCATCGCTGCCATCGCCGGCATTTTTGTTCATGTTCAAAATCCCCTAGTTCTTAGGACCAACTATTGTGCGTAACATGCGTTTGGAGTCTGCAATAAATTCAGAAAATTTCATTTTTTTTAGGTATTCTTTGTATTTGAGATATATGTAAATGGTACGTAAAATTATTTTAATTAAAATTAGATAAATCAATTGAACTATTTCATTCAAATTTTTTACACATTATGTATACAAGAACACTTTATATAGTATTTTTAACAGTTATAGTAACTCAAGTGTACACCACACTTGTATTTTGAAGATACCATTCATCAAACGGTTTCATTTTTCAACTTCAATCTTCGCTATTACTCCGCTCTCTGTGTTGGCAATGCCTCAACGCTTGGGCGAAACTCGAGCACAAAGCAGAATCGGCCGAAATATGGAAAGCAAAACAAAACTAAAAAAAACTACACGCCAGCGAGAGAGAGAGACCGTACACGCATAAAACGGAAGCAGAAGCTGAGTCCTCTCTTTTACCACTACACCTGCACGTCATCGGCAGAGCGGCGAATTCAGTGCTCAGCCAAGTCGTCGGCGGCGAATTGACAAATTACGCACAATATTGCATTTTTGTTTAACAATAAAAGAAAAAATCCCTCTTGTGAAGAAAACTTGAACTTTACAAGTCATGCGCAACGTTTACCACATCCACTAATGAAAACAAGAGAAAAGAAGTAAAAAGAAAAGTCAAGACACCCACACAAACACATTCGCAGACTGCAGGCGGCGACTGCGAAAAGCGATGCATACACAAGCGAAAAAAGAAGAAAAAAAATCCGTTCACAGCAATTTGCACTTTTTCGGCAGTTTTTTTTTTTTGTTTGTATCACTTTAGTAAATTCATTCATGAAATTTGTAATGTTCTCTTGGTCTCTTTTATGCGTTATGGAGATTTATAAGACTGTTATATTAACTGTTTAGGGCTTTGCTTTTATTACTTGCGCTGCGACAGCAGTTAACGGCAATTGTTTGCACTCGCTATTGCATTTTCCGCGATTCAAATGTACAATTAACAAAAATATTTACAAGCGCCGTTTGGCGACGCGTCCGTCTGTGTTTGTGATTTCGCGGCGAATGAGCGTGTGGAGAGTGCGGAGAGCGCAAGAACCGCAAGTGTCGGCGGCGGACCATCGGAAACGGAACGCAAAAGGGAGAGCGCGGGCGGCAGAGAAAGAGAGGCAGAGAGGTCCGCTTTACATTTGTTGTTGCCACGCACCGTGGTAGATGATTGCACTTTTCTTTATGCCTCTATGTCTTTACTTTTTATTATTATTATTAGTTTTAGCTGTATTAATCGCTTTTAATGAGCCAACGTTTAGGTTCCCTAAGATGGGCCCACTGTGGCTCGCTAATAACTGTAATTGCGCACTCTTTTTCCTGCTTTCTTTCATTCGGTTTTATTTTTTTTGTTGTCACGCATCGGCAGGCGACAGATGTGCGCTCTTATAAGGGGAGGGAGGTGGTAGCTCAGGAGAGAGAATGCGTGAGGGGAGAGGGGAGTCTGCGAAAGAGCTCTGGCAATTTATAACAAGCAAGAAATAAAACAAACGGACAGAACGACTTGGTACAGTGGAGCTTGCTTAATGACAGTGCGCTACGCTGGTACTTAGAAGGGATTCTGATTATAGAATTTTAAGCGTTTTCCATACTTATTGTTCCTTTCAAATCGAGATATACAAATGTAATTTCGTACTTTTTAATTGGGTTACCTAGGTATCTAGTGCTGTAAAACATCGACACATTTTAGTACAGATAATTTCATTGTTCTCTGCATTATGGCTGTGAATATTACTCAATGGTATGCAATCCTTGAATCCCTTTCTTCCACTTTCCAAGTTGCATTTAATGTTTAAGCGGAAGTAGCACTGTAAAACTTTGCCTTTTGTCTTCTTCTTCAGCTTGGGCTTTTGCCTTTGGGTTCACCACAAGGGGTGGGGGAGGAGCTGGGTGAAAGGTTGAAGGGAGGCAGAGCTGAGGGAGCAAGCAATATGATTCGGGCATTTGTCTTTGACACCGCCACACTTTGCTGCCTCTGCCTCTGCCGGCGTCGCGGGGGCGGCAGCGCAGTCGACGACGACGCAGGCGATTGGGAAGGTGTGTGCGTTGTTCTTGTTGTTTCCATATCATTTTGCACTGTGTGTATTTGTGTGTGACTCGCCGCCTCTCACACCCTCTCACTCCCACCTCTGCCGCTCCTTCTGCCAGTCTTTTCACATCAATATTTGTGAGTGACAGCAGCGAACAAATGTGAAATTCTTCTCATATTGTGCTGGCGTCACTCCACTACACACCAGCCCATTCCCACACCACCACTCTGCCACCCGCCGCCCACCGCCCGCCTGGAATACCCGTTGTTGTTTGCTCTTGATTATCTTCTCTCTCTAGCTCAATTGGCTGGCCGACTGTCTGTCCATCGTCCAACGCTCATGAGTTGCCTTTATTTCTTTTTCATTTGTTGTGTTTTTTCCCTAGCTTTTTTGTTTCTTTCCATTGTGTATGCGTGTGTTTGAGGTTGTGTTGTATCTTATACCCACACAGATGCAGATAGCGCCGCCGTTTCGTTTGATTTGCTATTAAAAAAGTTTACGGCTGTTTTCTTTGGTCAATAAGCCCGAAAAGCTAATCAATTGCTTGAACAACGGAACAACAACTGAATCCGAATTTCTTGTATAACTAAAATAGATTCGAAGAGCTCGAAATCGCATATCAGCTTTATGTCGCTCTCAAATATTCATACATATATTTTTATCCTTTTTCCATTTAGTTTGTTTTCTTTCGGTTTATTTATTTACATTATTTTATTTATACAGTTTATAAGTATTAGTTATTCTTTAAAAAATATTTAGGCAAGAACTGCGATACAAAAGAGCCAATAATGTTATAAATCTTTCAGATTCAATGTATTTCAAATGCTGTTAGTGTTGAGATACAGGTACGATCTGCTTCGAAAAGTAATTGCGAAGATGAGTCGGGATGTTATACTGAAGATTTCCGATAAGAAATATAGTAATTATTGTATCTGTTGGTTGGGGTTTTCTAAGTTGTAATGCACTTGATCGCAAACAAAAGATTGAATGCATTTTTGAGTAGTTGCCTTTCCTGGATTAAAGGTTTTTCTGGCTTTCTGACTTAACTTCTTCTGCGCATTCTTCTACTTTTGATTCTTCATTTTTTCCCCCTTATTCTTTTCGACGGCCTCCGGTGTGGGATTGTGTGCGAAAGAGATGTTCGTTGAGCGGGTAAAAGAGAGGGGGACAATGTGAGTGCTTCTGACTCTTCCTCGTTTTTTTTTCTTGTGGAGTGAGCGAGGTTATTGACTCAAAAAGCAATACCCCTGCCCTGTTTCAGCGTCCAACAAGCCTGCCGTCGTCTGCGTCATCGTCTGGCGCGATCTTTAGTCTCGTTTCCCCTTCCCCGTCTGCTTCCCTCTATCCCTCTCCCATTTCAACGGTCTGCAACGCCTTGCGATCGAGTGCTGCAACAAGAAAATGCAACAGCTTCAGCGCAACAAGTTCCACTCGCTTTTCTGTACCCATTTTTATTAATCAATTTTGGGTACTGAGTTAAGCACTCTACGGACGTCTTTTAAGTTCATTCATTCATTGAAGTCCATTGACGTCTAAGCAATACCCATAAATCAAAAATCAAATACGTGCTCCTTCCTAAATTGCACTTTAATTGCATTTATTTAAAGAGTTGAGCACTTTCCCTAAAACGCACACGGGAAACTTTTATCCCTTCTGTTATCTTTCGGCTTTCATTTTCATCACCCTAACTGGCACACTTAGCCAGAATTTTAAGCAATTTACCTGTTAAATGCTTTAAATTGTTCGCCTCTTCAAATTGTGAAATTTACCCACAGCGATATAAAATATGCATAATCGTTTAATTTTATTAATTGGTCCAATTAAGCCGTCTACCACACATTTATTAAATCCAGACATTTTCACAGCCTTGCAGTGTGAGGAAAATAAGACCTTTAAAGCTCTTTACAAAGTTTCAAAGATGCAAATGACGAAAAAAGACTTTCTGTACTTAAGGCCATACTTAGTTGTAAATTTATCTTTGCTCTTAAGTTCGAAGGTCAAATATCAAACTACAAATACATTTACGCAGTTTGCAACAATATAGCTATATATCAGGTAATTATAGCTTGTATCAAGAAGAACGAGTAATGCAATAGTGTTCAAGTCCCAAAATTGATGTAAAGCTGGAAAAATCGCTTTAAAGATTTGTTCTACCAATCCTTGCTGACTTAAGCCTTATACATATATTATATTTATTTTCTACTAGCATAGAAATTGCACTATTTTACGTTGTCTTAAGTTGTATTATTTATTCGCATTTTAGTCATGAAATTTGTAGGAAGATTTGTAGAAAGATAACTAGCTTTTGTATGAAATATGACTATTTATAGCAGAAAAACATCTGGTACTTATGACAAACATTAATGTGATGAAATCCTTGGCACGAAGGGGTGAAAATTATATTTGAAACAAGAAAGCCCACTGGAAATGAAACGAAAATCCTGCGCCGATTCTGTTATTCTTGTTTTGCACTTCTCCAGCCTGGAATACATTATCATGAAGGATATATTGCCAACCAGTTTTTGGGAGAAAAACCGACGGCGAGTGGTGGCGGCGGGTGGGAAAATTGGGAGGTGTTGGGTCTCTCGCCTGGGCAAGAAAACTGTGCAAAAAAAAAATAAAAAAGGGACACACATAAAATGTAAACTCTGAACCGAAACGGGGCGTGTAACGAACGGAGGGCAGAGAGAGAGGCGGAGAAATCGTGGGTTGTCGCACACAGGACGAACAGGCCAACAAAACGAACAGGAAACGAGTGTGCAAGGACACACAACTTTGGCGTGTGGGTGGTGCAAAAACGGGGGGGAGTTGTGCGGCTGGGTGGGTGCAGAAATGGGGGCGTGGCAGGGGTTAGCCAGAGTGAAGTGGCAGTAAAACGAGCCGAATGAGAATCGAGAATTGCGAATGGGTGTAGAGCAAGGGGAGGACGAAGAAGCGGCATCAGCAGAACAGCAAAACTAAAATTGAAAATGGCAACGCCAGCGGGAAGGAGATGCAGAGGAAAAGGAACACGAAGAAGAAGGGCAGAGAAGCAGAGGAGCTGGCAACAACAACCATGACAAGAACAACAAAACCAAATGAAGTCCAAGCAAGCGCTGCCGTCGACTGCTCTGCCCGCAGCGACAGCGGCAGCGAAACAGAACTAGCAACAACAACAACTGCAGCAGCGGCAATAACAGCAGCAGCAACAACAAGCAGCAGCGAGAACAACAAAAACAGCAATGGGAGCAAACAAATGAATTTATGCAGCGAGGCTAGAACAACAACAATGACAACCGCAGGCAGTTCTATTACAGTAAAGATTCCCTAAATCGAAATAATATTAAACTAAGAAGGTGTTTTGCTTTGGGCTGCTTTGTAACCTAATATGTTCATCTTCTATTTATATATTCGCAAGATACAAGTTATTCTACACGGAGTTGCAAAAGCTAGGAAAATGTCTAAAAAAGTTCAAGTGTCATAACTTAAGCTGGGAATGCATAATTGCTTGTTACTTAGTCAGGTTGGACTGTAGTTGGTATTTATGTAGCGATGTTGGTGTGGTTGATGTTGTAACTGCTGCAGGATGGCAGGAGTAAGAGGAATGCATGGGACACTGGATGTGGGATGCGGGGATGCGGTGGCAAAGGGACAGAGGTGAATGTGGAAAAGGGGCGATTTGGGAGTAACGGAGAGATGGAGGCGCATTGGACAAGGGACAAAAGCTCCAAGTGGAACGAGAGAGCGCGCACGACCCATAAATTAGAGCGAGAAGGCGCGACTGTGCGAGTGAGAGCTCTTCAAGGAGGTAAAAGGACGAGGGGTGAAAGGAATGCAACAACATTGACGTATTTGCCATTTGCACCAACAACAGAAACAACTACAGCAGCAAAGCAGCAGCAGCAGCAGAAACAACAACAAGGTGCCAGAGCAATTTAAAGGAGGAGCAAAGGAGAACAAGAGAATAGGAGAGGAGTAGGGGAGTCTTTGTCTCTCTCCCTCTCGCACTCCTACGCCGTATGGCTCCCTCCCTCCTAGTCCCCCGCTATCACACCCATGTGGTGGGCGGAGTGGGCGCATTTAGTTGCTGCATCCAGTGCAATCCCTTCCCCTTTTCTCTTCCGCTGTGCTCCTCCTTGGCATTCGCAAAATGATGATAACGTGATGCAATTTCCAGTCATGTGCAGTTGACCATGTGCAGTTGCCAATTTATACCAGCCACCTGCTTCTACCTGTCCTTCCTCTCCTCCTCCTCCTGCTTCTTCCCATTTTCTCCGTCACTTCCCTTTCCGCCTTCGGTTCTCCCTTCACTGGACAAGCATCTGATATCGGGGACATGTTCGATTCTTCAAGGAGTTAAACTAAACCTCTGACACCTCTGTTTTCGAAAATGCCTCATGATGAGTCGGCTTTAAATAGTGATTTAAAAGTATCTTGGGAGTTGTGCTGCTAAAATTATTGCGGTGTAATAGAGTTTTATTTATTACCATGTAAAAATCTGTGTTTTATGGTCAAACACAACTGCAGCACGGTTACATACTATAATAGTTTAGCCTTAGGCATCTACATCTGATAGAATGTAGATAACCTTCCTTTCTTAAGGACCCCTAAGGTATAACCATTTTGTAATACCTTTTTGTTTGAAAATGTAAATGTGTCAAATTAAATATCATTGGTTTTAACCCCCGTTTCTATAGCAACGGTCAAACCACCCCGCTTCAAGTCACAATTGTTTCCGTTGATTTCCTGCACTTGGCGCCAGCATTTCCCCGAAATATCTCGATAACTACACGTGTGGTTTATGACCGATTCTTTCGCTTGTGCCCTCTGTACCGCCAGCGATTACAATCCAATTCAATCCAATCGAATCGAATCGGATCGAATCGAATCGAATGGTCGCCGTTGCACAACTGTACGCAATTCGCTTTTTGTTGGCCAAAGCTTTTAAATGTTGCTCTGCGCTGCGGTGATTTCATTAGACGGCAAATACAATTAAAGAGCTTGTTGCACGTAATCTAATATGGACAGCACACAGTCGTATGTGTTTGTGTATCTGTGCTTTATTTTGTACGCACGGCCGCAGAGGGACGGCGATAGATACACGGATAAAAAGATACATAGACGCACACACATGCGTCAGTCCGCACAGCAATTTAATTAATGCTTAAATCAGATTATCCCAACAAAAGGCAGAACGCGTTTGGAATAACGGGGGTGGCATAAAAGGATACAGTTGGGGGGTCAAAGAGGAACAGGATAGCAAATGTGCATACTTTGTAACACCGGGAAGGACAACTTTCAGATACATTTTATACTCCCGATGGTTTATTGTTACTCTTTTTAGGTACAAGTTATAGGTGTGAAAAGCATTTAATAGATCAAGATTTCATTAAAATACTTTAGCATCCTTTTATCCCTGTGAGAACAACTCACCTCTCAAAATATTTCAAAACTTGAAGATAAACTTGTAGTTCTTTCTGTTTCGCTTTGTTGCCGATTTGTTTACTTTTATTATTATTCAACTATTCACTTTTGTCGCCACTCGATTTTGCTTTCATTTTCTCATTCATCTCTATCTGTTTTAATTTTCACTTAATTCTCACTCTCTTTTCAGGGTATAGATAACAGAATGATTTCGGCGTATTTCTTGTGGTTTCGTGGATTTTTTATGTGTACATTTCCGCTTGGCTCTTTTTGGGCTGGTTAACGCAATCACACGATAAATTTAAAATGATTTTTGAAATTTATAGGACGCCGTCGCTCAAAAGAAAAGCTTTTATATAAAAACGAAATTGAAGAATCCCGAAGAATGCGATGCACAATTATAATTTCGGTATTTTCCTACAATTTTTCCCCACTCTCTGCTGAAATTAAGCAGACAAGCAACAACAACAATGATGAGTTTTCTATGGGATTCTGTTGTATTTTTTTTTCTTTTTTTTCTACAAAAAAATGGATAGAGATGGAGGGATGGTGAGTCACTACTTTATATAAACAATGGCGTTCGCAGCATTTTGGTCAACTTCTCGAAGCTGCCGGTCATTTAGCACTTCCCGAAGAAGGTGGTGGCGTCAGGGGGTTAAAGAGAGCCAGCGACTGACAGGGGGTTAAATATTCTGTACCACGAAAGCTAATGAACGGCCGAGTCCGATCCGAAATTCGAAAAAGCAATGGGAAGAACAAAATAAGAAAAGAGTCAACATTTTTCAATTGAATCAGTTGGCAGAACGAGACGGAAAACTGGGCGAAAAAGAGATGGAGGGGCCAAAGAGGCCAAGAAAACAATTGACAGTCAGTCAGTGCGTTGGAGGAGTCGAGAAAGAGGTAGCCATAGTGGGAGCGAGCGAGAGGGAAGCGAATAGCCTGTCTGTGCGCTGCGCTTCAATAAATCCGGGCTACAAAAAGCAAACGAAACTCGCCTTAAATCGAAGGAACTGTGCACTGCCGTCTGTGTACTTTTCCACAGTGAATATTCGATAAAAATACTACAACAAGCATACATATATCAGAAGTAAAAATAAACAGAACTAAAGATTATATCCTAATTTTTACTATTAAAGGGCACGTCAGTTGCAATGGTTTTGTATAGTCAATCAAAATGTTCTGTGTAAGATTTTCGCTTATAAGAAGCTCCACTGTATTTCTGGGCAATGCAATCAATCAGATAGCAACAGCCAACAGAACGAACCTAACCTAACCGTAAATTATCGCTCGTTGGCCAAGTGTTATCGTTTGGGTTCGAGCTTGCGCTTTCCAGCTCTTGGTAAATGTAAAAACATTTGTAATTTAATTAACCGATTGCCTGGAACCTCGGCATTTGCTTCTAATGTGCTTCGAGTGCCCCAATGATATCACAGCTCTCCCGTTAACTAAACAAACCTTTAGTTGTTTATCGTGCGCACGGCAAACTGGAAATCTGTTTTGCAAAATCCATTAATTGCTCTATAGAGTACACACACACAATGTCTCGTTTTTAGCCAAGTGATTAAATGGCGTGGCTTTTTAGCTGACCACTTTGTACAGTGAGAAATAAGAAACCTATTCAGTTAGACTAGGCTCGCATATATTTATAATATTTATAACGACTTTTTTTTATGCATCATTGAATATGAGTTATTTTATTGATTTTATATTTCCATGCCTAGCGTTTTTCTCAGTGCTTCTCATTGACAGTAGAAAAACAAGAGAGAACGCTATAGTCGAGTTCCCCGACTATATGATACCCGTTACTCAGCTAGTGTAAGTGCGAAGGACAGTTTTTGGCGGTTTGTGGGCGTTAGAGTGGGCGTGGCCAAAAGTTTTTTGGCAAATAGATAGAAATTTACAAGACTAATACAAAACTGAAAAAATATCAAAACATTTTTCAAAAGTGTGGGCGTGGCAGCTTGGGGCGGTTTGTGGGCGTTAGAGTGGGCGTGGCCAAAAGTTTTTTGGCAAATAGATAGAAATTTACAAGTCTAATACAAAACTGAAAAAATATCAAAACATTTTTCAAAAGTGTGGGCGTGGCAGCTTTGGGCGGTTTGTGGGCGTTAGAGTGGGCGTGGCCAAAAGTTTTTTGGCAAATAGATAGAAATTTACAACACCAATACAAAAATGAAAAAATATCAAAACATTTTTCAAAAGTGTGGGCGTGGCAGCTTTGGGTGGTTTGTGGGCGTTAGAGTGGGCGTGGCAAAAAGTTTTTTTGCAAATCGATAGAAATTTACAAGACCAATACAAAAATGAAAAAATATTAAAACATTTTTCAAAAATGTGGGCGTGGCAGTTTTGGGCGGTTTGTGGGCGTAAGAGTGGGCGTGGCAACCTGAATCGACAAACTTGCGCTGCGTCTATGTCCCTGGAGTCTGTATACTTAATCTCAACTTTCTAGCTTGTGTACTTCCTGAGATCTCGACGTTCATACGGACAGACGGACAGACGGACAGACGGACAGACGGACAGACGGACAGACGGACAGACGGACATGGTCATATCGACTCGGCTATTGGTCCTGATCAAGAATATATGTACTTTATATGGTCGGAAACGCTTCCTTCTGCCTGTTACATACTTTTCAACGAATCTAGTATACCCTTTTACTCTACGAGTAACGGGTATAATAAAAACTGTAAATTCAAAGCGATCAAAGAGCAGATGCATTTCTCAAAGGGCATTTATACGGGTGCATTTGTGTGGTGTGCGTGTGTGTGCTTAGAAAGTGCATTTGTGGTGGTGAGGGTGCTGGGCAAATGACTAAAATTAAACAAGAAAACAAATTCATCACTGAAATGCCTCAAAAATCCGTTGAAGGGATGATGATGAAGCTGAACAGTGGAGAAAAAGGTACAAACGACATGACGAATTGTAGATACAGATGAACCCAGAACAAGGAAGAGCTGCGGGAGAGGGAGAGGGCGATGAATAGGAGGAGGGGCAGGCGAAGTACGATGCGGATGAAGTTGGGAAGGGAAAGGGGGCAGTGGCAGTGGTAGAGGCAGGGGCAACAACGAGCATGGCCACAATGAAAACCAACGAAATAAATTAAATAATATGAAAAGAAACACGCTGCAGAGACGATGGCGTACACCCAAAAACAAACGAAAGAGGGGGTAGCGTTAAAGAGAGATGGGCGGGGGACGGAAAAGAGGCCAGGAAAGAGGGGAGGAGAAGCTGGACGGGGCACAGAGCAATCAGCGAGGAGCGAAGCGAAACCGACGGCAAAACAACAGACGAAACAAAACTTGACAGATGGACAAGCGGGCGGAACGGGTGCAAAGGGGACCGAATGGGAGGGGGGCGGGGTACAGACAGAAATCCAACTAAATATCGAAATCACAAATCCGCAACAGCACGAAAAAAGACCATAAAGATGGTTAAACTGCGTCAAGCCGAAAGTGTTATACACTAAAATACATGAAAGACTTGAGTGTCAGATTTTATATTTTTCGATTTCAATATCTTGAGTTGATCAACATATTTTCTATTTCGGGATTTTAATTTACAATTAGCTCTTATGGGACTTTGAATTTAAATGCATTTTAATTCTTAAAACTTCATTAGATAGATATAGTCAAAGAACCGCATTTCGATATTGACTTTAAAACTGAAATCAACGAAATTAAAGCACTTTCTTATAAAGGGTATGCGAAAAAGACGCGTCCAAACACAGCGCAAGATTTTATTTTAGAAACGAATGGGATTCAGACAGTGGACAGTGGAGAGGAATGGCCGAGAGCTAAAACAACAAAAATAATAATAACAGCAACAACGAATGGAGGCCTGACCGCGCTGCGACGCCGGCAGAGGCAGAAGCAGAGGCAGCGACGCCGGTAAGTTGGCCAAAACGCAGAAACAATTCACTACGGGTGAAATACACAGGAATTTCAGCCGACTTCGGCTCGCCTGCGCGTGGTTAGGCTTTAAAAAACCGTCTTAATTGGTTTTCGCCACCAAAGGGTTAAGCATTAATATGTCGAGATGATCCGGAAAGATGCTTCCACTTCCATAACGAATAGATGACTTCACAGTCGTATCTGCAGCTCACTCATTCGCTCATTGAGCCCACGCAATACATGTTTATCGTCAATTCCTCAATGATTTCACAGTGGAACTTCCCTACAACACTTGGATAGATTGAGCATTATTCATTTTAATTTATTAATAAGATAAAAAACAAGTGTTGATTTAAAATTGCAAGCCAATACATTTAACATTTTTCCAAATATTAAACCATTGGTTTGAGTACATTCCAGAAATTCATATAGCGGCTTTATCTTTAAGCGAGGAAACATTTCAACTTAACGACACAATTACAAGAACTTTAAAATATGGACCACCAGCACTTTAAGTCTTGGGCACGCTTAACCCACCGTTATTTCATTTTTTTTCACTTTTAATATCATATTTATATTGAACTTAGCCAAGTTGCTCTGTATTTCAGTTTTAATCCGTTAAGGTCTCGATTTTGCGGCATTTTTCAGTTCGAGTTCAGTTCGTTTCGTTTGTCAAGTTGAGTCGGCAGAATATGAAACAGAACCAGAAAACAAGAACAAAGTAACAAGCGAGTCATGCACACACACACACACACACACATATGCATGTTTGGGGAAGCTGGGGAGGGGGGCAGGATAGGCAGCTCCAAAGTAGCGCAAAAGCAGCAGCAACAACAACAAAGCCAAGCCGAGACATAAAATAAATGAGCGCCGCCGCACAAACATGTCTCCAATGTTCACCCGTTGCTGTTGTTTTTGTTGTTGCAATTGTTATTGTTGTTGCTTTCTGCTGTGACTGGCCGTTACGTATTCCCCGTCTCCCTCTCCCTTTCGCTCACACTGGCCCACTCCATCACCCCCTCTCACTCGCTCTCGCACTCGCGCTCCCTCTCATTCCATTTCCATCCGTGTGCTTCAATTTCGTTTCCCAAGCGTCGTCGTTGTTTTTGCCTCTTGCTCTGCCTGCTGCCTGCTGCTTGCTGCCTCTCCACTCCTCTCCACACACCCTCTCTCACTCACTCGCTCTTTGTAATTATTGATACATAAAAATACAACAAAAGCAAGTTGAAATGCCGGACTGCAATTGTGGTCATAATAAATCTTATTGCACGCTGCTCAAAAAGATTGCATTGAAAACTACAAATATCGTGAGAAATCTTTGAACGACACTGCAAATTGCACATTTTCTACGTTTAACTATAAGATTGTTATTAATCAGTTTCGTTAAGTAGTCATAGGGTCAATATCCGCAAAGAAACAAAATACACAGGGTTTCCCTTAAACACCTGGCAATTTAACTTAAAAATTGTCTTTAATAATCTTTTTTTTTGTGGAATTGGTGAGCGAAGATGGAAACTTATCATACATCTGATTAAATGGCATTATCATTTTATTAAAGTCCAAACAGTTTACATATGTCTATTCCCGAACCAATCAATCAGTACAAAGTGCATCTTAATTAAAAGTAAGACCTCCCCATAATCTTGAAAGTTTAACCATCTAACTAAAAAACCCACTTTGTTAATATTTACCAAAAGTATTAGTTTCTACTAAGTACACACATTCAAACAACTGAAGGTATGTTTTTTGCTGTCTGAGTTGTTGTAATTAAAATGCTTATAATCAGATATTGTTCTTCTAATAACTCAGCCTTGCTTATATCAATCCTTTTCTTTCCCAACATTTTACGTAGCATCACCGGCCTAACTCTATAAATGCTTTAGGAACAGCTCAGGTTTTAAAGTATGTTTATCTTACGAATACCTCTTTAGTTAGGCTATCAGTTTCAATCACAATACCGCACCTTTTTGATCAATTTTGGAGCGAAATAAAAATAATCCAACAAGCTGACTTCTTTTCTTAATCCTTTTTTTTGCCGTCTCCTTTGGCGGCTGTACGGAAAGAAGAGCGTGGAGAATAAGGTGGCGGAATGGACAAAAGAAAATGCGCGCTCGCACACACACACACATGCACTGCCACGGTTGGCTGCGTTTATAGAAGAAGAAGCAGCGGAGGAGGAAGAGAAGAAGCAGCAGAACTTGGCCCAAACGGATTTCGTTTTAGCTTTGTGTATATGTATCTGTCGCACTTCCTTTGCTGTTTTGGTGGCTTTTTTAATACATTTTTCATTTGTTATGTTTGTTATTGGTTACTTTTATACATTTGCTATCTTACTTTGGCACAATCACAAATTTGGGCACGTTCACTTTCCTAATTATTTCGCACCGACATCACATTCATATTTTCATATCTTTCATACTTTTCTAAGCATTTGTTTTAGATTTATTATCTTTCGCTTAGGATTTCACTTGCGCGACCGACGAGTTTCCGAACCAAACTAACACCATCAACATTCAACATCAAACATTCAACATCGGCGGCAGCGACTGCGAAGCCAGCTGCGACGGCGGCAGCGCTGCGGAGACAACCGCGTTGTTGCTGTTGTTGTTTGCTGATTGGGAGAGGGAGAAAATGTGTGGTTGAGAGCGGTGCGGGTGCGGATGGCGGGGGGGAGAGAGTCGCCGCAGAGAGCAACGGGCGACGACTGCGATTATATGAGAAAATTTATTCAACATTTAACGAACGTGCCCACAGGGCATGGGTAAAGGGGGACGGGGAGGATAATGGACGGGGGAGAGTGAGTGAGTGGGAGAGAGGGAAGGGAAGCAAGGAGCGAGCGGAGAAGGAGAAGGAGCGGGTGTAGTCAGGTGAAGGTGTCGTTGTTAGGGGCCAAAGTGGAAGGGAGAGGGCAACAACTGAATTTGGAGAAAGATGGAGAGCGTTTGTATGATTTAAATTTCTTTATTTCATTTTCCTTCGCCTTTAATTTTCAGTGCCGTAACTTGTGCTGCTCTTGCGGGCGGGCTTCGTCCATTCGAGTGCTGGCAATTAAAATTGCTATAAGAACTAAAGCAGATGACACTGCTTCCTTGACGACTTACAAGTGTGTGCGTGTTTGTTAGGGTGGGTCAATTAAAATTGTCGAAGAACCACGCTAGGCGTTTGAATATTAAGCAAAACATATGAACATCTTCCCAAAGATACGAAAAATAAATCGTAATTATTTAATGGTTTTTGAGCCATACATTGGTCAAGTAAATTCAGATGATAAATCTGAATTTCACGCGCTTTTTTAAAGATAGACTAGTTCCTCAAACTGTCAGAGATTAAAAGCTTATTAGTTAAACAATAGTGAAGGATTATCGAACTATTGTAGATTAAATGATTGTTTTAAACTATTTTTTAATCCCAGCTTACTTCTGAAAATGAAACAAGAATCAGAGTCACCCTGATGTAAAGGAAACAAGTGAGAAATTAAGCAATGCATGATGCCAAAAGAAGGCGTGAGGGGGGCGAGTTGGAGAGGGGTAACAGGAAACGGCAAAATGGAAGTGAGCAAGCGAATTTCGCCATGCGTGCTTGTGTGGGTGAATAGTCTGGAGTTGCACATACATAGTTGTGTATGTGTGAACTCAATGAAAAGGTGTCTCCTTCTTGTTGTCCTGTTAATGTTGACTTTGTTGTTGCAGCCGAAACTTTGCGGCGTTAGTTCGTGTTGGTTGTAGTTGTTGTTTATACAAATATGTAGCTGTTGCGGAAGCAGCAATGCAAATTGTTAAATAATGTCAAGTGAAATTGCGTTTTTGTAAGCGGAAAGTGTGTTTTCTGGGGGAGCGTAGGGGGGCAATGTTGGAAAATTGCAGACACACGCATGTGTACTCCATGCAATCGCATCATCTAACCCCGCCCCTACTCTCATTCGCGCTCATTCACAGGCGTAGGTGCTAAAAATGCTATTAGAGCGTGATTAAAACGGCAAGAACTACTGTAGTCGACAACTAAATACCTTGCATTCGATTTGAGGAAACTATTGCATACCTTCTGGCGTACGCTCATGAAGATTGCTACAAGATAAATCGAAATTGTACAGATACCCATATGATAATGCCAATCTTTTTTTTTATCTAGCTTTAAAGTTTTAAATACCTTTCTAATTTCGCAGATTAAAGTAGATTTTCAAGAAATATTTATACATTTTACAATATACAATACTTTACAAAATTGTAACAAAATTATACGTTGTGGGAATAAACCCACTTTCCATGGAAATTCCCGCATGCTCAAGTAAAAGCATTACAAAACCATAATTATTTAACTAATGTAATATATGCTATAGAGTGGTCTACCCCCTCCCCCGAGACATAATCGATTTACCAAGCGTCATCAATAATATTGCACATTTTTCGCAATGTTTTCAAGCCAAAGTTGTGGGACCTGCGAGCCGGAGTGAAATGCAAAAGGGCAGCGACAAGAAGGACGTGCACAGTGCCAAAGGTGGAGAGGCTAAGGAGGGGGTGGAGGGGCGGCAGGGGCAGGGGGAGCAACCAGAAAGAGGTGCTCGGGGAGCAGGAGGAGGAGGAGGAGCAGCAGGAGGAACAGCAGGCGGATAAAGAGAAGCTGGAGAAGGTGCATGAAGCGGCGACGTGGCGGCAGCAGACAAAAGCAAAGGCTGATGCTGTCGAACGCAGCTTGATAAAAGGGGGGAGCGGGGTCAAGGAGCGGGATGGAGGGGCTGTGAGGCAGAAACTTGCTGCAGCAGCAACAAGGAGGAAAGAGAGACAAGAGGCGGCGAAGAGCGTGTGCCAACTACAACAACCAGGATTACAATTCAAACTTGCTCGTCAGCCTGGCTGGCTGCCATAGCCGTGGGCCAGGAGAGGGTGCCACAGGGGGGTGCTGATGGCAGGGGCGACAGCGGAATAAAGGAAATGACAGAGGGAGCAGGACGGGGCGATTGAGGGGAAGGAGCGCGGGAAGCAGCGAGGCGCAAGCAGGGATGTCGTGCAGAGAAAAACGCCAGAGTCAGAGGCAACAACACACAGGCCAAGTTTTTGAAATCCCCCTTACGACTTTTTACCCCCATCCCACCGCACACTCAGCTAACCCCCCTTAACCCCCCTCCCCCCTTGGCCACATCCATGTCCAACAGCGAAGCTGCAGTTTGCAAAAGAATACACACACACGTGCATAAAAAATGTGCGGAAGAAAAAATGTTTAAGCACACGCGTGTGTGTGTGCGGAAAAGAGAGGGTAACAACGCAGCCAGAAAGAGCAAGAAGTAGAGCATTTTTGAGAAGAGGAAGCAGGAGGAAAAGGAACTGCGGCCAGTGGAAAATACAGTAGATACTCTATAACTAACACTGCTCATTCAATTGAAATACAATAAAGTTGAAATGAGAAAATGTTACAAACAGAAAATTATTTAAACACTACAATCTATAATTTAATACACAGAAAGTCTAAATAAATGAAGCAATCATAAATGGTTGTGTTTTGCTAAATCGAGTGCGTGCTGTAGACAAAATGAGCGCCAAGGGGCCCAAAAGCAAAGCCAACAACGTTTCAGCTTTTTGTTAATTTTCATCAGCAGAACCACAAATGAGTGGGGCCAAAAAGGGGGTCCACATAGGCAGAAAAGGCAGAAACGGCACAAAAAGGACACCACGAAGTTCCTCAAAGTCAGCTTAATTGGCACGGCACAGCTTTTTGCGGCTGATTGTGATTGTGTGTCCCCACTGTCTTCATACTTTTTATTCGAGGCTTCGGACAGGACAGTCAGAAGTAGAAGCAAGGCACGATTCACTGTGATTAGTTGGGCTCTATTGTAGGGCTGCCAAAGGAACTACCAAACGGTCAGCAAAGTTTAAAGTCGTACTTTAATTTTATCATAAGTCAATTCACCAGTCAGAAGCCTTTTGCCAGTCAGCTTCCTTCACGTCAATAAGTAAACATCTTTGGCAGCATTTGTATGCGCACTTGAATGCCTACAAGGATATTCATTCCGCAAACATAAGGTGTCATTTGGATTACATCACTTTCCGTATCGATTTAAATGCTTCAACACTTAGGGTTTTAAGCCCGTATTTTCATAAACAAATTGAATTTATTTAAATTGATTTGAATTCAGTGGCCGAACACTTTTAGTCAAAGCTGTACAGCGTGACAATTTAGATTTAATTAAATGGGCTTAGTTTGCTTTTGATTTTCAAGCTGCTTAAATCACACAATAAATGATTCAGAAATTTTCAATCAAATAAACAAAAAGACATGTGTTTTCCAGCGACTCAAGTTGTGACCTGGGAAATTCTTTTGGGCTATGCAATTTACAAGCAAATAGAATGCCGAACGAATAATCTTATTTCCTAATTAGCAGAGCGAACAATTTGGATGTGACTGCACATTTTATTGATGATTTATCTTTATATGAGTGTGGAAAGTATCTCAAGTAAATCTAATGAGCAGTGGCGGGGTGCCACGCCCACGCATCTAGCAGATACATAGATACATTATGCGGATGCAAGAGCAGCGTCGGCGACAGCTCATCCAAAGTTGAGCCATGCAAATTACAACAATTTCCCATACGCCGCACAGAAATAGATACAGAATGTGTATCCGCATCTGCAGCTGTACCAGCAAAATGTATCTGCATCTGCAAATGTATCTGCATCTGTATCTGTAAATGTGGCCGCTTGGCACGCAGCAAACTGTCTAATGTATCTCGCAGATGCATGGATGGCGAGCTGGCGATGGTGACAGCCTCGCCAGCGTCGCCAGCGTCTTCCCAGCATCTCGGCATCCTCCTCAGCATTTGTATAATTTGCACAATGGCACAGGGAAACTGCTCGCTGCGCAGATACAGATACAACAGTTGCAGATACTTGCAACACTCGCACACGGAGCAGCACATGAGTTTCGGAGCACAAAAGCGAAATGGCAAAGTTTTCGCTGCAGAAATTTCGGTGGAGCAGATGGAGCGGGGCAAGGGCGTTGGAGGCGTGGGAGGCGGCTCTTAGCAGGAAGAAGCAGAACGAGAGCCGAGTCTGAGCTCGCGTTTCATGCAAACAGAGATGCCTCGCATGACATTGGTCAACACGGCACTGTTTTCCTATTAAGTATCTTTATCAATACAGCTATGCACCGTGCTAAATATTATAATATTACTAGGAATTAAAGTTAAATCAACTTCTGCACATGCACAAGTAATGCTTAAACACCTTGATTACCTGCAACAAATAAAAAGAAAACATTTTCATTCCTAGAGCTAAAATTTGATAGATAGACAATTAGTGTCTTCTAAATTGGTATAACCATGTTGCCTAGTGCTTTTGTATAAAGAAAATAGCCAGAAACATGGACACATATGCCACCTAGTGAGCATATAATTACAACATTGGTTAAAGGCCGCCGCCCGGCGAGAATATCCTCCTGACTTTCCTGCTCCAATTGCTCCCTCGCCCGTCCCCATTTTCTCGCCCCCTTTTCATCCGCGTCCTTGTCATTTTCCCAATCTCCATTCGAGGGCCACGAAAATGCCGCCACTTGCGCTCCCTTTCCAGAAATAAGCAGGATTCAATAGACGACGAAACCGAGGACATGAGCGAAGCGAAGCTTCAGCTTTGGCCATACCTTTTGCCCACCCATAGATACACACGCACACAAAGACGCCTGCCGTGCACACAGCTACACACATGTGTAGTGCAACATACATAGATACGTACAAATATATATCCACATAATGAAGTAGAGCACAAATGCCTTTGGGGTGACTGGATGATGGGCCAAACCCAAAGCCAAACAGTTGCCCACTCGAGACCCCGAACCCCGTCCTTTAGCCAGCCACCCCCCGCCTTCTATATGCTCTTTATCCAGGATCTCCTTTGCAGGCAATCGCCCAACATGCAACAACAACAACAACAACAACAGCCACAGCACGGGGCTAAAGTTCACATGGAACTTCCGAACCGAAAGCAAACCGACAAAAGGAATAAGTAGAGATGATGGTGGTGCGGCGTACGCGAAACCGAAAGCTGCAAAATAACTGGATTATCCAGCAGCAGCAACATGGATTTCTGGAAAAATTATAACCATTATCACGTACAATTATAAAGCCAACACCCTAACATTCATCAAAAACTAAAAACTGAATGAAAGTTACATTATCATTCAAATGTTTCATATTTGTCCAAGGGTAACTCTACTTTAAATAGAGGAATTTACCATCAAATCTTCTGGGCGATGTTAAAGCGAATATCTAGGTATATTTCTGCTATAACTATTCCAGCAATCAGTAAGCAATTATGCAGATAAAATGCCTTCAGATCAGATAGCTTACGTTTAGTTAGTAGTTGTTTTAAATACCGCCTAACAATTGCCATTTATGCATAGCACTTATCTACACAACCAGCAGCATTTCCCACCATTTCAGAAATCGGCATTCAAAGTGCCCAAAATATATGCTTCAACCGCCGATAAGCGATTCAATTAAAAACCGAACCGAACTGATGAAAAATATATGCACATATATTTCGTAATACGAATTGGGCTCCACAAATGAACGGAATCAAGCAGAAATAAGAGAATTTCCGACCACAAGAAAAATCGCAATGAAAATTGGCGAACATTGTGTGCGAGCGAGATAGCGATAGCAGCGGCAAATGAGTGGACAATGGAAAAGCACGAATGGCTGGAAAAGCGGGCCTGAAAATATATACATAGGTAGCTCACTCATCTTTATTATTTCAATTTTGGATAGTGTTGACCCGCCCAATTGCCCCCGCTCCCGTCCCTGCCCCTCCCCCTACCTCCATAAATTCAATTACTGCCAATATTTTGCAAACGTGCAAAGCAATTGCAATGAAAACACAAACGAAGCCAGCACACAGTAGTAAATTCAATTTTGTGTGATCCATCGATGTTTCCCCAGAGAATCGGAAAGAGACAGAGGTATAGAGTTAATACCCCCCTTTTCACCCCTCTGATTTCGGGCGAGCGATTTTTTACTTCACCCCCTTTAGATGCCACTTTGAATTGTGTTTACAGTCGGGGAAAAGCGAGAGACCCCAAAATTCCAGCAGCAAAACAAATAAAATGTGTGTGCATTTCAAAATGCAATTGTTCATCAGCCCAAAAAAAAACCCCCTCTCTGCCTCCCCAAAAATCAACGGACAAAATGTAAAGCCCTTTCCAGATATTTGTTTTCCACTGCTTTGCGTTCGATGGGTATAATCACTATGGTCTCAAACTGAGTGATTCAACCTAATTAAAGGAATAACGTTTACACAATACTCTTTAATGCTTCATCTTTTTGTATGGAGTATCTTAATCTTAAGTATTCAATTCAGCTTTTTTTTAACACTAAGGTCTTAAACTAATAAGTTCAAGCTTGTCAAAGGAAGAACATTTATAAAATACTCTCTTATATCTTAGCTTTTAGTGTTAAGTTAATCAATAGAATGGCAAGCATAAATCTAAGTTTCCAACTCGGCTTATCTTATTTTTTGCGAAAGGGTATATACGTTTCTCCGCTTTCAAGCAGGCATATCAAATATATGCGCCTATGTACATATGTATAACCCACCTAAAATATTTGTTGCGTAAGCCCATGCTGATTTTTTGCGAGCAACTACGGTTTGCTGTGTAGGTTTTTGTGTGTTTTTGGAATACGAATTTCAGGAAGCTCTCCTCCCGAAGTCCTTTCGTTTATCTCTGGCATTTAAACAGAGTGACTGTGTGGCTGCTGTTGGCTCCTCCCTTTGGCCCTCTTCTCCAATTTCTTTCCTCCTCACCTCTTCTCACCTTTCGCTTCGAATCCTGTTTGATTTTGGCCAGCACCACATTCCCCATTGCCTTGCCATCGAAAAAACTCAAGGTGCAACCAGAAATCTGTTGACTGCACCGGAAAAAGTATATAAGTATGTTGATTAAAAATGTTTATTTTGTTTATCCTACAAATTTGTTATATTACATTAAAATAAAGGTCAGTCACATAATTATTCCACGCATTTTTCTTTGTTTTAAGTTTTGCCCTAACTAAGTAAAACGGAGTATTTTTTCCAGTGTGCAACTTTTGGTTTTGAAACAATTGCCCATGCAAACCTTCTCCCTGTCTCTCTCCCTCTTTCCCCCTCTTTGTTGCTATGCGAAAGGAGAGATGGCAGAGCTGGTGCAGGAGGAAGAGGGAAGAATGAGAGGTCGCAGCATTTGTCGCCATTTATTTACACGATTAGAAATCGATTTTGTGCGTTCTCATATAGAATTCCATATGAAATGACAGCCGAAACGAACAAATATACAAACATACATACAGAAAAAAGGGGGGTTATGGGTGCGAGGGGCACTGGGGGGTGGGGTGACATGTAAGGTCCCTCCTGTATGTGCCGTTATAATGATTTATGTTAAGCTTATTGCTCACCCACACACACACACAAACAGAGAAGTCGAGGGTGTGTGCGAAAGAGATGGAACCAAATCAAAATCGATTTGCGGGCCGAGTAAAAGCAGAGCGATGAAGAAGAAGAAGCAACAGCAGCAGCCGGAATCAGCTAACAGTGGCGACATCTGGCGTCGGGCACCTCTTTTAATTTTTTGGCTAAAAAGGAAATCGGAAATGCAAAGAGGAAATTGGAACCAAACAAATAAAGAAGACTTAAACAAACACAGTTAACGTTTTGATTAGCTTAGTCAATTGATTTGCTAGAACGACTGAGGCAAACGAAACATTTGTATTAATAGTAAGTAAAGCATATATTTTTAAACGACCGCACATATCAGTTGTTTAATAAGCTGTCAGTATAGAAGGGAACAATCTGATAAAATGCGGCTAAAGTTTCTTTGTGTATATTTTTTGTTATTCCAAGCCAGTTTATTTCCTTTTAATGTGTGGCAATTATTCAAGTTTATACTGGCATACATTTTTATTTGGTATGTTTGCTGTATTGCTTAAATTCCCATTATAAAAATAACTTTAGATGTGCTCGTAGCATATTGCTATATTTGAAATAAAGACAATAAAAGAAGCGGCATGTGTTTATAAAACAAACACGGCCAAGAAGTGGAAAGAGGCAAAAGAGCAGCCGAACTAAATTGATTAACAACTAAAAGTTCAACGCCGGCAATTAACATGCGAAGGGGAAACGGCGAAATATGCCAAGAAAGGTAAGGAACAGCAGTAATTGGGGGAGGAGGTGAAAAATTCACTCAAAAGAAGGTAGGGCGGAGCAGAAGGGCCGGGGGAAAAGTGTACAAAACAAAATTCAAAGCCCAATCCACTTGCAGTCTTGTTTTTTTTCTCCTTATTTTTCCTCTATGTTGTGTACCCGTATTTCTGACAAACGTATGTATGCACGTGTGTGTGCGTTTGTGTGTGTTTGTGTGCTCGCGAACTCTAGAACGAAACTAGCCTGAAAGCCCCTCCCCCTCCTGCTACCCCTTCCCACAACCGCTTTACAATTTATATACAACTCCAAGAGCAAAAGCAAAAGCCATTCGTGCGCAAATCTCAAATAAAAGCGCGCAGAACCAGCAACAACAAATAATAGCAGCAGCAGCAACAACAACAGCGAGCGACGCCGACTTCTCTGCCGCTGATATATTGTATTTGTGTGAGCCCAACTGACACACACACACGCACAAAACATGCGGACAGGGCGGGCTAAAAAAAAATAAAAATTAAACTACAATATGAGCGCAAAAAGAAAAATAAAAGAAAAAATTGAAGCAGAGGTATCGGTTTTGAGAGGTGAGTTGACTCCTCGAGGTGTCTTTGCCTCTGCCGCCGTCGCTGTCGCAGTCGCTGCCCCCTGCATGTGTCACTGTATTCGTGCGGGTACAGTGGAGCTTGGCTACTTCAAATTACTTGTATTTAATTTATGACTATATGATTATTCTTGAAAATGTAATAGCTCGTGAAAATGAAAGGCTCTAATTTCCCAAATTAGTTATTTTTATTTCCACTCATTTTTGTATTTAGGGGGTTAATCATCAATTGTTGTAATTTCATCAATATGTCAACTGGATCTTTAGCACTAATTGCTTAATTCACTTAATGTATTAGTTTAATTTAAAGTGAATATTGAATAAATAAATCTGTGTCCAAAACCATTACACGCATAATTTTTAAAATAAAAATAAGCTTAAAAGATAATTTCTTTAGTAATTATGATTGAAATAACTCCGGTAACATTGTAAAAACACGTTTAAACTAAACTTAAACTTAACAAGTTTAGTGGAACTATAATCATTTTCTTTTTTAAAATTTTAAATTTTTGTAGTGGAAAAGTGTTGAGTATATTAGTAAATTGTCAGTAAAGAGAAATAAATTAATTCGAACTATTCATGTTTATTCCCCCAAACAAGGTCCCACTGTACGTTGTATTTGCTCTGGCCAGCAGAGTATGCTCGCATGCGTGTGTGTGTGTGTGCGTGTGTTTGTTGGCCGCGTCGTGTGCCACTGCTTGTGGCAATTTCCAGAGTTCGCCGTTCGCCGCCTTCCATTGCTCACTGTCACCGCCGAAGTCAAGCCGAAATACAGCAAGAACAAGAACAAGAACAAGAGCAAAAACAACAACAAAGGCAGCAGCAGCAACAACAAAGCAGGGGCAGCAAAAGCATGTGGAACGAAATGAAATGGAATGAAGGACTGAAATCGGCGACGCTACTTCTTTCGCTTCTTCCTCTTCTTTATCCGCTTCGGTTTTTCTGCCTATTTTATTTGTTTGCGGTTGATAGGGGAAGGGGAGTGGGGGAGGGCTGATAAAAGGGGGTGGGGTTGTCGTATTGAACTCAACGGGGAAACATTTAGGGGTGAAATACGTATAATTTTTCATCAGTGAACTTTATACACCTTTTATTACATATAACTGTGTTTGATTTAGCTATAAATTTCAGCTCACCTTTTTTGTTTGTTTTAACTGCTTATCGCTGATTGACTTCTCGTCTTTTTCGCTGCCCATTCATTTGTCACCCACTCACACAAGCACAAACACACTTAATTTTTAGCAATTTCACGAACTTCTTTGCTCTTGATATTTCTTCCTTCTTTTTTTGCACACCCACACAAACGCAATAATTTTCGCCGCGGGCGTTTTTCCCTTTTATTATCCGCCTTTTCCTTGGCGATGATTTTCACACGAGTGTCACTGTTCCACCCGCACACGCGCAAATTTCCAGCAAATCGCGAGGTTTGCAAGTTCACTTCGACTTTCTATATTATTTATTAAACATCAAAATTAATTAATTAATTAAATATGTATGTGCGCGCCACTTAAAAATCAATCATTATTGTTGTTTAATTTACTCGCAGATGGATTAGATTTAAATTAAGTTCGTATTCTTTTATCTTTTCGACGTCCGAACGCTTCGATAGAGAAACCGATACTCTTTTATGAATTCGCTCTCTTCGATTTACGCTGCCTGCAGTTCTGCCGCTGCACGAGTGTGAGTGCATGTTAGTCGCTGGCAGAGCTATGTTAACTAACAGCGATGAGAGTGAGGCGGCGAAACAAGTGGAAATGAAACAAAATCTTGCCGTGTAGTTGTGGGCACAAACAAACACACACACTTGCGCACGCTTCTGTCTATTAATCATTTAATAGTCATCCAAATTATTAGGAATTCTGCGCTTGTTTGCTCAAAACCTTTAACCACATTTCGATTGGCCTGATATTGACAGAGTACTTAGAGTAAGCTAATTGCCTTATGTTGAAAGTACAGTTTGCAGACTATCTTACCACCTGCTCACACACACGCACACGTTCTTGAACATGCACACACACACTCACGCTTTTGGCCGTCTTCCTGCGCCGCTTACCAAATTGTCAATTCTTTATCAATACGCCCAGTTCAACCACTTAAACCGAATGCAAATCCAATTCCCAGTGCAGCGGAAAAGGCGGACAGGTGGTAAACTCAACGGATTACGCCATTTCACGCTGGTTTCTCAGAATGGTAGAATATTTGTGATGGCTTAGGGATTTGAAGTAAGTTGTGCTGTTTTCCAAATTTTAAGTTTGTTTGAAATGATACACTATACTTTAGTCATTTTAAGTTTAAGCTAAGTTTTTTTTGGCCAATTATTACGTTCACTTAAAAAAGCATAAAATCTATGATTGTTTTTGAATTTTTATAGCGTTACTTTAAAGTTTTTAAAGCAATTTTGAGCATCTCTTTAGTATAATTTTTACTAAATATTTGAAGATTTAAACTCCTTCAAAAAAAATGAAATTCGAATAAATACCCTTAATCAAACCAAAGTAAAATAAGAAACATAGTAAAGTCGGTTTTCATCAAGAGGAAATGAACATAGGCGAGTTATCAATAACAAGTATTTACTTTAATCGTAAGGGCACAATAATAAACTTAACTACCAGCTGGGCTTAGAAGTTAAATGTCAGCGGATGCACGGCGAAGTAGCCCTTGCTCTTGGCCACTTGTTTGGAGAGTCGCACCAGGGTGTTGTCGTTATTCACGAAATGGCCGCCATAGATCTCCGTGCAAAGGGTGCGGACGCGATCCCTGCCCTCCGAGCAAATCGCTGTCGCCGTGAGCAGCTCATGATCCGCCAGCGGTAGTCCAATGCAGTAGGATCGGGAGGCCCTCGCCACACTGGCCCACATCGCATAGATAAGGGTGCCCACCTCCGCCAGGCGCTGCATTTCACTTTGCCGCTCCACCACCGCGTTGCCGTGCTTGGTGAACATCAGCTCCACAGCCATTTGGAGACGCGCCACCGACTGCTCAATGCACTGGGACGCCGCCTCTAGGGATGGATGCACGTGCTCCGATAGCTGCATCTTGGTCTTGGGATTGTCGATGCTGTTGGTGTCCAGGAACTTGGCAAAAATGTGGCCAGGATTGAAGAGGGGATTTCTGGACTTGCGCACGCCCGTATTCATGGCTTGCTGAAAATGTCGAGTTATTAAGTTCCATTACACAAAATTTCGAATGCAAAAGAACATTACCCCCGCATGCTGCAATCCGGTCAAGGCAATGAACATGCCCAAGGTGTCCAGGGATTCACCTTGCGTGCACAGCTGCGCTGCATCACGTAGTGCCAGCTCTGTGGCCTCGCCAACAAGCAGACTCTTGGGTCCCACGAGTCCCAGGTTCTGGGTGGCAATGGCGTACAGCTGTCGCAGGGTGTAGTACTTTGTTATGGCACTCTCCAGTGTCACATCCTGGGCACGGAACTCATCCAGCAAGCCGGCGCTCAAGTAGAGCATGCTCTCCATCGCATAGACGGAGCACATTGCTCTCGACATGTGGATGCGCGGAAGCTCAAGGTCCCTATATTTTTGAATGAATAAGTTCTTAAATAAATTCAAACTATGAAATTCATAGTAGTGTAGTACTTACTGAAGTTGGACTCCACACTGAGTGGTGCTCACAGTGTACTGGGCCAATTCGTTTAGCAGTTTCTTGGCCAACGACACGCCCACCAGGCTGCCCCTCAAGCGGGAGGATCGCACCAGCTGCTCCGAGTACCGGTTGCCATCGTGGGGTAAGCCCACCACCTGATCCTCTCCCAATTTTACGTGATCGAAGTGCACACGCCGTATTTCCGCCTTCCGGGTACCGAATGTGGCGTGCTTTTCGCCCAGGCGCACACCTTCCTGCTGGGAATCAACCAGAAAGATGGTGGTGCCGCGTCCCAAAACACCCGGCACACTCGGCTGTTGGGTTTGGGCCAGCACCAGGAAAAGCTGCCGCTCGCCGGGTGTGCAGATCACAAATGATTTTTCGCCATTAAGGTGCCACTTTCCGGTTTCTGGCACCAACTCTGCTTGGGTGCTAAAGTAGTCCTCCTCGGGTGGTGAGATCTCATATATAGCCTCGGTGCCAATCAGTTTGCCAGTAGCCAAGTCCTGGAGATACCTCTGCTGTTGCAGCGGAGTTCCCACCTCCTTCAGAAGATCGACGACCACGCGATGCGTTTGTAGGCTCAGGGTTACATTGATATCCGTTGAATCCGGCTCACTGGCCATTAGACTGGCACTCCAGCCAAAGCCTTTGCCATCGAAGTCTGTGGACACATTCAGTCCATAGAGTCCCAGCTGGCGGAGAGTCTCCGGGGTGGTCTCCTCCGTTTCCCTTGGCTCCCCAAAGTAGTTCTTCAGCGGCAGCAGGGAATTCTCCAGCTGGGCCATCTCATCCCGTGGTATCACCTCCGGATAGGCCAACAGCTCCTTGTCCACCACACCGATGAAGAAGTTCTTGGCCAGTGGCTCCCTGGTTGGCAGTTTTTGCTGCTGCTCCGGCGACTCCTCCACGGATTCCGATCTTCCACCCTCGGTGGTCGCCGCATCCTGGTGCTGGGAGTCCAGGCTGCTGGAGGTGGCCTTGGTGCTCCTTCCCCGAGTCAGAAGTTTTCCATTCCGGCTGTATGTCAAGAGCCGCGAGGCGCCGGAAAACAAATTGGGCCGCATATTTACCAGAAAATTAGGTAAGCCCGATAGGTTCGCACAAATATATCGATAGCTATGGCAAGTGGGACCAGATTAATTACGCCTCAAGTTCGCAGCGGTACTTTTGTAAAATACCCTAAAGCGTTGCTCAGCTGATCAAAGTGCTATAAAAACTTGAAGAATGTAACGGTCATTTTTTGATTTTAAAATTCATCAATTGATTCTACAAAATTGAATAAATTTAATTAAAAGTAAGGTTTTTAAAACTGATAAGCTTCTCCTCAGTTCAGAGATTAAAAAATAAATTTACTTAATATGGGACACAAAAACTAGCACTTTTTTTAATGATATTAAATAGTTACATTTTGCAGTCACTGAATTTGATTGCCTTACCCAAAAAAAAAAACACATTCCCTTTATTGAATCATTGTATTGTATATTGGTGTTATTGTTACACATATAATTGCTATTGACAGCGCACATTAAGCTCTCTACTTAAAACAAATTGAACAAAGTAAATTGTATGATTCTCAGTCGATGGTTTTAATGCATATCCCCATCGACTATTTCTTTATTGTTTCGCTTTTTTGTTTTTTTTTTGTTTTTTCGAGTTTATCTCATTTTTATATGTAATTTTTCATTTGTTTTTCATACCACCTAGATTGAAAATTTGTTAATAGCTGTGTAGTACGTTGTTATACAATAGTTATAGTCAGGTATCAATTGGAAAATAAGAATTTGGTTAGAATTCAACACATCTAGATCCGTATAGTAGTCATATTATTGAAGTACAGATGCGCTTGAAGTCGACGATTGCATGGCGTGCAAAAAACTCCAAGCACTTATTGCGTATGGAAAACAAAATTGGTTAACTAATCCGTAGTTTGTAAACCGAAAACAAAAGGAAAAATGACAAAATTGTATTTAACTAAAAACTCTATTAGAAATACCCCCACATGCAGCTCATATCGTATCACAGGCACGCTTAATAGACACTCTCAGAACGGAAATACGAAATTAAAATCGAAACTAGCGGGTTAATTCATTTGAAACTTGCACTCAACGAAATCGTTTGCATTCTTTAATTTCTGTGGTTAAAACACACTACACACTAACAACAACGATCGATATGAGCGCACATATCTGATCTGATCTGAACTGATCTCCTAATTCCCAAAACTATTCCCTACTGCAAATCGCTGACCCCCCTTCGCAAATTGCCTTTAAAATTGCTGACGCTACACGACGATTATGGTACATAAATATATATTCAAATATATATTGTATGTGGTATCTGCATGCATGCCCTCTATATACGTATTTAACTCCCTTGCGATTTCACACTCACACATTGCATAGTTTTTAGTATTGCTAGTTGCTCCGCTTCACCCTCGTGTATTGTGGACCCCAAAAGATAGAGTTTAAAATAGAGATACAATTGCAGTTACACAGATACGGATGCAGATAATTTTGCTTCGCTCGTCTGGCTGACTGACCGATTCGATTGCTTTCATATTCAACATTTTTACTTTCGCAATGTTTTCGCGCAAATTTTCCAATTGTTCAAATTCATCAATTCAAACTCAAACTAAACGAACAAAACCTCGCACGAGGTAAAATACCAAAAATATTAAAGGAAACTAAGCTTAGGGATAAATTAAACGATAACTAGTAAAGCAATTGGTTGGTTGTCACACACACACACACAGGAGTTTGTTTCGCCACCTGCCCTCCGTATCTTCCTGGCTCTCCCGTTTCTGCTCCATCTTCTCCTACAATTGGTATCTGGGCCACTGCCACAGGTCCCTTGCCTCCCGCTGCTGCCACTTGTTCTGGAGCTGCTTGCACAGGCGGCGTAGCAGCTCAAAGGTGCCGCCCAGGGCTTGCAGTAGCTACTAAATCCTGCCGGCGCTCTCCTGTCGCGCACTGTAGCGCGGCTCAGCTGGCATCATTGTGTCCGTGACCAGCTCATTGGGTGCCTCCAAAACGCCCTTCGCGTGTGCGGCCGCCGTATCGCAATCAGTGCGGCGTGAGATCAGCAGTCGGATGTCCGTATGCAGGCACAATCGTCCGGAGCGCGATGTCTGGAACCTGGATGGATTGCAAACGATGTGTTAGTTGATCTATGTGATTGGAGGTGTCTCTTTACCTGAGGTGTATGGAGTAGCGCAGCCGCTTCATTTGCTCGGCGCTGATGAAGTGTCCCAGCTTGCTGGTGGTGCTAGTGACTGTGGGACTCCGTGGCATTTTGTGCCCCTCATCCTGCTCCTGGCTGAGCTCCTCGGCCAGAATGCGCTGCCGAATGAAGGTGCGGTGCAGCGGTGGCATGTCCCGCATGTCGTAGGGTATCACAAACATCCGTACCACCGTGCCCATGGGATTTAGTAGCGTGGCCTGAACCGTGCCCGACCTGGGAACCGAATATCCCTTGCGCGGCAGACGAATCTCGCACTGCAAAAAAGAGATTTTCCACATTCCTTAATTCCATTTTTCTGAAAAACTAAAACGCTATTGTAAGAACTTACCAAATAGGGCGTGCTGAGCGTCTCGCCATGCAGTTCGTAGAAGTAAGAGACGGCTGGGATGGTCAGCTGGGTGGGACAGAATCCGCCGGAGGCTCCCAGCTGCAGCTTAAAGCCCATCACCTCGATCTTGGGCATGAGCCTTCTCTGTAGCAGAGATTCCTCCAGATTACCCAGCAGAGGACGTCCTGCAAAATGAGCCGCCATTCTGGCGCGACATTTCAACGGAGATCCACCGGCTGGACTGCATAGGCCGGATTCGAGATCCTCATCGGACAACTGCTCATCGGATCCAAGGGAACTTCGATCGCTACGATCGCTCAAATGGCGGGAGCGCCGCTTGTGGGCGGCCAACGCTTGTTTGGAGAATCTAGGCGACACGGACAGAGAAGCTGCATGTGGCAATGTGGGAGCAGAGAAGGATTTCTGCACTGGCGGCGTAACGCTGACATCCGGAGCTAGCAACTGCGAATGGGCATGACTCAAGGCAGCTGGATCAAAACTGAAGGCGGGACAGCCGATGGCGATGGGCGCCGAACTGCAGAAGATCGTTGTAAGGTTCACCTTGGGCAGTACCTTTCGCATCTGTGGCGATGTAATAGGTGGCGGAGTCTCACTCTCCAACAAATTAGAACCACAATTCAACCTGAGTTGAGCTGGCTTCGGTGAGGATTTGCCCAGCTGTTGCTGCTGCAACGGCACCATCGCATCCGGTTGATGCTTGGCTGGCACTTGGCTCAGCGGCGTCTTGAACTGCACCACTATGTGGTCGGCTACACCCGGCGGTGGAGTCTTGCAGCGCTCTACAGGATTAAGGGAGCAGCGTTCGATGTTGGGCGTCAGCTTGGTGGAGAGAATCTGTGTACATAGAGCTTCATTAGTTAAACATATTCCTCGGATTAGTCGCAAGAACTCACCTGAACATCATGTGGCTTCTCCGCCTCCTTATGCATGCTGGCAAAGCCATTGCTCGCCTGCTTCCCATTGGTGGGTTGGTGGACCTTGCCATTTGCAAAGTTGTGCTGGGTCTTCTGGCGCTTGCAAACTTGGCAGCCACTGGCGGCGGGTGTGGCCTTCAGAATATTGTTGTTCTGCCCCCCATTGAGATCGGCGTTACGACAGGAGGTTCCTAGTGGAGCATCGTGATTCGAAGCCCCTGGATGGGGCTTCCGATTTCGGTTCTTTGGCGTGCGTTGGATGGCCTGAAGTAAGAGCTCCGCGTTGTTGCGGGGTGTGCCCACAATGAGATCAGCGCTACTTAGGCTGCAAGTGGAGGTCTCCTCCATTTCGGATGCTGTGGTGTCGCTATCATCTCCATCATCTGACACTCCATTTGTCGATATATTAGCTGATCCATTTGCTGCTCCGTTAGACCCACCACCATGTGCTCCACCCGTACAGCTGAGACAGAGGAGAGTCTTCTCACTGCCACATTGCTGACAACTACTTAAAGAAGTTTGCGTGCCCGTGGAGATCATGGCGATGCGCCTTGGTTGCTGCAATGTCAAGGCTAGGGATTGCGTTTCTGACGGCGTCTGGGACGGCGTCTGTGACTCCTCGCCCTCTTCCATCGGTTCCTCCGATTGTTGTCGATTACTTTCCCGCTCGGGTGTTGCTTTTCTCTCCCTCTTCTTGTCCCTTCGCTGCATTCGCTTGCGATACTTCTGCAGCTGCCTCTCCCGATGGCTGAAACTCGAGTCCCCATCGAGTTCGTCCAATACCTGTCCCATTCCTGGTTTTACATTATCACAGTTGGAGCCGCCAGCCGTTGTCGTTGTCGTTGGGGTGAGAGCACTAGTCCTGGCACCCAGGCCAGTCGGCGTGGCAGCATGAAGTCCACCGCCTCCAGTGGGCGTACTAGCCGGATCTCCTCCGCACGGCCTCAAACTCCGTGGAGCTGGACTAGGAGGCAATGGCTCCACATGCGGCAGGCCACCATTAATCCTTGGCAAACTGCGCACGCTTACAGAGATGCTGTAGCTCTCCGAAACATTGACGTTGGGAAAATTGTGCACATTGGCCTTGGCACTGAAGCCATCCTCCTGATGCAGCCCACTATTGGTGCTGCTATTGGTGTTGTGCTGCTTGATCCTGTAGAAGATGTTAAGACGTGGTCTCTTCTGGCCACCGCATGTTGTGTAGCTGGTCGCCAAATCTCCAGCATTGTTGCCGCAGTTGGAAAAGATAACGCGGCCACTGTCGTACACCGATGGATCACACTTGCGGAGCAGATCACACCAGGCCACTATCTGGGAGAAGTACAACTGACTCCGAATGGCGCTGCACAGCGAAGTCAACGTCATCGTGGGTGGTGGAACTCTTTAAACGGAAGGAGATGATGTTAGACATTTAAAGTTAAATGTATATCTCTAAGTCTTACTTCTCCTTGCCGCTTATGATCCACTGCTCCAGCAGGAGCTTTTGGCTCACGGGACCCAGGTAAACCTCGATGCAAACGGGCTCGCGTCTGGCCAGGATGGCCTCCATTTTCATGCAATACGCCCGCCAACGGTTGCACTGCAAATGAATTCAAGATTTAAATAGGCACAAGGAAGTAAGTGATTAATTTTTTTGGACTTACGGTCATATTCACGTAGGACATATCACAGATGTGCTCCTCAGCCTCGGATGGCATCTCGCCCTTGGCCAGACCCATCTTCCTGAGGAACTGATCACAGTGCGGCCCGTGTTTGGGCCGCGATGCGGAGCTACTTGCTCCGCTGCTGGCAGTGGCAGTTGCCGTTGTTGTTGGTGTTGGTGTGTTGCTAGTGCTTGCTGCTGCTCCTCCTAATCCTCCTAATCCTCCCACTCCTCGGCCACCAGCTCCCCCCAAACTCGACCAGTGAAAGGCAAGATTCAGAGGTCTAGACTCAAGTGGTGGCGGTGCCAAGGCAGGTCCACCTCGTAAGCAGGTGGTGGCCAGCGATTGCAGCGAGTGGAGAATGTTGTCCGATGAATTGGAGCCCGGTGAACTGGCGGCACTGGAATTGTTGGTTCCACCACCGGCGCTGCTAACCAGACCCGTTGTTGCACCAGCTCGATTGAGCATGACACGTCGTACAATTTCATAGTCGCCATGATCTTTGTTGAGATCATTGATGGCCAGGGAAACCAACTCCGGTTCAGCGCTCATCGTTTGGGCAGCCGGCGATATCTGACGCAGCTGGCAGAGCTTCTGTGTCCAGCGCTGGTGGGTTAGGGAACTACTGCTGGGCGACCCGGTCGAACCACTTCCAAAGCCGGCTCTATTTTCCGATCCTCCCATGGTACCATAGGGATTCGTTGTGATGTTGATGGCCGCCCTGGAGGTGGAGGGTCGTGGCGAGAGGCGTCCGCCCCCAGATCCAGCTGCTGATCCTGCTCCAACTATTCCCACCGTCTGCTGCTGGTACTCATCGTCTGCAATGGGTCTGCCCTCGAGTATCAGCGATGCCAGGCCGAGCACAACGGAACTGTAGTTGTTCTGAGCTCCTGTTCCTGCCGACCCACTTGCAGAGACCCCCCCTACCATTCCCAAGCCGGACAGCATCCCACCAGCCGCCGCAGTAGCCGAGCCCAAGGAGGCAGATGCTCCATTCTGGCCCAAACCCGCTGGTGGCGGCGAGTTGGTGACGCTTGTCGGTATCATGTTCGGTCGGTCGCTCGGTTGGTTGCCCGTCCGCAGGATCTGATGCTATTTCCGGTTCCGGATCCGATTCCGCTAGCTATTGCTGCTGCTGCTGCTTCTTGCACCAGAAGTACACTGAAAAAGTAAACAGTACATGTTTAAAAAGTCTAGTGGCAGATAAACTAATGTAACAAAGACGTATAGTTTCACGTAGAAAATGATTGCCTAACTTTATGTTTAAAATGTCATACGTTCTAGGACATACAATATAATCTATTTTTAGTTAAACATTAGATACCTACATACACTTTACTGACTTTTAGAGACTTTAAATTACGCAATTTGTAGCTTAAACTAGGATTGAACTAGGTTGGACTAAACTAGGTTGGATAAAACTAGGTTGGCAGACTCATGGTAATGTACCCTTGACTTCCTTGCGAAATCCGCAAGGCTGTTCTATAAATAAGCCCAGCAACAGATGCAGCTGGCAGACTCCCGCCCACCGCCCACCCACTGCAAGTGGCGAAGGTCGAATGGCGAAAGCAGCACCCTCAACTTGAATCCAATCCCCAAGGTCCGTGTACTATGTACTGGGCATTATGTACTCCTGACATGGTTTACTTTGGTTTATCCTTCCGGTGCGGAAGCAACAAAAGACCAGCACAATTCTCTTGGCCAATTGTTTAACTGCGACTGCCCCACTGACACGGCCCCATTTTGGCCTGAAATCATCATGTGCACCGCACTAAACCTAACACTCATATGCACATGCACATGCACATGCACACTGGTAAGCGAGAAAAAACGAGCAGAGTTGGAAACCAGGTCGTTACTTAACCGGAGACCCAGTTAGGAGCAACATGTCAGCCGTTTGGCAATGCACAATGCATCAAACACCCCCACCACCCCCCTCTTTCGGCCCCACGAAAGTCGCACGGCTCGACAGCTTAGCAACAACATGTTGCTAGCGTGTGACGTCATTGAGCCAGGCTTCGCAACAGCAGCGCACTGGTGTGGGTGTGTATCTGTGTGAGAATTTGAAGGTCGTTCTGTGGCACATTCTACATGGATGCTCTACAAGATGAGTTGCTTAAAGGTGTGTGTATGTCACTTATTTATATTTTAAATAAATGAATAAAATTGTTGTGTTTTATTTGAAACTTAAAGACATTAGATTTGATGTGTTTAATTTGGAGAATCATAATCAAAATGTAAATGGAAGAATTTTAATGCGGGAAATGAAGCAACTCAAATCGCCTCAAAACTTTATAGAATGATTAAATTCTGCAGAAAATATTTGTTTGCTTATTGTTGATAAATATTTTTATATGTACATATATATTATAATATTTATCCAGATAATTATGGTGGAGAGAGTAAAAACTCTGTTTGCTACACAAAATCATCTTGCGTTTCGCAATTCTATTTATGCATTTCTTGTTATTTATTATTTCTCTAAAACTTTGCTTGGCAACAGCAGAACCGCGAATCGCGAATCGCGAATCGAAATACAAAACCAACTTAAGAGGCAAACATGCAAGTGGTGCACATGTATGGCGATTATCGCGTGCAACATGTTGCCAGCTGAAAAGAGAGAGAGAGAGAGAGAGCGCGCTCTCTTGGGTAAACATGTTTGTCTTTACTTTTGCTTTTTGTTTTTGCGTTTCTTCTTGACCTGCATACACAATACATAAGTAGCGCGCGAGACAGACACGGATACATAAGGGGAAAAAAAAGAGAGCAAGAGAGCGCAAGCTTTTGCCTCTCTCTCTGTGTTTGTATTAGAAAACATCTGATTTTTGTATTGCTTTGCAATGTTTGCTGTGCCCGTGTGTGTGTGAGTGTTGAGTTTTGTTTATGGCACATTCGCGTTTATATAGATACATGTATACTATATAAAATACTCTTGGCCCACAATAGACGACCCATACAGACGCGATAACCCGTATGGAAATGGGGACAGGCGAACGGTACGCCAGAGTTTAATAATATTTCGATTACATTATTGCCAAATTCATTTCTGTTCCCCTCCCTTTCAGCTGACCATTATCATTTACATCTCGCTGGCGGAAAACGGCGCAAAACTCGCTTGCCACCCGAAAATGGAAATTATACTCGATGACGCAGTTGGAAGAAAAACGCGCGATGTTCGAGGAAATGTCGGAAAATGACAAAAGTGGAAAATCGCACGGGACACGTAGGGAAATACTTACAAATTAAAATATCAGATTGTCATTGTTTATTAATATGACAAATTTGTATTATTTTATAAAAACATCAAATTTTTGTTTTAAATGTATAATATTTTTCTCAAATATGCCATGTAAAATAGTTTTAAATTTAAATTTAAATTTGTGTTAATTATTTTAGATAAATAAAACGAAAATACTACATTATAGTGCAAATCGATTTGTAAGTATCTCGACTGTAAAAGCAAAATATTTTAGTTGGCAAATGTGAAAAACCCTAATTGAGGCAATTTTCAGTAGATAGTAGCCTTGTAACTAATTGCTGTAGGAAATCTTTAATGCCTGCTTAAATAATTGCACATTGAGCAAAGCGGAGATGTAAAAGCAGCAGCAATTAAGTTGATCGAAAAAGGTTTGTCATATGCTATAGTCTTTCCACCTCCTCCCCCTCCACTGGCACACTCTGTTGATAATTGTCACCACTTCTTCTTGGCAAAGCGATCGAGAGCAGGCCGAGAAGGGGGTGGGGTGAGGGGCGGAAAAGCTGGTGGGGCAGGGGGCGCATTGTTGGACTAATTTCATTTAGCTCGGCCAACGTCCTTGGCATGCTTTTTGATTTTGCAACGCGCGCTGCACTTGTGTTCGTACGTAGATTGTCTTGCTTGAATTATTTATTTATTGCACATTTTTGTTTCGTTTGATTTTTTCCCATTAATTGTTGCGTGTATTTCCCTTTTTTTTGACGCACAGTACACAAAATTTGATTGCCAAGCGGAAAATGCAGGCGAGGCGAATGGCAGAAGGAAAACGAATGCGGGAACGGGAAGTAACAAGCGCAACTTAACTTTTTATACCCTACTTTGGTTAAAATAAGAGAGAAAATGCATTAACCTGTGCCAGAAATATTACTCCAATATTTATATAGGTACCAAATTATAATAAAGTTGTATGTAATTAATTACAATCCTGCAACTACACCTTCTAACAGAAATCTGTCCTATTTAAATGTAGATCAAGAGACAAACAAACTGAAAGATACACTATCTGAAGGGTATACAAATCGAACGGATAACAAATTTTGAAGGCGCGCCAAGCGGAGTGAAAGGCTGGTAACGAAACCCGCCGCCAGGGGGCGCTGCACAACACAATAACCAGTTCAAAGCAGATAGGAAAACGAAAAACGACCGCGAGTGGAAAATTGTTATGTTGCAACTTTTCAGAAAAACAAGTTCCGTTCGCCTTTCGTTTGTTTTTGAGGTTTCCATTTCGGCGTCCCCTTTTCGGCATTATGAAACAACAAAGAAAAGTTAACACGTGAGTGCAACGAAAGGCACAGACAAAGAAAACGACTTTGTTTATTGCTTTCAACATCAACATCATCTCATATGATTTTGTTTCCCTTTAGTCATCCTGCCGAATGCGTCACCGTAAAAAGTTAATTATACTTGTTTATACTCGTTAGCTGCAGAAGTTCGTTAACTTGGAAATGTGTCATATTAAGCGGAAGTCACAATAAAATTCTTGAGATGCAATGGAGATAAGTAAGAAAAATCTTGAAACCCATGCTTTTTAATACATTTTTCAAGGCCTATTAACGTTACCATTTTAATTTACTTATAAAATCATTGATATCAAAGTAAGTTTAAATAGTATTTTGGGTATTCCTTTAATTCGTTTTGAAAGTTAAAGCCCAATGATGAATCAATGTAAATAGCTGCCTGAATACCATTAATATTTTATTGCATTGTAAGGGATTTGCCCTGTATGTCCGTATGTCTTATTCAATTTTCATTTCCCAGGAAGACTTCAAGACAATCGCTTTTCCAAACACTGATTGACCTCGCTGCCGACCTTACAAAAGCCCATTTTCTGTATGTGTGTGTGTGTGTGTGCGTGTTTGAACACTCATGTGGTGGTGACCCTCCCAATCATAAGCCTTCACAGCTGAGCGAGCTTTAGTTTTTCTTTTTTGTGTGTTTCTAGGGGGCCGCACCTTTGATGGGTTACATGTAGCCCACCCCATTTATCACCCATCCTCTTTATCTATCTCTATTTTTTCTCTCCTACGAACGGCACAAAGAGCACTTTGTTGGGGGAAAAGGCTTATCAGCATGATCATCCAATATAGAGAGTTGCATGATATAGCGTTGAAACTTCAAAAAGTAGCTTCAACTTTTATATTTAAACTTATTTACCCAAAGGTTCCGTCAAATTAGGTTTAAATCTAGTAAAATATCTTAAGTTATTTTTAGTTTATAACCCAGAAAGCTTTAACAACTAACTTTTTAACACTATCCTATACTTGTTATCATATCAAAAAAGAAGTCAAGGTTTTTTTTTATAAATCCCCCTTCACTTACCTTTCAAAACTTTGTTAAAATTCCATTATTTTTTTGCTTTTTTTTGCTGAAACGAAAAGATATAAGAAATAAGATTAGAAAAGGAAATACCATTGCAGTAAACTAAGTGGTAAATGAACAGGAAATGTAACATTGAAAAAACTTAATAATTACAGAGAGTGAGACACCCTGATTCTCTTACACAACAAATAAAGTTGAGGTATTTTCACTCTCCCGCTCTCCACCCTTCTCTCGATTCGCGCTCTCTCCCCCACCCACATTGCCCTGCTGATGCTCACATGTGCGCAGTAAATAAAAATAAAAACACAGCCGCAAAATCAAAGTGGGCAAAAACAACGAGGCAAAAACAAAGCAAAAATGTAAACAAACGCAGTCCAGTTATGGTGCTCTTCTTCCTCCACGTGTGTGTGTAATGCGAGAGCACGTGAGCTCGTCTCGCTCGCACCCATGGGGAGTTGAGGCCAGCCGCTGGAGTGGGCGAAAGAGAGGAAGAGGACTGGATGGAGAGTGAGACGGAGCCAGCCAGAACAGGACGAGCACGTTTTTATTTTTAGCCAAAATATTTCTTGCAAATCGAGAGCAAAAAATATAAAGAACACACGCACTTATTCTCTCGAAAAGCAAATGACCGCAAGACGTGTTAATGCCTTCCTTTAACCCCCATCCGCACGATCTTCCCTCTCCCTTGCTCGTCACCTTATTCACTTGATACTTTTCCAACTCCAATTCTTTTTCCTGCCTCTCTTTCTGACGCCCCCTAACCCACTGTTTGCCTTTCCCCCTTATTCATTTACATTTCAACTGCGCACGTATAAAATTACTATGACAAAAGTATGCATGTGTGTGTGTGTGAGGGTCCGAGTTCGTTACATTTCATTTATGTACTTTTTTTTCCCCTATCTGAATTGATATAAATTGGTCGAGTGTACGTGTAAAAACCGCAGCAAAACTTTAACCAAAGTTCAATTTCATAAGAAGAACAGCTGGTGCTGACCTGGCTATTTTATTTTTTTTTTTTTTTGGCTCATCTGCCAAAGACGAAAAAAGTAAACACTTTCACTTATATAAAAGGCAGGTTCACAGATAGTGAAAGTTTGTCCTGTTATCGTTCTGTTTAATTCTTTGCATTGCTTTTAAAGTGACCTTTCTTTCTAAAGTGCTCACTCGATAAAGAGAAATAAATTCCGAACATATAACTTATAACATATTAAATATTACGTTTTAAAAAATAATTTATTTGCCCAATTTTCTTATTGTTACTAAAAATGTATGTCATACATAATCATGATCTTTTCCTCCTCCTTATTCTTATAGATGTGATCTAACAACCCGAACACGTGGGTGGTTAAAGTATTGCGCATTTTATTCTTTGAGCTCGTGTAGCTTTCTGTTACATGATTTCATGATCTCTGACTGTAGCCATTTGCTGCCTTTGTTTCCGCACAGCTGATTGAGGCAAACAGGTTACAAAGGGGAGCGACGAGTAAAGAAGTTCAAAAGCAGGGTGGATACATAGTAAGTGCCCCATGCAAAGCAGCAACCAAAGTGTTGACACACAGCAAATGCAACGCCACAATTAGAAAATGTGTGTCAATTATATTAAAAAAAAAAAAACTCGAGTAGTTTTCCTGACTTTTTACAGCACACAAAAACCACATTTCAGGGAGTGGAAAGATAGAGATAGCGATAGGGGGGTGGAAAGAGAGGGAGAGGGAAAGGAACGGGGGGGCCGTCAGAGAGCATGATTTGAATTGACTTTTCAGTAAATTATGTGTGCTGCTGTGTGTGTGCTGTTTTGTGTGTGTGTGTGCATGGGTGTGTGTCAAATAACATCGAAGGGGGCGTCACATAGTCTCCCAAAGTGCTTCACCTACACAAATGACCAGCCACAGGCCCCGCTCCCTAAGCTCAACTTGCACCACATTTTTAAGAAGCTTCTCTATTAAGACTTTGAAATTTAGATGTATGCATTTCTTACGCAAGCAATCAAAAATGGGTTGAGGTTACTGAAAATCCAGTTAACAGCAATATGGTAAAACTTTTTTGTAGTTCAAGGCTTTAAGCTGGTAATCAGAATAATATATAATTTTTTTAAAAACCACGAGCTAGTTTTTGTTTTTTACTTTTCTTTAAATTCGTTGCTCTGAAATTGTGGTATACACTAATCATTTTAATTGTCAAGGTCTTCAGAGCTCTAAATCGTGTACCTCTTACATTACAATACAGAATAGTACCTTGTACAGACGCCCCACTGTCGTTGTGAGCGATCTTCAATTATTGCCAACTGTGTGGGTGGCTGACGTGTAGTGGGTGATGGCGGTGGGGGTGGGGATAGGGAAGGGGATGGGGATGGGGGTTGCGGAACCTCGCCAATTGCGCTGCACAAGTGTTAGTGGCGTGTGCTCGGGCATTACGTCACCAACACATGCGCAGCTAACCAGCTGAGTGGCCACAAACACATAGAGATGGGCAAACAACTAACTTGGCAGGCAGCTAACGTTAAAGCCATACAATTATTTTGGTTTTTGTGCACCAACCTTTTCTTTGTAGCTGTTCACACACAGCTTTTCAAAAACTTCCCAATTTTATTTCTGATTTTGTTTGCGGGTGCAATTTGCAAATTGGAATACACACTCAAGTAGATGTTAGAAGTTCATGTTTTAGGTATTAACCGATGCGGATTTGAGTCGCCTTTGATTTTGTTGGATTAATTGGCTTCTAGTCCTGAGGCTGATTAAATGGCACTGGCCACATATTTTTGGGCGTTCGCTTAGCTGCATTTGAATTCTCAACGCTCTTGAACAGCGCGTTATGTGTGTATATTTCTTATACGGTTCGTGTTTCGCAGGTAAACGCGTTTAATATTAGCCAAACAAACTTGTTTGCTTAGATTTTGTGGCTTTTATTTTGTCGTATTTCTTTTCGGAGCGTCTCTGCACTTCACTCACACACGCGCGCACACTGGGAAAAAATATATTGCCTATTGGGTAGAATTATATTTTCTGCAGCTCTCGAGTTTTTTTTCCTCTTTGCTCTTCTGTATTTCTGAATTTCTGTATTTCTGAATTTCTGTACTCTACTCAATGGCTGGTGACGCGTGTGTTCGCTTCGACGTCTCGAAATGAAATGAATGGAAAATTGAGCGGAGGAGCCAAGCGCTGCGAACCGTTCGCTGCTGCTGACGGCAACTTTCTAAAACAGCTGAGCAGCCAGCAGCGCTTTGTTTATGTATATACTATGTACGTGTATATACAGTGTGTGTGTGGCTAGATATTTGTAGATATGTATGTATGTGCACCCCTCGCGGTGGCGGGGATAACTACGTCGTACATTTGGCCAGTAGTTTTTGTGGGTTTATTTGTGCGGCAACATGTTGCTGGCCAGCCCAGTGGCAACATGTTGCTGTTGCGCAGGCCAAAAATGTACACAAAAATCATATGGAGCTCACCAACACCAAGGCGGAACTCGAAAAAAGTAAATAAGCCCATATGATAAGCCCAGTAAATAGGTAAGCCAGAGATCGACAACTGCAAATTACAGTGGAGAGTCGTGTGTGCGAACCTAATCGCATGTTTCGAGATTAAGAATATAAAAATCGTTACATAAAACGTTTTCTTCACATATAACAAAGCATAGATGAAAGAAAATAGAAAGATGGCTATGTTATCGCAATGTTATTTGATTGTTATGAAATGGAATGGCTTGCTTTGGTGAAACCCTTTTTGTATTTTAGTAGGGCAAGAGCAAATGTTGTTGCGATAGCGATTCAATAACAAAAGCCACTCACAAATACACCAAACACAGATACACGCACACACTTACACACATGCGCGTTGTTTAAATAAAAAGAGAAAAAGACAGAGATAGAGAACCCGTTTCCATATGTTCGAGATGCCATGTTGTCGAGTGTTGTTTTGCCTTATGTACGAAAATAGCGTTCGTTCGTATGTATGTATATATAGCGATATATATTTATGTATGTATATGTATATATGCATGCACACAACAACTCGGGTACTTGTTGGCAGATTTCTTGAAGAAGCGAAACAGTCGTGGAGCGCCAAAAAACAACAAAAACGCATGCGCTTTCAGTGTATATAGGTATGAGCGATTACACATACATACATACTTACATATATCCGTACATAGCAGGCCCCAAAAATCGTCAGCGACCCAGACAACAGCAACAACATTCAGAACTTATGTTTGGCCGCTCTCCCTCTCTGTCTCTCTTTCTCTGCGTCTCCCTCTTTCTCCCTTGCTCCGCCTATCTTAGTCTTTCATTTCCTCCGTTCTGCTGCGATGCGAATCTTATCAGCGGAACAACCAGCACGCCCGTACATTCTGAATGCTGCTGCTCTTTTCAACATGCTGATATGATTTGTAGTTGATATTATTTCAAAAGATTTATTTTCTTTTTGGAAAACTTCATAGTATCGATAGATAATATCCCTGCATCCAAGTAACTCGTATAAACAAAAGCCGAAAATCAAACAAATAATAGATTTGTTGAATGATTTGAGGTTATCAATAATTTAAACGTCGAACTGATAGTTAATTACTATTAGAAAAATAACAGACACTTTTATTTTAAGCTCTTTAAGTCTTTAACAAACCCTCTTAGATTGATTTATGTACGAAAGCGATTTCGTTGGCACACAACCGGCATATAAAGTTGGCTGGCAAGTCCAGAGTTTCTCTTAACCGTTGGCCACTGTAGGAGCAGCCGCCACAAACGCTATGTCCACAGATAGTTGTCAGTCGTCCGTCTGCAGAAAAAGCAGCGAAGAAGTGAACTCGAGTAACCCAACTTGCTGGAACCGAAGGATACTCAGATACTCAAACTCAAACTCGAACTCAAATACTCAGATACTGAGATACTCAGAGACACGGATACACGGATTCACGGCGACAACAAAGAAGCAGGCGGCAGGCTGCCAGACAAAGAAATGCCCAAACACCAATGCGAAAGCGAAGACCAGACGAAAAAGTCTGGGCTCTGGGCTTCCCCTCACTCCCCCTTACCCCACTCTACACCACTCCACTCGCCGCCATCCTGGCCAAACAGGAAAACAAGAACTGCTGTTGACCCCCTTCATCCAGACAAAGAAAAAACCCAAGTTACAACGCACTGTTACCGATGGCAGTAATGCATTTTCTTTTGGCGTTGACACAATTCAACAACATCTTTCAACTCAATTTGGTTGTAAATACTTAGTTTTGAATGATTGTGACACTTTTTAATTCATGACAAATCTTGTATTTACTGAAGCAAATGTTTTTCCTTGCATCATCTGAATTCCTCTTTACAATCTTTATCTTTTTCCTGTTATATATCGCTTGTCGAGTGACGTCAAGTCAATAATTAATGGAGAAACCGCGTGGACCGATTAGCAGCTCTATCTATCAATCGTTTTCTGGGTTTTTTTCTCATCTGAGAGCCAGACGACTCCCAATTTTCCCAACCCCTGATAACAAGTTCGAGACAAATATTTACTGTTTTCTTTCCCACCTTCCTTTATCGCGCGCAAGTGGAATTCAATTTTAGGGAACTTCAGTTACAGGTAGTTATGTTTGTATGTACTCCCTCCTTCATTCTTATGGAAAGTCTTGCTCGAAACCAAAAATTTTCCACGCACAAATTATCGCCAGGGGGCGCTTTACATAAATGAGAAGATGAGATCACAAAAGCCCTTGGGCGTAAATGTCTTTTTTTTTTGTGATTTTTTGCAGACCCCTTTTTTGTTTTTTTCTTCTATACATTGGCTTCGAAGCTTGAAAAGTTCCACTGATTGACGGCTGGCTTTCTTCGCTTAATTTTAATTAAGATGGAATGCGAAAAACGTTCAAGTCTGCGAATGAGCATGGTTGGCATAGTTTAAGTTTATTGTTAATTTTTCCACTAATACTTTCAGCGAATTAAAATGTTTTCCAAGCTTGCTTTTTCTTTCCGTCTCTCTCTTTCGAACGCTCTTTAAAAAGGGCTAACTCTATCCCTCTCTCTCTTTCGGTTTTTATATGCGCAGTTGTTTTCCGCACACAGATACAAACACACACTTAGTTGCGTCGATCAGCTGTTTTGATAATAAAACGGTTAAAAACCTTATGAAAGCAGACAGCCCGCAAAAGAGGAAAACAAAACTCGTCTAACAAAATTACAGTATACGCTGCTGTGAACGAACAAAGTTTGATGATAATCTTCATATTCAAAACAAGAGTAGTTGAGAAACATTTCTTTGCTAAATTAATTTGAATCTTCCGTATGCTATAGAACTCAGGCAGTTTATAAAGAATCTCGCAGTTTTTGTTCACCTTCACGAGTGATTACATAAGCGAGACATCACTGTACACTGCGTTGCTTATACTTTGTTTCAATCTTTAAGAAAGACCACATGTGTTGATTTGTTTACCATAACTTATAAATTATAGGGCGTTTTGCCGCCCCAGCAATTGTAAAATTGCAAAGAACGCAGTTGAAAAGTTTCGAGTTTTTAAACCCTTGGAAAAACCTTGGATTGATTGCGAGCAAATATAGACTCAAGGCAGACGAGGCACTAACACAAGAACGGCTGGGGGCAGCTCATGTAACGCGTGTGCATTGTACAGTGGATCCTGCTTAAGAATAACGTGTGTTTGGAAGACTTGTAAAATAATCAAATAAATTCTTTTCTCCTGGAAAGACTTTAGTTTTAAAACTACATATACATAACTATATCGTTTATTTTGTTTAGTAGTTTTGCGTTTCGATGTTTTTCTGCAAATAATTTTCGAGCTATAAAAATGCTATCGAATTTGCGTTTTCCATTATAGCGAACAACCACTGTTCAACCCTTGGCATTGTCTACTTTCCGATATTTTTGCTCTTTGTGTCTGTCGTGTGTTTTCCTTCGTGTTTTCCGGCACACCAACACAGCTGTTCTTGTTATTTGGCCCACACGTGACTGTGATTGACTCGTCAGGTGAGCGACAAGGGGAGAAAAGTGGGGGAAAGGTGTGGGGAATGGGGACAACTGGCGAACGAGGTGACACTGTAATGAGCTTTCCACGGAAAAGCGGAAAGTTTAAGGTTGAGAGCGCAGACAGCTGCGACATCAAAGCCAAGTGTGGCGGCCATTTGGGGAGGTGATTGTGGGAGTGATTGGAAAAACGGGGTGACGCAGGCCCCAACAATACATAGACGGCCAATGACCCAGCGTTTTGGTTATCTGCCTCAGTTGACAGCCAGACATTTGAATGGTGGGGTCCTTGAATAATTGAAGACTATCTCATTAAGTTAGTAATGGTAAATTGCATTGTCGAGATAAGAATACATATGTACATACATACATCTACATAACACCCACTTACTAAACAAATAACATTTATTTCACCACATTTCTAACTTCAAGCATTCAACAAATGGGTAGAATCATTGCTTTTTTATGATTTATCATCGATACCATGACGCAAGTAGGTATAGCATTTATACTTGCCTAAAAGGAATATATGTATATACATAATTCTTAATAAAAATGGATCCTACCCAAGACCAAGATGCTCCACCAACTTTGCCACCAATCCCAAAATCATGCGATGACTACATGATGTTTTTTTCTGTAAAAGCAAAAAGAAGCAAAACGACAACAAAAAAATCTAAACAAAAAGCTTTTGTTGGCAACTTAGAGAACTCATATGGAACATGATTTCGATTTGTTTTTATATTTTTTGTTTGCTTTGATTGAAGCGATAAAGTGGCGAATTGAAAGAAATGCAAATTCCATCAAAGCCATTGCACGAATACCAATCAAAACAATGATTTGTTGTTAGACCCTCCAGACCCTCTACCCCTCCCCCACCATCAACTGTAGCAACCCTCGGATGAACGAGTTATTCTAAACACAAAGTAAATCAACAAATTCGGAAGAGGGAGGTGCATTTTCCAGACGAGACGTACACATATCCCCACATACCCTCCCCCTGAAAACCTCTCGATTTCTACCTCCCAAACCAATCAGCTGTTGAAAATTTTGGTGGGTTCGTTGGCTTAACATCTCTCTCTGTTGTTTTCCCCCGAGAGAGAGAGAGAGAGAGAGAGGGAAAGACGAGTGCCCCCAAAAATGTTGTTACTTTTAATTTTTCCTGTTTTTTTTTGCTGGCTGGCACACGTTGTTTTTGCTATTCTTGTTGTTGTTCCAAAGTCATTCAACCCAACAAACAAAATAACGTAAAATAAAACGCAAAAGCGGGGAAGGAGCGGTAGCAACAACAAAAACAACGGAACGGGAACGGAACAAGTCAACGGCTGAAAAGTTGGGGTCACTGAGCGTTAGCCACTCTCTCTCTCTCTCCCTCTCTGCCGCTCTCATCGCACTTCCTCCCACTCTCATCCCGCCCCCCCATCAAGATTCTCTGTGAGCGAATTTCGAGAACACCTATAATGCGTAGTAGAGAGTCCGGCAAAGAAATCACGCGGATGGCAGCGTTCTAAGATCCAGGAACAGGTTCCATAAGTCCCAAACAAAGTCGATTTCTGTTTTATGAAATCCCAAGTTTATCCTTGAGATACTTATGGGTTCTTGAACCCCTGCTTATAAACGTTAGCTCAAATACAAATGATTTCATATATAATATATGTAGTTTTTTGAATAATTGTTTTATTTTTTATTTATGTATATCATAATTGTGTTAAATGATAAGGTGCGACTTTAAAAGTGTGTTGTGGTGCACAATTTATATGGCTCCCAATAAACAGAACCAGGATATGTTCATTGAAACTCATTTAAAGAAGCGGGCAATTCAACAAAGGGCAGTTAAGTGAGGCAACGTTCTGTCGTTATCAGCCCAAGACCTAATGTGATATACGACCCTGAATCGTAATGCAATAACCCCAGGGAACTGGGAACTGAGATAGACCTTATCAGGAGTTCCAGTTTCGAATTTCGGAACGGGTTATCTCATAACCACATACCATAAATATACACGTTTAACTACTCATAAATGAAACATCGAATGGACTTACCAAACAGTAAGGCAAACAACGAATTTGGGTTTCGGTGACTGCGAGATAAGCCTGCGGTTTTTCTACGGTTTACTTCTCCTTATCGGCGAAAGTTCACACTGAGAATTGCGCGGCGGCGGAGTGCAGGGTATACTACAACACCACACTTATGGCTTCCATTAACAGCGTGGAAAACCATAAAAACGACCAGACACGCAGGGGTTTTACTGTGTCCTTCCCTTGGGTGAGTGAGTATATTTGCTGACATATTTAATGGGAAAAGACCCGACCTTCTTCGACTGAGAATGGTGAAATAGAGGCTCGTAATCAGGGTTAAAAATAATACGGTTTCATTATTCAGATCGATTCATTCCATGATTCATTCGGCATTATCCATATGCGGGTGTTAATTAAATCTATCCTATTCAAATGTTATTCAAGTATGTTTCATGTGAGTAATTAATTCGTAAATGATTATCAATTATAATGTTATTTAATTAAGTGGATAACGAATACAAAATGTTCATGGTAAAAATATCTCTTTAAAAAAGGATACAATATGGAATTACATCGTATGTAATGTAATACTCCTACATAGAATGCATCTTCGATTGTTTGCTTTTGTTTTCTGAGTTTAATTTTAATATATAATTGCCTTAGATAATGTATTAACTTCTCAATAAGCTTTAATGTTATTAGACTGACAGGTACCCATTCCCCACCTTCTTTTCACGTAGCCTTTGATTCGCACGATTAAAATGGCCGCCAACGAATGGGGGGAAATGACAGGGCGCCGACAACCGTTAGTCCGCTTAGAGAGCAACATCTTTAACCTGCCTGCCAAGATTTTGCGGATGCAATGCGCACTTGGCAGCAAAATCGCAGCAGCTAATTGCTTATGTAAGCAGTCCGCCTTTGGCAATCATTTAAACAAATCAATGCAAATATTAAATCAATATGGATGTGGAAGAAAACTCAAACTGTCAACCGTTTTTAATGTGATTTCCTTTGTTGTCGGTTTCTTCTGCGCATAAAAGGAATAGGAAACAAAGCGACGTGAAACGCAACGAATTCAAGGATACAGCAAAGTCGGCGCTAACCGTTTCTTTGTTTGCGCTCTCTTTCTCATTCGCTCACACACACACACACATGACACAGCTGATTAAGAGAAGGCAAGGGTGGGGGAAAGTAGGGGAAGTAAAAGACAGCAAATAAGTATTGAACCAGAGGCAGTGAAATGTGAATTGAAATCACTTACTTTGGCCATAAACTTAATCAACAAAGTATGCACACATGGAGAAACATTAATACACTCAGAACAAATATGGGAAAGGTCAATGTAATGTATATTTGATAAACGTAATAACAACCTGAGGCGAAAGCTTCAAAAAGTTGGTTTTAATTGCTTACTGCAAAACATCATATCTAATGGGTTTTTGGTTTAGTTATGCCCACCATTCTAATTGTACGTAAATCTTGATTTTTGTTTTGTGTATGCTTTGTTGTTTCCTGCTTTGTTTTCAGTTAAGAGCTTCGTTTAAAAGGCAATCTTCGCAGCTGAAGAATTCATATAAATTATAATATTTACTTTAGATGTACATACATGACAATTTGCGAACTTTATTTTAGACCCCAAATACGTAAAAGTGAGAAGAGAAGAACGCAATAAAATGGCCGACATACCTTCTTTCGCTTTGCAGCAGAAGATCCGTGGAAAGGCACAATTTTCGCGCAGTGCAGCCTGCTTTTGTGGCTTTGCTAATTTGTTGCCTCAATTAGATTTTTTGACATTATTGCAGTTTTTATTAATTGCTTCTAGCTGCAAATATTATTGATTTCACTTGCTTGGAGCACACACTACACACACAAAAACACTTGCAGGCAATCAGCGTTCACACACACGCACTCAGCTGTGTTGCTGCTGCTTCTTCTTTTTCCTGGACTTTGCGTCTATATCATTGATTTATTTTCGATTTTTGCAAGCCTGCATTTCGTGGCACTTGATTTACTTATATATTTTTTATATAACCCACGGATTGCCAGCTTTCATTGGCTTTTCACATTTGTATTCGCCACTTATGAACTCTTCTTTGACGGGTAAAACGGTTCTTTTTCGCTATTTTCAACTGCACCCACGTACCGCTCTCTTCGCTTCGCTCTCCTCTCTCTCTACACACCGCTCTTTATCCTTAATTGCTCTTTCTATTTAGCGAAATTGATCGTTCTCAACTTATGCGCCATTGCAGCTCCACAGGCGAAAAAATCGGTGGAAATGCCAACACAGGTGCACTGAGAGTGCCGATAGGCTGGAAAATCCGGAAAACTCACGCCTACACTTTCATTGCTAGCATCGCGTTGCCTTTTCGCTGTCGAGATTCGCATAATTCCTACTTTTTGGTCGCGCACAACACTACCTAAATTATTGTTTATTTTTTTTCCCAACAAAACAACTGTGAGGTGAGACTGTGAGACCAGACCAGCTGTGGGCGGGTCAATGTGACCCTATCGCGGTGTGGTGAAAATCCCAGTGCGCTGTGCTCTTAAGGCTGTATGACACGAAAGCATGTTGAAAAGAAACTTTTTCAAAATTTGTTTATTCAGCAGAACTAAACGAATAATTGTAAATGAGTAATATATTACGATGATAATATGATTGATAATGCTTATGATGATAATGCTTATAAATACCTAACAAAATACCTTTTTTTATTAGACAAACTTACCTGAAACTGAAATCCAAATATTTTTAAGTTATATGGATAGCAAGCACTTTTTCAACGAAAATTTATTGCTAAATAAAACACAGAGTCCTTGTTCTTGATATTTAAAATATTATTTATGTTAAACGTTTCTCAGTTTAAAATGTCATATTTTTGTGTTTTGCAATATTAATTCTTGTTAATTTCATTTCTTTTATTACTTTTTGTTTGCAAAACTACACACGTACATATGATGTAAATATATTAGTCTGCATTGTAAAGCCTTTACATAATACATATATATATATATATAGAGGTGTATATAATATTTAATTCTCCTTTTAGATGTAAATTTTATTGAACCAAAAGTTTTTTCTTGCGTGGTACGGAACTCGATTGCGCTTAACGGCAATTTTCCAAATATATATATTTATTTATTTTTTGTGTTCTTTGTTCAACTCTAAAGTCTAATTAATACATATCAGTTGTGATTCTTTAGTTCTTTTCTTGTTAAACAGTTTTAACACAAAGTTGAAACTCACTACAAGAGACAGACAGAACGATCCGTTAAAATACGCAACTTACAACTCTTGTTTTATCTTTTTGCAATTTTCTTTTTATTGTATTTGTAGTGTAAATATGATTTTGACTTCTTTTTGGTTTTTTCTTTCTAGGAAAATATATGGTAGGTATATGTTTGTATGACACCATTTGCTTAGCTTAACATTAAGACAGAATAAAAAGAATCAGGAAAATATCTCATCTGGTATCGTTTTGCGTTTTATTGTGCTTATCTGTGTGTGTCGAGGGAATCATTGGATTGCTGTGGAAGTAATGGGTTAGGGGCGTTCGTCACGACATTGTTTCAATTCAATTCCCCAGCTCACAACTTGGGTTCGCTTCGATCTCTCGAGGATTGGATATAGTTATTCTGGACAGGGGAAACCTTTCAGTGGTGAAAACCCTATATAATCTACTTAGTGGTGTTGGACCGACTGTGAGCTTATCGCTCAACGATAACTTTCGTGGCCCTTTTATACATTTTTCATTAGATAATACATTACAAAATAATCTGTATAAATATCTGTGTGAACCCAAAAGGTGTATATAGATTTATTGGATTATTGATGTGGGTACTGCGCTTTGTGTTTCGGGGAATATGATCCAGTGTGAGTCGTTTGTTCGTTGTGTAATATACATGGCTATACATAGATAATGCTAATTGCTTGCTGAACAGTTTAGCTGGCACTAGACTTGAGTGGACTAAAAGTGAAATTAATAGTATCTCGGATAGTAAGTGTTTTGAACGCTTTGTGGTTCTATCGACATGTTTCGGAATTTGGAAAACTCCAGTATTTTCTTATTTCTTTCGTTTTTGGGACCAGTGAGAGATAAAATCCGAAGCATGCCTCAGATGGTTTTTTAATTTAGTCATAATTTAGCAAACATTTAATACAGGCATGCGTGTATGAGAGTTAAAACTAAACGCACATAATTGCAGTTTTTAGGCTAGACACAGAACATTCAGCGGAACCATCTGAAACTGCCGTGGATCGACTACATATATGTATATATACAGATCTATATAAGCTAGCAATTCATCGGGCTGCAGTTAATAACAAACGTAGAGTGTGGGGGCTAATACAGTTTACACAAGTGAGGGTCTAGTTAACGTAGCATATTAAATAAAATAATCACAATTTGATGCTGGTTTCTGCGAGTTTTTGAAACTCGCTTTAAATTAAAACTAGGGTTAGGTTTTCGGTTTCGATCAAGCCGCTGCTGCTGATGCTGCTTCTGCTGTTTCGTATCTCAATCTGAATCTGGTGGCTATGTGGTCATCGCCGCGTCGAGCAGGCCCAGCAAGTACATGCAGATCATCGAGACGAGGGTCAGGCTGAACACCATGGCGAACATGACGATGCACACGGGCCAGCATCAGTCCGTGGCTGTCTTTCGCATTATCTTTCTGGCGAAGCCGATGGCCGTATCTCAAAGAATCTCACAGCAGCGGCAATAGCGTGGTCGGTGGCCGCTGGTCACAGCCGGCGGCGTTCCGGGGGCAAAGTAGGCGTGCACCTTGATATTTGGTAGATGGTTCTGCGAGGGCATACATATTATATTATATCTCAATCGATCCCAATCGATAAAATGAATTGCTTTATCTTACCTTCAGCTTGCGTATGGCGGTGCGGGTGATAAGCTGACAGTCGAATAACTCGATGCGCTGCAGATTGTGGCAGGACACCAAATGCTCTAGCGTTCGATCGGTTATCAGGGGGCAGTTGTCTAGCTCCAGCACGGACAGAATTTCGGCAGCACAGCTGCCAGTGGTGAGGTGTCGAATACCATCGTCCGTAATCAGCTCACAATGCGAAAGGGTCTATGGAAAAGCCACGAGGTTAAATAGTGTTCATATATCACAGGCTGCCAATTAAGTCTACCAATTTCTCTAAGCTGGGACAGCCAGTGGCAAGATGAGCCAACGTTAGGTCTGTAATCTGGCTGCACTCCTCCAAGTCCATCCGCTCCAGATACTTGCAGTTTCGCCCCAGCGCCTGGAAGCCAATGTCCGTGAAGTTGCGACACCCAGACACCTCCAGGGTGTTCAGTAGCTGATTGTGCTGCGAGAGGGACAACAGAGTGAGATCGGTGAGGTCCGCGCACTTGGACACGCACAACTTCTGCAGCTTGTGGCAATTGGCGGCCAGTTGGCGAATCGATGAGTCTGTTATGGTCTGCGAAAAGCAAAGGATTGTGAAACCTTATTGTCATTTAAGTAGATAGTATGCACGTACCTCGCAGCTGTGTAGATTTAGCACCATTAAATCGGGACAGTATTTGGCCAGGCACATTATGGCATTGTCGTTTATTTGTTTACAACCTTTACTGCTGAATTTGCGCAGCTTGACGCAGCCACGAGCCAGCGCCTCCACACCGTTCTCGGAGATCAGGTGGCACCAGGACACGTTGATCTCCATGAGGTTCTGCGGGAACAACCCGATAAAGTATGCTTATTTCGTATGGGTTATTCAAGTAAACCTACTGGACAGCCATCGGATAAATACTTCAAGCTGTTGTCTGTTATGTTGGAGCACGAGTGCAAATTAATGGCCGTTAGCTTGGAGCAATACCTGCTGATGGACTGTGTGGATATATCGGTTATCTTCTTGCAATCCGACAGATCTAGGTGCTCGATATTGTGGCAGTGATTCGCTAGAGTTCTGAAATATCCAGTTTACTTGTTAGTATGCATTCACGAGTGGCTTGGCCAGCTACTTACCTTACGGACTGATCTCCCACCGACTGGCAGCCACGCAGCGACAGTGACTTGAGAAAACCGCGACATCGCTGCGATATGTTCTCAATCACTGGACCCTGTTTGTATTAAATGTATATTATTAATGAATATATAAAATAGGAGATGTTTATTTAATATTGATTTGGACTAATAATCAATATTGCACATGGCTTCCGCTAAGCATTAGATGCCCCAGGCTCACCTCGATATCACGTTGAAAGTCGAAAAGATTGATTTTCTGCCAGCTGGAACCGTCGAGGGCCAGCACGTTCCAATATTTGCATACCTGTGGCATGAAAAATTCATTAGTGGCGGTAAAACGGAACGCCCAAACTTGTCCTAGTTAATTTACCTGTGCACAGCGGCATAGTGAGACAACATCCAGATAGGAGAAGACACGCAGCAGTACCTCCTTTGGCAGTTGTTTGATTATCTCATCGTCCAGTTCGGTGGCGCCTAGGAATGTTTGCTGAAACGGACACAACATGGCGGATGAGTGATGGAATTTCAAATGGGCATTCAAATGTAGATTTCCATGGCTGTGAAGTTCGCAATCGGAGATGTGATGGCTAAACAAAATCAACTGACTGATTCCTCGAGTGGTCCCAAAATTATAACATCCATGAAAACCAATAAACTGAATTGAGTTCCGGAGCAAAAAACAAATTAATTAATGGAGGAATCGTGGGGCAAGATAGATAGATAGATAGATAGATAGATAGGGGAAAAGAGAGAGACGTAACGAATCGATCGGGTTTCTGAGTGGGTTTCTTTGAGCAATATGTACAAAATGCTGGATCAGATGATGTTGTACGACCGCTGAAGTGGGAGAAATGTCTTCGATGGTGGTAACGATAGGTGTTTGTTTGGCTTGATCTGGTTGTGATCATCTGTTTTTTCAGAATTTGTTTTTCTTACGGACTGATCCTCTGTCTGATCCTCTTGAGCGCTGTCGGTCATGTTTTTCCTTTGCTGGTCAGCCAGGCAAACCTCCGGCGTGGTCGAGGAGCTCAACGAGCAACTGTCGCTGCTGCTCTCCATGCTCTTGGGGTTAATGAGTACCGCTGGTAATGGGTTAATCACCGGCGTGGCACTGCCAAATGTGGCCGAACGCCAAATGGTGCTGCAGAAGCCGCTTATGATGTTGCTGCTGTGATTATTGTTGTTGCTGCTGCTAATGCTGCTGCTGCTGGGGGGTGGGCTTATATTGCTGCTGCTGCTGTTGCTGCCGCTGCTGCTGCTGCTGTGTTGCCTCGTGTTGCTGCCACCATTACCATTCAGTTGTAAGCTCGGATTGTGATTGCCGTTGTTGTTGCTGCGATCTGTGGCACTGCTGACGGCCGTGCTGTGCGTCTGACTGCTGCTGCCGCTGGCACCGCTGTTGCTGCTGAAACTGGCGCTGCCGCTGATGCTGCTGCTGCCGCTGGGCGGGCACAGCAGCTCGATGCTGCCGCCGGCGCCGCCACTGTTGCTACCGCTGCCACCATTGTTGCTGTTGTTGCTGGTGCCACTGGTGCCGCCGACCTCCATGACGCCCGTCTCGGCGTTGCTGGCAAACATACCCGGTTCTTATCTGCGTGCGCTGCTCCTCTGCCGATTCAATTAACTCTTCGGCACTCTCTCTTTATTTTCACAGCTGGCGCCGTGTGAACGCTCGATTAAATTATTCACAAATTGCGTCTTCAATACGTTGCTCCCGGCTTTTGAGCTCTTCAGCTTTTCGGCTTCTCGCCGGCGCTGCTCTGCTTATTTTTAAGTTTTATTATTTTTAAATCACTTACTGCAACAGGAACTGGTTGATTGGTCCGTAAATAAAACCAAAACAGCGTCGTTTTGCACGTGAAAAATAGAACAACAGTGGAATTTATTACGAGACTCTGCGACACAAAACAGAGTTTCAAACATCAAGGTTGCGGTCGTGCTTTAATTGAAATGCGCACCCAACTTTAAGCGGTTTTGGGGAGTCGGATCCCCACACCCCACCCTCACACCCCACACCCACCGCCACTCGGTGGCATTCAACTTAAATGAAAAGTCATCAAAGGCAATTTAAAAAAGGCAATCGATCGAACGTGTGACGAATTTGAGCGAACAAGAAATAAGTGTGGATATAAATAATAATGACAATTACACTGAGTTCAACTGATAACCGAAAGAAGCAACTAACTGGGGGGGAGGTATATTCCACTTTAGAACCGTTTTATTTCATTTTATAATAAGTAGCTAAAACAACTTTTAATTCAAAAATAAGTCTTAAAAGTGGCTTAAAAGCAAAATAGTTATTGCATATCAAGAAGAAGTATGAACAGGTCGATTATGAATATCTTTAGAGTATACATCTACTTAAGTTAACAATACCAATTCCATTCATTGTCAGAAGTACTGTAAATGGAACAACAATTACAGATGCGCTATGAACACAATACAAGTCAGTTATAAAATTGCTGTTTCCACAATTGTAAATGGCATTCATATGTATGAGATTCAAATAAAGCGATTGAAGGTCCAATAAATTATTGATTGCAACACGTCTTTGACCAGACTAGGAGTTGAAATAAATACATAGAAATATTCATATGCTTACATTCAATTATACCATTAAAGGATGACAAACTACCATCATTTTGTGACAAAAACACTTAAATAGCCCTGAATTCAATCAGGGCGAAGTATTGTATCTCAGATTTACAGTGGTGTGATGCAAAGCATGGTTTTGTTTAGGTATATTACTCAAGTATCCATAGTACTGGTTTAAAACTACGGTTTATTAAACTTCGCTACATGTGAGGTATATTTTGTATAAAATAGCATTTTTTTTTAACAAGGTTACGGGGCAGAAGTACTCTGAAAATATGGTTTCCCCTGAGGTATGGTTTCAACCACAGTTCTGTATCGGTTTAGAGGCGCTATATCTTTTGCACGTACTTATGCAAATTCAAGTGCAGCTGAGACCCCAAATAGTTTCAACTCAATTCGCTTTAAGTGATGGCAGCGAGAAGTGCAAGGCATTCCGCTTGATTGCTGCGTTTTGCATAGTTTATTATTTATTTGATCATGCAACACATGGCGTATACGTAATCAAGCCGAAACAGCTGACGGAAAGAAAAAAGAACACAAAATGGGTTGAAAAAGTGGGCGGTTGGTGCGTGTGGAAAAAAGTAAACAAATTAAAAATTCCCAGTCGGGCATTTACTTTCCAAGTGACCTCGAGCAAACACAAAACACACAAAAAGAGGAATAATGCATCTATAATATTTGTTCGTGTCTGTGTCGTTTGTTATGTATGTATATGTGAAGCCCACATGACAACAAATCTGGGCTGCATTTTATATAAGCCATGGCCGGGTCAGCTGGCTCACAAAAAGTTGAGAGTTGATAGCACTGACAGACAAGCGTGCTTCCGTTCTATATATTCACGGTACATAGTGTACAACTTATATACATACACACATATGTATGTATGTACATATGTATGTATGCACATGCACGTTGGCAAGGTCAGCGCATAGGGAAAACTGGGTCAGCATCCAAATCGGGTTGCACTCAATATGTCTTTTTTGTCGATAAATATAGAAATTCACAAGGGGTAAGCTCAAGAAGGCATTCGCAACACAAGGCGGTCTTTGAAAATGGTTGAAAGGAAACTCTAAGGCTGGCCAACAAAATACACACAGAACAGCTGATGAGGGGGAAAACCCAGGCGGAAAAGCCTAAAACAACTGGCATAGCAATGTGCACATCACAAAACACACTTTCAGTAACTTTGCCAGCAAATTTTGCACACAATTCGCCCTACCATTTGTTTATATTTTCAGCTGGGCTTGCGTGAAATAGATTTTCTTTCGATTTTTCCTCAGCTGCGAGAAAAAACCGTGTAAATGCAGAAACGCGAGACACGAAAAGCGAACGAGAGCTGCACTTTTCGCGAGACAACATCGATGACAACAGAGCGCCGAATGAGAACTGAGTGGAGAATCGAGAACGCATCGCCACCGAAGCTCCAGAAACAGCTGTCACACCGCACTCTCTCTCTCTTCCTCTCTCATTCTCTTTGTTGCAACGAGGGGGCGGGGCAATGCACCCACACAAAGGCCGTCAACAGAAAAAAAGCCAGCTAAAATATCTCAATGAGAGCGAATCTTCGGGCGAAAGAGAGAGTGTAATTGAGCAGGCAAAAGCAAAGAACTTTTGATGCCCTTGCCCACCTACTTGAACCTTAAGGCAGGGTCAATCGAAAAACGAAACTTACGTGTTTTATTTAGAAAATAAACAAAGGACCAACAAATTTGATGTAGTGGAACAATTTCCAGAACAGTTTTATTACTTTAAATGCCGTTTTATTACTACTAATTTCGCAAAAGAATTGTTTTTTCAAATAACAAAAAGACACAAAACAAGCACAGAGTATGTCAATCAAAGCGATAAAAACATCATACAATTAAAAGGATAATATTTAGCCAGATGTATCAGGATTATTTGTTAGGAAAGTTGTTGTTAAGAAAGATACTAGGCAACGAACCAAATGGTATCCGTCTGTTTATAGGGTATTGGCATTCCAAATCGAAACTATAAATCCCACGAGACTGCCTCTCATTTCCTTGGATTCCTCCCCATTCTCCGCGATTTCGTAAATCTGCAAGGGTTGCAATGCTGCCAGACTTTGTGGCAATGCTCGTCAGCTGTTTATCGGGCAATCTGTTTACTTTCGTTTGTTATTGGCTTTTGGGGTTTGGTTCTAGATAAGTAAAGTACTTAATGCCGAATACCAAGAATGGACAGTCAGTAAGCACCAAAATAAATAAGCAATTCGGGACGATTAAAGCATGGGAGAACGCAATTAAAATGAGTCTTCGTTTTCATTTTCGCTCTCTTCTTCCCAGCAATTAAGATTTCTCCACAGAAAGAAATATTGTATTGGAAATATTTAAAATGTACCCCGAAATTAAGACTACAACGTTGATAAGTTTACTTTAAGCCTGGGGCATCAGCAAACTATATCTTTCAGTGTCCAACAAATTGGTAAATTCTCATGAGCTCATGAGCTTTGTTTTCTGTTTGCTGTTTACTTTGTACTGCACTTGGCGAAGAATTTCCAATTTGTCAGAAGTCCTCACTTCTCCACTGGTCATTACTCGAGTTTGGTGGCTGGCTGTGGGGGTTTTTGGGGGGGCTAATACTGGGGGGTCTGTTGTCAGCGAGTTTATTGCACTTTTGTCGCAAGAAAAACATACATATAACTTTCGAGGGAGGGTGAGACATTAGCCACTTACACTTTTAAAGGCTGGGCAAACTCCCTGACGCTCCGACAAAGGCGATGACTCCTGTTTTCTTCCTCTCCATATTCCTTATTCCTGACTTCAAACGAAGGACAAAGAACCCGCCTTGCCATAAAAATAAACGAGATGCAGTCTATTTTATTGGTGGCTCTGCGGCAGCCGGGGAAACTGAAGTGACTGACTAACTGTCTGGACGGGCAAACAAACGAAGCAGCAACAGCGCGCCCTGAGCTCGGAAAATCAGGGAAGGAAACCCCCTGGCCAACCAACAAAGCCAAATAATTTTCCTTCACTTCCTCGCTTGCATTTAAATTATAGATATCTATAAGATCCGGTTTGAGTGGAATAAAAAAAGCTTTAAACTCACTTTCGCTGTGATATGAAGTAATTTGGATATTTAAATACAAAAAACCCCTCATATAAATGGCATAAAAAGCTATATTATTAGGGTTGATTATTAATTTAAAACCAACTAACTCAATTCTCAAGAACTAATTCAGCAAATACATATTGATGAAACGTGGAGGAAGAATCAGACTTTATTGCTCTTTGCTGATTTCTTATCGTCCACTTGAAAGTCTGTTGAGATTCCAGGGGTTTTGACGTAAAGGAATTAAAACTAAACAAGGAAATGAAATGTGAAATGGTTGAGGTCAAAAACCCCCTTCAAAAGTTGTTGCTTAAACGTCACAAAGGAACCAACAAGAAGGAAAAAGCAAACCTAAAGATTCGAAGTCGCTTATTTGTTTTAACAATACGATATTAAAATATTCAACAAACAATATAAAATATTGAAAAAAAACTGAAAAAAGAAATTAAAAATAAGCGAGCACTGACAAAAAAACTTTATTTACTGTAATTACTGTATTATCTATAACAAAGTTAGGAGTGGGATGTTTAGAATACAATAATAGATGTATCCCAAGTATACAAAATTATAAATATATTTTAAATATAGAAAAATCTGTAGATATCTTAGGATCACAGCAAAAAATACCCCAAAAACCAAAGAACTGCGAGTTTTTACGATCGGATCGTAAACCTGCTGGATTACTTACGTCGAATCGATGATGATTTCGTCCCGAATTGGTCATTTTACGTGTGGATATATCCAGAGATCCAGATCCGAATCCAGAAATGCAGTTACTCCCCCACTCTTTATCCGCTTCCTTTCCCTTTCGCTCGCTTCTCGGTTCTTACTCTCCCACGCTCTTCGATCTTCTTTGTTGTTGCGCTCTCCTTGTGCAAGCGAACTTGTGAGTGCAAGTGTGCGAGTGTCCGTGTGAGCGTGAGGAAATTATGCGTCGTCTTCTACTATTGTTGTTCTTCTTCCTCTTCCTCCTTCTCGTTTTTCGCACTGTCCACCGTTTGTTTGTTGTTGTTTTTGCTGCTGCTGCTGCTGGTAGTTCTTTGTTCTGATTGCGTTGTAATTGTTGATTGCACTCAATCGACGCAGTTATTGCTCCTGTTGTATTGGTTCGTTCTGCCAGTTGTTGTTTTTGTTGCGAAGAGAATAATGATATCGGTGTTTTCTGTTATTGATGTTTGTAGTTATTATGATTATGTTTTGCCTACATCACAAGAAATCTCAGTAAACTGCATTTGGTGCAGCTACCCCGATATTGGCATTATAAAAACAAAAAACAACGACAAATCAACGACTCTCTGCGTAATGCGTAAATACGTTTTTCCCGTTCTTGCATCTTTTTCGCCGTTGAGTTTGTGCAAGTATTCGCTTGCCCGTTCACCGCGATCTTCTAGTTTTGCCTGCTTTTTTCCCGTTTTTATGTAATTTGTATTGCAATATTGCACTACCGACGAAAGGAGAGAGCACAAAAACACAAAAAATATTGTGTGTGACCGTTCGACGCAAGCAAAATATTACGCAGATGTAGCGCAATCAGCCGTTAGTGTGACTGCATTATTGTTTTTGAAAAGTTTCGATACAAAGCTGTTCAAAATGTTAGAAGAAGTATCTTCCATTTAAAAACATTCCTATTTCATTTTAAAATAAGTTCGACAAAGGATTTTTAGTACCATCCCGAGAGTACTGAAATTTCAATAGGAACTGTAGTGAACTGGTTCACCACATATTCTCACCAGTCTGGCAGCTCTATCAGCTGTTCACCTGATTTTATAATTCTGCACGCCGCTTATTTCGTGTTTTTCTGCTTTATTGCTTGGAATTTACCAAACACAAGGATTTAAATCGAGATGTGGCCAATTGTAATGGCTCTAATAAGGCGCAACGCCGTTTACATCACGTTACCAATAGCCGGCGTTGTGGGTTTTATTGGCTATAATATCGAAAGTTGGATATCTGACAAATACACTCCATACAGTCGTGAGTTTTTGAATTGCGAAATGGAATTTTGTAGCTAAAGAAACTTATATATCTCAAATCTCCAACAGCATCCATACAAGAGTTACGCGCTAAACGATTGACAGAAGAAAGTTTGAACACAGATGCCGCTAATGTGGAGAAATTACGACTTAGTAGTCCAGTACTCGAACGCAACCTTTCCCCGTCGCTGCAGCCCAAGGCCTAAAGACATACCATGATTTGTTATCAAAATTAGAAAGTTGTTATCATTAAAAAAAAAAAAAAGATACGCCAAAAAATTTACTCGAACTAATCGTTTCATCCCTTGCGGGGATCGAACCCGCGACCTTTGGATTAGAAGTCCAACGCGCTATCCTCTGCGCCAAAGGGACAGGTGGAGGACGGCTTTCCAATGACTCATAGAAGCTAAGGGGAGTTTTGCAATTGCAAAACGGATAAAACAGCTTTCATTCATCTTTTATTATTCAGAAAGTACATAAAGTAATCCATCGATGCCTGGTATAAGCGTTAAGAACAACTGTTGTTCTCGATGTAGAACATTTGGGGGTTGAAGTTCTCGTTAGCCGGTGTTCTAACATAGCCTCGGTGGCGCAGTTGGCAGCGCGTAAGTCTCATAATCTTAAGGTCGTGAGTTCGAGCCTCACCCGGGGCATGTAATCTTTTTTATTTTTTTTGTTCCTTTTTTGAATAATTTTGAGGCAGGATTATTTTGTTCTTAATTTCATTCTAGATACACTGCTTTCTGACTTCAATTCTGTATATTAATATTTTTAAGTTTTATTTTTAATTGTTATAAGATACAGCATTTAGTAATATCAGGTGGAGATATCTATTTTCCCATGCGTTGAATGGACCACTCCTGCTGGCACAACGGGCATCTGTTGTTCTGCTTGACCCACAGCGACATGCAGCAGTGGTGGAAGGAGTGGTTGCACTCGCCCCAAACCACCACACAGTCCTGGCGACCCATCACATCCCGCTTGTTGTCCGCCTGGCAGCGAAGGCAGGAATCTGAATAAAATGAAAAATATTGGAAGATATAAACGATCATTTTAAATGAGGAAATAGGTATTTCAGTTATTCAAAAGCTAATAAAATAGAGTTTTCCTTTTTCTAATAATACAAAAGAGATATATACTACTCATATTTTAATTTGTTGGGCATATTTAGATTTATGACATAGCTCACTATCCACTATCTTTAATAGAATTTCGCATATTTTGTGTCATAAACTTATTGAGTTGATTGGTGAATCACCAGGTGGACATTTATATTTACACCCTGTGTAGGTATTAGAGAAATCGACTTAATTGAATCAACCGGACGGGGTGAAAAGGTCAAGTGACTTGTCGTAAGACACTTTAAAAATAGAACTGTAGAAAAGTGCAATAAGTGATCCGCAAGTGCTCTTCGCAAAACGCGTCACTGGCGACTTTGAGCCACAATTAGCTTAAAATGGCAACCGTTTCAAATCCCTGATTCCGTGACGCAAATGAATCTTTGACACCAGCGCGATTTCCCCTGAATTGATTATGGCCAAAAGCTATTGACAATGTCCTCCGATTGCAGTTATTCGATATAAATGCTCTTGGCCAGCGGAAATGCCTTCATTCAGAAAATATTCACACCAAAATCGGCAAAAACGTTCATTCAACATTCATGCACATAAAAAATAAGTGCAAAGTAAATCACAAATCAGCAAGCCATTCTCCGCATTTCGTTTCAGTTATTTGGGTTGTTGTTCGTGGGAGAGGTCACTGTACTTGGCGGCCCGAATTGGGAACGCGTCGGTTTTCACTGGCGGCAAAAAAATTTTCTCAGAATCACCGCCGAAATTCGACAAGTCCATGCAAAAATGGTTTAATCAGTGGCTCATTGTAAGTACTGCGGGAAAATGTAAAGGTTTTCTAAACGTGTTTGATTTTGAAAATTGTGTAGCCCTAACTAACTAACTAGAAAATGGTTTCGATATAATTGAAAATTTTAGAGCACTAAAGCTTCAAGATGGTCGCATATTTATACGGTATATAAGACTTTCAAGCAGCCCAACATGACCTATTTTCTTTCCGTGTAGCTGGGCATCACCTGAGTCGCTTGAATTACCTACTGCAGGTGTTGGTGTTGACATTTCGAAATACGATCGCGTCGGCAGAAATTTACAATACACCTTCGAAAACGACAATCAACAGAACAAGCAGGTAAGGTAAATGCGTCGTCACCGGACGGCTTGTGAGGCATCACGTATACGCCGCATTGGCTGGCGTTGCAGCGGAGAATTTCGCTGACCCGTAGAAATATGGGAAAGAAAAAAAAACGAAAGAAAAACTAGCAAAAAACAGTATAACCAGTAAAGAAAAAAAAGAACAAGCGAATTGTACACCCCGCATGAGTCAAGGAATAATGTTTTTTTTTTTTGGTGTGAAAATCGCCTCACAATTTCCCCTGGATTTAGCACTTTTGGGTAAGCGAAAAACGATCAGAAGAACAGGAAATTGTTAACATACTTCCAAGAATTTAATGATTTTGTGTAATTGTAGAAGAAGTCAATAGCCATGGGTCACGAACTGTGGCTCTAATCGATGGCTTAAATACGTTTTGTTCACAAAAAATGCCTGACTGCCCTTTTCCTGGGTCTTTGAACTAGTGGGATTTGAAGTGCAGTTGCCAGAAATTACGTTGTATTTGGTAAACGATATTTTAATTGCTTATGAATCTGGAAATAATTATTATTCCATCAAATTTTCGGGCTTATCGTTGTTTACTGATTTGTAAATTCGAACATTTTTTGATTGACCTGTGCCGTTGTTTCACGCACTCAAAATGCCGTCGAATGTGCCAATATATTTTCTGTTTCTGTCTGTTTTGCTGCAGGATGCAATGGTTTGATGATTCTCTTGATTACTTTTTTTAAAATTATATTAAAGTATTTCTTTAGGGCACTCGCCTGCTGAAGTTCACCAACGTCAAGTGCATGGACTTGCCCACATCTCGTGGTTTCACCAAATATGAATACTGCCGCCTGAAGGTGGTGCACAGGAATCAGGTGGAACTCTCCCTGAAGGTCAGCCTGTTGCAGCTTCCCATCCGGAACCTGACCACCAGATTGCAGTGCTTCCAAAGGCGGGATGGCTATCGACCCTTCATGTACAACATACTCTTTGATTTCTGCAAGCTTATGGCCAGCAAAAACTACAATCTGTCCTTTGAACGCTTCATCTTTGATGCTATCCGAAAGCAGAGTAACTTTAATCAAACGTGTCCTTGGAAGGAGGTAAGTGTATAGTGAATTCTTCATGATCTCAAACACTGTTTCTGCTTGGCAATCTATATGATTTGGCTGCTTTTATCAAACTCTTTAATTATATTAACGTAGTTGTTGAATCTAAAATGTTATTGGTATTTTGATAACAGCTTGATGTTTAAACTTGATTTAGATTTGAATGGCTTTCATGGCAGAACGGAGTTTTTTGAAATCATGAGTGTGTGTGAGGTTAATCAATTGTTTGTACCCTGCATCACTCCATATTTTTTTTCCAGAATCACATGACGGTTGAGAAGTTCGCCCTGGATTTCACAAAGATCAGCATGCCAGTGCCCGCGGGAACCTACCGACTGGATTTCACCTTTTACGCCTACGGCGTCGCTCGTACATTGACACAGGTGTTTTTCGAGAAAAGCGAGTGACGCCCGTTTTGTTTTTTTTTGGCGCCCCAGATTGCGTAAGTTAGGAGCAGTCGAAATACAGTCAATAGAACGGCTGTGCTACGATTAATTTGCATACACTAACGATCGATTTGATTTCCTTGCCGTAATAAAAAAAGTCTGTGTGGCAAGTTAAAGTCAATCAAGTCAATAAACAATTACGAGCAGTGGAAAAATTTTTTTAGAGGGCTCGGCCTAGGCACAGTGGCAGAAATAAAGTGTACCAGACGGAGAAATGGTATCTCAGTTTTCCACCCAGCTTCGCACATAAGCAATCAATTCACCGACCGGAGGCGGTTTTCGTTTAAATCGATACCAGAACGGCAAATTGATTGATTTTGGTCACAACGATACGGAATACCCACGGTACAGTTGGTGGAAAAATATGCGCACCCAGCGCCAACTGCGTCATTGCAAATCTGCGAAGTTCTCCCTACGAAACTATAAACTATGTAGCCAAGTATCTAGTATTCCTCGAGTTCAATTGTTTAGTTCAAGATCGTTAGGCAGAGCGGCAAAAGGGAGGGGGGCGTGGCCGGGCATCTGCGTATCTGGAAATCAAGTCGCGCGGATCGGTATTTGACTTCGTTTTATGGCCCATGCATATGCATTAGTCTAAGCGACAATTGAGCCCGCCCCGACTTAATTGCACAATATGTACATACAAATCGCAGACAAACGAAACGTGACAACGACGTGCCCACCTCAGCCGATCCGAGCCCAGCTCACCTGACCTGACCAGCCGGAAGCTGGAAGCTGTGCGTCTGGCTACCCAAGAGAGCTCCCAAGACGATCGAGTGATCTTGACCAGCAACGTAACAGCAGTTCAGAGTTGAAACAGAAAGGCAAGTGGCAGTAGATTTATTTATTTAAAAAATACCATTTGAAGCATTTTGATTTTGTTATATCTTAAAAAACTAAAATATTAAATATAATCTTTTTTTTAAGTACTAAAAAAAGTACTAGCATACATATATAAATATTTTATAAAGAACCAATGCCACAAGAGCCTGTAAAGGGATTTAGTTCACAATTCCTTTTTTTTAGAAATAGTTTGAGATGTCTTCAAAAAGATCCTAAAAGTATGCTAAATGATCCTAAAAGGAGAAATCTTTAAAAACCACATAATTTAACACGGCCTAATGGTTATTTACACATTCTTTTTTCTATAAATGGTGCCAAATTCTTTATTTCTATTAGAGGACTATTGCTTTTTTTATAATATACATATGTATAGTGTTTATAAATTGTTTTAACAAATGATGATGCTAAGAAGAATGCATATCAAAACATAAACTATTTTCTTTGTAGATGCTTTCATGTCATAACATCTTTGAATACCTATACGACCGGGTAACCCATATACCCCATATTCAGTAGAGGGTGTCAGTGGAATGGCCGGCAAACCAGTCAGACATACTTAACAAAATCGTTACTGCCTTTGATTTCAGGTCTGCCGATGCAAGTCGACAGCCGACTGATTAAGAATTCCAGTTTGCCGCACCTGACCAGACGCTCGCCGACTATATACAACGAACTATATAGATAGATAGGTGAATCGGAGCGGATCGGAATCGGAATTGGAATTGGATCTAGTCGAGTGCACGGCCATATGCAAATGCAAAAATGTCTGGCCGTTATATAAATGCATCTGTATGTAAGTACTTGCGTGTTGCAAGTTCAAGGTTGGCGGGTGCATTGGAATCTGTCTGGGATCGGGCCTAATAATAGCCCTTAAATGGTGGCATATACATATGTATGTACATAGCAAACGATCGAGAATTTTCGCACCTGCGACCCGCGTTTTCTGCACCTCGATGGCTATTTTATCGGGCTCTTAATATCTGCGTCTTATCGCTGCAGTCGATTCACCGACAAATTGGTCACATGCTCGACATTAAAATAAATATTTTACTATTTATTTGTGCTTCGCTTCGCGTGTCACGTTGCATGTGCTGCTATCTCTTTTCCCCTCTCTCTCTCTCTCACTCACACTCTGTGACCCTCTCTCTAGCTTCCCCCCGCACAACCCGTTTCGCATTTGTTGTAACGGTCTCGCTTACGTGACGTCATGCACGGGGGCTTGTCGCCCAGCAGCCAGCAAACAACAAGCAGCAGCAACAACAAGAAATTCGAAAAAAAAATAAAGAAAATCAGCCAACGAACGTGCCCCCAAAACCCGCTCTTTGTTCGCTGCTCTTTGCGATTTGGCGCTCTTCGCTTTCGCTGTCTGCGAGAAACGCTCTCTTAAGTGCATCCTCATGAAAGAGTCGGTTAATGCCCTATCCAGAAAATTGTGATCATTGCACTTGGATTTCACTTGTGTGCCTATAAATTTCTTAAATATTTAAGTACATTTTGTACACTATAATATCCAAAACTCATTATGATTATGATTTAAAATTAGATCAAGATACGGTAGTGTTATCTTTATCTTTAAGGGAAAACCCCACTCGGCTCGTGGAAACTTTTTTTGTGAGGATGATGGTGTTTTCAGTCATATCTTCTGCCAAATCACATTGCCATATCGGTTCGTGGAAAATCGCACATGTGATCGAATTGAAGGTGTGAATGTTAGTAGATAAATGTTAATGAATGCAGAGTGTTCGGGCGGTCGGTAAAATAATTCAGGCATTTAGAGGAAATTAACAAGGTGGTGCAGCGGTGGCAAAGGGATAATGCCTTCACCGAGCATGCCACAAAGGTAAAGATAAATACGTTCTTACAGTTCCAAGATCAGGCAATTAGTGTGTGATCTTTGAGTGGGTAAACAAATAGCTACTACGATTTAATCTCAATCACTTGCTTGCAAATAATTTATTTAGAAACTTAGCAGGTTAGTTTACTTCCTTAAAATCGAATGCTAGTCAATAAAAATATTTTTTTGGGAAGTTAGGTAGGGAATTCTGAAACGGAAAAGTCTCGAGAGCCATACATTGTACGGAATTGCACAGACACCAAATGAAAAGACACAGCGTAGCAATTTCTGGCTTGTTCCACTTACGAGTGGCCAATATCTGGCACATTCAGATACAGCTACAGATACAGATATGTATCGCACATATGGTATACACACAGTTGCCATACGTACATGACCGATCACATGTGCAGAGATCGGAGAACGAGGCGAACTCGGTGCAAACTTGAAATTTATGGCGATCACCGAAGCACCGAATCGATGCGATGGTTGTGTAGGGTAGCGGTTACTCAGAGGGGCAAAAATAAGAGAGGTATGCGGTTGTGAGGCAGAGGCACTTTCTCACTCACGCGCGCACATCGGAGATCAGTTGCAGTCGTTCGATGGAAAATTTTGGATTTTTCTTTTTGTTTCAGAGGAACTTTTTTGAAATCTCTGCACTGCACTGGGGATTTTCCATGAAATTTTCCACTTGCCTTTTAAATTGGTACTCGCAGCCGGTACTCTTTTTGAAAGATCTGTTGCAGCGCCCTCCCTCTGAGGTTTTCAGTTGTTATCAGTATCTTATGTACTGGTAGCTATACCGGATCTCGCTGACCTTGCTTCGTCTTTTAAGCCATGCCACTTGACCAGTTGCAACAAGGTGTCATATGAAGGGATATTCAACTTGCAACAGTCGAGGGCTTGAGATCGAGCTCTTTTTATATGCAATTTTGCGATATTACAACTTCTAAACGTTTTCTTACACCGCGTTGGAAGAATAACCCATACAAAATATATTATTTTAAGTTTTGTTAACAATGCATTACCCTAAATTATAATATATTTATAAATTTCAATCTTCCAGGTGAACAACTTCCAATTTGCTTGTCCTATGCTCTTCTGAGTTCTTTTGTTCAAGTGCAGCAGAGTTCATTGAATATTAAACCGACCTATCACAAAATTCCGGTTGGAGCAGCCTTAACCCACTGGCGACCGCGTGACATTCAGACGGGGTGGGTGTGGTTGTGGGTTTAGTCCAAATATTGACGTCGCCCATCATCCCGGGTTTGCCTGCCTGGTGGCTCCGACCTGATCATTGCACCGCCCGTGGACCGCTGCTATTTGCTTTGTCCCGATCTCGTTGCTAGATGGAGGAAGCTAATGTCAGCCGTAATGGTCGTGTAATTGCACGGTTTAAATTACGGCACTGCATTTTGTAACCGTAATAATCCCGGCCGCACGCCAGCGTAATTTTATGACGGATTTGTAGAGTGCACTCGCAATTTATGAAGGGTTGCCTAAATGCTTTGCACGATGTCAAAATATTTGATTAGAATAGGTACAACTGCACACTCTAGATAGATATTTACTGATAATATTTAAGCCAAACACAAAATCTGTTACAAATTAAAGCAAGAAGAGAGTAAACATCATTCTAACAACCATTATATAGAATTGAAACTGTTAAAATACTGGGATAAAAATATTAAAACAGTTTAGTTAAACACTTAGATTTAAGGATCATAAAAAATGAGAAATTCAATAGGGGAGAAGAGAAATAAAAAAAGTTACATGCCCCGGGTGAGGCTCGAACTCACGACCTTAAGATTATGAGACTTACGCGCTGCCAACTGCGCCACCGAGGCCATGTTCTTGGCGCCGTCGGATTGCAACTTGAAATCGTCCACGTGGCGAGTTCTCGAGCAGGGTGGAATAAATGGATTAAGAATTAGTTGGCCATTTCAGAGTTTTGCTATTTGGCATTTGTTTTGAAAACAAACGATATCGAAACTGTCTACTACGCGTTGAACATTTTTGCACGTAGGTCAAGGCTTCTATTTATTACTTAGCACATAATGTGCCCTTATTGTTGCTTAATTTATACAATTAAAGGTTCCATTGACATTTTTGTGCTTTCATTATTGACTTCTATGAGTACGAGTATGAGTAGTAGATGTGCCTCGGAATGTTCGGTACCTAATAGATGGCATTAAGTTAACTTCTAGGTACTTTTTGCACACCGTTTTGCATCATCTATTTAATTAACACCTTAAAAGCAGTTTGCTTAGTGCCCGTAGACTATCGTACGATAGCTGATCTACCCTACAGGCCGCTATAGTTCCACGCCGAACGGAACCTACATTGTTTTACCCTCTGAAAAATGTACATATTCATGAGATGATTTATAAATAAACGCCATCAATTAAAGCCGCCAAAACCAGACTCGGTTAAGTATTTTAATCTTTGCATACTGGCTGGCAGACTGAAACTGTGTATGACTAACTAGTCAAGCCAGACGCCGCCGATCGCCGTTTTGTTTGTGGGTTTATTCCTATATGTATCTCGTGGATATCATGTTGATATGTATGTACACATGCATATAGGTGTATGTCGAGTTAAGTTTTCTATTAGCGATCTGACGCAACTTCGCAGCTTTTGAACTGCCCACTGGTGGTTGGTTGGTGACAAAAATGCTGTTAGACAGTCGGACAGTGTGACTGTGACCTTGGCTGAAGGGCACTGGTCTTGCCATTTAGCTTGCCTTAATTACCTGGATGTCTGAGTACCTCTTGCTGTCTCACCTGTCGCTACACACAGAAAAATGGTTCATGTTTAACGAGCCATTCCAGAAAATACACTGTTATGTACATATACTGAATTTATTAACAACTGGTATTATTTTCATGAATAATATTACTATGACTCAAATTTAAATCAGATGATATATTTTCTAAATATATCTTCTGCTTGATTTTAAGATACCCATTTTCACACCCTCTTATTGATGTGCAACTTTTTCCGGTACACCGCTGAAACAGGTCGTATTTGCACACGTGTTAGTTGTTGTACTAGGCAGCCACTTCCCATTGAAAATTAGCCGGGTATTAATAGAAAACAAAAGTCAAATTCTAATGATTAGGTGGCGAACAAAGCTTTTTTTGGGCGAGCTTTTCTCTAGGGGACAGCGATCGATCGATCGGATGGATGGATACTCGGGTGCATTGGTGAGTTGGACTGAGTTTAAAGTGCGATCGGGAAGATCGTCATAATCGGATCTAATCAGCAAGGCAAATGGCCTGCTGCAAGGTGCCAGCCAAAGTTTGCTTGCAGTATATCTAAAGGTTCAGCAAAGTCATCATGTGGAGCTTAATTGGTCATGTGTGTATGGGTGTATGGGTGTGTGTGCTATGGGGGCTATGGTGGCTATGGGGGCTCTTAGTGTTGGTTGGAGGCTCGTCTGGTTTGCCAAAAGCGGCAACGTCACCACGCATACAGACGCAATCGAATATTCATATGTATACACACAAACGTGTGTAGTTCGTACATACATATGTACATATGTACACAGAAAAAAAGCAGGTCAGTATCAAATCCACTCTAGAACATTTCATACTTATTCTTTGAGAGGCCAATAAAATGTATCGCTATTATTCCTTAAAATCGGAAATCTATTTTCTGGTTTTTTGTGTTTGCAAAAAACACAACTTTTTTATTGGGTGCCCGCGTGACGAATAAAGAAAGAAGGGGGGGAGGGGCGGAATCACATGCTTAACGTAACTTATTGGTCTCTTTTTTGGCTTACATATTTTGATATCTTAGCGCTAATTTTAGCTGCAAAAAAAGCAGAAAAGAGAACGGAAAGAGATCACGTGTCCCTCTCTCTCTCTCTCTTTTGATTACTCTCTCTTTCGCTTGCGAAATTTTATGTGACTTCAATTAGATAAATAAGCTTTTAATGATTTTCTGCCATTTGCTTCAATTTGACTTTGTCGAAGTTCTTTAATTAGCGCATGGAAAATTTCCGTTCACGTACAAGAGTTTGAGTTATATTTATGTTTACAGTGGAGCCTCGTTGAAAGAGTCTGATGCAATAAATGCGCAATTGCATCAGCTTTCGAATCGCGCGCCTGCGCCACTTCGCAAATTGTATAGGTTGATGTACTCTCTTCGGATTTCTCTTACCTCAATGCTGTTACCAGGTGCTATACCTCTGCTCTACCCCTCTATAACTCCCTCTCTTTCATTACATATACATATATATGCCCCCCTCTCTCTCTTTCTGTATCACTCTCTCTCTGTCTCTAGCCTGTATGTGCAACTGGGGGGCTCGTCTCTTTTGGCATTTTCTGCACTTGGTTCGCCATTACAGTTGTGGTTTTCGCTTATTTTTTAGACAACCCAACAGTTGCTAAAAATAGACAAAATAGGAAGTGGGTCTGTGAAAAGCGAGTACAGTTCGGTAATTACGTGAAAGCTCCCCGTTAATTACGTCATGTGCGGGAAAACAGAACTGATACACCTATCTTGCCACAGATAAGTTAAAAGCCTTGAATGCGAAAAGCCTGTTAATGCGAATACTCCATTATGCTTTGGTGAATCATCTGAAATTGCTGGTTTCTAAGCGATAGGAATTCATGGTGATTATTCCATTTTGGGGTTGAGAACTATTCCATTTCATTTAATTCCATTAAAAGCAGAGAAATTCAAAAAATTAATATTTTTTAAACTGCCGAGTTGTCAAAAATTTGTCTCAGTGCCGTGCCCAAAGTCAAACCCTTAGTACTTCACATTTGTGCAATTATTTTAAAGTTCATTGCACTTTTGATTTTTTACACCACTTTAAATTCCTATTTCGCCAGCTCATTTTCTCTCGCCATCCCTCTCTTGAGATCTTTCTCTCCCTCTCGCGATTCCTGTCAATCAAGTTTTGTATTCAAACATTTTTTTGCGTGCCGCATTTTTGACCTTCCCAAACGACAACATTCATCAACATTTGAGAGCCTTAACTATTTATTTATTTGTTATTACTTTTCCTCGATCCAAATGAGCCTTGAGTCATGCCAAAAAAATCGAAAAAAAAGCAAGAACAACACCAGATACAATCCAATACGAAACGATCGCAACTTCGAGTCGAGGGCAAATGAGGGTCGATGTGGTGGAAATGGAAATGCCGAAGTATCTTACGCGTGCTCCGTAGAATCGTGACTAAAAACTTTCCGTTTATTGCCCAAAATATTCGATTAGAGGCGCAGAGCAACGGGGGGTCCTGATCTTCAGAGATAAATGCTGCCAATAAACACCTATTAATTGGTAGTTTTGCTATCGTAAATGCTTCGTAATGATCGGATTCAGGCCATTATCTAGTTCGTTTAGGGTTTTCAGTTTGTTGTCAATGCCTCAGGAAAAACAATCTATGAGTTTTAGCTGGTTAATCCGATGTTGAGCAGTTTTCAAATTTTAGTTGGTTAATCCGATGCTGATCAGTTTTCAAATTTTAGTTGGTGAAATTCATGGCACTTCTGTTGGTCAGGGTGACCGCTGGTGACCATTCATATCTTCCATTGCATTGCTGAGTACTGAGGTATCCGTATCTGTTGCTGTTTAGTCGTATCGGTATCTGTATCTGCAAATAAACCGAAAACCGGCTGGCGGGCCTGGTACTTGGAAATTGTGTCGTCTCATTGCGCGCAATGTTTATGCCACGTTATGAAATAGAGAGACAGACGAGCCCCCCGCGTTGTTTTCTTTTTAGGGGGGCGCGTTTGCTGTTCTTTTTTATACCCGTTACTCGTAGAGTAAAAGGGTATACTAGATTCGTTGAAAAGTATGTAACAGGCAGAAGGAAGCGTTTCCGACCATATAAAGTATATATATTTTTGATCAGGATCAATAGCCGAGTCGATCTGGCCATGTCCGTCTGTCCGTCCGTCTGTCCGTCTGTCCGTCTGTCCGTCTGTCCGTCTGTCCGTCCGTATGAACGTCGAGATCTCAGGAACTACAAAAGCTAGAAAGTTGAGATTAAGCATACAGACTCCAGAGACATAGAAGCAGCGCAAGTTTGTCGATTCATGTTGCCACGCCCACTCTAACGCTCACAAACCGCCCAAAACTGCCACGCCCACACTTTTGAAAAATGTTTTGAAATTTTTTCATTTTTGTATTAGTCTTGTAAATTTCTATCGATTTGCCAAAAAACTTTTTGCCACGCCCACTCTAACGCCCTCAAACCGCCCAAAGCTGCTACGCCCACACTTTTGAAAAATGTTTTGATATTTTTTCATTTTTATATTGGTCTTGTAAATTTCTACTGATTTGTCAAAAAACTTTCTGCCACGCCCACTATAACGCCTACAAACCGCCAAAAATTGTGTTTAAGACTCTCCTTCTCCCTTCCACTAGCTGAGTAACGGGTATCAGATAGTCGGGGAACTCGACTATAGCGTTCTCTCTTGTTTTTTTTTTGAAACGAAAGCCAAATAAATAAACCAATAAATGAATAAAAATACAAATAGTGCAGAGAGCCGCAGAAACGCGAAGCACTTGTGATGCGTTTAATTATTTGCCTAATGCTCATTTCCCCAAATCATAACAACATCCATCATCGTTTGTTTTGGTTGCACTTGCGTCAGGCCCCCGAAAACTAAAGTGAGTGAATTGATATTGACATCGACTGGCGGACACATGGAGTCGCACGCAAAATGTTTCCCAAGGCTTCCAGAAATTTGCACGCGCCTCAAAGTCAATTTAATAACAATCAATTGAAAATATGTGTGTAAATAAAAATCAATTGGCGGAGCCGAGGAACTCTCAGCTTCCCGGCCACGGCAATTGGTCATTGAACATAACCATACTATAACTATAACCAAGCAGTGGCCAAAACAAATCAATAAACCGAGTACAAACCGAAAGTACGCCGACTGCGGCTATATCCTAACTTGAAAAATATAATCATAATATGTTGCCTTTAAATTAGCCGGTTAGTTAGCTTTCAACCTTGAAATAGAAGTTTAGATTATCTTGATAATCCCACAATCAACGTTTTATTTTAAGGCAAAGACTTTGTAAAGAGATTAGAAGTTTCATACTTATAAGAAATGGTGATTAATAGCTTAACTATCCTAGTTAAGCGATCAAACAGCTTGAAAAAATAAAATATGATGTGTTGTTTTGCTACATTTTGAACATTTTGAATAATAAGCAAGCAAACAAAATTACAAATTCTCCGAAAAATCATTGCAATTTTGAACGATGACTGTGGCATTAATAGCTGTCTGATTGATATGCAATTTGGCATATGAATGCGCAACTGAATATTTGCAACAATGAATCAAAAGGAGTAGTGAGCCAAGGAAACCCTTTGCGCGAAAAGAGTACTAAATAAATGGGTTTGGATGGTGCCACTGGGTCGCGAGTCGCGGCTGCTCTCTTCAAGAACACGCGTCATCACGCTCTCCCGCAGCCTCCATCTGCCACTGCCAGGAGCAGCAACAACAAGAGCAACAACTACTGCGGAGACACCTACGACTAGGAGGCGTCCCACACACACACACACAGGCACACACATAGACGAGCCCCATTCATTCATGCCTTCTTTTCGACCTTCGCTCGACGCTCTCTCACCAGAAATACCTCAGCCCCGACTCTCGCCAACGCACCCATACTAGCATGCGATGAGCGAGAGAGGGCGCAGAGAGCGCCTGTTTTACCGTTGGGGACCAACAAAAAGCTTGAGCGAATAACTCTTCTTCTTCCGCGACGAAATCGGTGTGCGCTATATAAACGTTGCGCATTCGAATCTCGAACTTCAGTGCCACAATAGTGGATATCACATTTAGTAGTTTGTTCCAAAGGTAAAAGACCATAAAAATCGCCGCAAAAAAAATATTTTAAAACCGAAAGCGAATAAGAAAACTACTACCACACACAGTGTTACATTCCAGTTGTTTATTTCTGAATAGTTTGGTTTCTGAGCAGTTCCGGTCGCCAACTTATCGCGTTTCTCAAGTAAATTTGCAGAAACTATTCGAATAAATATACAGATAAAAAAATAAAACAGTCTCTGAGCTGTCTGGCGTATACAAGAAATATAAAAAAAAACCTGCCAATTTATGCGCATTTTTGCATACTACGTCAAAGTGGGAAATATTTATGAAGCAACATTTTAATGAACCCGCTGCGAACTGCAAACTATTTTACGTAATGTGCGAAAAATGTTGTAAAAGAGCAGTAAGACAAGCGAAAAAGAAATGGCAAAAACTTTTTGCCCAAGGGTAGAATGCAATCTTCGAGGAAATAAAGAAAAGTCGAGAACAATTTTGGGAGAGTGGCGACCGTGAAAATTCTTAATTTTAGACAAGAACACTTGGCTTTTATCTCTTACAAAAATATTTGCGAATGGTGTGTAGTGCATATTTGTAAGTGGCGTGGCGCGCAAAAAGTGAAAACAAAGTTGGACAAGAAAAAAGCAAAAAAAAAAAAATGCAAAAATATACATTTTAATTTTAATTTAATTTAAATTCGAGTGTGGGCGATCTTTTGCGCTAATTGAAGCGAATTTACTTATTATACCCGTCTGGCGGCTGCCTTTTGTTAATTTGAGTTTCGATTACGCTTTTCTTAATCTGCTGTCAGCATGAAAAACGTTTGTTAAAAATAAAATGCCCGCAAGATCATGACGAATACTAATAACGCGTATACAAAATACAAAATCGCAACGTTGCACTGTTGACGTAGGCTGCGCACCTGTGTGCGTTTACCCTTTGGCAGTGTGCGTGCGTGTGAGAGCGGGGTTCATTCGGCACGTGAGTTCGATTGTTAAGAGAGCGGCTCTGGCCCCAACCAGGGCTTAAGAGAGTCTGTGCTGCGATCTCGATCTCTTCGCTTTCGCCTTCGCCTCGCAGGCCCCCAAAAATATGTGTCATTTGCCCAACCGCCCACTCAGGCGGCGGCCTTCAAGGTCAATGGCAACGTTTAGCGCCTTTCGCGCAAGAATTTGCATATAAACACTGGCGTTGCAATTGCGTTTCAGACTGGCGAAAAGCGCAGCACGTTCATTAACCAAAAATGGATAACTGAACAGGCGACACGCGGAGAAATGCTATTAGTTTAGGCCATTAAAAGTATACTATTTGGAGAGGGAAATGCACACACTTCGAATATATAGACATTTTCAGACATATGTATGTACATACATATGTATGTTTATCATAGTATCAATGCTGCAACAAGTAATTTCTATCACTTATGTTTGAACTTGCTGAATTATAGAGCTGATAGTAAACATATATTTAAGATGTTTATTTTAACAAAGGTTAAAGAATAATTTTTAAAATATTTATTCGCAAAAATTACAGAATATATGTAAATATTAGAAATTTAGAAAAAACAGAATATTGAAATATTTTGAGCGGTGTTGCTGCAATTCAACTTTCGGGTGGGAGGCCACGCCCCCACACACATGAATTAGACCTGGCGTTATGTCACGCCTGCTGATATTTGCACGGAATTCCGAAAACAGAATAGAATTGCAGAGCATACACAACAAATTTATATAGATGGAAAGGCAAGAGCAGGGAGTGTTGTTGGTGGAAAAGCGTTGGCAAGAAAAGCGGAGACGAATCGTCGACGTCATGGCGCCCACACATTTTCCAGGGCATCACATGACGCAAAGTGAAAAGTCAACATAAATACAAATAGAACGGGCAAAATTTGACAAAGCCAAAAAATGAAAATATTTCCCTTTTTTTTCCGCGATGCGGTCATTAATCAGCTAATAAGTATATGCGCAAAGAAAAGTGTGTGGAAAATTTTTGAAATACGTTTCGGACGTATATTTTTTAGCCAACTGCCGCATGCCAAATATAAAAGATCATAAATAAATTCCACGTTGCCGCGAAAACCAGCCGCACACACAAGTTTGCGTGAAAAGTAAATAAAAACAACTATGTACATACATACATATGTATTGCGGAAAAACAGCGCCTCCACTGTGGCTGCAAAGTTGGTCACATGTGGAAATCAAGGACAACCGGCCACAGAAAGTGGGTGTGTTTGGGTGCTCAGGGGGCTCGAGCGTTATCTAAAACCCAACCCATTAATTTAGACGATTTGAGGCAGACGAGAATCGCTGATATAGTGCACTTATCTATAGCTTTTCGAGTATAAAACTCTGTCTACACTAAATTATTGCGATTTGCCCCTTTTTTCAGACATTAGGCCATTCCAGTTAATGCATAATTATACTCTAGATTGTTCCAGTATATCAGTAGTCAATTACAAACCATATTATAAAAGCAATATAACTGTGCCAGACATCAGACCAATCAGAACTGCTGATAAATGCATTTGATTAAAAAGTGAAGAGCATACGTATATTTAAATAGCCTTGTATAATATTTTAACGATCTGAAATCCTCTATTTTCTTGCAGCAAAGACAAAAATCAAGTCAACCAAGAGAAGAAGACATTGTGTGTATGTGATCGATTGGAAGACACCAAAACAAGTGAAAATTTGACGCGAAAACAAACTTTTCGAGGAAAACTTACAAGTTCAAGTTCACCTACAAAGCTATAGAGCTGATAAGATGAGTGGACGCGACAACAGAGGAGCCGGCGGCGGAGGCGGCGGTCATCAACCGCTGAGCAACGCCATGGGCAAGCTCAAGGAAAAACTAACCCGAGTAGGTGTAAGTATCCCATGGAAAATAATATTGGGGTAGTCGACAAGCCTGAAGCCCAGATCCACTTCATTGGATAGGCATTATTAGATTTCTTATATGTAATCTGAAGATTGGGATTAATCTTATATTTGAAAATATTTTTAAAATATTTTACATTATAGAATTTTTAGATGAAACCTTTGACATATAAACTATTAACAATAAATGGTTTTTAGCACTTCGTTAAACTGATAATTAGCCTATAAAAAACTTTAATAAAAACTATCAGTAAAATGTGTGAAGAGCATTATATTATATTAGCCATTAAAGTTTGCTATGAGTATAGGGCCATTAAAAACATCACAAGGATCCAAAAACAACATTTTTAAAGAACAGCATCAAGTACGCACATGACCTGATAATGCTGGACCTCTTGCAACCTTTGGCGATTGGTGGTGTTCAAGAACGCCAATCACACACTCGCGACTTAATCGCAAAGATTTCGGGCGGTTTGGAGCGGTTTTTTGATGGAGAGGCTTCTGATGGGGAGGCTTCATAAATATGCCATGCTTATAATTCAATTTAATTAATTCGCGACTGTCTCTCGTTTCGAATCTATTCGATCCACACAGGACGAGCTGGGCTATCATCGCGTGGAGAGTAATTTGTCCACATCGAACACAGCGACCAGCTTGGACACAATTCTGCCAGAGGATCCGTTCCTATTTCCCCAAGTGTCACCGCAAAGGCATCCACAGACCGTAAGGACACAGCACTTGCTGGAGGACGAGCCACCGCTATCGTTTCGCCCACTTTTGGAGGACGACGACATCAACGAACCACCTACACAGCAACAAAAGAGGACTCCCCTGCGCGCCAGTGGTAGTTTGGAGTTGACCCCCTTGCCCCCACCGCCCACATCCTTGGAGATCCGCGAACATCGCGATCGCCAACAGAGAGGTGCCCAGGGTGACGAGCTGCAGCGCAGCAAGCAGAGCTTGAAAGGATCACGCGTGTCCTTCGAGCGCCGGGATACCGGAAACAGCAATACCAACAGTAACAAAGCGGCCGAGAGCAGCGACGAGGACAGTTTCGAGGAGAAGCGAACTGGATTCCAGCAGCAGAAGGCGACCAGCGTCGATCACAAGGGCATCTTGAAGGACCTGAAGCACATTTTGGCCAACGACAATCGCCGACAGTTTCAGGCCAAGAAGCACGTCTCCCTGGACGTGAAGGGCACACGCTTTCTGCAGGATCTACTGAAGGAGTCGTCGTCGGAAGAGGAGTTCCACAAGACACGACGGGAGTTCCAAGGACGCAAGCACCAGAGCTTGGATCCACGTGTAACATTCAAGCTTGATAAGGTCCTTCAGGGATCAAGTACCGACAGTGACGAAGAGGGCGAGGATGCCGAGCACAAACGCCTGATCCACCGACCCAAGGACATTACCAAGCCGGTGATCATCGATCTCAAGGATCTGGAAAGCGAGAGCGACGAGGACTTCCTCACTTCGCGTCAGCACTTCCAACAGCAGCGTTCCATCAGCACAGATTCCCGCAAAAGGTGAGTGTCTATATGGTAAATAATCAAAAATAGCAAGCAAATTGGGTAAAAAACCCGAGAGAGTTCATAGCCAGGGGTTATCTGCAGTACGCTTTTGTGTCTCTGGACTTTGTAGTATAGGTAAAATTATATGGAATTACCATTAATGCAAGGAAGCGGATGGTAACTTGTATGAACTTGGAAAACAACCTATGCGCTTTTATAGACAGTTGTGATAAATTGATCGTTAAACAAACATTTCTTGGAACTGATAAGTTCAGTGAAAGGGTGTCACTCAATACCAAGAAAGATCACAAAACGCGATTGGCTTTTTGTTGTTTTTCAAAAGTAATTCAGTTAACAAAATAGTTTCAGATTAAACACACTAATCACAGACTTGAGCCTTAATGAGGTTAACTTTGAAATTACTGATGCTTATTTGTTTATGCATATTTGACTTTAAGAGCCCCATATATGTAAATAAGATGGAAAAGTAAGCCACTCCAAAATACACGCGTAGTAAATGATGAACAATTCGAGTAATTGAATAGCAAGCTCTTTGCATGCCTAAGATTGCTTTCAAGCTATTTGCGCACTTTCGTTGATTATTTAATCCAAGTGGCATACAAATTGGGACTATACTGAGCGATCTCATAGTATCTTCGCCTCGGGCTAATCCGCCGTACACGCGCCTACGCAATGAGCCACACTTTAATAGACTACTGTTAGCAAAGGCAACCTTCCAAATACACAACCGACTGACACGCAGTTTTGCAACCTTCTTCACCTCCTCCCGCAGCCGTCGACTTTACGAGATGGACGAGATGGGCAACAAACGCGGCGAGAACATCCGTCATGCGGTGCCCTTCGTGCGCCAGATAACCGAGGATGGCAAGCCCAAGCTGGAGGTCTACCGCCCCACCACGAATCCCATATTCATTTGGACACAGGTGGGTCACACATGCGTGCACTTAGCGAAAAATCATTATCAACCCTTAATTCATCCTGTTCATTTTGGGCTTAAGCAAGAACTCCTTTCTAATTTAAAAATATTTAAAAACTTGAGCGATCATAGTTCTTCAATGTTTATAAAGTCTAAGCATCCGAAAAATCCGAACTCGGAGTTCAACAGTAGATTTGCTCAAAATTCTCCGAGTGTAATTAAACTTAGATTTGCTCCAAATTTTCCGAGTGTAATTAAACGTAGACTTGCTTCAAATTCTCCGAGTGTAATTAAACTTAGATTTCCTCCAAATTTTCCGAGTGTAATTAAACGAAAATTTGCTCCAAATTTTCCGAGTGTAATTAAACGTAGATTTGCTCACAATTTTCCGAGTCTAATTAAACGTAGATTTGCTTTAAATTTTTCGAGTGTAATTAAACGTAGATTAGCTTCAAATTCTCCGAGTGTAATTAAACGTAGATATGCTCCAAATTCTCCGAGTGTAATTAAACGTAGATTTGCTCCAAATTCTCCGAGTGTAATTAAACGTAGATTTGCTTCAAATTTTCCGAGTGTAATTAAACGTAGATTTGCACCAAATTCTCCGAGTGTAATTAAACGTATATATGCTCCAAATTCTCCGAGTGTAATTAAACGTAGATTTGCTTCAAATTTTCCGAGTGTAATTAAACGTAGATTTGCTCCAAATTCTCCGAGTGTAATTAAACGTAGATTTGCTCCAAATTCTCCGAGTGTAATTAAACGTAGATTTGCTCCAAATTCTCCGAGTGTAGTCCTTCGAAGCCGCGCACAGTGAAACCCAGGGGCGGTGGAGGACACGTATTGTCCGCTCGTTAAGCTCGTTGGCGCCTCCCGGGCCCCAAGATTATGAATGGCACTAATGCGACAATAAAGCACTCGTTGAGCAATTTACGGGGCCTCCAGATTGAGCTGCCGGTGTGTGGGCCATTTGAGCTATTTTCGCACGCTGCGTTTGAGTCTGAGACGCTCTTGCCTTAATTGAAATTAACGCATTTAGTTATGGCCGTACTAAAAATATCGCTAGCTGCCTGATAAATGCGTGGATCGGATCCAAATAGATTGTGTGTTGAGCAGAGGTAAACTCTGACAGCTGACCGAACGCTGACCCTGCAACTTCGTTGTCGATGTTTTGGCAGTTGCAGTTTGCATTCGAGCTGGCGACGTTCGCTGAAAACAGCCTGAAACCGCTTTTCAAAATCGGCATAGCGCCTTTTCTTTGTCTTTGCCATTCGAAAACAAACTGATAAGCTTGGTGTCTTGATCAAACGCTTGCGAACAGAATAATCTCTGCCGCTCACATAAGCGATATCGATCCGATCAGCACTCGTTGGCTTCGTGTACGTGCCTGAGCCCCATCAAATCACAGGCACAAACTATTCTCGAATATTGAAAACTAGTGAAAATGCAACTGCCGCTGCACTCGGGCAAAATTACAAGTTTCAGTTGAGTTTTGACGTGCGAACACTCCGAAAGTATTCCCATTCCAAGGAGCAAAGTGAAAGGCAGGAAGCTAAAGCTGTATTAGCTACATTCGCAGCCTCGTTGCCAGCCCAAAAAAAACGATTTCAGTTCGTGATTCAGCTAAAAAAGATACATCTCCGCAATGAAGATCCTCATGCGAGCGGACACCCATGTGTCCTTTTCCGTGCCAGTTGAGGAGCCCAAGGCCATTTGTACCTTATCCCAGGTGCCTGCATTGCATCATTGCATCAAAATACTGTTGAAAACTATAAGCTTTACCAATTTGAAATCGTATTTCTTCCTATTTCCAGGTCATAGCTGCTCTGAGCGTCTCGCTGGGTTCCCTAGTGGTTGGATTTGTCAGCGCCTATACGTCCCCCGCTCTTGTGTCGATGTCCGATCCGAATATCACCTCATTTACGGTCACCAAAGATGCTGTAAGTACTAGAAAAACGTATTTCGTCAAAGTTAAGTGAGCTCTTTGTTCGCATCTCACACAAATTTGTCAGCTAGACGTAATCCTCAGGAAATCCAATATTTTAACCTAACATAGCTAACAATTGAAATCTATCTAATTTCAGGGTTCCTGGGTTGGTGGCATCATGCCGCTGGCTGGATTGGTAGGTGGCGTGGCCGGAGGACCCTTGATCGAATATATGGGCAGGCGCAACACCATTTTGGCCACCGCGGTGCCCTTCATCGTCTCATCGCTGCTGATTGCCTGTGCTGTGAATGTGGCCATGGTTCTGTGCGGTCGATTCCTGGCTGGATTCTGCGTCGGCATTGCCTCTTTATCCCTACCCGTCTATCTGGGTGAGACAGTGCAGCCGGAGGTGCGAGGCACTTTGGGTTTGCTGCCCACGGCCTTTGGTAACATTGGCATCTTGGTCTGCTTTGTGGCTGGATCCTTTATGAACTGGTCGATGCTTGCCTTCCTGGGAGCAGCTCTGCCCGTTCCTTTCCTGATTTTGATGTTCCTGATCCCGGAAACACCGCGCTGGTATGTGAGCCGTGGTCGCGAGGAGCGCGCCAGAAAGGCTTTGACCTGGCTGCGTGGCAAGGAGGCGGATGTGGAGCCCGAGCTGAAGGGTTTGATGCGATCCCAGGCCGATGCCGATCGTCAGGTCACGCAGAATACTATGCTGGAGCTGCTGAAGCGCAACAATCTGAAGCCATTGTCCATTTCGTTGGGTCTGATGTTCTTCCAGCAGTTCAGCGGTATCAATGCGGTTATCTTCTACACGGTGCAGATCTTTAAGGATGCAGGTTCCACCATCGATGGCAATGTCTGCACAATCATTGTGGGTGTGGTTAACTTTGTGGCCACGTTTATTGGCATCCTTCTAATTGATCGGGCGGGCAGAAAGGTGGGTTTAAAGCTGCATATAAATGAAAGTCCTTGTTTACTAAATGCAATTCCGTTTTTTTTTTTTTAGATTCTTCTGTATGCATCCGACATCGCAATGGTCCTGACCCTGTTCGTTTTGGGCGGCTTCTTCTACTGCAAGGCCCATGGTCCAGATGTTTCCCATTTGGGTTGGCTGCCACTCACATGCTTTGTCGTCTACATTCTGGGATTCTCCGTGGGCTTCGGACCCATTCCCTGGCTGATGATGGGCGAGATTCTGCCGGCCAAGATTCGCGGAGCTGCGGCTTCGGTGGCCACGTCTTTCAACTGGACCTGCACGTTTGTGGTGACCAAGACCTTCCAGGACCTCGTTGGTGCGTAGTGCAAGCTTTGAGCTAACTAAAAAGAGCGGTTTAATAATTTTGAATATTTTTTTTGTGCAGGTTCTTTGGGCGCCCATGGAGCCTTCTGGCTATTCGGCGCCATCTGCTTCGTGGGTCTGTTCTTTGTGATATTATACGTGCCCGAAACGCAGGGCAAGACGCTGGAGGATATCGAGCGAAAAATGATGGGTCGTGTGCGCCGCATGTCCTCGGTGGCCAACATCAAGCCATTGTCCTTCAACATGTAAACGGCGTGTTGCCAAGGATCTGAATATGCGATCAAACCAAATACTAGACTAGTGCCTTTAGTGCTTAAGAGACGTGTGTAAAACGCAATCGGTGCGGTTATCCTGAGACGTGAAGACGTGAAGTCTATGATCCCATCCAGGCGCTCTGATATTGTTAGTCCTAGCTAACTTGTAATGCTTAGCAAAAGAATTTCCTTTCTACACGCATAATTGTTATAATTATTTAAAATCATAAAAACTAGTTTTATTATGTAAATTATGATTTCTAGCAGTAATTTGTTGACATTTTAATGAATGTTGCGTGAATTTATCGGTGTAAAAAATGACATGAATCGTAGTTAGTTGTAGAGCAAAATGCAAGCAAAAGCAAAACAAACCAAAATCTCCCTGGAAAAATACACCAATTGGCTATATATCGAATATATATTGTACTTTACCTACGCTGTAAGTGTATCTATATGTAGACTAATTTAAAATACAAATCAAACCAAATCCAAGTTACGTTTACTTTCGTTGGAATATCGCTTTGCATACGACCTTGACAATGCAGTTTTAAGTTGCAGCAATGTCACCGCCTCAGATACGTGAGTTTCATTCCGAATGTGTCCTCGTTAAATATATACATACATACATATTTATTTATATATACATTTGTGAGTGTCTAAATGACCAATCGCGGCTAGATGGCCATTCCGGAGGCACATGAAATGCTAAAATAGTAACGCTTGAGTTCGATCTTGCCCTGGCAATTATCGCAAAAATCTAGCTGCTGCCGACGCTTGACCGAATAGCCTCGATAAGGAGGAGCATTACATGGACCTCGCATTGCATCTGTTTGGGTTCGCATCTTATCGGTCGGCTATTAAGCGAATAAACAATTGCGAAAGAAGCATCCGTGCAATGGCTGGGCGATTATGTGTTCATCATTCTAGTTTGTTTATTGTTTACTTGTGCGTGATATTATTGGTATTTGCACTTATTCATGCTTAGTCCTGTCATGAATTGGGTCATTTGATCATTCATTTTCCATCGTAGTGTTCAATGACTCTCAGTGACGCAGAGAAAGTGCATAATAGATGCTGATGATTTAGAAAAAATATTAGTTGCTAAACTGTTTCACATGTTCATTATGTAACAATCAAAATCTAACTGCTATTCAACTAATTCTTATACCTATTCTAAATCCATTTAGGCATATGCTTTGAAAGATTGACAGTAATGCGTACAAGAACGTTGTCCTACAATTTCTGACCTTTCTTCGTGACAAGTAATATATTTTCATATCAAGCTACAGCTTATCTGGTGGGGCAGTGAGGACGGAACGAATGTAATTACTTTTACAGGCACTTCTAATATTTATTCTCGTTATGTTGGAGAGGTGAGAGGTTTACCGAGATCCCACGATCCAAATACGACGAGCTTACGCTGGCAACTTGGTGCTCCCTCGGCCCTAGTTCTTATCCAGGACACGACACTAATACTACTATTATTGTTATTATTATTCAGTATTAGAGATTTGAAAGCAGCAGTATTAGCTTACCCATGACTTGAACACGACAAATGGCACAGATATCGCATTCCACGTCCCAACTCCACATTGCAACTGCATTCCATTTCTTAAGGGTGAACATCTTTTCCGGTTTGCCCGCATCTCCGTCGTCTGTGGGCCTATCCACTGAGTTTTCCGGATCATCAGCCATGTCGAATATTATCGGCAACTGGCCAATCAAATAGTTTAATCAGATTCGCTTTTCCTCTTTTTTATATAGGAGAGGACTATCACAGTTTAGCTTCTTGTGTGTATCCTCCTGTATTGAAGATTTAAATTAATTAGCATTCAAAATTTGTTTTCAATATCTATCTATAAAATGTATTTAGATTTTTATCACTTTCCCTATGGTTTTAAATACTCTCTTTGTTTTGATTTGGTTAAAACGTTTAAGAAATAATGACACTTTTTTATTATTTTTTAACTCTTTGGATTTGAATGTACTTCAAATGATCTACAAATGTTTTTAACCGGACCATTAGTCTCTTAATTATTGATCTTTAGCAAATGTGGTTTAGCCATGTCCGTATGTCAGTTCTTATCTAAGGATTATTATTATATATTATGTTTATCATACAATTATTTGATTATATTATATTAAAATGTTTCATATTATACAAATAAGGATGGCTAGTGACGTCAGTTATGTTTATGTTCTGAAAATGAGCAACAGGTGCCGCTTTCTCCAACAGGTGGCGCTTATTCCATACAAAAATGTATATTGCTATTAGTTAGCAGAGTAACGGGTATCTCATAGTCGAGGCACTCGACTAAGCGCGTTCTTCTTTGTTTTTTTTTTTAACAATAGTGTTAACTGAGGAAAAGGAGAGTAGATTATATACCCTTCTAATGATTCCTGTCTAAAATCGGCAATTATTTCGCAGCAAACGGCTGCCACGAATTTTAATGGTTTGCTGAACTTGCCAAAAAAAAGGTTACTTCTTCCTCCGAGAACAAAGAAATGGTGTTCTTAGTTTGAAACGATGAAAAGATGTTATCACAACTTTCTTTAAGGCGGTAAACTTAAACCTGCTTGTCGTTTCACTTGCTGCAGATGATAGGAGACCGCCGGCTTGACTTACCACCAAATTAAAAGGCGAAATAAATGAATGTAAACAATAGCAAGCCAACAGGCAGTGTGGCCACACCAAAACAAGCGCAAAAACTATCTTCAGTGCTGCCACAGCCGTTCACTGGAAATATGAACTTCATATATACTACCACACTTAGCGATGACACTGCACCGATAGTTGCGCTCTTTTATATCGATAAGGCGGTTAGTTTGCTTTTGCGATTTGGTTTTCGGTTTTTTTCAACTTGAGTTCAATTCATTTTTAGCCTTCGACGAGCGCGGAACGTTTGCGGCAGTTAGCAGTTTCAGTTTTTGGTGAAAAATAAAACGGTTGGTTTCCAATGCACTAACAAATTTGACAACACAAATTATTTGTGGTTTCCGGTGATTACTTTGAAACGAAAAAACCTTCGAACGACAAAAGCTGACCGTGAATATTCAGCAACCTGATTCCGATTCCGATTCCGTTGCCAGCCAGAACGCGCCTCGCATAAGTAATTATGTAATTTCCATGCCGCACAGCCGGAACCCCAACAGTTCTGCCTTATTATTCGCTCATCGTAAACTGAAATTGAAATAGATAATAACAAATGACCCATTATCACTATCAGCACAAATGGCGCATCCGCGACAATCAAAGATAAACATCCGTATCAATGCGATCCGATGCCAAATATGCGATAAGCCAAATATGTGATAAGGGGAGTGGTAATACTAAATAAATGTACAATAATTAGTTGTTACACATTATTGATTTATTTTAAATATTCTTCAAATAGCAAATATAAGAATCTACATTAGGCTTTCGAAATGGTGATAATAATGGTGGTAAATATCACCAGTGAATAATAAAAAATGTGTAATTCAATACAATACAAGCCATTGTGAATATTACAAATAATGACAAAACACAGAAAATTTAAACAGCTAAAGGTCACTCCGCAAACGTAAACATAAATAAGTGTGAAAAGCGGTACGGATAAATATCAATAATTGCAAAATAAAACCCTTTAACTCGAGTTGAACGCCCCTTTTAACCGGAATAAAGAAGCAGCAGCTGAAGGAGAAACAGGCCAACAGCAATTTTAATTTAATTAAATTTCGTTGTTTTCTGTGTGCGTGTGTGTTGCACTTGTTGTTGTTGCTTTTGCTGGATAATCTTCGTAATGCTTCCACCCACACCGCCGAAAGAGATAGCAATAGCGCAATTGACTTTGCCATAAATGATTTGGTTTTTTTTTTCAGTTTTTTCTGTTTTTTGCTTTTCGTTTTTTAATGCTTTTCTGTTTGTTTGTTGCTCGACGAGCAGCGAAATACGTTGGCAATTAGTGGAACGACAAATGTTTATTGACAAAGGCGTTGGACACTTTGATTTGCCGGGTCTATTCGGGGAAATTATTTACGATTTTTATGCAAAGATTAATAATATATGTACATACGTACATACTCGTATGTTCATATGGGGGTGCTGTATCTCAAAGATCTGGATGGGAAATGTGACACTTTGTGGGTGTATCGAATCATTTAAGCTGGAACTCTAGTCATAAAACAAATGAAATCTTAAAGGTCAGTTTGGTTTTCGTTATAAGAAATATCAATACATTTCGTACAGTTCGTAAATAAATTTCAGAATAGAACAAAAAAATTGTATAAATAAATAATAAATATAAATAATTTCATTTAAAAAGTAGCTTTATGTTATGCATAAAAACCACAACATTTCCTCAATTGCGACACCCATTTCCAAAGTACATACTCGTATCTGTAGAAATGTTTTAGGGATGTAGAACAAGATCGGATCAAAGTCTCTAGAAGTAAATGCAATTAACTGGCGAAAAGCAGCTGTAGCCCCTCGTCCCTCCCACCTTTGGGCCCATGAAAACTTGGCTTTAACGCTGTTCACGTTCGATTTGAATGACGCACATTGGTGGCTGAATGGGTGAAAAAGTGAAAAAAGTGCAAAATCAACAATTAATGAACTGAACAATGTTTGCCACCTGTAACGACGCCTGAGGGTGGTGTAAATTTCCAATTGCAAACGATGTCAAACAGAGGCGTTTTAACGTCTGCTAATTTCCCATTTCCATTCGAGCTGAGTGACCACAAAAATAAGCACAAAACACAACAAAAAACAGAGATATAATAATAATAGTACAGCAAAAGCAGTAAAACCGCAAGATTGCGGCTCCAATAAATGACAGTATTTTGAAGCAGTTTATGTGTCGTTTATGATATAGTATTACTATGCGCTGTCATTGCTGTCCGGCGATCAGATATGCAATTAAATGTAAAAATGGCAATTTAATGAACTCAAATTTGATTAACCAATCGGCAGTCGAAAGTCAAATTGCTCCAAATCGCTTGTCATGCGCTCCGAATTCGCCTCAAAAGCGAGCTAAAAAATACAAAAAGATATACGAAATTCCAATCTGAGTCTGCGTAACTGTCAAATGTTGTAAAAAATCAATAACACAAATGTTAACATGCCCACAATGCTAAAAACGCAGCAAAACGCACAAAAAACGAGTCGAGCGGCCAATAAAGTTGGCAAAAAACAAAAAATGAAATGAAATCAAACGAATGCTTTAAAGGCAACTCGGTTTGGGCCAATCCAAGACCGAGATAAAGCATTTGACACTTTTGGCTAATAAAAGTTGCTAATGAGTGCGAGCAACTCGCCGACTCCGAGATGTTGATTTAGTTATATTTTTTTTGTGGCCAACCCGGCCAATCGCAGAGCATTAACAATTGGGTGTTGTGCATAAATAAATAACAGCTTGTGTAATCCAATTAATTTGCAATACTTACGTGGAATCGTTGAGCGAGAACTTGTTAAATGGATGAGCTATACACAAAAGTTGAGATCAGGCATATCAAGAATTAAATTAAATCGAATAAAAGTTAAGTAAAGCTTCACCCAGAAATTATAAATATAAATAAAGATAGATATCCAAAGAAACAAATGTACAAAAGTTGAGATCAGGCATATCAAGAATTAAATGAAATAGGAATAAAAGTTAAGAAAAGCGTCACCTAGAAATTATAAATATAAATAAAGATAGATATCCGCAGATTTTACGAGTAAAAATAAGTATAATCTTGCGTTTTGTATATTTCAAGATTTGGTTTTAAGCTTCTTATTCCAAAGTTGTCAATTTATTTAAAAAATACCTTTTTAATTAATTATTGTTTTTCATGTTATGCCCTTCATCTTTTAGAAGTTTAGTTGGAGACTCAAGATTTTCTTTCCGAATTCTCGCTTTTCCGTAAACTTTCTCTGAAATTAAAGCTGAATGGAGAGCTGCTTATTCCTTTTCTGATTAAATATTAGCTATTTATTGATACATCAGTAACAGACATAATGCTTTAATTAACTCGAACTGCTACCTTTCGGTACCTTTTGAGTTTGCGACTCCTTTAATGAGCAGCGAAATCGGCGATTGCAGTCATGAACATCGAACATCGACATCCCCATTCATAGAACTGCGTTTTGCTTGTCCATTGAAACTTGGCTAAAATGAAGTGCGCTCATAAATATTTATTAGGCATTGCTAAACTGGGCACTAAGTAGTCGGTAATTTAAGCAGACATGAAAATTGTTTAGGCCAGGTCCACAGACACACACATACTTATCCGATTTGGATGCTGAATGAAGAGTGTAAATTGCAGCCATTTTGGCGAAAGAAATGAGTGGCGTTCGACTGGCGAGCTCCACTGCAACTTCACTTTAAAGAGGAGTATATAGTGGAGTACACGGATTGCGGCCAAATCGAACACGAACTTAAGCGCCACGAACTGGGGACAACATTAATTTATGTTCGGCAAACATTTTGCCTGCCATTTAGGCGACAAAGACAAAGTAGCCTTGCCTGCAAGCGCCAAGATTCCCCCCCCAAGATTACCACCTCCCACCCCCCCAATTGTGCCCCCAATTCAATTTGTGTTCGAGGCGAAACGTGTCAGGATTATTAATTAGCCAACATTGCAGGCAAAGCCTGTAAAACATCGCGCCACATTCCCCAAAAGTGGAGATGGGGATGCAATTGGGGGCATCTCGCCGAGCTGTCGATGATCTCAGCTGTGGGAATGCCTCTTACGCTTGGGTTAGGTCAACAAAAAAAATGGCAAAAGGCCAGCTAGCGTTATGGGAATTACCACAGTTAATAGAACGTAATTATAGAATATTTTTATGATCGCTTTTATACGAGTAAGGTGCAACAAACTCCTTAAAAAACACAGGTGAAATTATTTCCAGCGAGTTCTTATTCTAGAACTAATTAAAAAACCTAAGCAGTGTTTTTATTCTAGAACTAATTAAAACCTAAGCAGTGTTTTTATTCTAGAACTAATTAAAACCTAAGCAGAATACTAAAGAATACTAGAATACTAAATATTTAAAATAACATAGCAAATATTTAAAAAGCGCACATCAAAGCATTTAAATAATCATTTATATTTCCACAAAGGAAGAAGAAAATATATGTTTTGATTTAAACATTTAAGCTAAAACCAAAACCAACCAATCCGAAATACCAACGTACTCGTATCTCCATCTCCTGAAGCCCCGAATGAGTAATTAAATTGTAACTCTAGACTTTTGACCACCCATCGAGTAAAACGTGGCTGAAATCAACGGCTAATTGGCGGCGATTTTCATGCCCATTAAGCGCAAACTGTCTGTCGGCCAGCAGATGGATGGATTATCATACGAGTGTATACGAAAACCGACAACAAATTGCACCAAATAACAAAGCCAAAAATCGACTGCGAACGAGGTTTCATTAGCCGCGCTCGAAGCGTGAAAACGTGATAAAATTTCGGTTTTGGCTTCAACTATCTAACTATCTGGCCATAACTAAATCGCAGTTTGCAGTTCGCAATTTGCGAATTGCGCGCGCAGTTTGGAAATCAGTCATTTACTTGCTTCTCGAGCTTTTGAAAATGTAGTTCTTTTTTTTTTTTTTTGATTTTATTCTCAGGCTCGCTCAATCAGCGGCGACATGAACATAAATTACATTTTATTAAGTGCTAATTTCTGTTTTAATCTCGAAATGGGCAAACATTGGCTCGCTGTTCATTCCGCAGTGGCGATCAGTCAATTTACTTGGCAGCCAGATAGATAAAAGTCAGTTACAGATTGGCGCCTCAGATACAGATACGATTGCCATGGATGGCGATTTGTGACTGCTTTTAATACTTCTGATGGTTCAGAGATGAATGAGTGAAAGGGTTATATGGTTTAACTTATAAATGAAAGTTTCCAACTGGCAAAATAGATTTAAAACTAAAAGCCTAGGATCATTGTTCAACTGTTAGCTTTATAATTAGTACAAATTTGAGCCAAATTCAACTACTTTCCAAATTTATACAATGCCACAACAGCAACACCCAGCAGCATCACCACAAATCCCAAGCTGCCAAAGAGAGCTAGTGATTTGGATGTCGCTCTGATCCCCGAATCTCCCATCCCAATATCCCGCTCCTCCAGAGATACATCCTCTTCACCGGGCATTATTACCCGGAAGGTGAGATGCGACAGTTCCGAGACTTCGGTGCCATTGCCGTGTGAGACATTCCGTCGCCTCCGTTGGCCCACCGATGGCAAACAATCTTGGGCCGTCACCAGGCAATCCTCGCGTTCCAAACAGCCGGTGATGCGCATGGCTATGACCAGAACCTCACCACTTCGCATGCCCGGGAACATGACCGCCTTGAAGTGCAGCCTCTGGCCGAGCGGTGGTTCCGAGATGGGTGGATGGGCGCAGATGGTCTGCATGGCGGGATTTAGACAGCCCCTCGAACTGACCAACTGAACCGTGTTGAGAACCTCTCCTCCCGTTGCAATCCTCTGCAGCTGAACGTCACTGAGTTTGGTGTAGTTCCAGCCTGGAAGAAGGATACAAGGCCTACCTTTCAAGACCATGGTCTTTAAACGTTAGATGACATACCATCTCCGGCCAGAACGTGTGCTCTCAGGAGGAGCTCTTCGCCCAACTGGACGGCGCCGTTGCTTTCCAGGTGACGGGTGTAGCCAGTGCTTCCTTTTCTCAACAGCTCCACGTGGGTGCGGAAGGCGTTTTGATCTCCTCCATGGGCGTAGCTACCTCCACTGCGGGCTTGGCTGAATAAGAGAAAAATAGTTTGTTAATAGAAGTGAAATTTGCAAATTTCCGAAAGGAAAGGGTATCCTACACATCATTGGCCACGCCCATTTTCAGGGCATGCGTTTTCACAGCCACCCGCTCTTGAGCCTTGCAGTGTAGGGTAAGGATCGAATCGCCACTGGTTCTCAATCCTCTGATGGCGGGGAATCGCAGACGCAGGCAAAGATCCTGGCCACAGGTTCTCACACCACAACGCTCGAAATTCTCGCCGGAAATGTCCAAGAGCAGAAAACTTCGAGACAGCCGCAGTTCGCAGCGTTTGTCCAGCTGATCATCGTTGTCCTGGTCCACAGTGGGCACTGCTCCCAAAAAGCTGTCCAACTTGAGAACAGCCCGAAAGTAGCCCGCCGAAAGGCAACGCATGTCCTTCAGCCGGAGTCTTAGGTGATTTTGGTCCTGGTTTCCATCACCGGGTGGCAGGTAAACTGGAGCAGGAGTGGAAGCAGGCTGCTGGGGGAAAACCGGAACAGCCACTGGGGCATGATAGTCGTAGCCTGGCGAGTGTATCGTCTCCACATCCTCTCCAGCATCTTGTACAATGATGGGTCTCGAAGTGGTGGCAGTGGTTGGTGTGGAGGTGGTAATGATGCTGCCTCCAGGTTGCGGATAGTAGTAAGCTGGATAAGTTTCCTCGCTAAGAAAAGCAATGCATGATTAAATTAGCAATACAGCAATATTTTTGAGATTTGGAATGCACCTTGGTTTGGGACTTTCATAGTTGGGCCGCTCATCCACAGCCGGCGGTAGGTAGTGCTGACTCAGAGGTATAAAGTTGCCATGTCCGGCTCCCTGAATCTTTGCACTGCGGTTCTCGATGATCTCCGGCAGACTGAATTCGGTGGTGGCCACAGGAGCCACAGGCGCCACTGGGGCAGGAGCTATGGGAGCAGCAGACGGGGGACCATATAGGTTCGGAGGCGATAGTGCCACCTGGAAAGGCGTTTGGCCATGCAGATGGTTGCCGTAGTGTTCCAATGGCGAAGCAAAGAAGTGCGACACATCCGCGTGGCTCTGGTGGATAGTTAACAATCCAAAAAGGGCTATGATCCGCTTGGTTGACATTTTGACCAATAACTGACTGATTGAATCGCAAGTGATATGGTTTTTATATAAGCTCCAGGTTGCGGCGTTTTGGGCGTGACTACTATGGCCTGGATTCATTTAAGGCCAAATTATTCTGGAGCCTCACACTTTCTCAGCTATCACTTTTGATGGTCGGCTGCCACACGACTTTGTTGTACCCAACTGACTTTCCTTGGTCACGAATGCGTCTTGAGTGGGTCAGGTTATGTAAAGCTAATTGCGAAGTGCTCTTCGGGGAATAAGCAGCCAGTTAGCCATTGATCAGAGTTTGGTTGCAAGTTCCATCTTCGATTCACTTGCCGCACCGGCCAGATTGTCCCACAAATCACTTGCCATTTGACATCTCGCTTGTGGACAACTAATGACAACAGCAGCTTACACAGCAGCATTTTGGCCATATTGCGGATTTCTGATCGCTGTTGGCCAGAAGCCAATCAAACCTAACGAGCCGACAATCTGTCCGTTAATGTGCCCATTTCGGGCAGGCTCAAACAAACAGTCATCGCAGAGCGTCATAATGGAAACTAAGCAGGGAAACATTGTTCTCAAATACATGGTTGCTAAATCACGTCCTTGAAATTAATTCTAAAAAAAATATACTACCTTGATATTAATTATAAAAAAATATACTACCTTTATATTAAATATAAATAAACATACTACCTTGATATTAATTATAAAAAAATATACTACCTTGATATTCATTATAAAAAAATATACTACCTTGATATTAATTATAAAAAAAAATATACTAATTAGAACATTTACTTTTATAATGGTTTGAAGGTGATACTGTATCCATATTTATTCAAACTTGACATCGATTTGACTTTTAAAATTTCATAAAATATCATTAATTGTCTACTGTCTGTCTACTTAAAATTTTTGTAATCATTTATACACGTGGAAAGAGTTCACTTTACTCGTATCTGATTTCAGAGTTCATTTACTAGCTTTTTATGGGCCACATTTATGGGCTTTCAATCAGCTAAACATGACATTTAGCGTAGTGAGCCAATTATTTTTGATGTAAGTTGTAACTGTGGGACTGGTTTCCTTTCAGCTGGTTATGATTCCCCAGCGGAAGAAATTGCCAAATTGAATGCAATTTATTAAACTAACAACACACTCTCTGCACAATCTTCGTGGGGGATCGTTAGAAACTGAAATACTGGATACTCAGACAGCTTGAGTTGATATATGTATGACTTAAGTGTCGCCACCTCTTGCCATACTTATAAGCGATTTCCCTCAGGATCTCGAACGATCTCGGTAGCGAAACATGCCCGGCACCTCGTATCCCACGAATAATGATAATTTCAGCAACGGATTTCCGATGGCCAACACACAAAGTGAGCGCCTGCTGCAGGCACAGAATCGCAGAAAGTTCAGTTTTCCAGCCACACTCCATTCGGCCTCACTTTTGGAGGTGGGTGGTGGGCCCAAGGAGACCACGAGGCGGAGGTTGAGCAATGTCAGCGATGCCGTCACCAGGAAACTCTCCTATACGATTGGCTGGAAGGCGGCACAGATACCGGCGCAGGATATCATATCTCAGGTGAGTTAGTTGCCTATCAAATAGAGCGCATAAGCCCCAAAATAATCCACATCCGAAGGGTCGTTGCCTGTGCGGTCATTACATCAAGAGACGTCTGAGAAGATCCGGTTTGTTCAATAAAAAGCTGGGACTGCAGCGCATACGCAGCATACTGGGCTCCACCTCCATGGGCATTGTGCGAGATGTGTTTCCAGCGGTCCAAGTGGCAAGTGGCAAGCAAACAAAGTGTTTTAATTGTTTTATAATTATTTATAATTTTACAAACCTTACCCACAGCTGGGCGATGAACTGGAGCGCATGCATCCCAGAGTTTACACCGGAGTAGCGCGGCAGATTTGCCGAAATCCGGGTGGTGAGTTCCATACCCCGGATGCAGTGAGCTTGCTTTTGGGCGCCGTGGGCCGGGAGCTCTTTCGGGTGGAGATCACCTGGAGCAAGGTGATCTCATTGTTTGCCATCGCCGGCGGTCTTTCCGTTGACTGTGTACGTCAAGGACATCCGGAATATCTGCCCAAGTTGATGGAGAGCGTTTCGGAGGTGATCGAAGATGAGCTGGTTCCGTGGATCAACGAGAATGGTGGCTGGGTGAGTTACTCCAATCCTTACCTTTGTGTCAAGTGTTCATTGTCACTATTTTTCCGTTTCAGAGCGGCATCAACACACATGTTTTGCCCACAACCAACAGCCTGAATCCTTTAGAGTGGACCACTTTGGTCATAGGCGTAGTGTTTGGCCTGATTCTAGTTTTAATGATTCTGCGATTTATATTTAACGCGATTGTACCAAAAATATACCAACGGTTTACGAATTGACCCTTAAATTTTTTATTTTGTTCGTTCCTAATTCCGCACTTTTTAAAAAGTTGGCAAGTGGCTAGAAAGCTTTTTGATGCTTTTAGCTACAATTTGTTTACGGCTTGAACAGCTTTCTAGTATTACTACTTTAATTAATAAAGCTTTGATAAAAGCTTCGTGAAAAATAAACATACGATGCGGAACTGATAAGGGAAAAATCCCAGACTAGGTACAATTTGCAATGTTCAGTAATCAGTTTATCCTATTTGCATTTACTTTGCTTGGCTTGTCTGGGTTTTGTTTAAATATTTTGTGCATCTCTGAACTGATAAGACTTCAATTTTCACATAGAATAGGTCTTCGGCTTGTTTTATTACAAAATTTAAGTGAAAAATCTTCCACGGACTTATGTAAAAATTCAAATAAATGCAACAGTTATCAATTCATTGGTACACAATCTTTATACTACAACACGTGACAATCTCGCCTTACAACTTTCCGGTTAGTTCGGGCACAGCCTTGAAAAGATCGGCCACGATGCCAATATCGGCGACCTGGAAGATGGGGGCTTCGGGATCCTTGTTGATGGCCACGATCGTCTTGGAGTCCTTCATGCCAGCCAAGTGCTGGATGGCGCCTGAGATTCCAACGGCGATGTACAGCTCGGGGGCCACAATCTTTCCGGTCTGACCGATTTGCAGATCGTTAGGCACAAATCCAGCATCGACGGCAGCACGAGAGGCACCCACAGCAGCTCCAAACTTATCGGCCAGATCGTACAACAGCTTGAAGTTATCTCCGGACTTCAGGCCCCTTCCTCCGGACACAATAACCTTGGCTCCGGCCAGCTCTGGGCGATCGGACTTGGTCAGCTCCTGGGATACAAATTCAGACAGGCTGCTGGCGAAGTCTCCAGCTGGAGCCTGCTCCACAGCACCACTTCCTCCGCTGGTGGCTGCTGGTGGGAAGTTGGTGCTCCTCACAGTAATCACCTTAACGGCATCCTTGGATTTCAGTGTGAGGATGGCATTTCCGGCGTAGATAGTGCGCACAAAGGTGTCCTCCGACTTAACATCGATGATCTCCGAAATGGGCGACACATCCAGTTTGGCCGCCACGCGGGGCAGCACGTTTTTGCCAAAAGCAGAAGCTCCGGCCAGGATGTGGGTGAACTTGAACTGAGATTGGGCGGCCAGGACCAATGGGGTCAGCGATTCAGCGGTGAAACCGTTGAAGGCGGCGTTCTCGGCCACCAGAACCTTGGACACGCCATCCACCTTGGAAAGAGCCTCGGAGGCCTGGAAAATAAGAGTGGTTATGTAAGATTGTCAGCCACAGCGAAAACTTATAATCATTGGAGATGGTTTAGGGTGGTTCGATAATTTTAACTTAAATCATTTGGTTTTTAAATCGTAATTATATTACTGAAATAAAGATTGTGGTCATCCAACAAAATCACTTTTTTAAAACAAACTAAATTACTGTATTAAGTCTTGATTTTAAACAAACTTGCTTGTGCACTTTCTTATTAGACCTAGACCAATCTTCTTTAATTTGTTTGTCAGTTTAAATGTAAAAGAAAATGAACTCCGAATTTAAACGGATTTGCGGCTGACTAGAATAACGTGTACTGTGTGTCTGATAATTAGATCATATAGATTTAACTAAGGTCTATAACAATTCCTGTATCTACACACAGTATTCCAAACAACACCAAAGTATTGTTTTCTATCGAGATATGTTTATATAACCTGTTGCCGGTATGATTGCTGCCTGATCGCAAAGATCTTCAGATGCTGGCTCAGTGAACTTGGCTAGATTATTTTGCGACATTTCGTGACATGCAAGTGAAGCCACCCTAATTTGAGACTTCTTGGGACTTACGGGTCCGCATTTTGTGCCTGCCACCAGAACTGTGACGTCACCACCGATCTTCTTGGCCGCGGATATGGTGTTCAGGGTGATTGGGTTGAGGGCCTCATTGTTGTGCTCGGCGACCACCAAGGTGCTCTTGCATCGCTGCAACTGCAAATGGTTAAATTAATACATTGTTATTTAATTTTTAGCCATCAGCGCCTGCGCCTTTTTTATCTGGTTAATAATTTTGCACTTACGATGCTGCTGCGCATAAGATTACGCGTGTTGCTGGCGAACATTTTGGATGTTGGGTGGTTGAAGGAGCTGTCCACGCGAGGGAAAATTGTTGTTTGATTAATTTAAGTCTATAAATATTTAATTAAAACTTACCTTCGCTACAAAATCACAGAAAGTCCAAAGGTTTCCGCTGATTTACGCGTTTGTCGTTTTTTGGTACCTTTTGCAGATGCACAACAGCTGTTACTTTACATATGTAGTCTGTTATCTATGTGAACTTTTAACAGCAGGCACTTAAGCTCAAAAGTGTGAAAAAACATTCATCCGGAAATATTAAAAATATAAACATACACTTCATTGAATAAATAATTATAATGCGATGCAGTATGAAATAAGAGCATTTAAAATAGGTTATGAATGTTTTTACTTCAGTTACAGAGCGACTGAGTGCGTTTTAACAGTAATCGTGACCAGTCACAGTTTAGCTAACAGTGTCAACACAGCAGCATATGTTTCCCTTGCGTGATCTGGCAACACCTCAATAAGCATTCATCGTTGCAAAACATTCTGAACAATTTTTAACGAAATATCAAAATCTCTGTTTTAAAGTGGGGTGTAAAAGGTTTGGAAAGCAGAGAAAATGAGCAAAGCTATACCAGACAGGTGAGTGCAGCCCAAGGACATTGGGCCGAGGTAATTCCACAGTAATCAGTGTTGTTTACGCTGCTCTCATGCATTTGTTTTTGTGCCAATCGCAGATGGTTGAACTACAAACCGATTGGAGATCGTGTTCCTGGCACTCGCTTCATAGCATTCAAGGTGCCGCTGAATCAGGTGAGTTCACGATGGTTCCCCGCCCGCCCAATGGCGTACCACGTACCATGTCCGAGATCCAAGAAACCAAACCGGTTGACAGGAGAGCCGGCAATTGATGGATGTTGAAAACCCAGGATCTGGACCACCGACTGCGCGGCTCTCTAAAAATATAAATAACAACGGACGACGACGAAATTTGTGCATTGTAATTATGCATAAAAGTGGCAACTGGAACATGGACCCCACATGAATATTAAATTAAATTGTTTTTGCTTAATTAAATAACGCCACGGATCCTTGGCCTTTATTAATTGCCTGCCCTCCGGGCATTTTGCATAAATTGAGCAATCTATAGCCGCCCCATTGTAATGCCCTCGTATATTTGCTCAGCTTCCTTTTTCCTTCTTTTTTGCAGCATGTCAACGCCAGAGTGAATGAGAATCTCCGCCTGGCGCCCGAATCCCTTCTGCAGTCCGTTCCCGATCTGGGTCTCATCATCGATCTGACCAACACGAATCGATACTACCGGCCAAGTGCCCTAACCGACCACGATGTGCGTCACCAGAAGCTGATGATCCCCGGGAAGCAGACGCCTTCGCGGGCTCTTGCCGAAAAGTAATTATAAATTGAAACAACTACTAATAGCCCTATGTATTAGCTTTCGCGTGAAAATTTTGTAATTTTTTGAGTATCCGAAGCTCATCTTTTATAATCCCATTAATATAAGAGCAATACTGTAGAATATTCACGGGTAATTATCATCATTAGTAATTTAAGTTGTGTTTTTACTCCTTATAAAAATGTACATATGTATGTATATTGTTAAATTTCCTTAGGATTATTGTAAGTTGGATTCTTGTACTGCTCTTTTAAATATTTATATATTATATATACTATAATTATGTGTTTTAGCATTCAATATAATATAATATGTTTGCTTTATAAAAGTGATTCTAATAACATTGTATTGAAATTATAATATCTTATTAAAGTAAATTGAAATGGTAACTGGTTACAGCTAAATACCCAAACCAATTTTGGATTCGCCATAGGATATTACCATATTACTATTAACGATCAATATCTTTACCATGTCATTGCAGATTCTGTGGTTTCGTGGCAGACTTCCTTGAGAGCAATGCGGATAATGGTGAGTGCTGACAAATCATCCCACACATCATGATCTCTGAGGCTCAATGCCGTGGGAAACGCTTTCCCGTCAACAATGCAGATTCAGATGCATATCTGTCCACGCAATTAGAGCCGCAAAATATGCAAACAAATCGTATCAAAGGGGGCACCCGCAATTACCACGTATCCTAATCCCTGGCTGCACTGCCTCCAAAGATTCCTATCAGCCGGCAAGCACACAGCAAACATGGCCAATGCGGTGAAATGTGTTCGCGGTGCTCGCAGCCAAGTGCCTGAAAAGAGAAATACTCTATTTAACCCTTTAACAGCCAACTGGCGCACCAATGTGGGCGCGCACACACTCAATCAGTCAGTCAGCCAGCCAGTCAGCCAGTCAGTTTTTTGGCCTTTGAGTTGAGCCCGAGCTTGAGGCTGTCTGCCAGTCGGGAGCCGGGCAAACAAATCACTTACGGAGCACGGAGCTTAGTCATGCCGCGAGTGGGGAAAAGGCATTTCCAATTATGCACAAAGGCATGCGAGGCCATCGGCAAGCATCTTTTCATTTAAATGTGTAAAATTCAAATGCATTCATGCAGAGAAGAAATTCAATTCTTATTATAACTTTACGACTGCCGTAGATACTTTATAATATATTTATATTCGAATTTTAAAAAATACTTCTTAAACTGTGTTCCATTTTCGCTCTGAAGCTCATAGAGTCAAGAGAATTATTGTACTTACTGTATACTCCTATTCTAAGAAAACTCTTAAATTATTAAAACGTCGAACTTAATTATTCATGCATAGTAGAATAAGTTTTTAGGGTATCAAACGTCTGTGTGCTGCACATTCTTTCAAAAAACTGGGCGCGTATAAGACCTATGTTTCGCAGGCACTTTCATGTTGCGCTAATGTATGTGCGAACCAATTTGGCTTACAATATGCAAAAATGTTGGCCAGAATGCCTTCGCAGATTCTGATGCCGTCTAGGGCTTAATTAAAACACGATCTGGCGCCGCGGAAAGTCGCGTGGAGCAAACAATAAATAAATACACGAAGGCTGCCAACATATTTACAACGAAACAGATCAGGAAAATAAGTCAAATCCGAGGTGGTCGCAACTTGTCAACGACCAATGAGGCTAGAAAACAAGGCACAGTCGTTGGCACAGTGGAATCATCTGCAGTTTTACGTTAAATCGGACGTTTCATATTGAACAACACTTTTTTGTAACAATTTTTTATTATAATAATTACATACGTAGTTGTGAACAATAATATTAAGTTTCGTTGAACTTCTTACATGCGTGTATGTCATTAAATATATTAGGTTATTCCCACTGTATTTGGTATATCGACAAGGATGCGCCGTGCGTTCTCGTCATTTAATTTCGTTATTCGTTTTGCCTGTAAGTTGGTAAGTTGGCTTGAAAGCAAACCAAACATGACGTACTGACTGACTGACTGGCAGCTTCGCCCGCTGCCAATGACCAGGGAATCCAGCAACCAGGCCAAAGCCAAACCCCAGGCCCAAGCCGAAACCAAAGCACCCGCACAGTGCACAAAGACAGGCCACCGCGACCTGGTGGGTTGTCCCACCATGCCCCTCTGGAAACCGCTTGCGAATCCCTCCTGCTGACATGTTTTTGTGAAATTTATAGCCAATGTTATTATTGGCAGAGCGCGCTGTTTTCTAGATTTAGCTCAGGTCGCTTCTGCTTTTATGCCAAATTGCCAGGCCGGTTTTCTCTGTTGCGGTCCCGCCGCGTGGGTGTTACCAATTGGGCGTGGAGCGAGATTTGGGAGGCTTGGTGGAGCTCGGTTGGGGGAGAGGGGGAGAGGAGGGACATTCCTGTGGCCGTGTTTGAAATGAAATTTGTAGCAATTTGCAGCAACATGCGGCACTGCAGAAAGGCTGTGGTGCGGCCTCTAAACAGGGAAGAAATATCACCCAACTTGGTTGACTTCGATGCCGAGAAGACTCATTTAACATTTGAAGTATTTAGTACTGAAGCTTATACATGTATATGTATATTTATATAAAATTTGAAAATTATTTTATCCAATTGTAATTCTGTTTTCTTGCAGACAAACTAATTGGAGTCCATTGCACACACGGAGTAAATCGCACTGGATACCTGATCTGCTACTTCATGATCTCCGTAATGAACAAGTCCCCTGAGGAGGCGATAAAAAGTTCGTAGAAACTCTTTCTTTCAATACAGTTTCGTTATATATACACCTATTTCTATATGTGATTTGCAGCCTTTTCTTCGGCCCGCGGTCATGAAATCGAACGACACAATTACTTGAACTCCCTAAGGACACTCCCGAATCAACAGACCAATAGGCAGCGTTCTTCCATAGAGAGATCCTCAGCGAATCGAAGTAAAAAGGACCATAACAATAGGTATGGCTATAGCACAAAACCAGAAGATTGGCGGCAGCAAGTTAGACATTACACAGGGGATGAAGATGTGCATTACAAGTCCCACCACAGTAAGTATACTAATATTAAGCATATGCAGCTTAACTATCGTATGTGCTTAGAGGTGAAAATAAAAATGTTTAATTTTAGGGAACAATTTATGATGTTTTTATTATAAATAATTTTCTTTATTTTACTTCGGTGCCTTTAATAAATTACTACTATAAACCTTACCCTATATTGTAAATCTCTTTTCAGGAGACTTTAACGCCTGTCCATATGGTCGCGGGAAACAGGAATCCTATCAGGACCCCCATGACCATTCAAGAGGCAATCGCTGGAGCCAACAGACTTATTTCCGCAGCTATGAAAGGGATCAGGAGGAATGGCAGGATAGGACTCGAGGGTACCGATCAGGAGAACGCGATCAGCAGAGCTGGAGACGCTATCACCAGGACCATGATCAAAAGTATCAAAGGGACTATTCGAGCAGAAACTACAGCAACAGAAACTTCAGGGAAAGAAACTACAGTGAAAGAAACTACAGCGAAAGAAACTACAGAAATCAGGAGTAGCCGCTTAGTTGCGTTTAATATTTTAAATTTCCAGAAAACCCCCACTTGATAGTAATAAATTTCCAACGGTGTGATGAGCGAATTGTTAATTATTGCTAATTACGTGCAACTACAAGTACGACAATTAAAATTCATTTGAGACCACAAAATGGTAGTTAACAAGCAGTCGGCTCAGATCGTGTGAAGATACAATAAAAGTTGAGAAAAATTTGCATCTCGATAAGCGAGGAGAGCGCGTGAAATTCCAGGAAATTAGTGATCATCATGGCCAGCGGTGCCGGTGGTGCCGGTGGTGCCGGTGGTGCCGGTGGTGCCGTCGGTTCTGCTCCTGTGTCAAAACAAATGTCGAGATTGTCCGGCAAAACGCGTAATAAGCACAGTGGGCTTAGTCGGTGACCGATCGCAAACAAATTGTAGCCATTAAATGGTGGAATTATTTCGTAGTGTATGAAAAACCAATTGAAAGATATAAATAATTGAATTGTAGTTATATCGTTAGCAATATACAGATGTACAATCTGTTACATATACACACAAACACATAATTTTAAGTTATTTAAGTTATACTTGGGATGCTCAACCCATGGTACTGCTTCCTTGAAGTACCTGTCACGTTGACGGCTCCTGATCGGTTCATTATTTCGTCATGGTGGTCAAATGTCAACTTATTAGCATAAATGCCGCTGCTGTCGCCTCCGCCCCATCGCCTCCTTTATGTATTTTAACCCTCGGGTTCCGATATCGGCGCTTTATCTTTGTGCAATCTTATCGCGGCCGCACGATCAACGAGTGTCATTATGGGCCAGGGTCTGGTCGCTCGGACAGCGACAAATCGTTGGCCATTACAATGGCCGTTCTCCTGGTCATTGGGAGAACTGGGAGAGAGGAGGATGAGGATGTGGTGGGTCGGTCGGGGAGGCAAGGATCGAATCGATCGGTCGGTCGGGATGCGATGCGATCTGAGTGCCCGATAAACGCCTGTTGTGTGGCATGTGGCGCAAAAGTTGTTTGTTGCGCTTAATTGGACAGCGTTTCATTTCGCGGCTGCTCGGTTTGCTACCTTTACTTTCTTACTCTTTATTTTTAGCATCTGACTGACCCAAAGACGTGGCCCAATGGCATCCAGCGAAAGTGCCATCAAATGCTCCAGGCGATGTCCGTAGATCTTCATTCGATTAATGTCTGCAGGAGGCTCTTTCTTGGAAATATTTAGAGTTGATTGGGGACAAACGACACAGGATGATGGAGCTTTCAAATGATCGAATTAAAAGAATTGAACAAGGGAATAAAAGCTAGGACTTTGCGGCAAGCTTATCTGGGTTTTAATTTTACAAATCTGCATTGCTTTCAATATGCTTAATAACTTATCGACTGGGTCAACAAATATGTTTATGTCTCAGATATGTGTATATAAAACATTGAAAACTCAACATATCCTATACTTAAGTATGATATATCTATACGACTATATATAAAATATATATATATAAAATATATAAAAAATATATATAAAATATTGAAAGCAAATGCATGCATTCATCAATGCAAAGAGATCTTTGCTTTTTTACTTTAGAATTTTTCTGCTAAACCAGTAACATTCAAAATCAAAGATTAAACTAAAGAAATATAAGGGTTTTCTGTATAGGTTTTATGCCTGTGATTATTATGTGGGTCTTTTGGTCATGCCGACGACGACGTGGACCCAGTGACACACCTCCGCCCCTCTGCTGCCATAAATTGTTGAATCAACCAAAAATGGCCAATTGTCAGTTGCGTGTGCGGCATATTTTTTTTTTATTTTTTTATTTTTTACGCCTTCAACAAGAGCACACATTTTTTTTATATTTCTCGCGTTCGTTTTGTTTAGTTTATGACCGCGAAGGGAAAGACGACTGGAAAGTGTTGCCAATTTCCACCGACTGCAGTCGACTGTGCCGGACTTGTGGCCATTTATCTTAGCATAACTTGAAGCGCGATAATTGCATTCCTCGGACTTGGCCAACATCGTGGAGCGAGGCCACTTTGAAGTTCGATGCGGACAATTAGGCATGGCCCATAAATTGCCATCTCATATGTGGCGATGCGGCGAAAAAAGGAAGCGCGGCATTGATTTAAATAACAGTGTTTAACTTTGCAACCAACTTTGCCATCCCTGGCCATGGTGGATGCTGCTGGCATCAACGACAATTACACCTGGCCATTTCAATTAGCCGGCAAAAAACAAAAGGTGCTACAGAATCCATCCAGTCGATCAGATATTGGTATCAATGACGTCCCAGTCCGAGCTCTCAATTGTTTCCGCTGGCCTTTTGTCTGCTTCCCAGGTGATTTACGGTGTCGCCCTGTCTGGCTGATAAAAGAGTTGGCGGATTGAATTGCCGTTTGGAAAATTGCGTAACAGGTGAGAGAAGTTGGTGCAGTGCTACCAGTATTAAAGTGAGTAAGCTTTAACTAAAAGAAGTCTTGCAATCAGTGAATTTTATATTAGCTATTAGAACTACTATACTATACATATTATACTATACTTATAATTTATATTTATTTTGAACCATTGAAATAGGAACTCACTTTTCCTTCCGCAATATTATTTTTAATTTAACAAAGAGAATCAAAAAATTGTCATGGTTTCAACACATACGCTTAAATAAAATAAAAACAGTTAAATCCCTTTTTACTTACCCTCAATAAAATGTATTTATTTTGAACCATCCATTTCATGGAATATTTGTATAAACTTGTATATAAGTAGATATCGTTAAAATAGGAACTCACTTGCAAAAGTAAATACAAAATTATTGTTAATTTAACAAAAAGAATCAATAACTTTCAACACGCTTAAATAAAATAAAAACAGTTAAATCCCAACTTACTTACTTTTTACTCAATCGAAACGCGATGGCAGGGAACTTCTGCAACACTTGCCATTTATCGCCGTACGCAATCTTAATTAAAAGCCGCCCCCAGATTAAAACAAATGTTTACTTTAAAGCAGATACGAATCGCGCAATCACGAAATCGATTCAGTTCGATTCAGTTCGATTCGATTCGATTCGATTCGATTCGAAGCGCGTTGAAAACACACGAATTGGGCAATTAAAGCGGCTGAAGGGCGAGAGTTTATCGTTGATTTTTGCGATATGGATGCGAGGCACGCACATGACCCTCCCACTCATTAAGAGGAGTCCTACAAACCCGGGATGTACATGGGCTGCTTGGCAACTCCATTGTCTGGAAACTGTGCCACACAGAGAAAACAATGACTCAAGTTTGCGGAAATAATTCCTACTTTTTGAACTCCCATGTACACACGAATTACACATCATTTAAAAATATTAAATATTTATTTGTATCAGTGACTATTTTCTTTTTTAGTTAGTTTACTGTTTCATGTGAATTGATATGGATTACAAATGTTATTCATTACATGTCACAACATGAAATTAGCAAATGCTCCTATGAACTACTAAACTATTTTGCTCAATAATGTCTTTGCCCAAATCACATACAAAGCATTGAAGATAAATATGTATGTTTCAACTCAACTGGATTTTTCTTGAAGTGCAGAGATAGCCCATAATTGGGATGAGCTGACGATGGTGTCCCAGATCGCACGACTTATCTCCAGCTGAAACTCAAACTCCCACTGTGTGCATTCCAGGCCATCCCATTTATCCTTGGCTATTGCAACTCCTCCTTCTTTTGGCCATGGCGCCGAGGCGTAAACTTTATTGTCGCCACATTGCTGCTGCATACTTAATGGCGCCACAGCGACAAAACACACTAAAAAAAGTGCCAGGCGTGGGTGTCAACGAACTTTAAAATCCAAATCGAAAATCCACCCATCCACCGCAGGGGGAGTTGACCCGAAAATTCCATTTTCGGCAAATATTTGCGCAAGTCAGCTCCATTTTTGGACAAGTCACCCCTTACTTCTTGGCCGGATTCTTATTTTTCTGTTATCATTCGGACTGCATACAATGGGCTGTGCAAATTGCTTAGGGACTTGGCTGGCAAATGTTTTGGAAATATCTCAAGTGCTATTTATTTCGAAGGGTTCCAGGCCACAGGGTGGTTTTTGGATACTGCCTCAAGCTGCAAAGAAAATTGCTCAGATAAGCATTGACATAAAAATGTGATCTCAAGTCTTAGACGGTCTTTTTGGTTTCGTGTACCAGGTACTTTGGAGTTTTTTTCGAATATAAATTGCTCATACCCAAAATATTCTTTGAAAGTATTTCTCCAACATAACAGAATGAAATGTGGTCCCATTTTTTCTGTCCTATTTTATTTCCAAAAGAAGTGTATTGATCTTACGTTGTACTATTTTCTGGAGCGTGCTGAATAATTAGTAAATGTTAAACAAATTTAAAAGGTGGATGATCTGTAAATTTAGTGTATCTCAGATTTTTATCTTATATTTTCTTCGGACTTGTTTTTGGTTGATTCATAAAATCAAATCCTTCATATCATTTATATCTACCACCATATTAACATCTATATTTGCAAGTGAAACGTAATTTGCACGCAATAAATTCTGTAATAAAGCTGAGTAAGGCCATTGAATAACCGAGGACTAGCGAAATCGCTGGCATCACGAAGTAATATAGACCCAAAGGCTTCGCCTCCAAGGGCTCCGTAATGGGAAAGTTGAGATATCCCTGGCCCACTGACTCGCGATAGGAATCCGAGGCCATTTTATCTAATATGCCGCTCTCGAATGCATGGAACCAGGCCCTACTGAGGTGATGCTTGAGGAACCACTTTTTGCTCATGGGGAATCCGGCAAAGAGGAAACAAATGTCGATGGGTATGCGACGGAACTTGGGATGCCGTAGGTATTTCTGGGCGTAGATGAACATGTCCATGCGATCTGGAAACAACACATAGGCGTACTTCTGGTCAAAGTTGTTTCGATGTCTGAGTAAGGTTTCCGATGGCACTGTTCTCACAGCGGTCCACAGCGATTTTGGAATGTGATGCTGTTGAAAGATCATACTATCATACGGATCGATGAGGAGCGGAATATTTGATGCAGCCAGTTCCTCGAAGGTTTGTATCTGCTTCTCAAAAGTCTCCGAAATGAGCATGCTCTTCAGCAAACCCAAATACATGGTGGAGTACACAAATCCCGATATGAATAATACTCCAAACAGAATGTAGCGTTCCGTTCCCTTGATCGCCTTCAGGTGAAAGCCATTGAATAAAAGTGAGCTGTACACTTCGAGCAAATTTCCACTAAAGTCCCATTTTCCGCTTCTAAGCCAGTGTATCAGACAAAGAAACAAGGAAATCAGAAACACATAAGTGGCTAAAACAATCCACACTTTGGTGTTGAACGGCGCTGTCAAGTATCTATAGCTATGCAATGGTTTTCCATGAGGTACCACCACATTGGCAGGAGAAATTCTGACCTCTCTGGATATAAAAAACACTTTGGAGTTTTGAACCAAAGCATCGGCGCACATATCCACCGTATTATTCAGAATAAATTGGGTGCAATTTAGTGGTGAATCGTTGGGTGTATGAACTGCCTTGAAAGTAGCGTTTATGTGTTTCATAAAGGCGCGTGCAAATCGCATATAATATCCAGCATATATCGTTTTGCCATTTCTATCTGAATAAATAAAACTTCGGGGAACATTGTTGTACGCAGCCACTCGAACTTGAAAGCCATTAACATTGTGAATTGTGCCGCGAACCTTCATATAGTCTTCAATATTAGTTTCCCTTATCCTCAGACTCGGAAATAGTATTTTGTCATAGGCAAGTCCTGTGCATGTTGAATATATTAAGATCTTGACATATCCCAGCCGCCAAGCATAATTTATAAAGCGCTTCCATTTCTCTTCCTCGATTCGGTTGTCGATCACTAAGAGAAAGTCCACCTGCTGAAAGCTTAGCTCAAGTTTGGCCAACAGTTCATAAGGTGGCTCATTTCCCACTATTATAAAGAGCTTATTGTCGTTTCCCACGTGGTTCCTTAAGCTGGTGATATTGAAGGCTTCCAACGAGCTGTATACGAATCTCGATGTGGGTGCTTCAAAGGGTATTAGGTTGTCAAACTGCTTGCAGAAAATAATATTAGTGGAGATTGTTAGGCGCTCGTTGAGCTCATTTATAATATTAGGCAAACTTTTGCCAGTTATGAAATTTGTATGGGTAATCACAAGATGCATCAGTGCTAGAAATGTTGCAAAGAAAATCATCTGAAATGGAAACAAAATATATTTTAGGGAACTACTAAGCAAATATTATTTTTATTTTATTTTAACAATATTTAAACAAGTCTATATTACTAATTAACAATTATTATAAAAGTGTGGAATACTTTAGGAACTTTTGTGATGGTGTGGTTAGCACCTATATTTGGGTATCTTTAGCTAAGTTATTTTTATTTATAGCGGACAAGGACAGGTAAACACTTTTTGTGAAGACTTTACAACATGAAGAATGTAGAAAAAGCAGACATCACAACATCAATCCGTCACTCAATCAACATCAAGATGACCGCCTCCTGGACAACAACCGGTACTCGTCATCGTCGCCTTCTTGCATCCCAGGAATTCCCTCATGCGCCAGGCCGTCATCTCGATGACAAAACTCACAAGGGCCAGGATGTAGCCGATGGCCAGAGCAATTGCCGGCATGACGAAATAATCCACATCCAGCGGCTGGGCCTCCACATGCTCCGTGATGAGGAAGCTCAGATAGCCCACGCGAACTGCCTCGAAGTCGGCGTCCAAGGCCAGTTTCCTTGTAAGACCACTCTCGAAGGCCCAGTACCAGGCCCGTCCCAAATGGTGCTTCAGAAACCATCTCTTTCGCATCGGAATGCCAGTGTAGAGGAACGAGAAGTCGATGGGGATTCGCAACAGTTTCGGATGCTTCAGGAACTGCTGGGCATAGTCGTATAGCGCCATTCGATCCGAGAACAATATGTACGCGTAATCCTGATCGAACCGATTTCTGTGCTCCAAAAGAGTCTCAAAACTGACCAGCTCCATTATGGGGGCAAGTATCTGGGGCATATTGTATTTGGCAAATAAGAGCTTATCATATGGATCCACCATCAGGGTTATGTTACTCTCCACCAGTGCCTCAAAGGTATCAATTTGCTTCTCAAAAACCTCCGAGATTAGCATACTTTTGAGTAGTCCCAGATACTCGGTGGAGTAGACAAATCCAGCTATGAACAAGACTCCAAACATTATGTACCTCGCCCTTCCACTGATTTCCTTCAGGTAGAATCCACTGAACAAAAGTGAGCTAAATACCTCGAGCAGATGCTTACTAAAGTCCCACCTTCCGCTTCGCAGCCATCCAATAAAGCTCAGGAAACTGACCACCAGCAGCACATAGACGACCAAACAGGCCCATACACTCCATTGAAATGGAGCGGTCAGATAGCGATAGGAGTGGAGCGGTTTCGCATGTGTCACCAAAACATTCGCCGAGGCGATCCTGAATCCGTGGGTTAGACTAAAAGCGGCAGGATTCGCTGCCAAGGCATCTGCACACACATCCACTGTTTCGTTGACCAAATTCAGGGTACAATTCCCGGGAGAATCACTTGGTGTGAGCACTGGCACAAAGCTGCCATTCCTACAGCCTATGAAAGCTCTGATGAATCTCATGTAGAACCCAGCGAATACCTGCTCGCCCCAGTGATTCACATATAGCATAGAGCGCGGAGCATTATTATAGGCAGCCACCCTAACCGGATAGCCATAGAGATCCTCGAACGTTCCCCGACTGGATATATAGTCCTCTATCAAAGTCTCCACTATGATGGTTTCGGGAAATATGATTTTGTGATACAGTTGCTCATCGAACGAGGTGTAGAATAGCAACTGCACGTATCCTTGCTGCCAAAGGTGCTTCACAAAATCTAGCCATTTGGTGCTCCTTTTCAGATCAACGGGTTCATCGATCACAATGACATATTCAGCAAACTGAAAATGTAAATTCAGGGCATGAAAGAAATCATAGGGTGGTTCGTCTTCGCCCATAATCAAAAAGATTTTGTTATCAGCACCTAAATTATATTCAACTTGTGTGAAATTTAACTTTTCAACTGAGGTGAAGATCATCAAGCTTATGGGTGCCATGTGTTTTAGATACTTGACCTCGTATTCACTTAGTTTATCGGATTGATTGCAATACAACAAGTTATCGGAGATAAGTAGGCGTTGGTTTAGTTCAATTATTATATCGTTAAGAACTTGAGTCCTTACAGAAGAGATAGCAAGAAATAGTAGAAGCTTGAGGAGATTGGTAGAATGCTGAAGGATCATCTGAAAGATATATAGAGAGTAGAGATACTTGAAAGCTTAGATTAGAATAGATAAGGATGCTGAACGGAAAGATGTAGAATAAAGATCGATAGATGAGATAAAATTTTGTGATAAATTATGTTAAGATTTTTTGATACAGCACATGCTAGACTTTCATTTTTACGGCGACTAAAGTCATTCTGTGGTTGTGTTATGTATTTTGCGAATAAAGTTACACCTCTGTTGATATGCTTACATCTGTTGTGTTTCCATTTATCGGCAGTCACGATCACTTCCGCCTTTGTTCAGTTCTTTTCGCAGTCTCGAATTCAATTAGCACCGACGATTGATATGAATATACATTGGATGGACTTTGTCTAATCGATTGCCCAATCTCATAAATATTCCATTCCATTCCGGCCGATTGAGTCTGGGGCAATTAACACTCCAACACGATCGATCCCACCCACGCATCCTCGGCGGCAATTGGGCCACTTTGCTGGTACACAATGATTTACTGGTATTTACGAGTTTATTTAGCTTATCCATTCTAATGCGCGTGCAATATCGGTGCGGATCGTGTCAATATTTTCGCGCAGACACAAAGGAGCAGTCATGGGAAGCGGCTGCCATCACGGATCCAGCGAGTGAATGGAAAATCACGCAGTCTGCAGCGCCATTTTCTCTCTATCTAAATATAGCATATCCATTCTGGCGCCCATCCAATCAGAAGGCAGAAGGGGGGGCCATTCCCCAAATCCCCCATGTGTGCATATGTGGCTCTCTGCTGATTTGTGGCGCCTGATTAACGGTTGTCAGCCATTGCAATGGCTAACTACTGTATCTTCGGGATCCGCTCAAAGCGACGTTGGTCATGGCCTTTGAGTTGGGTTGGCAAATTGACGCGCTGAGATGCGTGCTGAATGGCCCACGGACAGCTGGTGGGAATTGGGCATTGGAGTGAGCCAATGTGTTCAGTGGGTCAATGTACGGGTGGTCTTCGCGAAAGTGGTAATTAGCGATGGCTAATTATAACGGAACAAGGTGAAGGCTCTTTGGGGATAACAAGCTGTCAGTCAGTTGATTTTCGCGTTCTGACGTTCTGTTCCTCATTCTTGTTTCTTACCTTAAATTGTCTGAGCATAAATACACAAAAAAAAATTATTCTGAGTCCTATAAAAATTATAACGGAAATCAAATGCAAAAGAAATAAATCATTCGGGAATATCAATATAAATTCCCTCTGCACTTCATTTGATTATCTACTTAATCATACTGCAAAAGAAATAATTGATTCGGGAATATCAATATAAATTCCCTCTGCACTTCATTTGATTATCTACTTAATCTCTAATTAAAACTCTTACATCGATAGGCGAACGTTGTAAACTAAAGTATTCAATGAACTATTTCTTCCTCCTTGCAGAAACTTTCTCAGCTTGCACATTTCTCGCTTGTTCCATTTTACCCATCGGCATTTCTAAGATGACTCATACGCACAGTAGTCCATCGACCCATTCCACCGGCAATAAAGAGCAAATAATTAATAAGATAAGAGAAGAGAAGCAGTTGCACGAGCGCAGATCCAGCCCGGGGCTGAAGGTCAAACTAATAATGATTTAGATAATCAAAGAGTGGCAGAAACCAAGGAGCTGGGCCCAAAAAGCCCAGACCAAGTGCTATGCGAAGCACTTGAACCTGTTGCTACCGCCGCAAGACCCCAAAAGGCATCTGATTCTGCTGCTGAAAACCAAACAAAACGATCGGGGAGCGCCGTCCCGGATGCTCCACTGTGCTCCAGTGCAGATGCAGACTGAAGACGGAAGACTGCAGAGACGGCAGAGTCTGCAAAGTCGGCTCATCCAGCCGGCCAGACCATAAATACCAAAGGGTTACGCCTATTTTTACACGCAACCGAGTGCATTTCCTCGTACTTGGGCCATGAGCGCACAAATATTAAAACGATGCGACGTGACAGATTACAAAACGTTTGACACCAGCGCCAAAGCCGCCAAGATGATGCCCCCAAAAAGGCAAAAAGGCGACTCAGAAGTAGAAGGAGGCGACTCCAGAAGGCTGGGGCATCTCCAGCAGTAGAAGCTCAAGCAGATGAAGCTCCAGCGGAGGCCAAAACTGCAACTGCAGTCAAGCAGCAGCCACTTGCCACACGACGATGACGAAGACGAGCACGGCTATGCCACAGTATGTAATGATCGCTCAAATGTTGCTTGAAAATTATTTGAAAGAAATTTCAAAGATTTTCAAATCATATCAAAACATACCGAAAACTAATTAAATGAGTCTCATTCTCACATTTCATAATAGTCCATTGAGTAATAACATATATTATCAACAGCAAAGTTCGGTTAGAAAATATATGCAGTCAAATAAGGTATGATAGGTTTCAATTCCAAATTTTAAAGATTTTTCTAATTTATTACTTCTGACTAAAAAAAAGTTTATGGTGATCATCTAATTTATATTTTTAAGTGTAGCTGATTTTATTATAAAGCATTTTGTAATTTTTATATATGCAATTTTCCCAGTTTTTTTTTTCAAGCCAAATTATATATAACACAGACCACTGTGCATTGTTGCAGTCACGAGTTTGGCTACCACAGCGTGCACCGCCGAGCGAAGAGAGTAAATTGCCTCCAGGCCGTGGCTCCTCGACTGCAACTGGCAATCTGGAGCTGGACTGGGTTGGCTGCATATGAAGATGGGCATGGGCTGTGCAGTGTGGATCCCTGTGCACTTTGGATGAGGAGGGGGTAGCATCGGAGGAGCTCCTTGGAGAGCGCGCGTCACAAATTAATTCGCTGATGGCGAGCCTGTTGGACTGCGCTGTTCCTTTTAGTTGTTTTTAGTTGTGTTTGGTGCTGGCCAGATCGGCATGATTCCCACAGTAGTCCCTTTTATTTGTGGAGTGCTCTTGAGGATCTGCTCCTGCTTGTCTAGTTCACCTGCAACGGAGCAGCGGTTAAATGCGGAGGCCGTATCTGTGTTTGTTTGCATCAGTATCTGCGTCTGCGTCTGCGTCTGCTGCCGCGTCTGCCACTCGTGAGTTATGTCAGTCAGTCAGTCAGAAAGAACAGAAGGGAACAGACTGGACCAAAAACCAGACCACAGGTCCTCTCTTCCACTTGAGCGTGCAATTTTTCTAATTCACATCCCAGGAATCCCAGAATCCCAGAATCCAGAATCCAGAATTCATAATCCAGAGCCAAGAATCCAGAGCCAAGAATCCAGTATCCATTCTCAGGCGAGAGTCTCGCAGCGGGCGCATCGCGTAATTGACTTGGAAGTTATGAACCTTTTAATGTGGGATCCACTGCATCCGCAGTCGAGAGCGCGGTCATGTAATTTTAATTTTCTCACTCGATTGCGCCGCATAGACTGGCGGCCGATTGCCATTCATATGGCCATTGGCTCCTGAACTTGGTTAACTTGGTTAACTTGGTTAACTTGGCTAACAGGATGGGCCAGTTGCCACATGCAGTTGCACCTCAAGCTGAGTTGATTAGTTTGCCAGGTGGGGGCGTTTTCCGATGCTGAAAGATCAGGGCTCGTAGCGTTTGGAAAGCAAAAAGGGAAACACTTCTGTAGAAATTCCAGTATTACGTTGTAAAACCTTAAAATAAATTATTATGAGTAATGTGTTAAGCAACGTAAACGAGCTCAGGGTAACCAGAAATAAATAATAAATATTCAAACTTTTTTTAATCTCTTTCCACCTTAACTTTTCAATTGGTTTTTTTTTGCACCCAAAAGCTCGAACAAAATCTTGTTAGATTTGGTTTCAATCACGAGCTATCGAACACCTGTTCTCAAAATTTGCTTGTGGTGCTAATTACCTCAACTGCCAAAGCGTTTCGACTAAGTTCCCATGGCGGTGATCAGAGTTCACTAATTAGAAGAGGAATGCATATCAGACTCCTCATTTTTTTTCGGGGACACATGCGAATTTGAGCTAAGTATCAGAGGAAGTCACAGCGCGAAATTCGTCAGTTCGAGATTTATTCGGTTTTCGTGCATTCGGTTTTTGGTTTTTGGTTTTCGGTTTTCGGTTTTCGGTTTTCGGTTAGTGGGGTATTTATAAGCGAGAAGAGATTTTATAATCCGGTGTCGTTGGCTGTGGCACTTCGCACTTGTGCGAAAATTGTTAACGCAAAGCCCCGAATATTTCATTCAGCGTTTTAGGCATTTTTTTCTTGGCCCACAGCAGCTGCCGATGCTTTGGGTCTATTGGCCCAATGAATTATGAGCCCGCTTCTTATGAGCGTGCAAACAGCATGGAAGTTGTGGGTGTCATGCGTTGTCCGGTTAATGAAAATGTTTGGCTCTAACTTTGGCCTATTGTTATTTCCGATACTTTGATACATTCGAATGTGTGTATTTTCACCCGCCTCTGTTTCCATTTGTAGGTGGGAGAAACAGCAATTTATTGCGCATCAAATTACAAGTGCCGATCAAAATATTTGCTTGTCCCATCTGCATTAGCATCGCCATGATCATTACGGTCTGGTGGCATCTTTGCCTTAATGGCCTTCTAATGAAGCGACTAGTAGGCTAATGGCTGTTGTTGGAGGTGTCTATTACCACATATTTAGATGCAAACTAGGAAATGTCTTATTTTTAGGCAGGTGGAGATATCGCTTGGTCAAATTTGGACACAGCTTTCTTATGAATAATAAATAGCGTACTCAAGCCTAGAAAAGCTAACAACTAAAGCAAACAAACTTACAGACGTGTTTTCATAGTAATATTTTTATTTTTTGGCAACGTAATGTATGGTTATTTATAAAAGTATTTGTAGAGAACAGCCTAAATTATTAATACTTATCTGAGTCAAAAATATATACCCGCCTACAGTCTTTAAAACTTATGCAATTCATTAAATTAGGGTTATATAATTAAAAATGTAATATTAGTGCTTACTTTGTAACTTTTAAGCAACGAATTTCAAACCATATCAATTTTAAAATTTTAGAACCTAGAGGAATATACATATGTACGTATAAATCTTGGTAGATACTACAGATGAGATTTTGGAACCCTTTGAATTTACAATTTCCCTTTTTTGTAGTTCATTTTAACTTTCACTAACTGATACTCAAGATATTCCACATATGAGATTACCACTTGAAACTGACCTACTTCAGCGAAATCTTCTCTAACTTTTTTTCAATTAAATCATTTAAGCTACCAAATTCAATGGAGGAGATTCCCTTTGTTAGTGCAAAACCGCTCGTCAATTAGCAAGGCATTTAGAAACACATTAACCTTTTCGCCTTGGCCTTAACCTTTCGCCAAAAGAGCGTTAATTCGCAGCGAAAATATTAAAAACGCAAATGCCAATTTGATGATGCCAATTCACAGAAATCGTAAAATGTCATAAATATAACGTATATAGACTGGCGCCAGCTCCAAATTAAAGAGGCTATATGATTTTGCCAATTTTGGGGCACACGCGTTTCCTTTCATATAATTTTTGCTTCGATAATCCCGGAATTTATTTTGTTTATATTTAAGGTATTGTTTATTGGTAATGACAAACGTACGCAAATTCCGTTGTTTTTGTTGCTATTTTGGGCTTGTGATGTTGTGTCCCTTGTTGATACGCATTTATACATATCTGCATATATTTATGTATGTATCTCTGTGCAAATCGGAAAAAACCATTGTTTTTACATTGAAACCTCTCACTTCGCGGTTGGAGTATTGTTAATCAATTGCCCAAATACACGTGTATCGGGTGTGGAACAACAGACACTGAAATATTACAACTTTTGTCAGCCTTTTTGAGTTGAAATTTTTGGGAAACTAAAAACATGCAACCCTTGCGAATACGAATTTTACATAACATAGGGGCAACGCGTTTGTTATCATAAGGGATCAACAATTGTCTGAGGTCTTCACTGTGTACACTTCATTTGTAAACATTTGCCAAGTCGTTTTGATCGGAATTAAGGATCTAGGAACTACCACAGATCTTGGGGTTCCATTCAACCCTCTGACAAGATCGATCAGAAGTCAGCCACGCGTTAATGTTAACAGAAGTTCCGATCACTTTCACTTCAACTGGAAACTCAATGATGCCCAACGCATAAATTAAAGGCGAAAATGATCCCTGGGGTAGTGAAAATTAGTGGGAAAAGGGGGTTGTCTACATTTTCATTAACGAAACTCTTGTTAGTGACCAATTCGATTCGACAGTTGGCCACTGCCGAAAAACACCAAATACGGGCGTTTCTTTTCGGTAATTAAAAACGGGTTCCCGTTCCAAAAACAAAATACAAAATTCATTGTGTATTGCTGTTGTGTTTAATTGAATTTGCTGCACACGAAAGCAAAAAAACCCGGAGACAATAAAGCAGATATGCGCGCGATATGCCAAGCGGTAAATTGGGGGACCCTCGGGCCTCGAAAGAGAGTTCCATCGATTGATCATGTGTTATCCTGCGGAGCTGCACTGTCCACGTCCAGCAACCTTTACCCATCAGCAACACCATCGGCGTTGAAAGGTTAACTCTCTGCAGCGATTCACGTCCAGAGACAATCGCTTACAGTTCCTTGGAACGCGGAGATTGTTATGCTTTTAATACCCTATTCATTTGGTGTTTACCACGATCTTTATTTATCACAGCAACACACAACAAGAACTTTACTTTAAAAATTTTGGGAAATAAATTAAATATATGTATGTATCTATTTATTATACTAAACATTTAAACTTGTTTATCATTATTAAATCTTATTTTATATCCTCGATCTGTTTAAATGCCTTCCCAACCATAGAGTTTTAAATAAGCTTGTAAGCATGAATTTAAAATTATTATATACATTTTTGTAACAAAATCTCTTAAAATATTTAGCTCAAGAGCATCCAATCTCGTCATACCACATCATATATGCACATATCGCATTTGCCTCCTTTTGTGCTTTACTTACTTTTTGCAGATCGTTTTTTACCAACGCCCACCGTTGGCTTTATTTTACCTTTGGGCCGCTCTTGTTGTTGGTTTTTTCGCGTTTATCAGTTGAGATCAGGCGGCGGTGGTTCGGGTTTAGGTTTAAGTTTATCCTGTCTGCCTGTGGTTTTGGTAGTTTCGTTGCCGCTCTTTTTTGGGGCAGTGAATTTTAATTAAAATATTTCTCAGGGTTTTTATTTTCTCTGCGCCTGGAGTGGCTAAACTCCAGCCTCGGCAAAAAAAAAGGGGGGAATAATCTCTCGGTCGTGAGTGTGACACATTTGCATCAGATATGACGAGCTCGTCTCGAAAGGACACCCACAGACTCATAAATCAGAGTAGCTGCGTTTTGCTTGAAAAGAGAAACCAGAGGTGAAAACCTAAAATTGACTTGTCAGGACACCTGACATCCTCATAAATATTTGAATCCGTTTCCTTTGTTTTCCGGAGTCGTGAAGATTTCACACATTTTTCTCGTTTGCCATTTTTTCACTGTGACGCGACATGGCGCCAATGTCCTTTATGTCCCGCTGTTTCGGGCCAAAAAAAAAAATAAAATGAGGACCACAGTGGCTCAATAAGAATCCTATCTGTGATTATGCAGTTATGGCTACGTGGAATTCTCTGTGCGGTTGCGTTTAATTTTCTTCTATTAACACAATCTGGGTGGGATGACTTACACTTACCTTGACCGGCCAAAGAGGTGACCTGCAAATTAATAAATGGTTTAGGTTTAATCAGCTATAGTATTTCTCGCACGCTGTTCTGCTTATCAATTAGCCTGATTTTTTATTTTACTAACCACTTGAGACTGACGCCTGAAATTTTGCATCAGATTCATTGATTTAATTAATTTGTCATTGTCATTATCATTAAAAAAATAGTTTTGTGTTCTTTTTATTATTTTGTCATTTGCAAACCGCCTCATTAATCTTCATTGACATTTTCACACAGGTTCTTCTTTAATTAGTAAATTGTGCAATATATATTATAGCTTAAATTAAATCGAAATTAATTTAGGATTTCACAGATATAGAAGTAATTGACATTTTAAAATAGGAACCAATAGTTTTTCGAACATTCCACTTTGCTTTTCCCTAATGGCAAATATATATTTATAAGTTATTTAATATAGGTAAACGAAAACTTTAATCAAAATATAACCATAACCAAAAACATTTTTCAGTTTTTTGACTTATAAATTTTTGAAATTAAAAATTGTAATACAAAAAGGAATTTCCCATGCAAAGCAATAAAAACATCCATATTAATAAAGCTTTTATAAAATATTCAACTTATCTAAGGTAGTTCTTAATTCTAATTCTTAATTCTAATTTCTTACTGCAAATGTAAACAATATTCCAAGAACTTGAAATGCACCCCTAAAATCATGTTGCATACCAAGTTCGACATCGAACCAAAATGTTAAACACCTCAACTAACAGCCGGCTTACACACGCACTGCTTGACAACGACTAAAGTGTACTGCTTGCAGAATAACAGAACCATGTACTCGACAAAGTCCGCTTGATTAGCAGAGCAAGCAACATGTTTCAGCCGCAACAAGTTCGTGCTGTTAAATAAATGTAGGTGGGAATTCGAAAGATGCGATAAAAAGCACGTTAACTGATTTTCAACGATTTTATCGGATATAAAAGCTTGGCTAAGTCCCTTTATCAATTTCATCATGTTTATGGGGCGCCATAAACAACTAGACCGATCCCATTCGATTATGCTGCCATTTCATCATTGTTCTAGCATTTCAACGGAATTCTAGAGCAATCATATTGCGCTTTCAATTATGCGTCATTTGTCGCATAACTTAGAAGACGTAAGCAAAATAGCTGACACCGATGAATATTTGTGATCACTTTGGCATTTTTGATAACAGTATGCTACTGTATTTCTTTTGGAGCTGTTTCACTTCATTCATGGCCAGATCTTTGGTGAAGAGTCTAGTGCTCTAATTGAACCTATCACAAAACTTGTGCAGTTATCTAGGTAACGAGTTAATTGGAAATTGAAACACGAGCAAAGTCCACATGGGTTGTTGTTCTCGTTTTCGGGGGAAGTTCCCCTTTGATAATATCGTAGGTCTCATGCGTTATTCTCCGCCAGATCACTGGGATGCTGACGTACTAATTTACTAAACATTTCTAAGGAATTTGTTTACTGGTTCTATTTTCATATCCCTCACAATGATCCAACCATAACTGACCAACAAAACTGTTCATTTTCTATGGATCATTATGATTAGACTTATTGCGATTCTCGATAAGCCTTTTACTTACATCTCTTTATTCCAGCTTTCTGTTACCAAAATAAGTATTGCTTAACTTAATCGTTGTACGATTTGTGCTTTGTTTTTGGGTCGCTGGCAACAAACACCATTTGATTTACAGCATGATCAATAAAACTGCCTGATACAACTGGCTGGCTAATCGATCAATATCAAAATGCAGGGGCAACTTTGCTAATGGCTCGCCAACTGGACCTTGCCCAATATCGTCTAGCATTTTTCCGGGCCATTCCGTTGGTATTCGGCAATTGGGTGGGAGACTAGTTTTCTTTTTTGTTTTGTTTTTAATAAAGTGGAGCAGGTGGACGCCACCCAGAGATCATTATCTGGCCGGGAGACCCAGTTTTCCTAAATGGAGCAAGCATTTCAAGGAGTGACAAATGCAAGCTGCTCGGTCTCCTTGCTTATTTATGATCACTGAAGTTAGGTGAGTTTGGTCTAAATAAATTATAAGCTATATTCGGGATTTTGCAATTAAAAATATAATCCAAGGTTTAAATGTATGTAAATTCCTAGTTCTCTTATAAATGATCTTGATAATTAATTAATCAACATTGTAATTGAATTGCTTGTTGTTTTGAATTGCACATAGAAATATATACCAGATATGCATTAAAAAGTGGTAAATGCATTACATTGTAACTCTGTAACTTCCTAAATACTTTGACCTCCAAAATGAACCTAGAAACCTTTGAGAACGAACTGCTCCACTTGGGAGATTTGGAGTCGAGCCCCAAGCGATCCGCAAGGAAGTGAGAAGCGGGCGAGGAATTCCGGACCAGCCTTTCCGCCGAGCCATCTATCACCCGCACATGGACATGTCTGCGACTCGACTCGAAGAATTTATAACGACAAACTGTGAATGCGCGCTGAGGGATGAGGGGCGGGGGCGGTTCGAAGCGGGAGCGAGTGCGAGTGGAAACGAGCGCGGTTGGCCGGATTCGGATTGTCGGATGGTCGGATGGTCGGATTGTCGGCGTCGTTGGCGGTTCGGTTCGGTTCGAGGCGACGACAAACGCTAGAGCTCGATGTTTGACGACGCTCAGATTCAGATTCAGTTTCTTTTCACCTTTCGTCGGTTGTAGATCGCTGCCAGCGGAAGCAACGGATAGCCAATAGCCAAGTCAACCAGACACCAACCAGCACACCAAATGCCTTGGAAAATATTTTTGAAAAATTCCAAGTCACAATCGAGAGCAACAAATGCGTTCGAGCCAGATTAATTAGCCAGAGGTGAAAAGTGCATTGCGCGGCTACAGATACTGATTTTGTTTTAAAAATCGCACACCCAAAACCAGTTAAAAAAACACAAGCGAAATATATATTTTCGAGTGCCCCAGTGCCAGTGCAAAACAAAAAAAAATAAAAAGTTACCACAAAATTAATCAAATTTTTGTGCAACGCGAGAATACACAAAAGATATATTCGAATAAATACAACTAATAATATCGTGTCGTCGTTGCGTCGCTGTTGACAAAAGTGCAATACAAGTATATACACCCAATAATAATATATTTATTACAACCAATTACATATTGTTAATCAAAAGTAATAAAATACGCAAATCAAGGCGAAATATCGCATGTACATAACATAAAGTGCGGTTATAAAAAAAATACAAATTGCAAGAGTAACGAAAAACAAAAAACAAAAACCAAAAAAACTGAAAACCAAGCAACACGCCCGTATTTGATTGCATTTTTTTGCGGTGTAATTGTAAATTTGTTGACGCTGCTTTTCTGCCCAAAGTATCAGATTCGGATTCGCCGTACACATCCACATGCATATGCGAGTTTACAAAACTTCTGATTTCTGAATTTCCGCTCGGACTCCAAACTCAGCAGAAAATTAAAACTCTTTCGTCAGTCAAATGATAGACTCGCGACGATACTACGCACAAACCCATGTTGGATTATAATTTATACCCTTAAATTTGGGGGCTACAATGCGGCCAAAAGTATACGATGTAAGTTTTGAAACTAATTCTGAGCGTGACTCAATGTTTTGCATTATTCATGAAAATGATAAAATTGTAGTTCCTAAAAATCCCAATAATCGCATAATGTTTCCGAGAGTGTCTAGTATATATTTTTATGAGGGTTCCTCAGAAAGTTTTATAGTCATGATAAATTTATAAAGGTGCTGAAATTATAGGCGTTCTTCTATGAAAATGGGGCTGATTGGTTTAAGTAGGAAACCAAAATGGCGTGGTATTCAAAAAATAAAATATTTGGCAGGTTATATTTAGTAGAAAAAGGGGTGCTTTCATGTTTCCTTGAATATTTTATACATATCACAAGGTTCTACTCTTAGGTTCGCTTTAAAAATCGAACTATTTAAGAACTGTTTATTTTAACATTTTTTCCTCGAACACTGAGTATTCTTAAACCACGTGCGAAGGCAAAAGAGTGGAACACGCTATGCTCAAACCAAAAACGGATGGCAAACCATACGCAATCCAAGGAATAATCCGCGAATACCATGACCTGTGTTGTTCGCTCCCTTTACTTTTCGCACAATTCCCACACAAACACAGACGCAACTATAAAACTAATATATATTGTGGACGGAGGGCTGTTTATCAGGCGCAGCGCCATTTCACTTAAAAAACAATTTCCAAACGCACATAAAAAGCACAATTATATGTTCGAAACAAGAAATGTGAAATGTGCCAAAGACCAAGTCCGAGTCCGAGTCTTGGTTTCTGTTGCTGTTTCAGTTTCTGTTTCAGGTTCAGTTTCAGTTTCGGTTTGAGTTTCAGGTTCAGGTCCATAATTGCCGTTTATAACTTGTTATGGCACCAACACATGCAAACTGTCAGGATAAATCAGCATGTGTGTGTGTGTGTGTGTTCCGTGCTCCTGTGTGCGTACAACCCCTTTTTCGAAAAACTTTCGAGGGTTTGTGGCGTGTTCTGTGATCAGGACATTTACCTGAGTTATAAATCAATTGCAAACGCGCCAACCCCCGTTGAAAATCATTCGCGAAACTCGCATGAAAAGCGTTAACCTAAAGCCTTTAATACCGATTAATACAGAGTAATTGTTTCTAATCTCAATCACAATTCCCACCTAAGTCCAAATCATAAACGAGTTCAACAAATTCACAAGACAAACAGCGCCACGCCCCATCAGAAATATTTTCGGAGAGACAGACGATAAGCGTCGCGTTCTCCTGTAAAAATAGACAATATTTGATTTGATACTTCGAATTTGTTTTCTCCTTTTATTAATTAAACGGAAATACGCGGAGATAACAACCGAGAGCACAGAACTTATGGGCTTGGTCTAAATCGATTGATAAGCACGAACGGCAGCGGTGTTTTTCGTGATCCCAAAGAAGATCCATGAGGAGAAGATCATCGAATGGAACCCCTCGAATTATATACATTAATCTACACCCTCGAGAGTTTTATTGAAATTTATGATTTGGCCACGCGGCACGAGCTCAAATGCCAAAACATCATAAATACATCTGTGACTAGGCACATATTTTTGTGCAGCTTTGATTAATGCAATCGAGAAACCCAGAAACCGAGTCTTGCCTCATTTGTTACCGTTAATGGTGGCCGGACAACCTTGGCCAAGTTAACTGCACTCTTTTCCATCATGACTCGTAGGAAAATCACCAAGTTCAATGAATAAATATGTAAATTCTAGTTTATACTCATGTCCTAGAATTGTCAAAACGCGACTATGATAATTACAATTAAAAATATTGAATTATCATTAAACGTGTCAGTTTCCTGGTTAATTGTAAAAGGTTGTAAAATATATACGAAAGTTTGAGGAAATTAACAGACCAACAAAAGTTTGCTGGCGCCCAAAGCCGCTAAATAAAAAAATCAAAAAAAAAAAAATGTCACATCCAATAGTTTATAATTAGGTTACGCGCGGTTGAAAAAAGCTGTATATACGAAAAGTGGGTTGCGAATTGTGGCTTAAATAATTGGGTTCCCAAACAAATGACGCCAAAGCTTGAAATCGAGAAGCAGCATTAGGAAACGTCCCCAAAAGGCACGTCCCTCAGTGCCCTGCACCCATTTCATAGAGATAACACGGCGATGATGTATACGTAAATCAGCAGCATATATGTAGCTTATAGAGTATATCAAACGATTAGTCACATTGGCAGCTGGGATCAGAGCTTTATAAGTAATCCGCCGACGGCAAAGCCGCGTCACAATTCGCCTCTGAATTTGTTTATCATTATCACACCAGAGCGTGGAGAATTCGTTTAGTACATTCCGGGCACACTTCCAGCACCTGTACGATTCAGCTCTGTCTGGATTATGGAGGACTTACCCGGAGAGGAATGGATTACTGAGGGCGATAAGCCCACGAATTCACCGCACGCCGCATATATCTCGATTGACGTTTTGGCGATCTTCGATTTGCAATCGATTTAATCGATTTTTACGGCTTTATGTCTTTATGACCAGCTCAATGCCAGTGACTAAGTGGCCAAGATCTGGCCAAGCCAACCCCCATAAACCCATGATCTGAGCCAGCCAGCCAGCCAAGTTCTCACCCAGTTGAAAATGAAAATAAAAGGTAAAAAGCGAATGGAACGAGTTCGTCACTATCTTATCAGCAAAGAACACGTTCAAAATATACGCCACGGCGTACTACGCGTACTATATCTTCACATACTCGTATGTACATATGTATGTACATATATACATATACCAAATAATAACAATGCGCCAAAAAAGAACCATGCGGCCGTCAAGTGTTTATAGTTTGTTTTGCTTTTTCGCATAGTAAGTAATGCAGACCCTAACAAAAAAGCCCCTACCCCAAAAGTTCGGCCCCTCGAAGGTATCCATAATATTTTACTACGTTTCGCTAGTGCTTTACAACTCGGCGATAAGTTGGCTTTCCTTAAAGGCAATCGCAAATATTTGTTTAGAGCGACAGGGACGGCTGATTAATTGTTCAATTTATGCCAAATATTTGCATTGGGCATCACAGCTGCACACACCACGATTGCCGTTGCACCTGACCCACAATGCTGGCCAATGGTGTTGTCATTGTTGGCTTAGTTTGGTTTCGTAAAAGGAACAACAAAAACAAAAATACAAAGCACCATAAGCACACCCACTTTTGGAGGTGCCATGAAAAATCATCGCAGATAAAACGCATCGAAGTTGAAGTTTTTGATGAATTAGAAAGTTTTGTATTTTCGACCAGAGGCGTTTCTTTGAATCCCCAAACGCTAATCAGCTTAGCGATTGATTTATCTTTTCGGTTTATTGTCTAGGTGATTTATTGGCAAGCGACTATCGTTGGTTATCAGATATTTACAGTAATGTAAAACTGGCTTTTATAGAACCATAACGCTCGATAAGGTGCCCGATTTCGATATATTCAGCGATCCGCTTTAAAACCATATCAAATGTATTTGCTTAGCCATTTAAGCTGGCAATTTAGCTGGAATGAAAAGCGAAACACGCGTTTTCTCCCCAGTTCAGGTGCAAGGCAATTATTATTTACTTCCAGAAAAGGTGTCATATTTGAGTAGCCCCCCCCTCACAGCCCTAGACAAATTCAACGGATGCACTTGCCTTTATGTTTGCCTTCAACTCGCCATCGCCTCATCGATTTCGTCGCCATCTGCCCATCTCTTTCTCCTTCTCTTCCCTAGCCCTAGCCCCGTCTCTTTTTTGCACTGTCTGGGACGGTGTTGACACTTTGGGAAAGTTGCTGCTGAATGCCTAACAAAGTATATTCGTATATTCGCTGCTACTTAAGTAGCCCGGACTTATCAAAAGGGCTGAGAGCGCAGGGCCGAAAGCCGCTTATCACCTCCGATGGTGCAGCTGTCCTGGTGGCGAAAATCGCATTAGATACAACCCTCTATAAAGCGGTACTATATTATCGGAATGGGTAGAAAAAAAGGGGGTGGTCACACCGAGCAAAACACGTGATGTTTATAATCATTAATAAAGTTAACAATACTTCGTTCAATGCGAGCCATTAATCAAACCAACAGCCAAACAATCAATGTTTATTAACAGTTCAAATGCAAAACACTCTGTTTCTAAATATTTACTAAACTAAGATGTAGTCCTTTTTCTAAATATTTACTAAACTAAGATGTAGTCCTCTCTTCACAATGGTAGATCTTCGCCCATTGTATATACAATATTTTCGCTTGAATTAATTAATTATTACAGAACCCATCACCTTTTCGCTCAGTGCATGCAAAGGTGAGAAGGGCGGCTTGCTAATGAGGCGAGATTTGTGTGGCGGCACGTCGACTTTTTCAGCATTCCAGCACTTTTCTGCCATCTCCCCCGCAGCCTTGACATCAAATGATTCGTCGTCTCCTATATATATCTACTGAACAGTCTGAAAACAACATTAGCTTATCGCCGGGGTACACTGAACTCTCACGGATTCCCCTTCCCCTTCCCCATCCCAGTTCCATTCCCATTCCCAGTGCTCTGGTGGTGGTGGTGGTGGTGATGGTGCCTGCTCTATTATATTTGGGGCGTTGCTTTGGTGGCTACAAGTTCAAGAGGTTTTTGGGGGGGCCGAGGGGGAAATAACCGAGATGAATGGCCAAGAGCACTCTTGGTGCCAAAAGTATGCAAAGTTTTTGGCATGCTGCTGCTGCGAGCAAACTCAAGTCTTAACTCTTAATTAAAGTAGTCTGGAGAGGGGCCGAGAAGTGTGCGCGAATTACTTAAAGCAAGTTGGGGTTTAATAATTGCGTTTCTTAAATTGGTAAAAAGTATTATGAAGTTACTTTCAAATAATTAGTATATATGTTATAGAATTTTTTGCCAATTTGCTGCCAAACGTATTTTTATATAACCAAACCCCACTCTTGATTTGCATATTGTTCTACATCTCAAGTTGCATTAAAATGCATACTTCACATTCCCAATCCGCAACTGAATCCAAATCCGAATCCGCATCCGATTCAAATGCCACCTCCCACTGCCTGTTGCAGTTGCAACTGCAGTCGCTGCTGCTGTGCGCATTCCACATATAAATATTTTCAAATAATGCCCACCAGCTCGGCGCCCTGCTGCAAAAACAATGGCAACACAAAACTGGCAACTGTCAGAGTCAGTTGAGTACTTGTGGCACAAAGTACATACGTATCGTAGCCATCCCTTCCAGTTGGAACTTCATGAAGTCGGCACAGAGGAGAGCAAACACGTAAAGTTGCAGTTGCAGTCGGAGAAATCAGGGGACGGGGGTCGGGGGGTTTAAGGGATTTCGAGGGCTAAAGAGGGGGGTTTCCGAGGGATGAGGCTTAGGGTTGCTCGGCGAAAAGCGCAAGGTGGATGATGTAAGAGTATTAAGTAACAGTCAGTTCCCCGTTCGAGCCACCCCTTAAAACAAAGGAAAAAATTGCATTAAGTGCAGCCGGGCAACGAATAAAGTGAAAAAACTGCACAAAAAATGAATGGCACAGGGTTGCCCTGGCATCGTCATCATGATCGTTCCCATCGTCATTACAATCGAAATCATTCGCACAATTGACAGCATAAAATTTCACACCAGAACACGTGGCAATCTGGCAATCGAGAGGGAAAATCGAGCCGAGCAGCAGTTGCAGGATCATAATTACACGATGGATTACCCACAACACAGCACGTGCCCGCAATCAAAGTACAATGACTGACTATCTGGCAAATCTTTGGTGCCAATTCATTTTTGTGTCCAAATACTTTATGGCCTAATCTAATCGGCTGCGCATTCCGCAGATGCCATATGTATTTGGTTTGCAATATGAGTATGAACTACGACGGGGTACAATTATGCGGCTATAAGTGAGAGCTGGAAGCAACAAGTGTTAATGTGTCTCTATAGTAGATGCCAACACGTGCCCCGTTCTCGAGAGTCGGAGATTCGAGGCCCAAACTAGTTTGCATTCGATTGCAATCGAATGGGAAATTAAGAGAGACCCACTGCTTAGCATTTTATCGTGCGATGCGATCGCGGCGAAGCACTTGGAGTTTAATTTTAATTTTAGTTTTCAGATTTATAAGTATGTTCATATACATATACATATACAGCCGGTGGCCGAAAGACCGTACAATCGAGTGGACAAACTAATTAAAGGCCTGAAAATGTCGCCGGCGATTAGATTGCACATGTCGAATGTGGTCGCTGTGACGTCGTTGGTATTACGAAAGGAGGTTCCACTGTTTCGAGTTCGAGTTGCGAGACTTGTGAATGAAAGCTCCTCGTTTGGGGTGGTCCAAGCAAAAGAAAAAAAAAAACAGAAAACAAATAGAAAAGTGTGAGCACGTAGCGAAAGGAAAACTCTCAATCGAAAACTATTGCTATTCAGTATGCAGGGCACACACTATTCAGAGGTGGCTGGGCTCCTCAACATTGCGTAAGCCAGACCAAGGAAACTCAAGGCACTCACCAGAGACCGACCCCTTTGGCTCCATTCTGGGCTCCTGTCTGCATACCAAATAAGGTAATTATGAGTCGCAGAAGCGAACAAAAGTGAAGCACAGACAGAGGCGACTGGCCATAGAAGCGATATCGAGTTACATACATGGGAACCGCCGATGCACGCGGAGAAATACATAGTTAATAGCGGAGATGTATTCTTCATGGAAATTACAAATGGATTACACACTAATTCATCACTTGCAATAAAACTTTAACTCTCCTAAAGCGTACTAAAAAGTTACTTGCATAGAGGCATCTTAATAGTTAGGGACTACAGCAATCTAGATCGAAAATAAAGGATATGATTTGCCATTTCTGATTTCACAATTCATATATAACTATTGTCATTATTGGATAGTCAGTTTGTTAATCATAAAAAAAAGAGTTTGTTGGGTTTTTCTCTCTGCAAAGCCGCGGTTCATGCGTTCGGTTCTTTTGTCTGGTCTTACAGAAGTTCTGAACTTTGGAAGTTTTGGTTTTAGTTTTGGTTTTGGTATTGGTTTCGGTTTCAATTTCAGTTTTGGTTTTTTATGTTCTGCGGTTGCCAGGCCACGAAAAAGGCTTTTCTTTTTTGTCTAACTACCTAACATAAGATGACTGAAATTTCGTCAGCTACTCCTATTGATCTGCCAGCAGTCGTAGAAAGAGCCCTGCAATAATTTATTTAGCAAGCCGTCTAAGCATAAATTGCAAGAGCTTCAGGTCAACTTAATTGCCAAGCAAGCAGCAAGGCAAAGAAATAATAAAAGCGTTTGAAAAATGTTGTTCCTTCGACGGGCATTGTGAAATTTCATTGAGAATGTGTGTTTGCCCGTATGTGTTTGCACATTTCAAAATGAACCTTATTGTCTGCTGTGAAATTGAAAAATGATAAAAATCGCACGCCACCAGGCATTTGATTTGGCTGAGTTCGCTTTGGCTTTATTTTCATTTTCGGGACTGCCCACTGAGAGGGTTAGGGATTCAGATTCAGATTCCTATATGGATTTGGTTTTGCCACTAAGGGCCCTTGCAAGTCGCCTCCTCCTGGGGCAGTTTTAACTTTTGACTCTTGTTCGTTCGTTCGTTCGTTGCATATTGATTTCTCGAGCTCGATTCTTTGCGTTTTCACTTTTCACACACAGAGACCTTCGTCCTAAGAAACTACCCTTCTGAGTCTTGAGTTCTTTTCTTGTTCGGTGCTTTTTTTTTTTTTAACTTTTGCTGTTTTTGTAGTTCAGTTCAGTTCAGTGCTAAGCTGAAATCAATGACCTTTTGGGCCCGGAGATTAGTTGGTCGGGAAACGAAATATGCAGTGCGGAAAGTACAACAAAATATGACAAGACTTGTTCGGCTGAATCGATAAAAAAAAAAAACAACAAAAAAGGGGAAAAAATAAAGCACATTTTCCTCTGGCGTTTTCCGAGTGGCCACTTGTGGTCACTTGTGTGGGGTGACATTGAGCCAGAGGCACTGGAAGGGCTCTCCATGGAAATCCGATGGATACGTGCCGCATTTTTTGTTTAAATACATTTTTAGAGATCTCACGATCGGCCGTAAAATGACTTAATTGTTGTTTAAGACGGAAGCTCGTCTCGGAAAGCAAAAAAAAAAAAAAAAAAACAAAACAAAACGAATAAAGTTGAAAACAAATCAATAGAAGCAATAATAATCATTAATAATAATCTGTAAGATTTATGCAAATGTTTTTCCTTTGAATCACACTCAACTCTTTATTTATAGTGGCTAGCGTAATTTAATTGTGAATACTATTGAACTCTGATACTCATTTCGTTTATTTTTCGCATACTTGCAGGTTCCACAAGTTCATGCCCAATGTCAGGACTATTTTAATACTGATGGTGAGTTTTTGTCCCACTGTGACTACAGTGATTTGAATTTGTACGACCTACATACGTTATTGTGTATCTTAGCAAATTAATGGGTTATGAATAACTTTCGCAGGGGATTTCTGCAAACTAGCATATCTTAATATTTTCCTAGAATAGTTCGGGCAAAGCCTTGATCCAGTTTTGGATCCATTGGATGGCCAAAAGCCAAAAACCATCTGGAAATCTTCAATCTTCAATCTCAATCGAAAGCTGCCTTGCTTTCAACACAACACACTCTGAATAATTATCTTGAGAAATGTCAAAATATTTTTATTCGTTCGAGAGATTGAGTGTGTGTAATCGAAATCGGAGTGGGGGCGAAGCAATTCGGAGTTTTGATATGGGAAGCGTGTGTACATTGGAGTGGCTCTCGGTTTTGTGGGGTCTCTCCACTTGAGGCGGCCTATAAAAAATAATAATTATTATTATTATGATTATGATTGTTACACATACACGCCGGGGCAACGTCATTGAACTATGGAAAAGGTCGCACGGCATTCTCAATTTTTTTCTCTTTTAATTTTTTTGGTTTTTTTTTTTATGAGAAGTGCAAACAGAAAAACTGACACTCTGTCAACTAGATGATGGAAAATATGAGGCATGTCAACCACTTGCACAACACGATACACGAGTGGTTAAGTCGCGATAAATCGATCGGCACGCGTCGATCTCAGTGCTTAGGTCAATTTGTTTTGGATTGTGTCCACAACCCCATCGCTTACCCAACCGAAAGTCCAACTAAGCCCTCCGCTAAAGTCCAGCGTTATTTTTGGCCATTTCCCCATAAATAGCTAATAATGGTTCCTGGTCGCTGTTGGTGCCGTGCGGTGAACGATGATGTATGGCTATGGTTCGATCTAAGCCCCGATAAATGATAAATACTCGATTTGCACTCGCCCCACTTTACATGTCATATGTCTGGCCCATTCGCCTGTTTTGCTGATTTGCTGATTTGCATATTTCTTTATCTTAGAATAATTGTGATATCATACGGACAGTGGGTCGCGATTCGGTGGTCCAAAGGTCGAAAACGTGCCAATAATGGTGGGCATGAGACATACACGTGTCAGGTGGTGAAATATTTAATTCTGGAAGCTTGCCTCTTGTCAGGTGATTTTCCAAGAAGGTTCCTCGAGCCAAATCACATGCAGATTCCACATTCATTCGGGCAAATTCCAAGCAATTAAATTCCGTAATAGGACATTTGCTTCCTATTTAAATGCATGGGAACGAACGGCTAGCCGTATCTACAGAATGTCAAAGCTTAGAACAACATATCCCATTGAGAAACCAATTACCTGGACTACCATAACACCAACATAATGGCCAGTTGGCTTGCGGGCCCAACTTTGACCATGACCATAAAAAATGTTGTGTCGCATGTGCGGGGCGGCGGTGTAGTAAAAAGCTCATCGTATTAATGGAAATTTATGGGGCAAAAAGGGTTACTCGGTGCAGGATTGCGGGATTAGTGGCCAGATGTGGCTGTAATGCAAATGAATCGTCCATTAATCGAGGTTCTCTTCTATTTTTTCCTCCTTTTTGCAGAATTTTGTGGTTGCTCTTGCGATGCCAGCATGCGCCGCGAAAAATGTTTTAACATTGAGCAAACACAGCGAACTTGCGCTGCACATCAATTCGCACGGCAAAGTGACCGCCGAGAACATATTGCGGACGTATCGTAAGTATTACTAATATATATATACATATATTTATAAAAAATATACGACTAAAATATTCCGAACTGAATGCGAACTGAGACGGCTCTTACTCATGCGTCTCGCATGTTCATCAATTACCATTGGCATTTAAATTAAATTGGCATTTACACAAGTACTTCTGCAGATAAAGTCCGGCCACCCTAAACTGAACCAATACATACAGTAAAATAAAAAGAGGGTTTTTTTTAGGCATATAATTAGAGATTTTGTTTGACTTTGTAATTTGATTGACTTTTGACGTACACAATGCCGTGTAGTGGCATTTGAAAAAGTCGAAGCTAGCCAATTTGGCCTGTACCATATATCTTGAACTCTGTCTGGGTCTGGATCTCCGTCTGTGGCTGTGGCTGTGCATATTGTGTGCTTAATTAAATTATTGGTAATTTAATATTTGATTGATGTTATGAACCGCGCCGAACGGCGCCCATTGCGGTTTCGCATTTGTTTTGTTTGTCCGGCCGCTCTTAATTTATTCGGAATTCATTTGCTGCGGTTTCCAAGCCTCTGGAGCTGGAGCTGGAGCTGAAGCTGGAGCTGAAGCTGGAGCTTTGAAGTTCAGGAGCATTCATTGTGGGTTGATGACTGAGCGAAAGTGACAAGATCAGGCGCCGCCTTGCGTCACTCATAAGTCCAAGGGATTTCCAGCAATACACCGCTGTTATGCTTAAATGCAATCCCGATTCCAATCCGATGAAACGGAAACAAAATTGTCCGCACCGTATTTTATCTTATCGGGCAGCAGGCGCTACTGGGGCAGTATGATCGATTTGCCGGGTCTTCGAAGGTCTTTCCTAAAGATCCGAGTCCAAAGCCTAACTAACACAAGCCAATTCGATCGGAATTATCAGACCTAGCTCAATTTCAGGGTTAAAACCTTTCGCCCAGTGAGAGTTCAACGACTCAGCCAGCGCCGGTAATTGACTGGGGCGATCTATTGATTTCATCAAGTCTTTCACTGAAAAGGCACATAGTTTCATTCTAATCAAAAGCCCCTTCATAACTTTATCAAAAACCTTTCAATTAATTGGGTTATCTGTAGGCGCTTCAAGTGGTTCCAGTTCCAGTTCCATTAAATATTTACACAATAGCCACCGCATGTTTGTTGTTTGCCAATAATTAATTAAATTTCGGATTTTTTCCTATCTCTTTTTACCTATAGAATACTTCACTATGGAAGCTGTCAACGATGTGTTCAGCTTGGATTTCAAAATCACCATCTATTCGGCGGATGTAGACTACTATCTGTGCTTCCATCACGGCAGACTGGTTGGAAAGGTGAGTTTTCGCCAATTATTATATTATAGTTAATAATCGTTGGTAGACGTTTAATAGGTTTCTACGATTATGATAAATAATACATTACATTTTGCAACTTACTTCCTCCCCCAAAATGTGTTTAATTAAGAGATTAGCCAGCTTATCTGAATAACTTTTGGGGTTTTATTTCCATTTTTTGAGCTCAAAAATACAAATAATTTGGCTACTAATTTCAAGTCCATACTAAAGTCCTCTTTTCCTCTTATTATTTTTTCTTCTATAGAGAAACGCCACAAAGGACTGCCACTTTAAGGAGGAAATATTCATGGGCAATCAAAACTTTAGCAGCGCCTATAATCCAGCGCTGCGTGTGGGTTTCAAGGGAAATTTTAAGCCAATTGGCCTAAATGATTTTTCCAAGCCGAAAGTGATGAAGAAGGCCATACTGTTTTTCTTTCCTTTGAATGAGGAGAAATTCAATTTACATTTGGCTAAAGTGCTGAGCAGCAGCACCACCACCTCCACCACAACAACAACTACATCAACCACAACAACAACAACAACAACACCACCACCCAGTACCACAACAACAAGAACCACACCAGCGAGCCCAGTGGCGGTCACAAAACGGACGCGTTCCAAATCGCGTCGCCCAACAAGTATTAATAGCAATAGTAGCAACAGCAATAGCCCTGACAAAATCAGCAGTCACAACAGTAATAGCCTTAAGTCCTACAACCAAGCCAATAGCAACAACAACAACAACAGCAACAACAATGAGCGGGATCTGCAGCAGGAAAAGGTGATCCTGCAGAGGAATCGTAAGTTCGATCGCCGCCAGAGGCTGCAACAAAAGAAGCGGCAGCTGCAACTGCAACAGCAGCAGCCACAGCAGCACCGCCGTCGCCATAGGCATTACGGCACAGTGGGTGTGATGGCCAAACCGCAGCCCAAAAACCTGGAGGGGCCTCATCATCACAACAACAACAACAATGCCACAATACTGGAGCGGCGCAGACGTCGCCGCTTGGAGCGGCAGCAGCACAAGTTGCAGCGCGAGTTGTGGGAGCGCGAACAGCGCGAGGCGGGCGACAAGGAGCGGGAACGCGAGCGGGTGGAGCATCTGCCCAAGGCCACCTCCTCGGCCTCGTCCTCCTCCTCCTCCTCGTCGACGGCCACATCGACCGCCCTGACCGCCACGGCCGCCTCGTTGGCACCCAGCGCCTTCAATCTGGTGGCCATCATGGCAGCCAGTCGTCGCAAGCGGGACAGGCGAAAACGCTCAGCGGGTGCAACAGGTGCCGGTGCCGGTGCGGTTGCAACAGGTGCAGGCGCAACAAGGGGCGGTGGCAGCAGCAGCAGCAGTGCGCCCGATGCTGATATGCAACTGGTGGAGCTGCCCTCGCAGCGATTGCAGCAGCAGGATGAGCAGCACCCACAAAACGAATACTCAAAACCATATGTTAATAGTAACTTAAACTTAGAACTAGATTTAAACTTAAACGTTAACGTAAACGTAAAGCAACTAATTGATAGTAATAGCGTTAGCGTTAATCATGCAATACCTGCCTTGCCAAAAAACTACAACTACTTGTACAGTAACGAGCATTATAATTTGAATACTAAAAGTAGCACGACTGATTCTAGTAGTTTAGACGATAGCACTAAGTTCGATAGTCCAAATAGCCATAGCCCTAGCCATAGCCACAGCGCGTTCAATCAGAATATTGACAATAATCTTAAGCAATTAACCGATCGAATTGAACTTGCCTCAGCTGAAAGCCAAGTTGAGACAACAGTGACGCCCCCCGAAGGTGAGACAGAGACGGAAACAGAGACAGAGACAGAGACAGAGACAGTTACTACCGAAACTGTTGTGGAGAATCGCAATCATATTGATGCTAATAATATAATCGACGATGGCTACCCAAACGACGAGGAGCACGGAGGGCAGATTCTAAAGAAACTTCTTCGTGGCCTCAAGTTGCAACAGCAACAGCAACAGCAACAGCAACTGCAACTGCAACAGCAACATGTGCAGCAGCAGCAACAGCAGCAACAACCTAATATTGAAAACCCTAACGAAAATATTAATGTTGTTAACAATAATCAGAATCATAATGATAATGGGCTGCTGACAAACAATAACCATAATAGTAATTACAATGAGCAATTTGCGAATGACGATGAAACGATACGAATTCAAAATAATAAATATGAAACACATATAGTACAATACAAACATGCGGTATTTATTTAGCGAATAGTGGGGGAATTCTATGAAAATTCTAGCACATACAAATATTACTCGAAAAACCTCGATAATTTTGGTAACAAAGTCTGTGAAAGTTCTAAAGTAAGTATTTTGTTACCTTATTCTGTTCAGATCTATGGAATATGTATACAAGGTTTCTTCTGAAGACATGATGTACGTGTTTTCCCATCATCTCTGGTCTGTGAAAATGTTTCTCCAAGACCATCTCGCAATCCGGAAACATGGCAACATTTCTGGGGTCACCCAATTCGGCTATTCATAATGCGCATTCCGGCAAATCGTACCAAAATCGACTGGGGAATATCAAAACATAATTCGAAAATCGTGTAACAATTGATAAGAATCTACAACAATGTGACAATGTGTAAATCTCCTGACTGCCTGACCTCAATCTGCTCGGATAACGATAAATAATGTGGCGGGCCAAAGTCGCCGCAAAGTCGCCACAAAGTCGCGTGCAAAACGCGTGGGCGTTTTTTTTTCGAATATTTCCATCACATCTTCTTTTGTGCTGCGATCTCCAGCAATCTTCAGCGATCGATGGAAATTGTTTGATAGATGTTCGGGCCATGTTGACACTGCATAAATCATAAATACAGATTTCATATTAATTTATGCAAAGTACCCGAGATGTATGGCGTGTCTGAAATTAATTAACCAGCGATTTCTGTGTCGCAGCGACACATGCAAATTCGGCTAGCTTTTCATGCCTCACATCGGATTTATCAGCAACCTGCGCCTGAGCTCTCCACCTAGCTGGCCAATCTCCGTCCAGTTCGAGACAGCTCTGGCCAAAACAAAGATCTCTCTTGGCCAACTGGCGCCGCGTGTCTGTGATCGCGCTCCTAAGCGAAAAGTTAAAAAAAATATACAAAAATAAATAAAAAATCGTAAATGCTCACAACGAAACGCGCCATGCCACGCCATGCCACGCCACGCCAACGCCTTAGACCGATATTCACATATACGGAGTCGGCAAATGCCGCTAATGAAATTTTATTATACTCTCGCGGCAATAATTTATAAATTTGTTTAACAAAAAATAAATTTGTTAAGCAATAAATTTAAATACGCAAAGCACTTGCCACTTTTCTATGGCGCTCTGCGATCTGTCTACGAGGCTATTGAGATGCTCTCACGGCTTGGGTTTCATCTGTGGATGACGCTAGAATCTTCGGTTTTCAAACTGGGGAATTCGGCATTGAGTATATGGGTTTCCAATCCAAGGCTAGTGGTTGGAGTCGAGAATCTTTAACTAAAGCTAACTCCCAAACAGATTTTAGTAAAATATCCTTGAGTTTGTTGCCAACCTTATAATGTATCTATACTTAGCCTGCGGCTGTTATTTATGTATTACAATTATCGTGTATTAGTTTATTGTTTATGGTTTGGTATTATCACGGAACTTTTTCCTGGATAATTATTCTCGCAACACGTTTTATCATACATGTTTTTAGAAACTTAAATAATTGACCAGACCCACCCAACCCATAAGTTCGAAGCTTTGTCCGGCATTTAAATGTTACACCTCCCAGGCGGGATGAGCAGGTTTTTTTTTTGGTTGGAGGGGAAGGAAGTGGAAATATCAAAAACCCAAACAAATAAAACTCAAAATTTGCATTAGAATACGTCTCGGTTTGGCGTCAAAATAACTCAAAAGCAAATAGCTCACTGGTTTTGAGGTGAATTTATTGCCCAAGTCCAAGTGCAAGAACAACATGAGCAAAGTCGGTTAGGAATGTCGGTAGATATTGTACATACATATGTATATGTATGTATTTGTACACATTGTGTATATTTTATTACTTTCTTGTATACAAATTGTTGTTGGGGTATTTTCGGCTAGGCGCCTTCGAAATTTCATTCGAATTTTGTGGTTACATTTTTTCTCAGCCCAGCTTTTTGTTGTCGAATGTTTATTGGCCAAATTAGCGTGTCAGGTGAAATTTAAGCAGATTTTAGTTGAGCATCGCCGGCTGTTTATGGGAAAATGATTAGATCCGCTTACGGCCAGCTATCGGTGAGATGTTTTTATGCGTTTATTTTTATGACACTTATTCTAATGAAGAAACATTTTAAGCCATGGCTTAAGTGACGGAAATACCGGCGCATCTGGCCAACTCCATACCCTTACCCACTTTTCGAGACATTCATAGTCATGTTGATTTTTTAACCATTTTTCAAGTGCAGCTTACGCGGGGATTTAGCCAACTTTGACGACAGGCGGCAATTAAGTGGGATTAGTTAGCATCTTAATTTAATTGTTGCAAATTAAATGAATTTGCATAAAGGAAAAGTTGCATCTGATGCAGGTTATTGATATAAGTGGGCATAATTTGCCATGGCCTACAAAATTATGTAGTACACATAGATTTTATGGAAATCTAGAACTATTATGGCTTATGCCTATTTTAAATATTTTAAAAATTATTGTCTAAGCCCTTATGCAGAAATCTTTGTGTCAGGTCTTTAGGGAATACGGACAAAGAAGATTTTTGCCAAAAAAAAACCTAAACGCTGGGATCGAAAAATCAGTTTCGATTTATAGCCATTATAATCATAATGGCAAGGCACTAAAGTCGGAAATACCTCGTTAATGATGACCAAAAATATATGCGACGCTTATTAACAATTTGGCGCCATTTAAATCTTAACACGGTTTTTTATAATGCAATAACTAAATTCGAAAAAATCTGTCATCTGTCTTCTATATATCGACAACAATGTCGGCGATTTTTATGGCATCGTTAAAGCGAATATCGAAAGGGAACCATGACGGCATCAAAAAACGTTTTACGACTTCGCGCCTTAGAACCAGCTCGTTCTTTTTTGTTTCGGCTCTTAATCGAGAAACAGTTGAAGAAATTTTTTGTGCATTCTATATACGATTCGATTTGATCCGATCCGTTGGGTGGGAATTCCGATAATTGCGAGAGAGGGACAAACAACCGGTTTTGGGTTCGGGGGTACGGGTTAAAATTAAAATCTGACGCGCACTCAATTAAGTTTATTGCATTGCAAATCATGTCCGTAACCCATTTTTATTACGGTCTAAAGGTGTCAAGATGATTTGTCAATGTTTGGCCACGCCCACCCACATCTCCGCTTCACCAACACCCCCTCACCTTCAGTACTTGGCCATCGTAAAAGCGCCGGTAAACAGTTAGGCCAGACACTTGGCCATCTGTTGCTGTGCCACTTGCACTGACGGAATGCTAACTGTTGCTCCCACCTCGACACTAACTTTAACTTCGACGTCACCTTCAACTTCGACTGGGACATAGAATCTGTGGAGGCACTGAAAGATATTTTAGGCTTAGAAACAATGTTTACGTACAAATAATACGTTTTTAGGTAAGATTTTCCAGTGCCTTTAATAAATATACTTTCATTTGACGAAAGAAATATTGTCAGAAAAGTTATAATCGTTTTGATTACAAGCTCGTTAAAAAAAAGAATTAATCTTTAACAAATTTTAAAGGAAATAGAAAGATGATTAAAATGTTTGATAAAGTTTAGACAATTAAGTATTTAAAATATTTATATTTGATATTATCAACTGATGTTAGAAATTAAGTGTTTGATTACGAAATATATATTAAAATGTTTGATAAAGTCGAGACAATTAAGTATTTGAAATATTTATATTTGGTATAAATGAATTATTCTTTAACAAATTTTAAAGGAAATAGATACATGATTAAAATGTTTGATAAAGTTGAGACAATTAAGTATTTGAAATATTTATATTTGGTAATATCTACTGATGTTAGATATTAATAGTTTGATTACGATATATATTTTAAAATGTTTGATAAAGTTGAGACAATTAGGTATTTGAATTATTTATATTTGGTATTATCTGATGTTAGATATTAAGTGTTTGATTACGAAATATATATTAAAATGTTTGATAAAGTCGAGACAATTAAGTATTTCAAATATTTATATTTGGTATTATCTACTGATGTTAGATATTAAGTGTTTGATTTGATTTTAGTCATACTTATTAATAAAGCTAATTTACTGATAGTTATCTGCAAGCATTTTGATCGTATACAATCTTATACTATTCTTATGGATATTTGACGACAGATCGCCGGTGTTTCAAGTACCATTCGGCCAAATGTGAGTCTAACAGCTTCGTTTGGTAATTAACCGCACACTGACCTTCCCCATTGCAATTGGTAGTTGGTAGTTGGCAGTTGGCAGTTGGCAGAACTTGGCTTTTGGCACCTTTTGCGAAGCCAGTTTTCGCCGGCAGTCCACTTAGTAAGTGCCTTGTGCACACAATCATAGCTGTGTGGCTCGTCAGTGGCTCATTGTGTTCGAAGATAGGTTTTCCAGCTTTTTCACATTCTATTTCTATTTTCTATTACTTTTCTTTTTGTTCTTTTCGTTCAGGTATTTAACGCCACGTTAAAGTAGGTTAAAGTCTTTAAATATTTTAATGGCCTAGTTTTTCTAAATTTCAAATGGTTTCAACTTGAACAGATCAAGTTAAGTGGGACTTACGTAAATGGAAATGCGACACTGTTCCCAAAGAAAGTGTATAAGATGAGAAGTGATTTCACGTTCAAATTGAATTAATTAATTAACCTTATAATTACTATTTTTCAGTTTTCATTAGTTGTACTTATATTTGGAACCATCTTGCCATACATCATATTTTATTAATCCCCAACCTATCATATTTTATGTCGTTGGTTGCAAAAAAATGAACTCCTTGCCTTGGCAATTTGCCTGTACTTAGCCAAAATATTTCAAATATTTGCCAGCACCTGGAAAAAGTGTCTGCAGTTGCTGAAACTGCAAAACTAAGCGGCATGTTTACGTGGCAGCCACGTCACAGACATAAAATATTCACACAATATCATGTGCTCGTAGTCTTGGTGTTTTGAGTCCGGCTTTTGCAGCCAAGGCAAGGTGGAAGCCAAATTGAAACGGAGGCTAGCCAGCTAGATAGTTAGCCCGCCTGTCAATCCCTCATGGACTAAAGACTTAACTAGTTGACAAATAGCCCAGGTGGCAGCGAAAAAATCTACATAAATTCTCACCTATTGCGGCAAACCCAAATCGAAGGCGATGGCGATGGGGAATAGACGTGGCAGCGATACTTGTATTTGATTTTATTTTTAATTTTTGAAAGTGCCAACTACTTGACATTTGCTTTCCAACTCCCAGACTTTCAAATGTCCGAAACTTCCCAACTCGGCCAGTGGTTTGTGGCATCTTTTGTTGGTCGAAAAGCTTGGGCTTTTAATGATTCTTCGCGGGGCCCTCTTTCTTTTGTCGAACAGCACCTTTTTGTGTCCAACTTTTCATTTTCAATCAGGCCTGTCAAATTTGTCAAGCTCGACGAGTTTTCAAGTGGTAGGAAATGAGCGGGGAAAAGCCGTGGAGAAAAATTACAAAAATGCATTCGAAGATGCGCATTCCCTGCGCTCCTAATCAATGGCATCTAATTAAATGGCGTTGATTGTTGTTGCCACTTTGACAAATTGTTGTTGTTTATTTGTCGGCCTTTTGGTTTTAATGTGTTTTTGATTGGGTCGAGTCGGCTTAAAGGTTTCGGCCTTTCTTTGGGTGTGAGGCATTTTGATTTATTCGCCCCCTAATCAGATAAAGTAAAAAGCTTTCAGTTTGAGTTATATGCTGCCTGGTTAACCGTTACGGAGTTTTGGTACCCATTTTGATTGTAAAGAGGGTTACGAACCATATTTTGTTTGGTTTGCCAAAAAGGAAATCCAGTTTAATCTCTGCGTAGGCTTTAAAAACAATGATCCTCACAATATTGTTGAGTATAGACGATAATCTCGGATTGGTTGTGAAAAATATAGAGTAGAAAGCGGTGAGAAGAAATTGTGGATTATACTTTATGTGATTTATGTTAGATTTTTTCAGTTTTTGCTAAAAGATTAATGTTTTTTATATGCAGTTTTATAATAAAGAGGAAGATACCTTCGATAAAATATTTTAAATAATTAAAATAATTTGAATTGAAAGTTTGCGATAAAATGCATCGAACTATTTTGAAAATGAAAGCTATGTAGAAGAATGTACCCACTTCTAAATATTAATTTATCCGAACTAAGCCATTTTAAATACGTGCTGATATAATTTGTGGTATAATTGAGCCGTTTTGAATAAGAATTGTTTATTACGTAAGCAAATATACCATAAAGCCTCGTCTTTCCACAATCAACCAGTGAACTGAAAGCATCTCGAATGCGATATTCTCCGACCCCTACCTTTTTTTTCCCCAAAACAACTAAGGTGTCAATATTCCGTTCTATTGACGCCCTCGAACAATAACCCGAAACAAAAACTTCAAAAACTTGTCCCCGGCACTCGACTGAGTGTCACAGAGGTGAGGTTTCAGATCCAATCGATCGAGGTTTTGTTGTTCGCCGCAACGCCTGAGAACTTGATTGGGCCGATCAATTTGATGATCGTGATCATGATGCCGATGCTGATGCTGATGACTTCATGGCAGTCAATCAGGGGACCGGCGCATTTGAATGAGCAAAGAATATTTTTAAATAATTTCTCGCGCCAATATTATTAAAAATTTTACGACTTTTCCAACAAAAATAAGCGCATGTGACTCAACGGGACAGGGACTTTGTGAAGGGAGGAGCCGATGTGGGAAAGTGTCAAAATGTTTTGTCGCCTCCTGTCAGCCTGTCGACCAGTTGACCAGTTGGCCAGTTGACCAGCCCTCTCGGAATTCGCCGACTGTTTTTTCCCCACATAAAGTATCTGAATTATGTAGCCGTAAATTATGGTTGGGAAATGCACGAAATTAGCATAAACCTTGACTCACCCACGACCAACTGCTGAGCGGACTTTGTTTTCCCGCGATCCAGTTAGAAAGTAGTAAAAGTTCGTTAGCCAGAACTCTTGTCACACGCTACAAAGTTGAAAATGTTAATTTTCCAAATGCATTTCTGTTGTTGTCATGGGCATTGCATGTATGACATGCTTTTGATGATTTGTAAACGCTGTGATTCAGCGATCAGTGATCAGCGATCTAATGAGAGCTAATGAGCTTTCTGAAAGGTAAGACGGATGTTTAAGAGCTATTCGATTATAAATGTTAACCCAATTAGCTTTATTGTAATATATACGCAGAGTAATTTATTCTTTTGAAGGTGATCCATTTTAGGAGAACATGGCTTATTTTTAGCATATACATAGAATTGCACAAGGCTTAAAATGTAACGCTTTGGTCGCATGCCACCCAGGATTTAACCGATCCCAATCCCTTATCGGCGTGGCCAATTACAAGTAAAGAAGTAAAGTGCCAGATAAAACACTTCTGCCCTCAGATAGCACACACCTATCGGTGCTCAGTAGTTAGTCCAGAAAACTGTTGCAAAAAATCGTTAAAAATAGCCGAACAAAGGGAGCGACAGGGGACGAGGTGGGCTAAGAGACGATAAGAGGTACAAGCCAGGTAGATTCCCGATTTTAACCTGGCCCAAATGTCCAACGAATTGACAATTTATGTGACAGGCCGTGCATAATTGAGGCCTTTGGCAATTGGCAACTGTAATGTTGGCCAGGTACGCCCGCCGGGTAATAGGTATGTAATTTTCCTGGTAAAACTTAATTTCATTGATGTCCTTGCACACACAGGATCGTCGTGTGCCTTTGGCCGCTGCGTCGTCGGTCGAATATCAAAGAATCGAATCCCATACAATTGTAGTGATTTATATGACCATTGATAGACTGATTTTTATAGACTACAGCCAATTAACAGCTGCCTTCGACTTCCGTTTTTGGGGCAACGGTTGACGGACTTAATCTATTGCCTCTAATTGTGGATAATTGTGGCTAGCGCCAAGGTCGGTTGATTGATTTGTCTGGGCCATAAACTTCTTGAAAGAGGGATGTGCCAGCAATAAGACATAGTACCCGGAAAACGGAACAGACCTCTCCACGTGAACCCATCTCAAGTGTTATTGCCGCCGGGCACTAAACCGACTTAGTGGCAATTCTCTATTGTTAAGCTCTTAGTTTAGCGATAAGACATCATTTAGCCAATGTTACCAGTTCTAACCGGTTGTCCACTTATCTGCAAAGTAGACTTCCCATTCCAGTTACACCCGCTGCCATATAAACTATGGTATATATACTTAGTAATTTAAACGGACGCGCCTCTGATCTACGGTACTTCCTGACTCACCTCAAGTGATAACTCTAATTTAGCTTGCGAATTCCTGGAAATTAAATTGCTGTGGTCAGGGCTAAATGGAATTTGTGATTAGAAACCAATTTAGCACGCAATTGCGGAAGCCCTCCCATGGTACTTAGAATTGGAACTTGCACCTTTTTGAGTACATTTATGTATAAATAGCACTGTGTAAAGGGATTCCCCGCATTTTGTGTAAATATTTGTTTTAAGTAGATAATACGATGATTTTCGGTTGATCACGTGTTTGATTGATATTCGCACTGAATTGCTTTTAAAATCATTTTAATTTAATTTCCATTTCTCAGACCAGCTTTAGTAAAATTCCCTCAATTATGTTTGCCCTAATATCTCTGATCACATATTTTTGGCACCTGACTCAATAAAGTATAAAGTGCCGAGTAAGGTTGACAAACGCATTTGCACATATGTACATATATGTATGGATATGGATATGCGATAACTTGGCCTTGACCTAGCACCACAAATTCGAATCTAGAGTCTAGGGTGTTGACCACGGCAACAGGAGAGCCTTGCGGTACGATAGGTCTGCACCATAAACAAAAAACAGCTAATGGCGAAAGTATTTTTACCATTACCATTCACCACCAACGATAAACCAGAACCAAAAAGAAAAGCTAGCCAAGGGGAGGCCTGTGGGCCAATAAACCAAGCCAAGTGCCGTTTGCGTAACGGGACCCCCTTACTGGCAATAAAGTCGCATTTCCAATCGATAAGTGATAGTCAGACGAAGGTATTTATTTTGGCCAAATTGCGACTTAATGACCGCCCAAGAGGTTGTTGAAAGTGATGTCATCCGCGTCCGCTGATAGCGCCAATTGGCCACTTTAATTTCTGCTGGCGCCCCACAATGGAAAAATTACCAGATCCTTCTCCGAATCTTGTTGCTAATGGAATAATTTCAACTTTCCTCTTGAACATATTGGTTGGCCAAGTTTTTTTGTGCTGACGGAATCAAAACTAATTTAGTCTTGACCACCTTCTACGTATAAAGAAAGTACATGACGCCATTCAGAGATTAACTTTGAGAGATCCATAAACCAAGGGATTTTCGATTCTCGACTGCGAATATACGATATGATATGCCAAAAAATGTCGCGTGACTTGTTCCAGTATCATTCCATCGAAACGTGACTGCACAACAATAAACTCAATTAGTGAAATAAAAAGTGCAATAAAATCGGGCCAATAAAATGTCTTTAACAAAATTGTAAATGGTTAATACATGAATATTTGTAGGGGAAAATGATTGCTGGAAATAAAATTATATTGTTTTAAATAAAATTCTGCACACAAAAGACATTTTTTTGTATGTACAATTTTGAATCGCGCCATAAATACTTTTTTTTTGGAATTGCACGGGAAAGAAATCGAGGCGAACTTTTATCTTACTTAGGGTTTATTTTGTTTTGGAGAACTCCTAAGACCCGGCTGTAAGACCCACTTGACAACCTCGAGTCCGCCGGCATGCCTTGAGATCGTGCTGGCTTTTCCTCTCTTAGTCGATATTGTTTATATGTGGAAGGTATATAGTATTATTTATATCTGGCCTGCACTTCGATGTGTAAGCCTGCGGCGAGGTTTACAGGTTGTTTGCGCGACGCAAAATAGGGGCTTAAATGGGACCGCGGACCTCCAGCGATTGTTGGCCCTTAATGCGCCTGGTAAATGCCACAAACGGGCCGCTCCTGGCCAATTGCACCATACCATATGCCTCCGATTGCCGGGGGGTTTTGTAGTAGGTCACGGTTCTCCAGTGGCTTCCAACTTCTGGTTATCGCCGCCGATAATTGCTTATGCCAAGTGCGAAATATAGATGGCAATATGGATCGGTGCGGTACGGTGCGGGTGTAGTTAGTTAGTTAGTTAGTTAGTTCTTCTCGCGGCGATAACCGCCAAGCAAAGTGTAAACATCCGCACTCGACGCGTGATCAGTGATCACAGATCATTCGTACCGGCTGGTGGGTAATTTCCCTCCAATATTCCACGTAATCTTACCCGATACCCGATGCGAAACACCATCATCGATAAGCTGTGGGCCAAAAACAAGCCACCAAGTGGTCAAATGGGTTGCCGTTAAAAGGAAATTCCAAAAGGGTTGCACGCCTTTTGACTGATTAGCGTTGGCTGTGGAAATTGTCCCGCATATTTGTAATATGATTTCATTTGGCGACTTTTCTTTTCTGTGAATGTTCTTATCGGATGATTCTAATCGAGGAATGTCTGATATCACGAGGAAATAAATTCGATTTATTGGGAATGCTAGATGCGTAAGAGCGGATGCGGCCAGACATTGCTGGAAGTGGGAAGTCCATATAATTATTATTATTATTATAATTATTATTATATTTAATATTATAATTATTATTATAATGGATCTGCATTTCAATTGTAAAATGAATGAACACCATTTCGTACCAATTACCAATTTCCGTTGCGTCTATATTTAAACTGATAATACTCGAGTATCTGTCATTATCTTCTCATAAATTTATTGCCTATGACAGTGTCAAATTACTTCCTTAAAGTGTAAATGTTATTATACATTCGAAACTCCAATCTTTATGATATTTTCTGTTCGAATTTCGTTGCCAAAGGGAAGTAACTAATTGGCAATGCCTCTTTTTAAAGTGTGATTCAAACCTAATCGCTTCTGGAATTGCCAATTTCCTTCCGCTTCTCATGTAGAAAATTGTTGGCATGTACGCATTTTCCATCCGCTCCACTTCCTTTGATTTTTAGGGAATGTCGTGCCCCTTAATGAGGCAGAAATCTGCAGCAAAATGTCACAAAGGGGAAGAAAGCGAAAAACGCCTAGTCATGGGACGAATGCTGTCCCAGAATTTCGCCGGCGGCCAAAAAAGGTGAAAGGTGATGATGGGAGGGGTGACTCGGTGGCAGACGACGACAGGACATTTGTGGCCTTTCTCTCGACCATTCTGTTGCGTCATGTTAAATAAAAGCCCGCCGACGGAGAACAGGACATTGGACATGGACTTGGCTTCCGGTTAACAGCAACAAAGGATCGCCCTGCAGCAGTTGCGGTTTTTCAATTGAAATCAGCCAGGACGAGGCTCAGCTCAACGCTATTGACAGGAACTCAACCCTGACCGCAACGTGCTTGGAAATGAATACACGGCCAAAGAAAATAAACCCAAAAGCGGGGAGTTGCCCCGAGGCCAGTTGCAATCCACAGAATGCGGCTATATGGGCTGTACACCCGACAATCCCACATTCCGGGCTGGGAGGAAGTATCGCGGCCTTCCTGTCCACCCGAGTGACACCAATATTTAGAAGAAGTCAACGACTAACTGGCCCCTGAGTTAATGACAGTGAGACCTTTAAATAAGGGAAATGTATTTGCTATAATAATTATTATAACACTAAACTCTTTCCTCTGGAATATATTTATATCGATATTTATATAAAATTTATTTAATGCCCTATATAGTCATATGATATACTTTGAAATATACTCGAAATATTTTTATAACTTTGTTTAAATTTGTTGATCATTTTTATTATCATTATTAGATCATTATTAGATCATTTTTTTTATCATAAGCAGATGGTCATTCGGCTTATGGAAGTGGCCCTGTATTTATCACGATCGCTGTTCGCATTCCATTGCGAGCGAGGAACGCACACCCAAGAGGGGCCAAAGTTTGGACTGTCCTAAATTAACATCTGTGTGCTAATTGACTGCCCAAATAGTTGACTCAATTCATTAGCCCTGGTCTCTGGGTACAACTTGGGGTTTTGGCAGAGGTAAAGGCGGTGGTAGAGTCGGTTCTGTCAAGGGCTCCCAAATGGCATGGATCTGAGTTTAATTGCCGCACCTGCATCGCGTGTCCATAAACAACAACAAAAGGCCACAAAGGCAAATAAGTGTCTCAGGCCCATTGTCAGTCAGATGTGTGTCAATGATATACATATGTCGTGTGCATTCAATTTCATTTATGGCAAAGCGACAGCCTTGAGCACATATATCCTTAAATGCAAATTGCTGCTGATTCTGATATCGCTAGCAAAACATGACACATTAAATGCAGCAGAGGTGCTGGAATACCAGTAGGATTTAAGTTGTTACAGAAAACGGTTTTTTAGCCGAGAATTCGAAAAAGTTACAGGAAGAGTTCGTCCATAGTTACTGAGAATTTAAGATACTTTCACAAGGTAATTAAGTTCAAACTTTTATTTATGTGGCTGTTTGTTCTTCAATATTAGAAGCACTACAAATATTTTTATAGGGAAGCGTACAGACTTGTCATTGCAATATCGATACTCAATCCTCACTTAACCTCCAGTCAATGACAATTATCAAGCGATCTCCGTGATAGTTCGCATCCTCACCCACCCTGATCCCATGACCCCACGACGTCCCCCCACTCGCTTCCCACTTCCCCACTCCACAACTAATTTGAAACGTTTTTAAAAATCTGCATAAATTAGTTGGGTAAATAATTTTGCAGTTGATGACGCGCCGCAACAATTTGAAATAAATTAAGTTCAGTTCGGTGGAGCAGGGGGCGGTTGATCAGGGGGGGGCCTCATGGCATCGACCAAGTGACGCTAATGGCCACAACAAACAAACCAAACGATGCAACTTGATGGTCGCTGATGATAGTCGTAGTTGCAGGGCCAAACAGCAGCAGCGGCAGCAACAAATTGATCAATTCATAAATAATGAAAACGTTTAGCCAAAGAAAGTGTTGACGTGGGGTGGCGGGGTCTTTTTGGGGGGGGAAGGGGTTGCAGGGGCGATGTGTGAGCAGCGATGCGTTCACAACTCCACTAACGTCAATTTTAATCGTCTATGATAGGCGGGCCAAGTGCACTGCAAGAAAATGCGCATACGTCGTACGCCATAATGTGAACTTGATATTATATGAAGGCAGGCAGTAGATAAGGAGTTGCATATAACACTTACGCAGATACATTTAAAATATAGCTCTTCTCAATTGCAAAAAAAGAAATTAAATTAGAAAGCTGGTACAGTAATAGAGTTTAGAAATTCGTTTGAAGTGCTTTGCACTCTGACTTGGCTTGAACCAAATGCATAATGGAATTCAGTTCCGCTAACTCCTGCTCGTACCTTTTTCTGTCAGTGCACGTTGCGATTGGTTAACTGTAGCGCAGCATATCGCGATCGAGACCCCCCCGATGTAGATCGACACATGAAGTGAAGAGTTTTGCACTTGCGTTGGCGATTGTCACGATCGATGGCGACGCCGAAGACAACGTCCCTGCCGCCAGAAATAAATATTCAAATAAGAAATCAAGTTCCCCCCAACCGCCGGCTCCTCAAAAGCCAATACCAATAGCCCACAACGATGGCCACTTGCATCCGCAATCGGTTTGCTGTGTTGCTGTTGCTGCAGTTGCTGCTGCTGCAGTTGCTGCTGTTGCAGTTGCTGCTGTTGCAGTTGCTGCTGTTGCGTCCCTGATGCGGCTGCTGCGACATTGTCGCCGCTGTCAGCGTTTGTCAAATGAATGCACCGCAGAAGCCAATGGACAGCGGCAACATGGGTGGGCACCGCAACTTGGACTTGCACTTGGACTTGGACTTGCACTTGGACTTGCACTTGGACTGGGACTGGGACTCTCGGCGTTGACAGTTCCCGTTCCCGTTCCCGTTGCCCTTCCAGTGGCCGATCGATCCCCTGGCCAACAGACTCCCCCTCTTCGATAACGAAAAAGGCGACCGGATAAGGCGTTTTCTGCATTACTGTGTTCATTGGAATTTTTCTGCGTTGCCGATGCGATGCGATGCCTCAACGACGTCGGCTGCTGCTGCTGGTAGAAATTAGAAAAACGCCCATGAAATGGAATTCTTTTGCGGGCACACAGCATGTGGCATGTGGCATGTAGCCAGCGGGCCAACTGGCTTCCAATTTTAACATTTTAACCGATTTGGCGCCTAATTTGGTGCAAAATTTGATTTGCAAGGCGGCATCGTTCGGCTTTTTAGAAAGTAATTGTCGCGTGGGTGGTTCTTTCACCACTGCAACCGAATGTGGCTTGAATAAATGGTCATTTGATTGCCAAACCCGTTTGAAGTCACTGCCAAAAAAAATGCAGATAAATACAGCGACTTTGCTTGGAATTTAAATACCTTAATTTCTCAAAGTACATAAATTTATTTAGTACATCCTGCAACAATGCCTTTTTGATACCTCTAAATCTATTGGCTACTTTTTACTTATTTATCAAATTAATATTAGAATGTGAACTTTTCCGCTCACTGCAGAACTTACACATCTGGCGGTCAGGAAATCTTTTGATATTTTAGCATTTGAATTTGATCATGTCGTGGCCTTCTTAAAGTCACTTCCTAAGTGGGTCATGGTTTTGGAGTTTGTGGGGCTTGTGGAGTTTGTTGGCCGCACTAACGATCCTTTGGGCTGGTAAATCAAGTGCGTGCCTGCCATTAATCAAAAGCAGAGCACAGGATCTGCCCAAGGGCATGTCCGACTACTAATAAGTAAAATGAAAAATGCGCCACGCCCCCGGGCCACTTAATTGTTGGCAAACAAAATGAATGCATAATTAGTTTGCTACCCAAGATGGCCACGATGGCCACTATGGCCACGATGGCATAAGGTTAGTTATTTATGTGGGCCAGACCCGTTCGCCCGACCCTTTATGCATATTATGAATATTTCTGGACGGGGCTCCGAGTTAAATGCATTTTTAATAATTTCATTAGGGCCACGTCGAAGAATTGGTCGTCGGTCAACCGATATGCCATAATTTTAATGATCGCTTTATAGAGACATTGGCCATCAGACCAATCTCACAGAAGAGAGAAGAACCCTAGATACTTTCCCATCCGATAAGCACGTGGAAAATTTATACGTTCGTTTGGCATTGTCAGTGCCGTTTACCGTTGGATCTATCTCACTGGGTTTTCCTCTGCATTCTGATAGCTTAATTGGAATTTATTCTATCATCGCTTTGATCAATGTCTGGTGGATTCTTCTCAGAGTTGACCGATAGAAATCTGGGTAACCAGAGCTTGGACGGCATAAATTTTGGCTTAATTTATGCAGTCACGGCAAGGTGAGCCATTGTAAATGCCATTCTTAAAAGCCAGTTCTAATAAAATGAGAAATATCTCCTTTAAAATTTAGATTATTACTTGAGAGAGAGAGAGAGAGATAACGTCTCACGACATCTTGCTTTTTCAACTTATTAATAGTCGCAATTAGCACAGTCCAATAATCCTAATGACTTGGCAACCTCCTCGATCGCCTTCGTCCTGCGGCAGAACACGGAATGGGACCATCTCGCAGCGATTATGGACATATCATACCATCTATATTAGGTTGGGGAGAGTGGGCAGCGACCTTATCGCCGGCATCGCATCTCTTAGAGATCCTGCCTCTGCGATAAGCAAACTCTGGAAATCAATTTTGCTGCGTTGTTGTACTTAATTAAAAAAAAAAGAAGCGGCCCGAAGGAGGAGAGAAGTGGTGGTTAGGGGCAGGGAATTCCTTTCCTTACCTTCAGCTCGGTGGCTGAAAACTTAATGTGCCAGATGTCTGAGTGTGTGTTCCAGAGTGTGTGTTCCAGCCGTTGAAGGAGTTCAATTAGCAGCCGAGGGCACCTGTTGGATCCTCCTAGCCCCTGCTCCTCCTCCTCCTCCTGCTCCTCCCCACATTTCTACCTGTGCGTTGCCCGGAATTCCTTAACTAATTTCCCTCTATTTCTCTATTCGAATGGCCGCCGCCTCTGATAAATCAAAAATTCCTTTCAACATTGTGTGCGGTCCAGCCAATCAATGAAATTTGTTTCTCTCCCTTTTGTTTCACTTTTTATTTGGTTTTTGTTAGCCCTTGCCAAGGACTTCTTGGTCGGCTATTAATCAAATCGTTCCATATATATTATTTATTTCGTGACTTGTTTGCTGGCCGCATATCAAAACACTTACCTAAATCATATTTTCAATTGTTGCCAATGGCGTTGGGAAAAACCAGGAAAATTATTGCTTTGGTTAAACTAATGAGTCAGGTAATACACATTTTTTCTGGGAAATTTCTTGTTCAGGTGTATATTTAATTGTTTGCCTTAATTGTTTGTGCTGCCAACGAAAATCAATAGGTGATTTATTAGGGAACATTTCGGATTTCCCCTAACTGGATGTAAATTCAAATAGTTGAAACGGTGAAACGGCTTAAACTTAGAGTAACATCTTTCGCGATTTGACCATATTTTCACTACTCCTTCATCGACCTCACCTTCAACTCAGCTTAAAAAGCAACTGTAATGAGACCCATTAGGCCAACTTTGAGATCCTTATTTCCAAGGTTGCGGCACTGGGAAATTGCCACTAAATCACAACTGTACATGCAAAGTGCCCCGTAAGTATGCAACTCTTGTTGGCTGCAGCCTGGAAAATTCCGCCTGAAATGTGCAGAAAATGCGGAAAAAGGTGGCAGAGATTTATGGCCGGGCCCCATTAGCAAATAATTTCCCCATTCAGAGCCTAAGGCCAAGGCGAATTTAAATCAATTTTAAATAGCAGCCCAAATAGGGGGCGTAACGAAACGGCTTTTCCGCCTCCAAATGGTTTGGCAATAATTTGGCATGAAATTTTTACTCGTAATTTATTGTCAACCGCAGTTTGCCTGTATGCTCGTCCTTTTCGGCCAACTTTTACCTGAGAGGAGCACGCACTCGCACAAATGGCACACTTTCGCCTTTCACCTTTCCCCGAGTTTTCCAACATTTCCCTCCTCGGTCACCGCAATTGGCCGCCTTAATGCAGTTTCCTCCTCCATTGTCTCTGGCTCTAATTTGTGTGGCATTGTTGCAGCAAAACCAGCTGGTGCTATATGTTATATATGGTACGCATCCTTGGCACGGGTCCAAAATAGCACGCTTTCCCAATTGATCCGCAAATTTGAGGGGCGTGGGCGGTGCTTTTAATTGCAAGGCAGCTGCACTTCTGCATTTTTCTCGTTAATTCCAGTGATTCAACGAAGGTGACTCACCCAAATCGATAGACCAATCTCATCCAAGACCCGCATTTCCAGCTAAAATCATCAATGAACTATATTTACATATCTTGAACAACCAAGGAAGATGGAAAGCGAGTAGACGAGCGAACGGGGAAAATGTTCTTTATCTCGAGGCGCCGTTTGAAGTTCATTTTAGACGCATTACCTGGCAATCGACTGAGAAAATGTGCCCAGCTACAGAGAAAAACATGTTTTAGTTCTTAGAGTAAAAGAAAAACCATATATTTGGTTTACTTCTACTTTAATTGTATCTTTCATTTCAGATTTACATATGAAATGTCGTCCTTCAGTTCATTGATATTTTCATAGCTATTAAGATGTAGTTTTCTCTCAGTGTGGTCATGATTGTGTTCAACCTTTTCTTATTCCACATCTTGCACTAACGGACGCCAAAAACATTTAGTCAACAACTGGCTCTGGTTTTGTTTTTGGACCCGGATCCCCAGCCTTATCGCTGGCACTGTGAACCACTTGAAGCCCATGGATAATTAAGATGGGAATGGGGATGGGGATGGGTAAAACTAGGGGAGATGCATCAACTAAATGTCTGGGCTACCATTCTCCTGGCACGGGCTATATATTCCTCATATTCAGGGTGATTCGATAGGCCATTTATACAATTGGTTGCTTGAATTTGCATTTATATTAGCGTTGTGCGTATATTTTTACGCTTAATGAAAATAGAAGGTTAGTAAGTAATACTTAAATGATGATCATAGAGAATATATTGTATTTTAAAGCAAATTTTATATTAACTTAACGAAATCCGAATTAGTACTTAAAATGATGATCATACAGAATGTATTTTGTATTTTAAAGCCAATTTAATATTAATTTAACGAAATCCGAATTTAAGCAAAGTGATATGTTAAGTGTTTTTAAATAGAAGAATACTTTATATCGAATGACCATCCAAATTGATATATATAGATACAGCTTCCTAAAAATAACTTCCGAAGCATGTGGAGATGTACGATTGGTTCACTTGTTGAACTGGGAAAACATTCACAGTAAGCCGGAGTATTTACACACTGAAGCACGCCCTTGGGAGAAGTATCTCCGAATGCTTATTGATTTCCTGGCCCATTCAACTAATTGGATCCTTAGCGCTGACACGTTTTGGCCATTGACAAGTGCGCGCTTCAATTTGGCACGAAAATAAATGACTGGCAATTAGACAATTGGCGAATGCAATGGCACTTTCAATTTGTCTGTCAATCGCACGTGACTTTTGCCCGGCAGCATATTTCATATTTATGGAGCTGTCATGGAGCATGCGGCTCAAACGGAATTGGGAATTCGGAATTCGAAATCGCAAAATCGTAATATCACAATCACGTGCTGCAGTTGCCCGTGTTTGGGTTTCAGTTTCATTTGTCACAAAAGGATATTTTCGTTTTTTTTGTGAATCGCTGTGTGGCATTGGCATTATAGTTCCAAGTGTCATAATTCATATGAAATTTATGTCAGCTTTGTTTGTTTGCTTGTTACCCCTCTGTTTTTGTTTCGTAAAAAGGTGTCCTGGCTTATTGACTGCGCCAGGATTAAGTGACATTTGTGACTTTGACATGTGGACAGAAAATAGAGGTGAACAAATGGAGGTTTGAGGCACATCAAATAATGCTGGCAGTCTTGTTTTCTACATGCTTCCCATTGTAAAACTTTTCTCTCTTCGAACTTTATGTTATCAAAACTTCTGTTCCAACTTTCACTATCTGTGAAATAACAATGAGGTGAATCGAAACACTCAGAAAGTTCAAACTCCTTTTAAAACTTTGCTTTTATGCGAAAGGTGCCTGATAAATGGCTTATCTACTTGTTTGCCATAAACTTCCGCAAATTGGGTAAGATCTATATTCGAAAGCAAACTTAAACAGCAATCTAAAATCCCCTTACCAGCATATGAGACAAGTCAATGAAAGGCGGATAAAGTACCACACAAAAGCCGAGTTTATCAAATCACACACATGACTGTCAAGTGCAGAAAGTTCGCCGAATTTAAGGGGAGCTTCAAATTGAATCGTATGGCAAACGATGAGTCAAATTTATTCACCCTTGTTAAATTTTCACACACAACGATTTCCACTGCGCGGCCATTACCATTTTCACTTTAAGAAGGGAAAAGCTCCTAACTCGGAAAATGTCTTCACAGGCGACTGGTGGTTGCGAATGAATTGCAATTTCGCTTTCTTTCGGGCGAGAGTGAGGAGCTCCTTCTTTGACTTTTCCAGCTCCTCTGGGTGCGATAATTCAATGAAGTTTCAGCAACTTTTTGCACCACATGCACCTCATGTTTTTCCCAGTTGTTGCATGCTGAAATGTTTTACCCTTACATTTGCAGACACTTTTGCAGCGTCTTTGTCTTTTTCTTCGTTTTTCCTCAGGCAAATGCGTCGCCATGAAATTTTAATCAACTTTCTGCTTCCGTTTTTTAGTATTCTGTTCTTTTTTGCATACAAAATAGCAGACATGTCTGCCCCGTCGCATTTCCGCTGTTTTGAGGCGCGAATTGGATGAGAAATTTGGGTGGTGTTGAGCTAAAATAAGGTGCAAAGCACTCACATAGCTTTGTGGTTTTTACGAAAAAGTTCACTGAACTTTTTATGGCATTTCAGTGGCTAAATTTGTTAGAATGGTATATTAATAGAACATTTTTTGAGGTAGACTATCATTTCCTTTGGAATTTTCTATCTTAATGGTCGCCTTTAGGGAATAAACCACTTTAAGTTCAATTATTTCCATAACAACTAAATTGCATTTGAAGGTATATTCTAATTTAACGTTTTACGGTAGTTTGAATATATCCCATAATCGGTCTGTAAGTTCATTGATAGCAAATATTATTTCACCGAACCCTAATGCTGTAACAGAAACAATCGATACTATGTAATTGCCTAATGATATGCGCTAACAACTAATCGCATTATTGTGCCTCGCTCGCCAAAACAATCGGAAAGTATCAGTTAATGTAACGTAATTCCAAACTAATCTATTGAATAATTCCTACGGATAACAAAGTTGTGCCATAACCACTCAAAGCTGCTAAACTGAAACACTCTGCAAACACTCGTGCCCACTCGTTACATCCGGATCACATAATGCCATTACCAACTAAACCATCGCAATTTCTGGCCCCCCATAACACCAGTCGTTTGCCAATCAATAGCGTATGCCATTCCACGAAGTTGGGTACGATACCAACACAAGCCGGCCAGCTTAATCTTTGGACTAACGTCAAAAGAAGTATCCTTCCTCTTGAAATCATTCAATTAGGGTCCCGAATCCCGACAAAGGCTGATGTGCAAACTTTTGGCAGCCAGTTGGCTGCGGGTACCAGTAATTGAGGACGAATCCAGGACCCAAATCACGGACTCATAAATAATACAATGCCAAAGGGATACGCGACAAATTCGAGGCTTTCGCCGATGCCAACTGCCAGATAATTGCCGGCAATCAAAGCTTATTGAAACGTGACACAGAGCCCTCAGGCTCCTATCTATATAGTCCACTCCCACAACAGCTGCATCATCTGGCATGTGGGAGGTGGGGTGGACTCCTCATCCCCATTCCCATCATCATCCCAATCCTTATCGCCTTATCCGTACACCCACCCAGCCAGAACGACCTCAATTCCTTCGACTGCCAGACAACGAGTCGCCTACACAAAAACTTTTCACAATCGTGCAAACACAAAAAACCAAGTTGCCGAAATTCTCTGAATGAAATAAGTTTGTCCTGGACAAAAGTTATATTTTTAGTAGCCAGACTTTTGGTCGGGGGCTGGTCTGGTCAGAGGAATAAATCTCTCAAGTGAAGCCAAAGTTTGGTCATAATTATACTCTTAGCAGGAGGTATAGTAATTCTTATTGCAGCTTAAAATAATACATATTCAAAATGTTGCAACATTATTGGTATATAAAAAGGATGCTAAATACAGGAGTTAAATTCAATGCGAAGGCATTAAAGGTACATGTGTTTGAAATAGAGCAACCAATGCCTCCTTAACCTTCTGTTCTTTAACAAGTTGAAAGCCTATTCAAGTTCAGCTGGCCCACGCAAAGTGGTAGGCCCAATTATGGATGGCTTGCTTTGAGGCCTTGACTAAAAATAGCATGAAAAGCCATCGAGGGGCTCCTCCTGGGGTAAAACTAATAAAACGATGCGAACTATATTGAATATTTTATGGTGGCACCGAAGGAGGTGGCGCCGCCTCAAGTTGACCTCAAACATTTCGTTTCGGATACACAGTGCATAGATGGGCAAAGTGACGCCAGCTTTTGGCTCCGTCCGGACATTTGAATATGACATCGCGGCTATGACTATGACTATGAATGTGGCTATATCTATGACGTCGTTGTGGGCTGTTGGCGTCAATGCGATTGTTTGCTGGCTTGTTTGCTGGCAAGTGCATTGCGTAAGACAGTCGCCTAGTGGAAACGCTGACGCCACAGAAAAAATAACTATCGGTACCAGAAGCCACCTACCAAATACCAAAACTGCCTGACATTCGAATACGCTGTGCGTCCTTGCGGTGGTTTCCTTGATGGACAGGGGCAGACCAACTGGCGCTGGTTGGACTGAAGCCAATTGGAGTGGTGTTGAGTGGATTGGCCCAGTTGGAGCCGCTCAGTGGGGCAATGGGTTGAAATTCGGTGAAGAACTTTATGATTATGGCCACACATAAATAGTACAAAATTTAATTAGGATGCTTATGTGTTCAAATAAGTAAGTTTCTCAGTGTTCTTGGAGTGCTCTATTAGATTATCAAAGCCTTTATCTTAAGAATAATGAATTCGAATTGACCTAAGTGCGGTAATTAATAAGGAACAACCCGTTTATGTACCGTTTGCATATTAAACTATTGAGACGGTTTTCCGATTATAACGCTTATTTAAATTCCTCAACATTTTCGGTTAATTGGTTTCAACTAGGCCAGCTTGCGGCTCATTTGGACCATAATTGAAGGTTGCCAGTGCGGGCCGGAAAACCCTTTTGATCCATGATCAGGGCCACAAAACTGAAATTCCCATTCATTGCCCAATCCGAACTCGAAGTGCAGCCAACTACCAGTGCAATTAGAGTCTAATAAGACGCAAAACACTAACGCCATGCGATGCATAAAGTACAAGTAGTAATAGCACGAAAAGAAAAGAAAAGAGCCAGAGATTCCGGAGGGAAGTCCAGTGGAGTGGAGTCGGCTCGAGAACAACTACCACAAACTGGGCAGAGATAGCCATCTAGTTAGCCAACAAATTGCATAGACAGTAAAGTGGAAATCTAACACACCCCACCGCCTCACCCCCCAGAATCGGCCATGAAAATGGTGAGAAATTTTCACAAATTGCGCCAGGCGATTCATTTCGCATTGCTGGAGGATGGGGATGGGTTTCTGGTTGGATCCGAGCATGAGGATGAGGATAAAGCCAGGCCTCGAATGGCCGGCTAATCCAGACGCAGGCGGCGGCCGCTTTGCTGGATATGATTAGGAATTTAAATGCTTTTGAATTATTAAATTAGTAAATATGCAACGCCCGGCGAGAGGCGAGATCCAAGTTCCAAGATCCAAGATCCGAGATCCCAGATCTCGAACCAGCTCGCAGTGGTTGGTGCAGGTGCAGCTGGACCCGAAGCTGGGGCCAAAGTCAGGCTTCTGACTCAGGCAGGCTCCAAAACCAGTTAAAAGTCCATTAAAACGCCAGGGAGAAAAAGAGTTTGCCTGCAGCCAAAACTGGCACAGTGGTATGTAATCAATTTGCACATTTTGTAACTATGTAAGTGTTGGTTTTATTCAACATTGTTGTTTCATTTTCTGTCAAATCATTTAGTTTAAGTAATAATTATTCACGTTTGTGGTCCGCTTAAACGGCAGATATGGGCAATGGACTCATAAACGTTTACAATATTACATTTAATGAAATTTTGATTACTTTTATTGGTAGTTAGTTATATGTAATATGTAATTATTAGCTCTCACCTACACAGCAGTAGAAATATAAGTTATAACCCGTAATGCTTTCTAGTTTGTGATATAACTTTGTAACTATATATTAAGTTTCATTGACAGAAAGATAGAATCCAACAGTTACAGTTACACATGCATTATAATAACTTTTATATTTTTCTCGATTTTCTATCAACCAGTCCCACTGTGCGACGCTCGTGGCCCAGCTCGTTTTGTTCTTGCCTGCTCTGCTCGCTGTTCGACTGTTGCTTTTGTTGTAATTACACGCCCGCCCAGTCGCCGCTGAAGTCGCCGCTACGCTGCGTGTAATCGAATCTATCAATCTATGAGATAAATCTTATTTTCTAATCTTGTTATCGTGCGCGCGCCGCGATCGACGGATCGCTCTGGACTCGGGCAACTTGCACTGGGACTGGGTCTTGCCTCACTTTTAAGCCATTGCTGGGGGTTTTCTGTTCTTGTTTCTTTGTCTGCATTTTTGTTTTTGCATTATTATTTTTTTTTTTTTGGCTGGTCAGTAAATTTTGCACAGCATTTCCGCCCAGGCACAAAAGCCGAAGCACTAAACACTTGTGCATAAATTGACCAAATGGACAGCACTTGTGGGGTTGGGGAACTTCACGCATTTGCATCTAGCTAACTGTTTTACTGAATCTACATATGTGTATCAAACTGGAGCTTTTCCCTATAATTCATTTACTTAGCGTCCATTTTTCATATTTCCAGACGCCCTAAATAAGCAATCAAAAGTCAGTGGCTAACTACTTTAAAAGCCCTTAGGCGGTGCTCTCAACAATGCCAGTTTAAACTAACTGCAACTAAAAATAGTCCACTAATATTTATAACTACTGCCGGGAAGCGGTTAAGCCAGCATGCCAAGCAAAAACAAAAAATATGAAAAGCAATTAACTTCGAGATTAATTTAAGCGCGCTTCAAACATTCAACGAAAATATTGAGCAACTAAACTAAACGGTAGGAATGGAGAAGCTAAACAAAATACACACGGGTTAAATGAGAAATAATGCGTACACTGAGAGAAACAGTGCAGGAACTGGTCCTAGCTACAAGTTCATAATTTGTATCTATATTAAAGCAGGTCTGTCTATAAGTATGCTGTACAAATTACCATATAATATTAGGCACCTATGTTTTGAAGTATCATACAAATACTATATTATCTATTTTATTTTCCCAGTGTAACAAAGTCCAGGAGCAGGGGTTAGCCACAACTAGCGCCCTCGAAAGGCGAAATACTCTGTTTATCGCAAGGAAGCCGGCTCCTCCGGTGGCTGAGTCCGCTGTCCAGTTTGGGCCAACTCCCTTGGCCAGGTTCTTGATGCCAAAGTGGATGTGCAGAGGAGTGGAGTGGAGTGCACACGGGCACATTGATTGAAAAAGATGAAAAGTGCATGAAATGCTATGCACTATTGGCAGCTGGGACTCGACTCGACTCAACTCGACTTGGCTCGTCGAATCGCCTCTCCTTTGCCGGACGGACAAACAGACTGGTGGACGGTGGACGGGGGACGGGGGACGAACCGAGTGGAGGTAGGCAATATTTAAACTAAAATGAACAAAAGATGCAAAGCGAAGCCGACACAATCTGTCGATGCTGATGACCAACAACGATGGCGATGATGAAGATCGTAATGAGCCGAGAGAGTCGGGGTCCAAGGAATGGGAATGGAAATGGGTCCACCGATCGGCCAGGTTTTTAGGAACGCGTCGTAGCGTGGCATGTTTACTTAACGAAACCAACCAACCAACCAACCAACCAACCAACTAACCCATTCCATTCCATTCCCAGCTCCCAGTCCAGTTCACATCTGCCCTCTCGCAGCCCAAGACCCAGTCCCAGTCCCATGTAAAAAGCCACTTGAGCATTGGTCAGCCTCCGCAGTGGATGTGACGGACCAACGGACAGACCAACGGACAGTCAAACGGACAGATGGACAGACGGACGGACAGATTCGACTGCTGAGGTCAAGTGTAGATTTTAATTTTTTGTTTCAATATGCACATTCCCCCAGCGATTGTTCGCGCTGCTGTTCTTGTCCGCTGATGAATTATGTGAGGAAGTGCCCGCCGCCGACCCGCCGATTCTTCGATTCTGTTGTCTTTAGCTTGAGGGGGCGAAGTGATCGTGGAGCTTAAGTGGAGCTTAAGTTCGAGATTCACTTGATTCAAGGACAACAACAAAGGATATTTCTCAATGACTTATAAATATTTATTTTATACAATTTATGTGACTCTGACAGCGTAGTTATAAATAGAGTACAATTTTTAGTTACTAGGAAACTACTCTATGTGCTGAACAAAATATCAATAAACTCTTTTTCTAGGCTATTTATAACTTCTTTTTCACAACGTCTTTTGCTTGGCTGAGAAAAGTTTCGCCTTAAAGCCACTTTTAGAACCTTCTCGCGTTTTTAATATGCAAAAAAAAAAAGAATGTTTAAGCAAAAACCAAACAAATCCACCTCTAAGACATGCACTTAAATATGAAAAACTCAGACAAAATGCGTCGGTCAAACTGTAACATAAATCAAATGTCGCCCATTTGCAAAGGGCTAGAGCGCCGTGTGCTGTCAGTTATTTTTGAGAGTTTTTGAGGAGTCAAGAGTCGAGGAGGAGTCAAGGAGTCAAGGAGTCGTCGGGCTATAAAAATTGCTTCCTCATAAAAATTCCGCTAAAAATATTTCTGGGTTGGCAGAAAGAGGACCTAAAACCGACACCTTCCAACGGCTGCAAAATGTTGTTAAACAATGAAAATGCCCCGACTGCAGTGGAGCAAAGAGTTACGAGAGTTACGGAGTTACAAGAGGAGTGGGTTCGAGAAAGGGGGCCCAGAACTCCGTAGAAGGCGGACTGGCAATGCCAATAAACTGTTGTTTATTTTCACTAGCGTCGGCGTCGCCGCAGCAGCGCATAAATATAAAAAAAAAATGGGGAAAAAATACAAAATACATCCATCACGATGGCTCCAAGTCCAAGTGCAAGTCCCCAGTCATCGTCGTTGTCGTCGGCAATTTATCTTTGAAATCAGCGCCTGACTTCGCTTATATCTCTGTTTCCATCCTGTTTTTTTGTGGCATTTTTCCTTTGCTTGTAATTAGATACGCGCTAAAGCAACCCACACAGCCTAGAACAGGTGAGCAAAATCTACACAGAGGTGAAAATATCGGGTGGAAATCGGGAGGAAACCTCAAAAGATACTTAGGTTGTAATTTGTGACTCTTATTCTCAACTACTTAACAATCATAGGATATGAACATAGCATTTAATAGTGATGCACTGGGTTTTTTTGCTCTCTGTAGGCAATCGCGTTTGTTTCGCTGTGGGCGTGGCCAGGAATTAAGCCATATGGAAAGCCCAGCGACTTTGAGTCGATTGTTGGCTCAGCTACATGGGTTAGGACCCAGTCCCACTTTCCCGCTTTCGAGCAGACAAAGTCAATGTCCGAATCTGTGACTTTGCATGCGCAATCAGTGCAAACAGCCACCTCAAATCCCCAAACCCCCCAATCGCCACCTGCTTCTCTTTTGGATCTCGGACCCTGTTGAAGTGCTAAAATGCAAATGCAAATAGTTGGCCTCACCAATGTGTCTGCATTTGCATCTCTTCATCTGCATCTGCATCTGCATCTGCATCTGTAACTGCAACTGCATCTGGCAGTCAAATCATTTGACTTGTGGTTCTCGACTGGCTCTTGCACTTGTTGTTATGACTTTGTTATGTGGTGTTACCTGGGTTAGGTGTGTTCGGTTCGGTTTGGTTTGGTTTGGCTTGGTTTTGGTTTTGGCCTGGTGTTTTGTGTGCTGCTCCCATTGTTCAGTAGGTCAGTCCTTGGGCTTTAATTTGCCACAAGTTGTTTTGCGAACTTGAGCTCTGCATGGTTACTTCAAATGCTTTGCGACTTTATTATTTATAATCAAATTTATTAGTCAAATATATTTAATATTGCAGGCGTATCTTCGGCCATCTTATATACGACTTGGCTTAACTATAAAATATACCTGTTGATATTAAGCACTCAGTTTTGATTTGTGATTCTTCGTGAACAACGTACTTTTACTGATTAATTGGGTGCTTTAAACACTAAATAACTCAATCACTAATATGCGTATAAGCCATTTTTGAAAGTCGAAATTATGGCCTTGAGAGCTTGGTTGAGGTTCAAAAATTACAATTACCTGTCAGTCTGCAAACTGTGTAGGATTTGCTCAGTTATCGAATCGAGTATACAAATGCTATTAAAAATGTGAGAAAGCCTAACTATCGCTGTTTAGTTACTGTCTAGTTCCCACCAAATTTACGGAATTTTTTCGCATGGCCATGTGGAAATTTCTAACGACTCTCGTAGGGTGTTGTAACGCCTTTTCAAGCATTCGATTTTATGGATTCCCTAACGCATCCCAGACACTTTTCCTATCCTTTACGAGACTCTTCAGAGTCTTCCCCGCCGGCGATCGTAACACCCGGGCGATTGACCCCGTAGCACAAAGTTTGCACTTAAAAGTAAAAGCTTTGCCAACCGAACGACCAACGAAACCATGTTGGGTCAAGAAAATCCAATACACGGCTCTATGAAATCTATGCAAATGGAGAGACCCCCGGTAGGAAAATATTTACCTAATTACCAGGCAAACCGAATGGATGGACACATATATAGTCGTATTTGCGCGACGGACACAAAGCTAGCTTTAGGCTGGGTTGACATCCAGCTAGGCAAGCTAAGCGCTACGAAACTCTGGGCACTCAGACGGTAGACATATGCGAAAATTGACAGCTAACAGCGGAAAAACAACAAACAACAAAAGGCAACGACACCAACACCGAGTGCTCAAAACAAAAAGTTTCCACTGAAAAGACGCAACAGTAGTGACTGCCAATTGAAGGTGTAATGGAAATGGAACTCTGGCTGGAACTCTGCTTGGTTACTGGCACTGACCGCCCAGTGCCCCTCGTAATGCCCCTCGTAATGCCCCTCGTAATGCCTCTATATGTTCGGCATCTGAGGACCGTCAAGTCATGCGACGCGTTGTTTACGCGGCATAATGAGTTATTAGAAAACGTTTAATAATTTGCATAAATCAACAGGCAGCGCTATAAACTTGTACTGAAAATATGAAAATACAGATAGAGTTGGGAAAAAACGAAAAAAAAAAACAGAAAAAAAACTAAATTAAATACGCACGGAATTTGACAAAAACAAGACGCATTTTCTGTTTTAAAGTCGCTGTGGAAATACCCTTCAATTATCCTGCTACTTTGCTAAAAAATTTACATTTTACCACTCAAAATTTCTCAAAAGACCATGTTATGATATCGTTAGTCTTATGCAAAAAACTTTATCGAAAATCGCTTTAATCTAACACTCTAATCCCAACTTTATTTGGCATCAAAGGAACTTGTTTTCGATTAGCGTACATTAGGTTACTCCACTAGTTCATGATCTTGCTCCCAGTTTTGTTAAATTTTTGTTGGCTTTTTTAACCTCCTATTTAAACGGCTTTGACATTTTTGGTACGCGCAATTGCCAAAAATAAAAGCAAAATATTAAGTAAAAATGATTGGAGTAGCCCGTGGAATTTGCCGTGTAAATAAATAGCAAAGCGTTTTGTAAGCTGTCTATGATAAGTACCATAGCTCTGTGCGTTTTTTATGAATAATTGTATTTTTCTTTATTTTAGTACCGGAATTGGGGACAAAGTCTCAACTGGAATCATGAGTAAAGGAATAGAGCTTTAATGATTTGGTAATTTAATAGATAAGATATAGTCGAGACAGTATTGCCTTGATGAATTCCCCAGAAATATGGAAGAGAACAGGAGTTTCTGGGATTTGTTAAAAACAAAGGAAAGGTGAGGAAACCGAATTCCATTGTTATCGGAGGCGTTTATCTATGGTCATAAAACCAATCCCGAATGACTTTTAAATTGAATTTATTTTATGTCTGGCACTTTTGATCATAAATATTATCTATTTTTAGCTACCGCAGTAAATGCACAACTACAATTAATTTTTGACGGTACTCAAATTTAATTATAGAATTCATGGTATTTGCGTAACTGTTCGTTTGATGAATCAACAAAGCTTAAGTCATTATATCTTGTGGTCTTATATGCCGAATCGTGTTTGCAAGTAAATTGATTTATTTTGTTTTATTTTGTTGAGTTTGTCTGGGCTATCATCTTAAATCCGTATAGATCGGTACACTATTTTGCCTATAGTTGTAATCACTTTATAACTTAGTTATTTGTTGAGTTTATTCCTTGATTTGCCTAAGGAATCTATGGAATTCCCCGGATATCTTATCATCTGCGCCATCCCATCTATCCGCTCTGCAGATAGGTTTTTAACAAGGTGCGATAAACAACAAATTAATGCCCTGGCACGATGACAGTTCCGCACAGTGAGCGCCGGAATTAAATTCCACATAGCGCTCGACGGGCGCCGATGGAAATGCGAAAGGAGCTGGGCAAAAGGGTTTTCGGTCCGGGGGAAACAATTCATAATTGTCATATATTTATTGCTAAGATACGGCGCGCTTGATTTTACGGGCGCTTAATAAAATGAATTTTTCAACACACCAGCCATGGGGATAATGATCGTTGGCGGAGTCTGGGGACGCCGACCATCTTCCATCTGATAGGCCGTTTGATCGAAAGCTTCGATATGTGAGCGGGCTATCTTCCCTCTCGCCCTGCCCCCTGCCCCCTGCCCACTGCATCCCTCTCACTCGCTCCCGCGCCGTCGCATTTTTATTACAAGCGAGCGCCACCCGCTGCGCAGGCGTGTAACTTTTTTTCTTTGTTTTTACGATGCTGTTTTCGCCTTCTGCCGTTTTGTTGTTGTGTCCTTCGGATCGCTTTGTCTTTTGTCTAGAGCGGGTGGCTATTGCCCTCCCTTTCTGCAGGGTCCACGCATGCCTTCTCCCTCACTTAATGCACTGTAAAAAACTCCTCTGTTGTGTTATTTAGTATATAAAACACAAAGAACATTATAGATCGAAATGTTTCCAATAATATCATTACAAAACGTAGTTTTTGTAATAACCTATAACTATTTTTAGCTAAAACAGAAATGAACTTGTTAGATAAATTTTACATTTTTGTGTTAAAAAAATAATTTTATTCCCTCAGTGTGTGGCATTTCGCAATTTGTTACTCCTGGCGTGTTCACACCATTAAAGATGGCCCAAAGAGAAGCTGTTTTGTTCCAAGGCGTTCAAATTAATAGGCCTCGGCCCGTAAGGATCTATGATTAATGAAGCGCGACTATCGCTGCCTTAATGCTGTCAATATATCACAGTATGCACAAAACGCTCGGCTAACCGATTACCCTCCCCGAATCACATAAGGTGTCTATAATCCCAATACCAAACGCAATCCCAATCGCGATGATATTGCGTGAGCTGGACATCGCGTGAGTAATCAGCCGCATGTGGGTAATGATGATCTCTACTCCCTCCAAAAGATCCTGCCACAAAAAACAAAGCAAAAATGCTTTCAATGCCAACGACTTGACTCACTGCCACTTTGCAACATGTTGCTTGCAATCATGCAACACTCGGCCAAACTCAAACCTGTTGTTGTTTCTTTAACGAATTTCCCATGTGTGTGTGGCAAAAGTCGCATGGGAGAGCAGTAAGAGGTTTCGATTGCAACTAAGAGGCCCAAACAACCCCCAGAGAAAAAATTGGGGTGACCAGTTTTTATTAGCTTAAAATGAGTTTTAAATAGTAAAGAAACGTATTTTTTAATATTAAGAAAAACGAAATTTCTTTTGTTAACAGGTGACTAATTACTTTTTTTGTATTAATTTATTGGCTTTTACATTTCTTATTCCTAAGAGTAAAAATAAATGCCTTCAAGCTTTTGGTAATAATGTTTATTTGCATACAACTACTTTTAAAGCAATAAACACCGTTAATTATTTGTTTATTTCTTTTATATGGTTTTCAATATTGAAATTCTTCAATACCGAGACTAATGTTTTTTTTAAATTTAATTTTGAATTTAAATAATAGGAAATACATTGATTCTCGTTAAACTATATATTTATTTAGTATACTTTAATTAATAAACAAATTGGAAATTAAATAAACCTTTCAGGACTTACTTGCGAGCTTTTCTAAGCTTTTCAGCACTGAAAATGGTCACTCCAGAACTGCAAAGCAACCAAAAAAATGTTTACTGGTCACTCGATATCCACCCCTAGGAAAAGGTCTCTTTTCTCAGATTCGCAAGTTAAGAGCATGTGAAAGAAGGCAAAAAATCGCATGCAATTTTTAGCATAGACCGTTAACCGCTCTCTCCTTGTGCTTCCGCAAACTTGAAAGAGCGAAATGTTTTCCTCGCTCTCATTGCTGTTATTGCTGTTGTTGTTGTTGGATTCCCTCCTCTTCCCTGATTCTTCCTCTTCTTCTTCTTCTTATTAGCCTCAAGTGTTGAGCATACAACCCGCCGCCCAGCCCGCCACGCCCCCTTTCCCAGGAACTATTAAAAACTGGCCAATGCTCTGCTTCAGTCGGCGCAGGCGGCGGCAGCGACGCTGGCGCGATTGCAGCTGAGACAGCAAAATATTGTTGGCCAGTTTGGCATCGCATTTAGTTGGGTTCGCAACAACAAAACATAACAAACCGCAGTCGCGAATCGCTTGATATCGGAATCGAAATCGAAATCAGAAATAACGAACATAACTCGAGTTAAATTAACAAAATAATAACATTATTAATTAACAAATTAATAAAAGTTGTGCGTTTGCAAAACGTTAAGAAAAGTGAATAATTGCTTGGAAAAAAACGAATCATAAGAAAAACAAACTTCAAGTGCTTGTGAGCTTAACACCTTGTTGCCCACCCCCACAGTTTTGTATTCCGCTTATTTGTTCTGTGGTCGAAAAGTGGGGAAAGCGCTTTTCCCTGCGTTCATTTGAGCTGTTTAAGCCGTTTAGCCAGGATCTGAAGGAATAGACGAAAAACGAACCCCTTTTTGGCTTAGCTGGCAGGACTTAAAGTATGGTTTTCCGCTCGAAACTTTCGGGGGATGGTAAAGTGATTCATAAATAGGTGGAAAAGTTATGGGCACAGTGAGCCCTAGTCAAGAAAATATTGTAAAGCATATATATGTACAAACGCAAAGCATTGAATATAACGAATATACCTTTTTACAAATATGCATATAATAATCAGTACAAAAATTTAAATACATTTTTTTTCAATAATTTACACTTCCTAAGTTGGCGTTTCTATTATTATAAAATGAAGTTCATAATGAAATTTCAGCTAAAATCTAAACTAACATAACTATCAAAAACGTATTAAATAAATTCTTGAAGGACTCTAAATATCATAGATCCTAACTTCCACCAATTAATTTAGATAACAGTTCATTACTTAAGAGAGTTTTCCTAAACATCTGATCCTTATTGCTGAGCATCATTCAAAAAGAAATTTCCGAGCTCTTTACTCTCTGCACAAGTAGTGCCTTGGTCTTAGTTCTGTTTCGCAGGACACGCACGTGTTGATGGCTTTCTCTTAGGCGCTCTCTTTGCGCAGCGGCGCAGCGGCCGGCTCATCCGTTTCTCTCAGTGTCGCTCTCCAGTGTAAAACTGCTTGTTCTTCCACGCAGTTTTGACACTTGTGACATTTTTGACACACAAATCAATTGTTACGTGAATTTTCAGCGCTGCAGCAGCACAGGCAGCAGCGCCCATCGACATCGGGTAAACGCTCATAAAATCGGGTAAAAAATTACAATAAAAATTTAATAATTTTTTTCGACATTGCAAGAGTCGGACCGAAATGTGGTTAACCGAAAAATTGTGAATTTCGCTGTGTCATCGAGCCGAAATTGTTGCCTACTTTCGTGCTCTGCGTGTGTGTGACATAATTTGCTGTTCGCCGAGAGTTTTAACTTAAGGATTCCCCCACAGGAGAGCCTCGCTATCGTGACCTCAGAGTGCATAACACACCACTCGCCCGAACCTCCCCCTTTTTGGGGGCCTTCTTTTCGCTGCAAATCGATTTCTGTTTCCGGCATTTTTCACGTGGCTGCTGCTGTCCCCCCTTCACTGAGAGAAAAAAACCGCTAAAAAAGTTTCATAAATTACGATTTCGGCATCTTGCAGTTTGTGTTCCTTTAAATATGTGTGTAGAGCTTTCAGATAATTGTTAAATTCGTTTAATAATTCTTCTAATTTGAATTACTTTTTTGCTTTAGAGGAACATTTCATGCAACAAAAATCACCAAAAACTGTTGAAGTTGAATTGTAGTTACAACTATCAATTAGTGAGTTCCACTTTTATCACAAAACGGGTTTCTTTGGGTTCATTTTTTAGACAGTGTATTGAGTAGAGCTTTGGAATATTCAATATTCATCCTTGTAGTAAGTTCGGCCAATTTATTGGGCCTGGTTTAAATCGAGTTTTTTCTTAGTGCTCCCATCGTCTGTTTCGTGCAGTTTTGGCATTTTGCTGCCGTTCTGGCTTTCCCGCTGTTGTTGTTGCCGCCTAACGATTTTTCCCGCAAACAACACGGCAAAGTGAAACGTGCCAGGCCAGAGGAAAAGCCAAAATGAAAAGCCCCAAAAGGCGGCGAGAGAAACGAGAGAACATTAACAGCAAGGTGGCCGTAATCGTAAATCGCGAATCGTAAACAGTTTTCTGGGCGCTGCGGGGAACCAGCTGAAAGTAACAGTCAGCCTGGTTTATCGGAATCGTTTTTGATTTCCTGCCTTTGGCCTGTTTTCCGTATTTCGTATTCCGTATTCCGTATTCCGTATTTCGTATTCGGTGGTCCGTACGTAGTCCATTTCCCGTGCTCTCCTTCTTGCCACTTCGCCACCATTCGCTTTTGGGGGTTTTCCTGCTCGTTTAGTTTCGGTTTCGGTTTCAATTTCAGCCAGTCAGTCAGTCAGCTGCTGCTTTTCACGTGGCACGTGTCGTATGAGTAATATTTTTCGGGTGCCCTTTCTCGCTTGCAGTCGCCACAGTTCTACGCTCAGATAGCCACAATGATCAAAGACTGTTTAATTGATATATCAACTGACACAAATAGATGAAGTAAAGTGCTTAAATCAATCGCAATTGCAAAGTGTTCAAAATTCTTAAGCCTAACATCAAAATTGCCAATATAACCGCAAAAGACATTGAATAATTGGCTTTAAAATCGATTCTACGAAATCGCATTTTAAATGTTCGACTGGATTAAATTTAACAAAGAAGCGTAGACGAAATACGAATGCAAATTAGATGCAAAATAAATGGGTAAAATGAGGTCAAGTAAATACGATGTAAGTATGCCATGATTTATGATTTTAAGATAATTTAATTGTGTATTGTGACATTATAAGCTAAGGTATCGTAGTTTATAGTTTAATAAAATGTTGATAATAACCATTTTTAGGAAAAGTCAACTTTTATAAATTTGACATCATTAGTTAGTTAGTCTGGTAAACTTAAGTTACAAGGAGAAAAGCCTTTCACTTTGATCCTAATTATTTACGATATACAATGAGTCAGAACTGACTTTCGCTAACTCCCCCAAATTGGCCATCAATCCTTGTCTTCCCCTTTTGCAATTACCAGAAATCTGCCCAAAGCCAATTGAAGGTTATGCCATCGCATTCAGACTCCAGGTGGTGAACTCAGCTGGTTAGCGAACCAAAAATTTACATAATCACTTAACTCATGGCCCACATTTCAGGTGATTATCATCGGGTCGGTGGAGAAACAATGCCCTAACCAAAGATCTGGACATAAATTAAGTCCAGTCCAGTCCAGTCCATTCCAGTCCAGTCCACAAACGGAAAACGGACGAGCTGTCTGCCCTTAATCTTGAATTACAAATCGAGTGCAATTATCCGACGGGACGGCTGCAATGAGTCTCTCGAATGGGTTCTTGGGTACCCCTTGGCAATTTGTTTTCACACTTTACGATTTGCATGGCCGGATCAATGTTTTCGATAAGCGTCGACAAGGTTTCCTTGGGAGTCGGAACCTGGTTTTGGACTGGCTCCAAAGGAGAACCATTCTCTAGCCCGGGAGTCCAGCATTCCACTTCCCACTTCCAGCGGCATTTGCGTGCCCAGTTTTTCTACTTTGGCGCTACTGTGTGCGCCTTTAAATTTCGCATTTAATTGATTTGTCAACACAAATGTCCGTCGCGGCTTCCTGGCCAACTAAGCCGCTTACTCGCAGCGACTTGGCCTAAACACACGAGTTATGCCGGCATAAATTGCCGACTTTAGTCTGACTGCCAATCGAAAGTCGAGTGCTGGCCCAGGGCCAAGCGATTTGTTGTTATTTCAAAGACTTCAAAGATGCATCGCTAACTGCAATCATCAGTCAAAATATAAAGAGCCGGGAAATGTGTATCTCTGCTCATTCAATCCGCTAAAAGTTGCAATCTCATACTCATTCGGAATGCTTATTCGAATGCAGGGCTTCTGTGTGGGCTATTCTTATGTGGTCTGACTCTTGAATCTCGATGGGACGCACTCTTCAAAGGAGCAAGTGAGGATTGGCACAGTGGCGAGCTGCCTTCTCAATATTTGGATTGGCTAAGAACTTGATTTATGGCAGATACGTATTACACCACGTAAGCACAAATAATATTGCATTAAATTCACTACATATAACTACAGTTATAATTCACTAATGAATTGCAAATATCTGCGGTTGCATTTAAAAAACGATTGTGCCACTGTATTTTTGCGCCATTGTCTCCTGACACTTGGCGACATTCCTGATTTCCCTTTTATTTTTAGGTAGCGCCAGTGCGCCCTCCCTGAATCTGAATAATGTTGTCATGTCCCCCGGCTCTTTGTTTTTCTGTCCCCTGCTCCGTTTGGCTTTGTCTTTTGGCTTTGTCAGTTGGCTTTCGGTTCTCTGGCTTTTTGGCCTTCTGCAAAATGCGAACACGCGCCCCAGCACGTGGGCGAATCATTTCTGCCGCCGTTTGTGTCTGTTTCCTTTGATATTTTTCCTTTTTTTTTTTTTTTTGTGTTTGGGAAGGGGCAGCTCCATCTGTGCGGCGCTTATTAATTGTGTGCGAATGTTTGCACAATTTGTCAATATTATCGCACAAAACATGACCATTGGCAGCCGCCCCCGCACTTCCCCCGTCCCACCAGCCATAACATCTTGTTCAGCTACCAAAAATGGTTTGCCTAAGTGATTTGTGATTTATGAGTTCACTCGATTTTCGCTTGCACATTTAATGGGATGTGGCGGGCGTGATTGTCACTCATTTTTTTTCTACACAGAAAAAATTGTTGTGTACTTACTACTTTGCTCTAGATAGCTTTCTAGATTTGCTTTCAATGTTGGTAAGGCTTTTAATAATTTTGTAGCTCATTTTTCGTAGCTTAGCTAGTTTATAATTAAAACTTTGTTTGTAGATTTAAGAGAATATAATGAAATGGGTTTAAGATGTCATAGATTGTTTTGCAGCTTTGGCAAGTTGTAAGTTTATTGATGAGATAGATAAACTTCGGATACAGAGATCGTATTTCCTTGCTCTGTATCTGTATCTATCTCTATCTACCCGTCTATATAGATATATCTATATCTAGCTGGAGCTCGGTCTTTGGCCTGGGGGCCTGACTATTTGCTAATTCCCCAGCCCCAACCCGCTCACGTCTGGCAATATGCTTTACGACTTTATAATGCCCGGCTAATTGGGTCAACCAGTTCGTTGAACAAAGGGGGCGGCGTGGCAGAGGGGGTGGGGCAGAGGCGGTAGAGAAGGGGGAGTCAACGCATGTTTCAAATGTTTGATAAACGCGTTGTGGCATTGCCTCCTGACACCACTCATACATATTAATGCCTGACGACGACAATGTTGTATATTTGTGTCTGGTAGCCAACTGGGTGTTGCTCCAATGTTGGCCAAAACCCACGTCCAAGCAAACGGATTGGCACCTGGGATATGGGATATGGGATCTGAAGTTGGGTTCCCCACCAGAGTTGAGTGGGCGTTGCGGGGCACAAAGGAGCTGTGATTAGTAGCAACTGTCCTGGGCTGTCACATCTGTAATCTAACTTCAGGAACAGGAAATGAGAACTACCAAAATGGGTGGAGAAAATCGAAGTTGTTGAATCTATATTTATCTATATGTATATTTATAATTTTAAGGTATAACCTATTCATCAATAGATTGGCAGCTACCAATACGAAAGTACAATATCTAAACAACACTGTTGTTATATCTAATTCGGGCAATTTCAAAATGATGTATAAGCGGCTCATGTAAGGGGCGTCTCCGTTGGGTCGACTTAATAGAAAGCGAAAACTCGACAATTTTCCACGAGTGCCACAACTCGCTGGCTGCTAAGCCGCGAAAGTAAATAATCCAATTATCGCACACATGCGCGCCCATAGCATAAATAAAATCATTTGATAAGACAAGCCGTAGACCAAGGAGACGGAAGACGGGAGACGGGAGACTAGAGGCCAAAGACTGAAGACTGAAGACTGAACACTGAAGATTGGAGACCGAAGAAGGCAGACCGAAGACTAAAGACTGAAGACCGGGCGGGGATATTGCATAAACATGTTTGGGAGCCGCTCACTGAGGAAGTAAGTCAGTCAGATGAGAGTCGACTTTGCATTTGAAATATGCTGCATTAATATGCCGATAAATATTTGCCAGCCATCGGGCGACTCTCTTCGGATCTTCGGCTATATGTGTAGCTATGCGGCGATATAGCCATATAGCTGGCCAACAACTCAATTAGATGGCAGTCTGTGGTGGAGATGGCTTCGGAGTGCGATTAGGGGGGGTCTGAAATTAAATGGCATAAAATATTTCCGCGAATGATCATCAGCCGATCCTGATTACGATCGCGATCATCATGGGCAGACTTGGCGCAACTTTGTCGCCTCCTTAGTGGAGTTTCTCTAGAAATTACCCGAATTCGGAGGGTATATTGGACTAAAGACCTAATGACACTTATAACTAAACTAATGCTGAGTAAAAATTGCAATATTTATAGCTTTGGAAACACCATTTTCTAGTTTTCTTTACTTATTTTGGCGCTGCCATTATAGAGTATTTCTTGAGCGCTTGAGGTTCAGCGCTACTGGGTACTCACAGTTCGATTCTGCAGTGCCGACACCCCCCTCCTTTTATCCGAATCCCCATTTCGTGTCCGTGTGCATTGTGTCAATGTCAGCAATGTCTTTCCATCTTTCCATCTTTCCATCTGCGTCTGCGTGGCGTGTCAACAATTTGACAGACATTCATCAGCGTTCGCCACTTTGGAGCTGCCTGTGTCGCATACTCAATCAGCAAAGGGGAAGTCGACTGGGAATGGGAGTTGCATCTGGAGTTGGAGTTTCAGTTGGAGTCGGGATCGAAGTTAAAGTCGGAGGTGGTGTAGGGGGAAGCCCAGTGGAGTGCCGTGCCAAGTCGCAGTTGTCATTTGTGCGCGGTGTGGCTTTTGCCTTTGTGCCGCGTGCGCATAATTGATTTTTTCGCGGCGATTCGCTGGTTGTTCGCTGGTCAGCTGCCTGTGTTCTCCTGCTGCCGTTGTCATATTAATGTCAAAAAGATTGCACTTGATCATGAGTTGCGTGTTTGCCAATTTGTGCACACAGAGGGCCCATGCAGAACGTGGGGCGAACGTGGGCTGCTCTTCAGCGGCGGCAGAAGAATTCAGTGTATTCAGAACTCTGTGCAGGAGAATCACATGGGAAAGCCGAGTGAAAGGAGTGCGGATGGGTGCACTTGTTCGTGGGCGTTATTTCAACACCATGGGAAAATATTTCCACAACTCTCGCCGCTCGACTGCCATTTGTAAAGGGAATGCGAGCCGGGTGGCGAAAAAAAAGAAAACAATAATGATATTGCTAAATATGAACAAACAATTGGGTGTATTTATCGATTAAATACCTAAATACCAGGTGGGTCTAGACATCCACTAAAAATAAAACGTGCGTCAAGTACTTTATCGTTGGCGATCACATATCTTGCCTCGCTTTGTTTTGCATTCCACGGCACATTACTGACCTAAGCTACCCAAACAAGTAATGGGTGTGAATCGGTGATACTTGGCATGGGCCAATGTTTCATGCACTTCATTTCATCCTTAAGGTTGATTAGTTTACCTTTCATCATCGTAACATTCAGAACCTGTTTTTTCCCTAAGCCTCTCAATGAAGCCCCTCTAAACGCCAGTTGTGCCCTTTCAACAACTTCCTCCGGCCACTTGATGATATGTTCTGCCAGCTCAATTGCCATTTAATTACTTCATTTAACAAAACCAACAGCAACAGCAACAGCAACAGCACTTCCACTGAGGGCGCCTCACATTGCAATTGCACATGTTGAATGCAATTACAGGCAAAGCATTTAGACGCCAATAATTATTGGATATTTATATGCAGTCAAGAGCCACCAACAACAAGTTTGCCAGACGCTAAAAGCCCCACCAGTCTTGAGGTTCGTTTTCAAGGGGGAGGGGTGGGGGAGTCTCGGTTGAATGGGACACCCCCGCACATTGCATTGACATTGAATTGCATCTGCTCGAATCTCTAACTGTAAAGTGCCATCAGACGTTAGGATGAGATTGTTTGCCCATTTCCGCCCCTCCATTTGTGCCACATCCCCCTTTTGCGTTCACTGCCATTGTGCATATGTACATATATGTTTGTATATGGCTAAAGTTGTTTTTGCTCTTGGCTCTTAGCACTCACTTTATTAAATGACAATTTGAACGACGATGATGTTAATGATGTTAATGATGCTTATGGGGTTGGGACTCAATGAACATTTGATTTGGATCTTGAGAGGGTGATGGGAATCGAAATATGTTTGGCTCTTTCAATCAATTAGGGTCCAAGGAGGAATTTACTTTAATTTACTATTTAATTTACTCAAATGTATGTATACTTTTGAATCAATGTAGCTCCGTATATACTATAATTTATTACTTTTAATTTTGCTAAGTTAACTGCTGATTTTTCTCTTATCAGAGAAAAGATGCTATGTAGGTTTATTATGTTTTGAAGAGGTTATAAAACACTTAATTTATTTATAACATTGCGAACGTATAATTTCGTTCTTAGTCACCTAAAGTTGCCATACTCAAAACCCCTTTAGATCAACACTTGTCGAACGGGTTTCCATTGCTGGAGCCATTAACCCGTTGATGTAATCAATCCGAGGTGCAACATATTATTCAATTAAATCGAACTATTGCATAAATCTTGACCAGCAGTCACCCCGTTGCCTTCCACACCCAAGAGCGGGCCATTCATCAAGAGCTGGCTGCGCTTGTCATTATGTCAAGTTCGTTGAGCAATCCACTAAACCAGAGTTGTAATCAGAAACGGCTATAAAGCCACCCCAGTCCAATCCCCATCCCCATCCCAATCCGAATCCCCATCCCAATCCCCATTCCCATCCCCATCGCCATCGCCATCCCCATACCAATTCCGTTCAGTGCCACTACTAAGTTGTCGCTGGCTCATAAAAATGGCAATCACATTTGCATTGCATGCTCGACCAATGTGAATCGGACATCATACTGCGCATTTCCAATTCGATTCGATCGTTGCCCGATCGCCAGTATTTATTTCTAAGGGGTGGGAGGGCTGAAAAGGGCTAAGCTTAACCCAACAAAGCCGATAGACAGACACGCAGTTTCCCCGGAAATCTGTTTACAAGTGACACGGCCGACTATTTATAGGTATCTAAAGTTCCCGAGGTTGTGTATTTGGATTTTTGAACTCCTTGAGTTGCCAATCAGGCCGGACGAGTCTGAACTCAATTGGAACTATTTTCATTTGAGTGGCGGATTTTCCCGATAAGGGCTAGCCTGAATTTCCAAGATATAAAGTTGTAGATTATGGGTTGGGTAAAAGGGGAAATAAAGCAAAGTACCTTCAATTCAAACGGCTAGTAATTTTAATAATGAATGCTTTCTTGACTTGACACCTGCAGTTTGTGTCTCCTTGCAACTCACTTTTAAATCAGTTCATGAGCAGGCGGAACCCATTTTCCTTTGCCCTCGATTTTGATTCTGGCTTTAGCCAGTTTTGCGATTATCTTTCACTGGAAAACCACACCCTGACATAAAGTTAATTAAAAGCTTTCAACGCTTTTGACACTTGCCGCTAATGTCGCGCCGCCCAAAAATGCCTCCCATAGATAATGTTTCTGTTTTTTAGCTTGCCACAAAGTGTCCTTGTGCGTGGAGCTTTCCACAATTAGTTGAGCGAGCAGCGAGCTATTCTGACAATTAAGAAATTCCTGGCTGCGTTTGCCGGCTGCTCAGTAATTTTTATCACATACATTTTTTATCGCAAATATCACAACTTCATCAGCAATCAATGCGGCCAACAACACGAGAGGCGGGCAGGCAGACAATTAGCCATAAAATTAGCTGCAAGTTGGCTCAAGGAATGCGTTGTCGATGGCCAAGGCGCTTGGCGGTGGCAAATTGAAAACAATTTTAGCTATTTGCATATAAATGCAACCTGAGACGCTGCCAACCAGCAGCACCAACAAAAGCAGCAGCAAAAGCTGCAACAACAGCGGCAACCTGCAGCTGCAATGCTGCCCACCGATGTTGCCATAAATGTTGCAGGCCCACTGTGGAGTAAAGTTTCAAAAAACCAAAAAAAAAATTTAATAAAAAATTCCAACCAATTTCAACTCTACTTAGTTAAAAGAAAAATAGATTTTCTTACCAAGATAAGGTACACAACATATATAAGAATTGTTACTAGGGCCAAGTACAAAAGGTTTAAGTTTACTTCCAAATTATTTGGCTATAATCAGACCACAAATTTGTTCTTGTGTTCATCGCACTAATGAGTTTTTGATCTTTTTTTTACTTCTTTTTCCTGTACCCAATTTATTTAACTGAGCTGTGCCAAAGAAGGCTTATTGAAATTGCATATTAAATTAAGTAATTTAGTTTAATGACCATTGCTAATACCATTTGAATTAACACATAGAAAGATAAAGAAATGTCTTAGGGAGAGTAAAAGAGCTTATTAATGTTTAAGTGATCTTTAATCAAAACCCTAATTAAGAAGTATGTGTCCATGAGTTTTGTTCTTGTGAGATACTCGCTAATGGGTTTTTGATCGCCTGTTTTTAGTGCCGCTTCCTGTGGCTAATTTGTTCCACTGTGCTAGGCTGTTCAGTTTATCGAAATTGCATTTGCCATATAGTTCATAATGGCATGTTCTTCGACTGTGGTCAGTACTAAAGAGATAAAGATTGCGGAGGGCGATCGGCAAACGCTTTTATCAGCTCACTGGCATAAATATTGATACAGCCCGAGCAGTCGCCTTGGCAACAATTAAGGTAGCCAGCGATGGAAGAACCTCACAAGAACCGCCCACGTGGTCGAAATAAACATCAGCATGTGGAGTGAATAAATGCCCAAACACTTGTGGGGATGTTGTTAAGAAATACTTCTGACTACACAAGCACAAAAGTTCAAACTACATTTCACGCCTAATTTCATCTGACAACAACAGCGGCGAAAAGTTGGGGCATATTTTTACACATTTTCTTGATGTTGTTTTTTTTTTCACTTTGTGGCTAAGGGAGGAAACGGAAGGGGGGGCTCTGTGGTGGTTGCTGTGTTAATTTGCGACATAATTGCAAGCTCGCCAGGATGAGTGGGGCGATGGGGTGGTGGAGCGGGAGGGGGGTGGCACAGTGGGGCGGAGGGGACAGCTGCGCCGACTGGTTATGACAGCAATGACAGCTGCGGCAGCGTCGGCATTTGAATAATTTGCAATTAAACGCTCCACGCGGCTCAGCAATTAAGCAAGGAGTCAAGGAAGAGGGGCGGAGAAGAGGTAGCACAGAGAGAAAAATCAGGTACAGGATTCATTCCAGGAGACCCATCATTCAATGTTATTCAAATTGATCAAATTTCTAAAGCATTGTATTCTGCTTTGTCATATTGTTATGAAACTGGAATGGTTTAAAGACTTCAAGGTATTTTTGATTAATATAAGAAATTCAATTAAATTATCCTCACAGTAGTCGTGGGAGTGGAAGCATTGGCACAAAACGTCACACGGACCACACGACGTATGCGTAATATGTGCATCTGATTCGGCGAGCCTGGTCGGCTTTTGAACGGGTTTATCTGGTAGTACACAGGAGTTGGCCTGAGAACGAATGCAAATGTCCACGTCCATCAGCTGTCCGCAAGCTGCTGAAAGTTGATGGCCCGCGATGAAGACAGCGGACCGGTCAAAACCAACACCCAACTGTGTTTCCAATTAAACGCCGCTTAGCCAAACAACGCGGCCAAACAACCGAGCAAACGAGCAACTGGGCAACTGGACAACTGAGCAACCGAACAACCCAAAACAACCCAAAACAACCCGATCAGAAAAACGTCAGCGCTACTTTCAGTTTGCTTTACGGTTAGTTCGTGAGCTGGTCGCACTGAACTTGAATCCGTATGTGGCAGACAGTTGGGGCCTGGAGCTCCAAGTGCCACAAGAGCCCCCAAGAGCCCCCAAGCCACCAGCCGCAAGATCAGATCCAGATCCAGATCAGAGCTCTGCGATTCGGACCAAGTGTGATACGGACTGACAGACTGACTAATTGATGGCCCGCTGATTGATTGATTGATTGATTGATGGACTGCCGATTGATTTATGGGCCATCGTGGGGGGTTGAGTTAGAACTGGAGTATGGCTACTATAATCAGTGTTAATCCGTGACTGTTTGAAGCGCCTAATATGTGCCTACTGTAGTTTGCTTTACACAATAAAGCAATACAGAAAATACTACATGCTTAAAGTGTTGGGTGAAATGTAACCATTAGTTATTCACTCGAGCCTGACTAACGACGACTGCCCTAATTATTTTGAATATGATTCGAATGAACTGAATGCTGCTTTTGCAGTTGTATCCAAAACAGTACTGGGAAATGTTGTTGTTACTCTGCCTGATACTGTTCTTTTGCGAATCGTTTAGTAAGCATTGCAAATTGATATATGTTTCCAAGTAATTGGCACTTTTTCCGCATTCAAAAAAAGCTCTGCGAAGCAAGTTCACCAACACGAGTGCAGAGTGCAGCAAAGAGTTCTGCTCCAGCATCAGGGGATGGCTAACAGCCAAGGGTGAGCTGAACCTGGACATTCAGCTGAATCGCACCTTGAGGAATGGATTGAGGACAACGATTACCCTCCTGCAGCTGATCGATGCCAAGGATCGGTACCAGACACTCTTCAGCTACGACATGGACACCTGCAAGACGCTGCGGGAACTGCTGCAGTCCAGTTTGATGAAGGTCTGGCTGAGGAACGTGTTCAAGTACGGGAACCTGGCCGAACGCTGTCCCATTCCGCCAGTGCGTACTGTATCTCAATTTATTCGAACGTCTCTGGGTTCAAAAAAAGTTTCTCCTCTGCAGGCCAGCTACAATGTACGCAACTTTCAGCTGGAGAACCACAGCATTCCGGGGTATTTGCCAGCGGGATTCTACCGCCTCCACGACACAAATTACTACGGAAAGCCCAAGGGCAGGCATCGCCGTTCGGTGGCCACTTTCATACTGGATATAAAGTTCTATTAAATGGAAATGGAAAATTCGAATGCGAATGCGATTGCAAATGCAAGATGCTCAAGTGGGTCACACGGGTGGGGCTAACGAGTTTCAACTTTTCAAGGCTGCGTTTGGCCTCTTGAGAGCTGTGGAAAGCCAAGTTCATGCCGATAAAAGTCTATAAAAGTTTGAGAAAACGACAGGGATTGCCCAGCGAAATGCATGCGAAAATCGCACTCAAGGTCTTTCTTTGGACTGTAAATTCCTGGCAGCCAACGGGCCTGCTCCACTTTCAGCCGGGGACATTTGCCATCTGACAATGCAGGTCTTTAACTAATTGCATAATAAATTCAAGTGAATTTATGGTGCTGCTCCTGCAACTGTCCTTGCTCATTTGCGATGTCAAAAAGTCGCTCAATCCAAATGATTTATGCATTTATACATTTAGCTGCAGGCTCACGTGTTCGCAGTGCCCTACATAATATTGTTTTGCCATAATTCAGTGTGCGTGGGTGTTCCAGCTTGTGGTTTCAATTAGTAGTCGAGACGGCATGAAAAACTTCGGGGAAATACAGATCAGTCGTGGAAAGTCGATAAAGTTTTGGATAAACTGGCTACTTGTATTCACACAATGTGTTTTAACAAAAAAAATTGCTGTAGAAGTTGTAAATAAATCTGAAAATAGAACTACTTTCCCAACTTAAAGTAGTAAATCATATGATTTATTTTGCAACCACTTTCAGAAGAAAGACAAGTTCGAGTTTAAGTGGAAGATAAATCTTAAGAAGAGTTACCTATCTAAGTAAAATCTGCGGAATTTCTCGACAATTGCTTGAGAACGATTAAGTAGTTCATAAATCTTCTAATGTGATTCACACGCTATATGAAGACTTGGGTACTTACCTCTGGAGAACTGATGTTTTAAGGCTATTTCCAAAGCAATGACGACACTCTTAAACCAACATACCTATTTTAAAACAATTTGAATATAAATTAATAAAAGTCTGGCTTTTAGCTTAAGCTTTAAATTTAAATGTTTCTAAGCACATTTAACTCTTTCCAGGTTACCACAGCTTACGGTCTATGCCAAGATTATTTACCTCCTGATGGTAAGTAGAAACAGGCTTTAAACATTATGGTGCTGATGACTGGTTTGCCCGATGACTCAATCACTACGCAGTCACCTGGAATCCTTGACTGTCTGGCCAGTTCATCAGACGCTTTCAAGTCCATTCAATCCGGCAGATATTTAGATATTTACACCGCAAGCGGGAACTCAAATATTGGCATGAAGTGCCCTTCATGGCGAGTATTGACGCGTGTGCAAATATTCGATAATACTATCAAATGTTGTATCAAGTTATATCATTATCATTATGCCAGAGAGCAACAAACTTGGCCAAGCCCATTTTCCGGCAAAAAAAAAAAGGGGGGGAGCCCATCGAAACTATGCCAATTATTTTATCAAAGGGAATTTCCCTGCGAATCAGGGCACACCATCGATTGTTTGCCGTTATCAGCTGCGATTGGGCAAATATTTGCCAAAAAAATAATAATAATAATCAGCCATCTACATTGGAAGTGTCGAGTGAATACTTATAAAAATGGCAACACAACCAAACGCTAATTAAATAATACTGTTCTCCGTTTCTTACACATTTTCTCCAGCCGTTCGTGGTTGTTGCTGTTGTTCCGCTTACACTTTTAATTTATTTGGCAATCAATTTGAAGTATCGACTGAATGTCGGATGTCCCCATGCCTGCCGGGTTGTTAATGTGCCGAAATAAATAACTGGAATACCTGGCATTCCTTGGGCGTGAAACCAACTGGGCGACGTCTTCGCCAAGTTCCGTTTGCCGCTCCATTCAATTTTTTTCATGAGGCCACAGTGTGTTATTTACAGCAAGTATTTGCTTATTTGTTCTAAATGAACAACAAAATGATTTTGGCATGAGTTGGCTCGAGGCAGCGACTTCGAGTAGTTGATTGAATCGTTCAGCGTTTCGAGTATTTTTTTATTTTTTATTTTTTATCGTACCGCTCAGGTATTTCTCGTGCCCTAGGCATTCCGTAAGCCTCTGCCACTGTCTGAACCCCTTCATAAACTCGAATATGCAAATTGTGACCCGGTGTGATTAATTTTGCCAATAATCAACCTGCGAAAAATTCCACTTGCACTTGAGGCGGATGTGAAGATGGTCGAAAGAGAAGTGCCTAAAATAGTGCTAATATTTCTCCATATTTTGATTTGAATATTGTAAGGGGACTCTAGTACTTGTACACTATGTATCAAACAAATAAATAAGAAACCTTTTATATTATTGAATAGTTATCCTTTCAAATTTACGTTCTAAGTTTGCACACATTTTAGCTTGTCTACTTACCTAAAGTGAGTTTTAGTAAACTTTCACCGAAATTCAATCTTTAACCAATCAATGTAGAGTCGAACCTGGACTTTGCTGGCTCAATGCACTCCAAGTACTCCGATGTGGCCAGGATTGAAGCCTTCTTTATAGCTGATGGATGGTCCGAATTTAATATGTCTAATGCAAGCTGAGTGCCTAGGGGCTAATATATATTTACTGGGGAATCGCCGATGGCGATTGATGGCAATGAACGTGTGCCGAGCAAATAAATGAGCAATCAAGAGCCAAATTAGCGGCACTTTTATAGTAGCTAAACTGGGGGCTTTCGATAGCGTCGGTTTTGATTGGCGCCAGTTGAGGCAAATGCGCATGGAAAAGTTGACTTGCACTGCCATCAAAACCAGCCAAAGATATCAGGCTGCAAACTCAGGAAAGCGCCATTATCAGTGACGAAATCAAGACTTTACATGAACATTTTTAAAATCTAATCCCCAATCTAAAAGATTCAGTTGTCTGCCATTAACAAGGGCCCTGTTGATCTCTTTAAATTGCCTTCAGTTTTGTATGACTTTTAAGTTGCAATTTTAATGCAATTTTATATATTTTTCATTAATGTCAGGTCAGGTAAAAATTGCAAAAGCAATCGTAAGATTTTTAATACAATATTAACGATTTTTCTAGGCGGGTTTAACCGAATAGTTCGTTAAAAGTTATCAAACTTGCTTTGTCGTTTTTTCCCAGCCATTTAATCTGCTTTACTAAACATTGAAGCTCATCAATGAAAAGAAGATAGCACGGGGATTTCGCTCACTTTATGTTTGTAAACATTTCCACTGAGGTAATAAGGATCATATCAGCCGACTTACATTTTCTTCATTTCCGCAAAGATTTTAGTCGTTAAAAGAGTATGTACCTAGAGTAACCAAAGTATATGTTTGGGCTTCATGTTAGAAAAAATTCAATATGGATTAAGATTGACTATTGAGGTTGAGATGCATACCATATAACTATAGGCTTAGAGGTTTAATATTAACACATTTATGGATCAAATAGTGATAACCTGGCTCTGCCCCCCACCACCCCTTTCCAGATCGGGTTCTTGTTTTATTGGTAAGTTAACCACTGCCGGGGTATTATTGGGTGCTGTTTAATTTCCTTCTTCTTGTTGCGTAGCCCCAAAACAGCGACGCTTATCAGGAAATTATTTCAAAACGTTAATTGAATTGTCAATAGATGGGGAGTTTGGGTACTGGGGACTGGGGACTGGGGACTGGGGCCTCTGGCAGCGGGTGATAGTCGAGAAGGAAAGGTATACGAAAGATATACGCCTGGCCCAGAACATAAACTCGTACTTCTTGGTATTGCCTCTATAAATACCAAGAGCCAAATGTATGTAAGTCGGTCTCTAATTGCATTTACCAGATAAGAGTTTTGTGGCGGCTCGAGTTTGGTGGGCTTTCTCGTTATGGAAATCCGTCCAAGGCCACCATAATATCCAAGTCAGTTAACTTGTTTTTGTTATTCTCAATATCTGGGATTGATGATCGTTATCTTGATCGGCATTGTTTTGGCCAACAGCGGAAAGTTTCGCTCTTTGGAAACGTTTTTAAAAACGTGCTTTGCGATAGGAGAGTGCGAAAAAACGTGTTTGCCATAATCACTCTGACTGGCATTGATAAATCGGGCTACCTCAAGAATGCCACAAATTTCGGTGGTATCGGGGTGAATGATAGTTGTCACACAAATTGGGATTCCCCAAAGCTTCAGGGTTACCCAAAGGTCAAGTTGAGTGTGCTATATACTTGTGACTTAACAACTTAACACTGGCTTAGAACGCTTACTATCAAACATATTCTTCAATTTGAATAGGAGTGCTGTGTGTATCACTGCATATTGTTAGATGCCAAAAATGAAGAAACATTCCGAAATCAAGCTGCCAATCTTGAAACGTGGATACACAATGCTGGCCCAGACGAATGATTAAACAACTTTGAGATACGAAAAGATACGAAAAGTGGACATGAGGTCTGAGCTATCTGGACATAATTTGATATGATATGAACTTGATATGATTCCGGAGCCAAGTCGTAAATTTCGTTTCTATTCCTCGAAAACAGGCAAAGTTGAGACCTCTTGACATTGTCAGTGATTTTGATTTATGCTACCCGGCAAAACATTCGATTGTGGTATCGATTTGGTATCTTCAGCCATAAAAGGCTTTTGCTGTAAAACGCTTTTCCGACTTTTCCGACTTTTACGCCGCGATTTCCGCTTTCAAAGTGAAGTCCTCCTTTTGTTCCACCAATCTGCCGCTGTTGACTTTGCTAATGTGTGGGTAAATATTGCACTTTTCCTGGGATCGATGCCGTGTGGCGGGAAACGATTTTAATTGATATCCAACAGATAAACATCCCATCTTTTAATTTTGTATTGAGGGTGTAGAAGCACTCGCTGCTGGCCTATCCATCGCTATCATATCTCTAAAACGTTATAAATACCAGCAGTAATTTGCCAATCGCGCACCCTATATAAATTTAATACCGTCGCACTTGGCCAGACATGTGCTTGTCCCTCTTATCGATGTTCTGGTTTAAACCGAAAATCATCTAAACGTGGTGCAAAGAGGCAAACAAACTTAGGCTAGGACAACTGAGGGCCGCGATGCTCAAGCCCTTATATAAGCTTATTGTTTTTTTTAGCAATCACCCTGCTGACCAATTAAAACAAATGACACGTTAAGATAGCCTCTTTACTGCGCAGATGTTTTGCGGGCATTCGCAGTTATTACTTTGAATAACAAATTGGTCTGGCGAATATTTGCTTTTTTTTATGTAAATATTATGGGCGCACGCGAAATTGATGGAGCACAGTGGGCCAAGTTAGTTGGTGGCAGCTGGCCAAGAAGTATTGCCCCTACTCTGCGAGCCCATATAATTTATACATTATTAAATGCTGCACAAACAATGGATTTATCAATTGGCGAGTGTCAGTCGGGAATGTTATCAAGACCACTGATAGAAATGAAGCACATGAAGTTATGGTTCAACTTAAGAACTGCACCTTACGGTAGATTAGTAAGTTTCATAATTTGTAAACAATTTGGTAAAATTAGAATACACAAATAATATTACTATCTACTTGAACGACTTACTTCCAAAAAAGGTGTGGTATTGGAATACCATGGCATACAGCTAGTTGGTTCCCGTGATCATGGGGTCATAGGACAGGGTTCGAAGGATATCCACCCACCCACTTGCCGCCCCAGTCCGCCCCCGGCCACCTGACTCCCCCCGCCCATCAGCCACTTGCCCCATACGATAGCAGCAGCAGCAGCAGCAGACTAAGCTCGCAATCTTATCGGAGCTGCTCTTATTGATTAATATAAAGATACTGACAGACAGCCCAATCGGCGCAGTGCGGTGGGTATCTGTATCTGTGTATCTGTATCTAAATGGGGAAGGCTAAGCACGGGCCCTCCGGAGTTCGTGGAGCAGCTTTTTTTTTCACCTGGCCGGCGCTACGAGCTGACATATAGAGCAAACAGAAAGACACAATTATTTTTTCACATTATTGTTATTTGTTATAATGGCAGATAGGGGGGGCTCCTTTCGGACTGTTCTATCTGACACGCATTTCTCTGCCTTTGGCGCCCTCACAGTGTCGATAAAGGCGGCATTGAATGACTGACAGTGCACTGAGCGAAATTCCATCGCCGCGGCCGGGTGCTTAGCCCCAGCTATTTGCGCACTTAGATAAGCGCCTTTTTGGCAGCCCATCAAAAGTGATAATCGATTGCTTTTCAGGTGGTTTTTGTTTGCTGCTCGGCATTTCGGAAGCTTTGTGCTGGGGAGCGTTTTTATGGGGCGGAATTATCGCGAAATGGAATTTAATGGCTGTTGTTCAATGAAGAGTCTTCCGGTTGTATTCGCACTTAATGGCCATATGTAAACATAGACCCTTGAAAATAGAGAATAGTAGTTTTGCATAAAAATGTATATTTTATGCTATAAAAGAGGTAATAACTAATATTAAAATAAATACATTTAGTTAATTATTTAATGGTATAGCGTTGGCATTATTATTTGGTACATTCAAATGAACAATCTTTTTACGACTAGTACAGAGTACTCCCGGTATTCCAGCCCTAAAATTGGGGAACCCCCACGATCACTTTCACTGCTGTGCAACCCAAACCCCAAGCACTCCCACCTGTCATTGCAATAGCTTATGTCAACTGCAGGTGACCCACTTGTAGATCCCCTGACTCCGCATATTATGCCATCCCAGCTTTCAACGCATGTATAAAGGCTCCCGCTGGAATCAGGGCCTAATTTTTGGGTTATATGCACAGAGAACTCTCCCTTTTCGACGGGCTTTTATCGCAACCCAAACTTCCGCTCAGTGTATCCCCGCCCCATTTTTTTATGGAGCGTTCTGCGGCCAGTTGAGCGCCAGGCGGCCTTTTTGTGATTGAGATTGTGATTGTGCTGACAACAGAACCAGGCGAAGAAAGACAGCCGACGAGCTGTTTATGATGATGATTTGTGCCATGTGCCATATGGCATATGGCATATGGCATATGCTGTGGTGGCATGTGTGCCTCATATCCATGCGACACAAGTTACCATGATTTGGTGTTTTGGCTACGTCGTCTCTGGGCTGAAAAACTGTTATAAACACCACTGTTTGAGCTGCATAATTACTGCCTGTTGTTTATTTCCTGTAAAATGCAAGGCCCAACATGAAGCCCTCCCAGAAACCTACCCATCGTCGTCGACTGAAGACAAACAGAAAATAGGTCTATTCATGGGGGCTTATAAAGCTGTTCCGCTATTGCAAAACGCATTTTGTCTTATCAGTGAGGCAACTGGCGGCTAAAGAACCCAAAAGGCTCTCGAAATATTCCACATTGCGAAGCATTATATTTGTCTATCAACAGATACAAAAGACTGGAACTTGTTTTTAGGTCTAGTGACTCACTCAATTTCTTGGTTTTTTCCTTACCCAATTTTTGTGCAACTCTCTTTTTCCTGGGCCAATATTCAGCCGTTTTTTATTGACCTCTTTTAGTTTCCATGGGTTGAAAATGGTAAACATTCCGTTGTGCAAAAACAAAACTTATTAATAGGGAATTTACATTGCTTTTCAGTGAGCTTAAGTTCTAAAGTTGATGACGAAATGGCTTTGAAATGGTAATGGAGGGCTTAAACGGGATCTTATATGTAAATATTTGTACCGAAGGAATTCCAAATATTTACCATGCACCCAAAAATATTCCACCATAGCATCGGATGGATGTGATAATCAACTAAAGACGAATTATAACAAACTATATTGAAAAAATGCAAGATTAATTCCAAATGATAGAATAAATAAATGAAAAAAGGGGAATTAAGTTTCAAAAGTTTTCACAGGGTACCATGACTTCGATTATATGCGCGGTTTTGCAATCGTCTCATTTGGTTGGCGCAACCCAGCGGCACGAGAATCAAATCAATTAGTACGCTTGTCAAATGCCATGTTGTATTTTGGATTAACAATTGAAGCAACATATTCGGCGATATCGATAAAACGATAACAACGACGCGTGGCGAGCTCAACTGTACTTAAGAGCACTTTAACCTTGTGTTTTTATTTTTGCCCCGCACATACTTAATACCCAAGCTTGACCATATTTTACATTGGCAACTGATGCTATTTTTGGTTATTTCCGCTGGTGGGGCATTAAAAAGCGATCCGTTTAGCTTCACTCTAATCCAGTTGACCGGCGCAACGGTCTATTTTGGTTCCTTGGTTCCAAAAATGAAAAGAGAAGCTCCGCTGTCCACGTTTGCTATCGGTGTAAGTTAGGTCAGTCACATTTGGGAATTTTTGCTGGAGTACAGTTGCGCTCGATTGGCTAATACAGTGCGGCCTCGATGATCTGAGCTGTGATTAGACAGCCTAATTAAAATACCAACCCGATAATTGGACTGAAGTACGGGTACTCGAGGCCACTCGATCGCACATTTTGCAGTGCCGAATTCCCTTATCGACCAATCCAGGCGAACGACCTTAACTGGGTCTCGACTCGACTGTGTACCCTCGTTATGCAATTGCCTGGCAGTCCCTGGCAGACTTTGGCCAAATATTTTAGCCATGACTAGGCGAGAGGGCCCGGAATGCTAACTGCTAACTGCTAACTGCTATCTGTTATCAGCTATCTGCGTCGCTTTCGCGTCACTTGATTGATCAAAGAATGTTCAGGCAGGCAAACTGAAAACGGCAAACGGCAAACCCTTTTTCGCTTCTTGTCGCTTTTGCGTTGTAAACCAAAACTTGGCGATCTGAGGGCCCGACACTCGAGAGCCCCGGCGGCTGATGGCTGATGGCTGATGTTACGTCTGATTTGGAGCTGATAAAATGCCAGGGCGTTTATTGTATTTGACTTGATTTGTTTGGCATTGTCTCTGTCTATCTAATTGCTGTCTACAGAGCTAGAATTCTCGGAATTACCGATGGCCAAATACTAGAGACGAGTGTGTAGGATTACGGGCTACCACTAACTGAAATTTCAGTTAGCTAGACACTCGCTACACCACCGACAGGTGATTCAGTTTCAAATGGACTTTTGCCCTCCAATCTATGCGGTTGGTATTTTTTCATTCGAGTCGCAGTTTCGCACAATTTCAAAACATATAGGAACAACATATATGTATTTTTGTTGAATGAGTAAAATGTTTAAAACTCATATCGCAGGCTGTCCTATCAGATGCATATTAAAAGTATGCAACGAATTAATTCTTTTGCAAACCGCATCAATAGATGAAGTTCAGACAACTAAATAAAAGGATTCGAAATCCAAAATGGAAACCGAGAGCTCCGTTAATATCTTTCATTTTTACGAATTTTGAGCAAACATGGTTTTAAGAAAATTTCTGTACTGCTGGCCTCTGAAATATGGCGTTGTTACAGTGGGCATTGCCTTTGGACTAGCGGACTTCATCGTGGGCAGCATTGGATGGGATATGGTTATCTCAAACAAATATCCGGACTACGTGGTCGAGTTCTTTCGAACCATGGACACCCAAATCTGCGTGGCCGGATTTGCAACCCTGTTCTGGCTCATGATGCTCGACCACTTTCTTCTGATCTATGCTGTATTTTACGTGAGTTCGAATGAGTCAGTTCAAAGATTTTCTCACAAAATTAACGTCCAAATTCAGAACAAACTTCTGATTATCGGAACCTGGCTGTTGATAAACTACATGGTATTTTTGTTCACCCTCGTCACCGTGCTGTTGGATAGCTTGCTGATCCTCAGAATAAGTATGCTGATGTGTTTGGATGTTTGGATGTTTCACCCAACTATAACCTTTCACTTTAAGTTGCCCTCGGATACTGTTTGATCGTGGTGAAGTCCTATTATAGTGAGTTGACTACGGGTCTGGACGTAGATTCCGAGTCCAGCGAAGGAGCCATTGGCAGTGACAACGAATCGAATCCCTAAATCGTGAACATTCATTAATTAGAGTAGCAATAAATTCGTTTGTGGAAGTAATAACCAGGTGAAGTAAAATCAACTAAAAAGCGATAAAATAAATTTGTTATATTTTTATTGCGAATCCGAACTCTGTAGTCGGTACACTCCCCCTTTTCGAGAGACGCTCGTTGTGTGCTTATCTTCCTTCTTCCTGAAAGGCAAACAGGATTAAGCGATAATGAAACTGCACTTTCCGAAAATGCCGTCAAAAGCCCCGCTTCAGACTCATTAAAAATCCATTAAACTCGATAAAAATAAGAGAGGGACGCAGGCTCCACAGAAAGAGCGAGACAGAAGGCGGAATAAGCATTTCTTAATAAGCTTTACACACAAATGTGGAGCACTTGGTGACAGTTGCCAGTGAGTTTTCGGGTTTTTTTTTCCCCCAAAAGGGTGAAGTCAACACAAAACAACAAAAAAAGTCGAAAGTCGAGGGCCGGCCACTTAAAAGCTCATTTTGTGAGTGCATTTCGGTGTTGCATTTGCAAATAAATCATTCGGTTTCCAATTCCGATTTCATGCTGCTCATGAGATATGCAAAAACTCGACGAGTAAATCAGCTTCCAAAGCGTTTTAACTACAAATGAGCCAAATGAGCGCTGATCACGAGCAGCTTATGGTCACGCATTCATTATGAATTAATTCGTATATCAACGGATAATCCAAAACCTAAAATCAACTGGTAGGATTTTTTATATAGTAAGTAGTGTGGCATTCCTAGTGCATGAATCACACCAAAAGTGACACCAAGTGATTCAAATATTATATTTACTTCCTTATGCATATTGCACTACTTACTTGAGATACGTGGATCATTTTGGATAGATGACTAATACTTCAAACGTTTGTCAAGCAACTATTTCATTTCTACAACAATATCAGCTCTTTAGAAATAACGCAAGCACCCACTTCCGTTTACACAATATTAATTCTAAATAAAATCACTATTATATATGTATATGAATGACGTATAGAAAAGTGACAAATATAAAGCCCAATTGAGAGCACAATTATAATCCATTTCAATGTTTCTTGAAGTTATGAGTCATAGCCCATGTTTGTACTAACATGCAGTTATAATGAGCACGTCTTTGGAGAACCATAAAACCTATTTACCAGATACAGATACATTTACAGTTGCAGTCGAGTTGAATGACACCCTCGAGTGCAGCTCACACTCCGTGTCAAACATTTATCAGGCAATCGATAAGGAAAGGAGCTCCGCCGATCCGCTCTGCTTCGCTACAAAGTTGGGGATAAAGTTATCAACGACATAACTGCCGATACAAAGCGGTTCGGTTTCACAACTTTGTTTAATGATTGGCATAAAATTCACTTTCCGACTGCCTGCCGTGCGTTTTATGCGCTGGATCTGAAACGGGGTCGGCGGAGTCCTAAAACTACTGATCCAAGCTGCCGACTGCTCCTCTAGAATTTATGCGGTGCCATTAAAGAAGTGTCCATAAAACGCTGAGCTTAATTAAAACGCCACGTAACGCGTACGCACCAGGATGGCGTTTAGAGTTGAGCTGCAAATCGCTGGCAGGCAAACCATATTTATGGCTACACAAATCGGCATCCTTTTTCAGCGCCTAATGAGATTTTCTCAAAAGCAAAAATCATAATTTCCACGCGCAACGAAGCGCAACAAATGGCCCTTTTGCCAGGTGGGCGTGGCACTTGCCACAGTTTCAGACGCACCCATTTCAGAAAACAAAAGGGAAAAGCGGAGAGCTTGAGTGAAATGCAATACCAAATATAATAATAATACAGGTTTCTTTCAAGTTACTTATTAATAGGTACAATTATAATAATATCTGTGATCTCTCATTTTCTGGACCTTGACCGCGCTTTTAGCTGTTGATTACCTCACTATCTGACTTGAGGTGATTTTCATATTCTTGGGGTATTTATTCCTTGGGTAGCTGACAAGAAAATCGTTCACTCTCACTTTTAACTTCACTTTGAAACCAGCAGAATGACAACTTTGATTCGCAGCTTAAGTGGCCTTTGGGAATACGAATTTATGGACGCTCCTCGAATGTGGAATTTAAAAGTGACGTGTTTAGCCGTAAAAATAAGTGATATTTCTTTCAAGGAATTCCCGTGTTCATCCGCTAAATATAAAGTATTCACCATTTGCTATACACACTGCCAACGGAATTTTGATTTATCATCGTTGAATAGCAAGTATCTGATCGAATGCAGAAGGAATTTCATTGTTCTATATCAAAATCAGAATCTCAAATGCGTCCGAATAAATCTAATCGTGGTGGACAAGGAAAGAAGTCCCTCACATTGTGATTACAATTTTATTAAATACTCGCACTGCGAATCTCTTTTACGGACGAAAGTGAATGCAGATTAGGAAATCGATTCAATACAACAATTTTGCCTTCGTTCACAGCAATTTGCCGCCACAATTACCTATCGAATTTCCACAGGCAAGTTGGCAAATATTAATAATCCGCCGTGTTGTACCGCTTATGCAATGAGCCGCGGCAATTACAGATTTCTTAGCGATTGCCCGCCCATCGAGTCGTAAGTAATCTAGGGGCGCTGAAAATCCGATACCCGAGTGGATCATTAAAATCGAAAATTTTCTGCACATTTAACAAGCCACGAGATACAGTATCTGCGGCTCCTTCGAACATACATATACTTGTAGTATCTGTCTGGGTCGGCATATCAATTTCACCCCAGGACGATCTGCACCCCAGGAGCTTGATATCTCGGCGGTCAGGGCTTGTGTCCTGAACCCTTTCGTCGCATAAGGCAACTTAATTCGCTTCCGTTTGCCAATCCAAACAGAAAAGGACAAGAAGAACGCATAAGGATAGGTGCACTGAAAACTATTTCAAGCCTTGGTGAGGATCTGATTTGCTGTAAACTGAATAAATAATTCCTTGTTACAGACTAAATAACAGTGTGTTCAGACTTGTTTCTAAACTATATGACTATAATTGTCATCATTTTCAATGCTTTTACTTGAACTATAATTAGATTGAAATTTCAAATTTTAAATTAAAAATCTCCCTCTCTACCTACTTTGGTTTCAGTGTAGCAGCTATAGCAGGGGAGGATTGGCAGTCCTTCCGACAGCTTCCCTTGCGGTTCCCCCTCACCTCTTTGCCCCTTTTGCCCAGCATTTGTGTGTCAGTTGCCAGTTTCGCGTCTTTCCGCTTCCGTTTTTTTTTTTTTTTCTTACATGCGACTGACGACAGCGACTCGACCGAAAGCGACCCCATAAATCCGCTCACTGTTTGTCTTAGATCGCCCCACTCCCATTCTCCCGCTTTCCCCCGTTCCCGTTTTCCATCTCCAGCTGTCCTTTCTCGTAACTTTTCCTAGTCGCCAGTTGTCCTACACACATTTATTTTCCTTTTAAATGTGTTTTTTGTTGATTTTATTGCATCGCCCTGGCAGTTCAATGAACGCATTTGCCGGCGCCATTTGCCAAGTCATTCCCATCCCCATTCCCATTCCCATCCCCATCCTCTTGTATATAGACCCCCTGCTGTAGGAAAAAAAGCCCTCCTTGGCACGTTGTTTTTCTTAAATTTCATATATTCCAACATATTACATTCTCATACTCGTTGGAGGCACGCAAACATTTTGGCGTACATTTCCGCAGGAAAATGGCAGCCGAAATGCCAAAAGGCCAGCGGACCAGGTGCTGAAGGTGGCTGAAGGTGGGTAAAATTGGTGGAAAGTGGGCGACCCTTCGGGCGACCCTTCGCAGCATGTTCATGCCGTTTAACATGCAACTGGGGGCGCAGTGGAGCCGCAGGTGGGGCAGAGTCATGGCTAGACTCGTTACCCAAAGGGCGGCTTTTTGTGCCAACTAACAGTGGCGCACATTTGAAAGAAAAGTGCATTAATCCGTCTATAAAAACGTATTTCAATGTTTTGATGAAATTTAAAGCATAGCCAAAAATGAGAAACTATTTTATATTTAGCTGTGACTAACCCTTTTGTAGTTGTAAATAAACTCGGCAGTAAAGTGCAAGCTTCAGGTGTGACCCACTGTTGTTGAACCATCTCATTTTACCCTTTCACCGGACTGATCCATTATGTTATTACATTTACTACAATAACCAAATTACAGGTCTGTCGAGGGGCAGGCACTTCCGTTCTATTGATTACATTTGCATTTTGATTAACAAATGATTCGACCCCCGCCCCCATTTGTGCATCGTGGCTTTATCCCAGGCTCCCCAGTGGAGCATTATTCACTGGCATTTGAAATGCCTGGGGCAAGTGTTTGGATTTGCTTTAATCACCTTTATTACTTGTCAAACACGAATCGGCCGCAGGCCACGTTTTCCGCACTGGGGAAGTGTGTGGGCTGGATGTTTTGTTGGCTTTGCGGTTTTTTGTTTACATGTTTCGGTAACAACAAATGTGTGTAAAATTCAATATGCTTTTGGCTTTTGCGGTTAGCCCGAAAAACTTGATACCAGCGGACGACACGTGCCCGAAAACAGAAACCCAAAAACCAAAAACTGAAAACTGAAAACCGAAAACCAGGAAACCACAAGATCCTGTCCAGATAGAAGGGCGTGGTCGTAAACCAATCTGGAAGGGAATCAATTAAAGCTCATTAGCCTGGCCCAAAAACGAAAATAGCCAGGAAGCTCGAGCGATAAGGTAGCTGTCCGCCCGTCAAGTATAAATATATGCGGATAATATACGATCCGATAGCAAAGTCCGCCGTGGAAAGGCGGCGGATGCCACTGGAGACGATCCGATAGAGCGGGTGTCATGGAATCTTTGGCAAGGAATTTCGCAGCGATTTATTTACGATTTATTTTGATTTCGCTATTGGGGCAATCTTTATGAGGCCCCCACTATGCGCACCATAAATCTACGCCAGCTGTGGCGCTTTAAATTCGCGCCAAATTCGCACGTCACCCGGACGAGACTGGGTGTGAATTGAGTATGTGATATGACCCAGTCGTCCCCGATTGACTGATAAGAGCTGGCACTCGGCACAATTGTGCCCGGTCATCAAACAGTAATTAAAACGGGAAACACATAATTAAATATATTTCTCAAGGACTTTCCAGGGGCACCAGAAATGGGGCACAGCACCTACTTTAAATGTATCTGCCATAAGCATTAAATATTAAACATTTTGATAAATGAATTATTGAATAATATAATCATTTTTAATTTAAAGAACACCAAAATTCTGGGTAAAATGTGGCTTTAAGTGGCTTTAGTGCTTCTACAAAAAACATTCAATCTTACAATCAGAGAGTTAGCTCTTAGGTAAAATAATTGTTTGTAGTAACGCGGAATAATTGCTTCGTTGAAGGTTTTCGAGCCCATCGATCTTATGAGCCTTCCGAAAACAACTTTCACCTGTGCCAACTGCCAAAGATTTCCCTATAACTATAACTACAGGCCACACGATACCCCCAAGCGTGACTCATTTCCCAGGCATTTTCGCATTTTCACCTGGCCAAATGGAGGCTCGCCAAAATGGCTCGCCGAATGTCCAACTAGCGCGTGGACACCGCGTTTAATCGTAATCAGTCATTGATATTGATTGGGCGATACCGTGCCCCACCAAACTCCAACATCCACCCCACCCCACCGCCCGCCAACCGCCGACTGGCACCACCCACCGCCTCAAGAAGGCCGCGATGATTGACAGTAAATAGCGGCGCTTAGTGAGCGAGTGAGTGGGGCTGCTGTGCGTGGGAGAGGGAGAGGGCGATTGGGGAGCTGGTCAGTCAGCAGTTGGCCTCAAAGTTCAAGTGGGGCCAGCGAGGAGCTGCCAACCCGTTCCGCAGCCACATGGGGCTGTCAACGCGATAATCAAGTGCAAATATTTATTTGGCAGTGCAGCGTTTGAAAGTTAATTAATTGAGTTTGCCACGTTGGCATTTCCGGCAGCACATCAAAAATACAAAAACTTTACGAAATCAAACTTGATAAGACGAAAAAGTTCAAAGAAGTCACATTTATTTTTGGATATTTTTGGATTAAAGGTCGAGTTTAAAATATATTTACTATATCTATAATTTGGAACTATGTATAAAAGTTGCATATTTAAATCTTTAAACCTCCAATTGTAGTAGTTCATTTCTCAATTTTCTCAAATTTAAGATATGTAAACCACTGTATTTATGTCTTCATTGAATTAATCAAATCTCTCTCGAAATAGAGAAACCAAACGAAACGTAACAAAACAATTTGTTTGCCAAAATGGCAAATTAAATTGTTAAGTTTATTAAGCGGCATAGTTGCTTGTCACGCCGATGTCAAAAAGGCCAAAACGGTAAACGGCGAGAGGAAAGCAAAAGAAATAAAAATATACAAAATGCTTTTGGCCGGGCCTTGGAGTTGGCTATGAATCTGGCCAAAACGGCTGCTTGGCCCACTCGGAGCCATTAGGCAGACAATAAGCTGCGTCTTTTTAAATGGCTGTCTGTGGCAGGTTCTCGGCGACCGGCGCATGCAATTAAAGCCAAGCCGAGTAGTTGGCCAAGAGGTTAAAATGGCCACCCACGCCGTCGGCTGGCCAATTAGTTTGATGAGCGTTTCCCACTGCCGTTGACGGCAAATGGGTAGAGCAAAAAATTAATTAGCTTTTTGCGGTATCCGCTTGATTGGCCAAATTGACAGTTAGCCCTCCGAAAAGGAGCCAAAATAAAGATTGATTTGAGTTTTGGGATTTTTTTTTTATGGGTGCTGTCACTGGTAAACTGGCTAAAGAAAACATTTTAACTTCGTTACTTAACCTCTAACGTAATGTTCGAACGGAAGATAAGAAATCAATATACTATAATTTCACATTTTCACGACATCTTTTTGCTATCAAAACGGGTTCTAGTGTAATCTGGAAAAACACCTGATTAAATATTCCATAGAATTTCCCCTAAAAAACAGCTCGTTCATCTCAAGAGGTTAGCCATCCAAACATCACAAAATATCGATTAAATGGCTCTTTTGAGTGGGTCCAAAACACATGCCAAGTATCGTCATCGAGACGGTCACGTCTGACAACTTTTATTTCGCTAATGAACAGCCCTCGGCTATCACTTGACAACTTAACATACTTCGAGTTGTTTGTAAGCGAATCTAATCGGTGGCAATCTGCGTAGCACATTCCTTGTGACGTCACAGCGATAGCAATCCGGCAATCTGCAATGGTCCGTGACTTTGGCCAATATTTTTCACGAAACTTCAGTCGACTTTCCACTTACTCGCAATGTAGCAGCTGCTGTACGGCTCTGACCAGTTGGCAACAGACTGATAACTGGGCCCAAAAGAAAGGGTCCCACCGAAAATGGAATCTGAGTAACGAGACTGATGAAATTGTCGCTCCAAATTATTCAGGGAACAACCTTTGTACCGAATCGAAAATATAGTCCGACTGTTGGGGAGACATCGCAACCTAATCCCACTTAAGGTTTCTGTTAGTTTCACTTCACATTTGAAAAGTGTAATTATCTTTTGAGCACTGAACGTGACTGGAGGAATCGAAATGTCATTTTCGACCCCACAGATAATCCTTATTGGCTGACCACATGTTTACTTTCAGTTCAGGGCCACAACTTCTAATAGTAAGACGATTTGAACCCCATTTTATTGAATTTAAACTTAAATGTAGTGTGTCCCTTTTACAATGAAAGTCCCCCTTCTATTTGTAAGTGGGTTTTGTTGTTATCAATAGTTTAATATTGAATAGCAATAGCCAGGACCCTATTCGTATCCCATCTAGTTCGAACCTTCCCGAAATAACCCCTTTAAACCGTCTTATTATCGGCTATTTTACAGCCACCTATTCAACGGCCAATCATCTCACTGTCATGCTGCTAATTTCGCCAGACTTTAATGAGCTTAAAGTGCCTCCCAGTGGGGCAATCGAATCCAATTCAATCCAAGCCGTGTCTGTGCCAAAGTGCGTCAGCAATCAACCAGCGAACCAAGTGCCTGTCATTGGTCGTCATCGGCAGGCGTCAGGAATCAGACATCAGAAATCAGAAATCTGAAATCAGAAATCAGGCGTCCACATCGAACATCGATACTGACAATGGCCCATTATCATCGGCGGATTACAAGGATGGCAAGGAGGACACAAAAGGGCGACGAGCGGACTGCTCACGGTGCACAAATCGTCATTGTCTCGTCGAACAAAAGGAATCACAAGAAGCAGTGGCACTTCCCCATACCCATCCCCACCCACACTTACTGTGCATCCATGTCCACGTCCTTAACCAAGTCCATGAATCGATTGCCAGTGGACCGCGCCCCCTTCTTGTGTTTCGCATCCTGGCCGGGAGCCATTGTCAATCAATGTTCAATCAACTGCTGCATTTTTGGCAACTTCCGCTGGGAGAAGTAGAGTAATGTCATCCAATTGACACACTTCTTGTGCACTGAGAAAAACGCCAGTCTTAAATGCTAAGAAAATAGTTAAGTAGCTAAGATGTTTCATAATATTTTCTTCAAGGTTTCTGATTGAAATAATATTTTATCATACAAGAAATGTAATCTTCTAGAAAACTCTCTTGAACGTTTCTGTCTAATATAATATTTTATTATGAGAGACATTTAATCTTCTTAAAAAATTTAAAGAAAGCAAATGGTATTTAAATATATACTTGACATTTCTTCGAGTGTCCTGGCAACGGATGTCGCATGCGGGTCCTCATTCTGTTGCTTTATTGTGACCCTAATCGCTTTAAATTGTGATACACTTAGGGGTAGTTCCGCTTTATTGCGTGGGTGTTAACCGTTTTTATGGCCATCCGGAACTATTGCCATTCCCGTGATTGTGATTGCGATTGAGACTGAGTGTAAGCCCATTAGGCGAACAGCTCGACCAGGAAACAGATCCCGGCGAGGGCGTGTCCGCCGCCCAAGACCATGGCAGCCATCACTATGTCCTCCAGTCGCAGTGGCTCGATGGCTTGCGGTTGGGTGGGAAAGAAGTGCAGATAGCCAGCCTTTACGGCCAACTCGTGGACATCATCCACCAGTTTATTTTGCAATCCGGTCTCAAACAAGCGTTGCACATGATCATTGTAGTGTTTTTCCAGGACCCAGTTTTGCCGAATGACCTGAACGGCCCAGGTGTAACCCACGGGATTGGGTAACTTCTTCATCCTGCGCCTTCGAAGGAATTTCTGTTGGTAAAGGTAGAAATCCATTCTGTCTTCCGAGTCCACGTAGGCGTAACTTGGATCCAAGTTATTTCTTTTCGCCAAGTGTAGGGATTCCTCGACCAGCTGGAATCTCTCCCTTAACTCCTCCGAGCTTCCGTAAACCGAATTAGGTTTAAGATTGTGCTTCTGGAGTAGTATGCTCACATTGGCCGCCTTCAAGTCGGCCAAGTTTTCAAGGGGTCTCTGGTACAGCTTTGTGGTCAGCATCATGGACAGCAGTGCCACATATAAATTGCACAGAATAAATCCAATGCCAAATAGCAGCAGCAGTAACATCAATTTGTAGCCACGCGAAGACTGCGGCAAAGATAGTTCCCGGTTCAGCAGAGTTTGTACGGCCAGCAGGAGGTACTGACCCACATCCCATTCCTTGAAGTGCAGGCGATGGAGCAAGGAACCCATTACCGCGATATAGACCACGATAATGCCAGTACCGATCCAGACGTACAAGTCAAAGGGCCTGAAGAAATAGTAGAACTTCTCGATGGGGTTGCCAAATGGCGCCATTATAACCACACGATTTAAGCGAACTGGTTGACTGGTGGCATACTCGTATGTTCTTATGAAGATACTGCCACAGGCATCGACTTCATCATTTCTGACCATCTGCAAACATTCGCCGGTGGAATAGCGTTGAAATTCAGGAAAAGGATTCGCTTGAAAAGTTGCATTAAGCTGATCGGCAAATATCTTCAACATAGTAGCTATACTACCTTTATAACGATTCGGAGAATTCGGTAGTTCATCTTCATCCACAAAGCAATGAGGCGGATCGTTGGTAACTAAAACTCGCATTGGATAACCCATCAAGTTGCGGTTATTCCTGTTCTTTATATACTCTCTCAAGTTTGTGGGCTTTATCTGCAAGTAAGGATAGGGTTTTATTGACCAAAGTTGGTTACGCGAGTTATAGATTAGCAAGTGTGAAAAGCCTGCATTCCAGTAAGCTTTACATATATCCATATAGCTGTTTGTATTTTCTTTATCTTCATCTATCAGTAAAATATCATTGTATTGTCTATCCGTGAGATATGATATTAGTACATCCAAAGTGGCCAAATTCCAATCAAAATCCTTTTCAAGTCGTATTATAAGAAGCACAGGTTCGTCGTAATAGGTCTTAAGCTCTTCACTTATGTTATTAAAAATTACCAATTTCGGGTAATTGTCATCTGAACTTGGAAAATCAAGAGATTCCTTTCCATAGCCGATGTAAATTTGGCTTTTTATTTTGAGTTCACCACTCAATTGTAAAACGATTGTGTCAGGAATGGATAAAACCATCCTCAAGAATATGATTATCAGAAGGATTCTAAGCAACGACATCTCGAAGGGCTTGTGGGTTAATAAAAGTTATTAGAAAGACAGGCGGCGAAGTAACCTCGGTTGGTTAATTCAATAAAGCGAAGTAATTAGTTGGATAAACTTATTATGAAGAATTAATTAGGGACGCAGAAAGGCGTCAAATATATATATGCAATTAATCTTCAATTAAGTGATGAATTGGATTCGTTGTTACAACTTTAAGAAGGGCTTGCCCAAAAAATGTAATGTGAGTTAATAAATTAAAAAAAGGATATTTTTAAAAAATATTTTTTTTTACTAAGTTTTTACTACATATTTGTTTTAATGCAATCATATTAATAAATATTAATATATTTTAGATAAATAAAGAATTTCCAAAAATATATTGCAAATATCACAGGCTCTGAAAAAACTGATATTCTAGCGTTTCTCTTGCTGAGATTCAAGCAGTTAACATTTTTAAAGTTGGACATTACAGTCGTTTAACAGCGCGCCCTGCGTAACAGCTCGAGCCGCTGCCAACAGGTTCGAACGGCAACAGCTGTCAGCTAACATGGCGTGTTGCACTCTGCTCTCTGGGCGAGTATCGCATGCAATAAATGTTACATTGCAGCAGCAATGGCCGCGCTCACACACACACGCGCACAGACTTTCACGGGGAGCAACAACAAATGCGCAAGTTTTCAAACCGCTTTTGATGTGTTTGTTGTTGCTGCCGCCGATGTTGCCGCTGCGCCAACTAATGTTGCTGGTTGCGCTTATGTTGCTGCTATTGCTGTTGCGTTGCCGTGGCTGCTGCCGCTGTTCATGTTCATGTTGCTGCTGGCGTCGCTGCTGCTGCTGCCGCTGCTGCTGCTGCTGCTTGTGTGGAAAGGAAGAAAAACACAAAGCCAAAAAATGTCGCACGTTTCGCTTCGGTTTAGTCTCGATAATTCAATCGCCCTGCCAAGACGTTCAACGTCTCGCTGCCGCAACGCCTTTAGCCGACATTTTAGCCAACGTCCCGAGCAATACGCGATTTACACACCCCCATATAGCCAATAATAACGAATCATAAACGTAACGAAACGTGCCCCCAATAAAGTATTGAAACAAGAAATATATGTATATATTTTATTTTATGCTTACTATTGCTGCAAGCGCAAAGCGGAAGTACATCGCGTGTGTGTGAATTCGCGAGTGTGCACGTGTGCACGTGTGTGTGTCTCTGTTTGTCGGCCAGCAATGAGTTTCGATTTCATTTCGCTTTGAACGCACATAGAGAATAGCAGCGCCCAGAATACTGCACATATTACATAGAGGGGACAGGCTATCGGTCAACTGATTACACGGGGCCAGCAACTCCGAAACTGCCCAATGTCAGCCACATCGGTTAGCCAGCACGTTATCACCCAGCGACAACTGCGACACCTCTGAAGCTCTGAATTTTAGTTTACTGCTCTGTGCCGGCAGTAAATGGGTTAAAATTATGTACATTAATCGCCGAATGAATGTCGAATCAGTTAGAGAGACTGCTGTTTTTTATTGTGAGTATTGCCAGTGATCGATGGCCCGGCCAAGTGAAGGTGAAGTGGTATTACTCGATTATGCTTGTAATGGGCTGCAAAACGATTTGACAGCACTTTGGGATACTTTAATACCGGGGATCCAAAGCGGGTTTTCCAGAACTAGAATAATCCAGAATCTCCAGCAATAGAGTTGGTGCTAGTGCAAGATTAAGTGCTTAAAGGAAGTAGACCTTCCTTTCTTTAAAAGTACCAAATGAAACCTACATATTATAAGAAGAGAATTCGGGTTTTCAAACTTAATTATATATTTGTGTACTAATTATTCTAGCTTAGCAAATATCAATTGATTTCCAGATTTTTAGTTTGTGCAAAACCACTTTAGATTTTATCTATTTCTGCCCTTTAAACATATCCCAAATTAGCCAAACTAATGTTTGCTATGGCTTCCCCAACTAGCTCTTTGAAATGTAATTGATTGATATGGGAAAGAGCCTTACTAGTGAGCGACCCTCGTGTTGGCCACTCGAATGGCAAAACCCCCCAAGACTGTAAAACAATAACTATCAAGGCCTCTCGAGCGAAAACCGCAGCCTCAAGCACGGCTATCGGGCGTCGAGTTAGCCAAGTTACATGGAGCTCTCGGGCCAAACACTTCCTCAATACACAGCAAACCATACCCGCCAAACACCCCCACCGAAAACTCTCTAGTTGGTAGCTTCAAAATCTTATCAAGGCGCTCGCTTTGTAATGCTATCGAGCACTTCCTCGCCTCGAATTCCTCGCCCTGGGTAACCTCGTTTCGGTTCCCGTAGCCAATGTGCACGCTTTATTTTCCCAAGCACTTCTGCACTGAGAACAAAATCAGTATACTTATTGTAGTTATATAGTAGTACGCTCAGAGGAATGATCACAATGTGCTCACTATGTCATTGAAAGCTTATTTGTTGCAGACAAGAATAATTCAAAGTGCAATGCATGCACAACTTTCCACAGTGTATTCCAAGGTACTCTAGGTGGGTGGCAAAAGGGCGGGGGCGTAGGAGGTTGGGCACCGAACTTAAGTGAAGTGGTAGAAGGAGCCAAGGGTTGCGGGGTTTTCGACGGGTTAGGGGCAACCAAACGCATTATTTTGTAATTATCGACAGAGTTCTAATAAATAAACCGTAGCAAGGCCCCACACAAAAGAGTTTGGTTACTTTTTCTGGGTTGATGAAATTATGAATGGAGATAAGGTGCGGCACATGTGGCAGCGGAAGGGGGGCGGGCAATAATACTCCGAAAAAAACGTTGTAACTCTCATTCATTCAGATATCTCGGGCAGAGCTAAGCCCACCTACTAGTATAAAAAATAATCTTCCAACTGCAGATAGCAAGGCTGGGAGTAAAGAAAACGTAATTTAGCATTGTAGCCGACTTTTACAACAATTGCCCCGGAGATAGTTGGTCCCATAAATCGTATATGAATGCAATTAAAACTTCGCAGAAATGATCAAAATTACATGGTCAAAGTCCTGTTTACATCACGGCAAGCCCAGAAGCACCTGACTTCCATATGTATATCGAAGGTAGATCTGGGTCCAACGTGATTTACAACCTGACCTGGCACAATAACACAAAAGTCGGCGGTAAAGGGGTAAAACACAAGCGCCGCCCGCCTGGCGAAACAATAAATTCATTAAACCAAAGCCACGATTATTAATGAATGTAATAAAATACCAAAGAGACAACTAATCAAACATGATAAATTACCGAACAAAGGGGCCTTTTTGGGGGGGGCAGGTGCAGGTGCAGGTGAGGGAAGGTAATGGCTACCGACATACGCCCCTACAGGGGCGTCGAAAAGGGGGGGCACTCAAAGATGGCAATCGAAGAACAGGCAAACAAACAACATGAAATACTTTTGTGCTCTGTTTGCACTGTGCCTGTGAGGGTATCAAAGTATTTGTCGTGACATCGTGTAAACATTGGTATGCAATTTAGGTGTGATATTTTGTAGTTATTGCTGTTGGTCCCTTTCTGCCGTTTTTATCTGATAGATACAATTATTGATGGCCCGGTTGGCAGATAGTAAAGCGATAAGGCGGCCACAAATGGAGGAAAGAAATGGAGGAAATTGCATATACCGGGAAACATTCTAGAGTTGAATGATAAACAGCTAACGGCTACGGGTTGAATATAAATTGTACTTTTTAAAACTATTGGTAAGACATTTAAGCTGCTTGGGAGGCAAGAGAAGGTTCAACATAAGCCGAAATTAACGCATTCCAAACTTTTAGAATATCTCAGTAATCTTCCTTTCAATGATCACATGTTGAAAAAACTTTATAAACCGTTTTTATATATTCCAGGTGGTGATTTCAGGTGCATTATGTACAGTAGAAGATTACGTAATAATGTCACAGTGTGCACACAACAAAGCCATACACCTAGCTGCGGAAGGAACAGTCTCAGTGACAGACACTTCACAGATACGTAAGTATTCCAATAAATTTACTACTTAACCCCCACTACCCCCGACTACCCCTAACACCTCAAGTGCCCCACTGCAGGTCTCCTGTTCGGATGTGTTTTTTGTTTATTGACACGTCTGCAGGAAATGCCATCACATTGCCATCTAATTTACAATTTTCGACTCTTTCTCTTCGGCCGTGCCCTCGAAACCTTTCACAAAACAATATACGAGTATGTATCCCGAAAAATAGAAAATATTTCAACAATTTCCAGTAGTTTGTTGCTGCTGTTTGTTTGCATTCGATTTCCATGACAATGGGTCGGAAAAGGTGGGTGGGGGGTGGCATTCCACTTGGCTTGTCCAAATGTCGGTAACAACAATAACAGAAAGTGCTACAGTTGTTGAATATTTTTATACTTGATCTATTGATGATGTTGCCAACCGTCAACCGAACGCGTGACGAAATCCACTTGAGGTGCTGTAACAGCGGATGGAATGCCAATGGAGCTGGGAAGTTTATTAAAAGTATTAATCTTGTTTTTTATAAGCTAACAGAAAGATTGAAAGATTGGGTATGCGGAAAGTCAGTAATTGTCTATAAAAGAACATAATAGGTTTTATTATCAACTATCTGTCAGTTAATAAACACTACCCACTTCGACTAGAGCCGCAACTGTATAAAATATGCAACCTTTTTGGGGCATGCATAAAGTGCGTAATTTATTGCAAAAACTGGCAACAAAGCAACTCACAGCGGAGAAAAATGAAAAAATCATAAAAATTTGCTACGCTTTGGGTCAACTTTCACTCGATGCCACAGCAACCTTTTTTCGGGTCTGACCATGGCCAATTAGAGCCGCTGCAGCTGCTGCCTGAAAAGCAGAGTTCCAAAAGAAGAGATACAAGGACCAGCACGAGCTACGCAGCCTCACGCAGCAGGATAATAGGGAGAGAAATAGGCAGGACAATGGAGGTTCAGAAGAAGCGAGCAAATGCTGGAAAATGCACTGACAACAGGTGCAAAATGATGTTTTGTTTGTTGCGAGTGCGCGTGAAAATTTCCAGCTGGCCAGGGACAGGGACATGACCACTTAAAACCTAATGTGCGAAAAGTTCCTTTGTCAATTTGCACGCCCTCTCACCAAGCGACCCTGAAAACTTCATTCATTTGCATGGCTAAGCTCAGGTAGTCGGGGATTATCCCTCGTTCTTACCAAGACCTCGCTGCATTCGGGCTTATCCCACTTGTTTGGCTGGGATTTCCCCCGCAGATTTACGGTGGTCAGCCGAATCCCCGGTTAGCTGGAAAAATAGCGAAAATAAGGGAAGGTATGGCTGCTAATGAATCCTGACATCTCAATCAATTCTGGGGTTCTGGAACTGCGAAACGGAAGGGAGGTGGAACTTTCACCACCCCAAAAAAAAAAAAAAAGTGAAAATGCACTCACCCGAAACCACAACATTTTCCCATTTTCCAAAACAGAAGCGGGCCACACGTCAATAAATCACACGATTTAATTTCAGACCAACAGAAGGCGAAAATTGTTGAGGTGGCTTGTGTGTGGATTGTGATGTGTTCCCCAGGACCGCAACTGCAACTAGGGACCATGGCCATAAAACATTTTATAGCTCATCATGTGCGGTCATAAATCTGAGAACGCAATCAGTTCTGGCCAGCTCCCCTATACATACACTCGTATATGTCATTCCGGCCATTTGTATATATATCGCATAGGTTCAGGGCGTTGCCCAATCAACACCTAACCCTTACCCTCGTCGTCCACGGGATGCATGTAACAAGTAACGCAACCGTTAATTTCTTGATCAAATTAATCTTAGTACGCGGCCCTTTTCAGTAACTCCTACCCGAGAATTTCATTTGAGTGGTCTGCTGTAAGTTTGGCCGCTTGTTTGCCTGGTAGTTCATTAAAAATGTTTAGCATTGTTCAGCATCGTTGAAGGCGGCAGCGCCAGTGATCAATCAGATACTCTCCAGACTTTGTACCTGCGATTACCCAAATGTTTTCATGACAAGTGCGAGATGGTCGGATAGTCATCTTTGTGGCACACACTATGCCACTACACATGTCTTTAAGCTGAAAATATATTAAAAGTATGAATATTACTGAAAGGAAACTAGTTTGCATATTACTGAAATTTTGTGGAGATGTTTTACCTTTAAATTCCATTTGGGTTCATTCGTAACCGTATTCATTCATCTTCACTGCTGTTTGTCTTAACTTACACGAACCTTTTTCCAAATCTGCCTTCAACAAATTGGTTAATCCTTTGGCATCTATGTATGTATTACATGTATGTATGAACTTCTCCCCACACAAACTTGAACCCTATGCACCTAGGCTTACTTTCTGTGACACACACACTCACACACAACTTGTTCCCAAAGAAAATCCCTCAATGACTTTGCCGCCTGGCCCTGAGCCCGAAAACCGAGACCGAAGTCGGCGACGAGAGACCCAGAGACCCAGACGAAGAGGTGCTAATAATGTGGGAAATATTTAGCACCATCATTACAAACATCATTAAAATATAAATAGATGTGTTTAACATGAACACCCAAAAGGGAAAACCAAGGAAAAAGAGCGGCCGAAAACATGGAACAGAAAGTTCGACTTGGTCGAAAAGGAAATCATGGGCCTCAAAGAAATTCCAAGAAATAGCATCTTTTTGGGGGGTATATGTATGTATGTGTATGTATGTGTATGGGTATATTGAACCTATAGGCTCTTGCTCCGCTCCGATCGCGCAGATTCATCAATTAACGCCCCTGTGAAAGAGACGGCTGCCCGGGAACGGAAAGAGACAGATAGCCCCTTCATTTCGGTCCAAGACGTCAGCAAATAAATGCATTTCCGTTGGCCAGTCAGTCGTCAGTGCACAAACAAATTTCCAAGAGACGCCGACGAAGCTAAAGAAAATGTTGAAAAAAATTCCCAAACAGATTCGACCGACTCGATATTCTCTTACCTACCGCGCGCCCAGAGAAGATGAGGAAAAAGGGGGCTCAAACGGTTAAGAAAACATGGTCAACAACAAAGGCGAACAAGTGTACCGCTTGCCGATCGTCAGTTCGACAGTTTTTGGTCAATTGCTTCACTCGATCGTTCGGGAGTTTTGGAAAAGAGAGATATTCCAAAGGGCCTGCATTGATTTCCACTTAACGCTTCAAAACTCAAGTGGCCGGCCAGTCCAGGCCATATACATAGTACTCTCCATACCATCCCATACCATACCATACCATACCATACCATACCATACCATACTATGCCATACTATACCACATCTCATACTCGTACCATTCCTTTTTGAGCCAAGTTCACTGTTGAAGTAAACGCGCTTTCGTTCCTGGCTCTCTCTGTTTCAATATTATTGTTTCCCACAGTTGGTCAGAAAATATTTAAGCGCCAATTTGATGTAGTTTTTCTTGTCCCAGTAGTTTTTCCTCTTCATTTCTTTCATTTCTTTGTGGCCCGGTCAAGTGTCCCCCCTTGAATTTGAATAACAATGCCGTTCGGCTCGGCTTCAAAGCTGGCTTTCTTTCCCAAATTCTCCCCTCGTGTCTGTTCCTTTCGACTTCGATTTTGGTAATGAGCGATTGGGTCGTTTGATCTTCAGTTGGCAGCAAGGAGCCGGGTTGTCAGCAATTACGCACTTGACGTGGAAAATCGCGGCTGACAATGGAGCTGGAAGGAGCTGTTCAATGGGCTTCGATAGGGGGCTAGTCAGTCGATCCCTTTGGAAATCAAAAGTTCTCGGAATCTGTTATTGTCTAGCGTGGGAATAGAGTTGTATGGAATAGAATAGATGCGAGTGATTGGAAAAGCAGAAGTGAATGGATTTGCTGTGGGATCTGCAAATCAGATCTTCAAATATGAACAGGATCTTAGGATGCTTAAATAGTTTTAGCATGCCTTAAATGATCTTGTATAAAACTTGAACTCCTTCCATCTCAGTCCATTCGTTAAAAGTAAAGCCCAGCAAGCACTGTTTTTAGGTAAACATGCAACCGAATCGTGTTCTAATCAATAAAACCCACCACATGCCCCATAGCCATCCGATTATCTGTGAGATAATCGAGTCCAGACCCATCTCAGACTCATAACTGTAGCACACTCCATGCCGCACACCGTTAAACTGTGCATTTTACGAGCCCAAAAGCAATCCTAAAACCAAAACCAAAACCAAAACCAAATCCAAAGCCAGAACCGAAAAGCCATTAAAGAAATGCCGTCGCGGATAAAACAAAACGCCGCCGATCGCTGTTCCCTGTTCCCTGATCAGTGTGGCAATAAATTCATCAAACAAATATTGCTAGGCCTGCTGATCGACATGAATATTAAAAACCACAAAACTATAATCAGGGCATTATGATCAGTCGGTCGGTGGGTCCACGAAACATATCAATCTCTCTGAGCCAACCTTGTTCTTTCTCATCTCTTACCTTTTTTTTTAGTTTTAATTTTTTTGGTGCAGCCATTAACTGCCTGCAGACGAGCTAATGGACAAGATCTTTCGTCACTCCCCGAAGGGATTTACCTTTTTGTGTTTGCTGCTCTGCTCTATCGATCGATCGATAGATCTTTCGCCTGATCCGCTGTCGCCGCTGTGTGGTTGATCCTTAAATACCCTTTAAATTGATCTTAATTCCCCCCCAACCGCATTTATCATCATTTATATCGGCGGCCCTTCCGCTTTTTCGATGCAGTTTACCCCCGCTCTCGGTCGCTGAGTGCTTCGATATGCTATCTATCGGTATGGATGTAATGGAAGTGCAGGATCAGGCATCTGTTGGTAGGGACATGGACTCACAGGACATTTGAGCATTCAAAAGAACAGATTAAAGTCCAAGAAAGGTAGTTAAAATGGTGCATTGGCTCGAAAGGGTTTCCCTCTGAATGTTAGCACAGGCACGTTTATTTTTGGAAACCCCCTTTGGGTTGCATGATTCATAGCCATCCCTCAATCGATAATCTCGAGTGTCTGTTCAATTGATTTAGCCTAATTTATTTTAAGCATTTCCCAGAACAAAACGTTCCGTGTCATTGGGCAGGAAATGTCGCAAGCTCTCGATGCTTTGGGGCAGCAGAATCGTATTCGAGTATGTATATAAATTGTGGTCAAAGCCAAAGACATCTGTCAGTTGATCATTGCGGCAGAACGGAAATGCATTCATTTGTCAGTTGGCTTGTGCCGGCCAAATAAGTCAATTCACTTGGCCGGCTGGCTCCCTCTTCGAAATTCTTTATTCTTCATTTTCCACCCAATATATCGCCGCGACTGCCACTTTCCAATTACGTAAAGTCTTTAAAGGAATCATTCGGCTGTTGGTTTTCTGCATCGCGTGCAGCTATGTATGTAAATTCAGCTGGATCCTGCAGTCGGAATCGAATCGAGTTCCACTACCGTTTAATGAGCTCGCGATGGCAATGGTAATGGTAATGGTGATGGTAGTGGCTCACTTTGCATGACTCAAACTTAAACTCGAACTTCAAACGGCCGTGTTGCTCCTTCGGTTTTTTTGGGCATGCAAATGGGTCTTTTAATCATACGAAACCTGTGTATTTTGGGCAGTTGTTAATGGCAGGAGGAGTTGGCTTGCGTGTCTTTGGCCTGTTCCCAGCGACACGCAACGCAATCCCCCCAGAAGGCCCCCAACCCCCCAACCCCCCCATCCATTTAATTCAAGTATCTGCTAGATGACAATGCGTGCCTGCCGACACCTTGCCAACTACATTTGTAGTGCTGGTAATTGTCGATTGCGGGGGCAAATTGACTTTCGATTGGCACATAATTTGCCCACTGACGTAACCATGAACTTGGCTCGGCTTCGGGTCTAGAGTCTAGACCACACTCAGACTTTTTAGCCGGAATGGCAAAACGGAGCTTTTAACTGGGCCTTTAATAGAGTTATCCCGGTGCCGATCAGGCGGCACATAAAAATGTTTTCTTATCTGCTTATTAAAGGGTCGCTGTGCCGCAAAACAGGATTCGAGTAGCATTTTGGCCACATAAAGAAACATGAAGAGTGCAAAACAGACGGGTTTGCCGGACATTGACCAAACGTTTTGGTGCGAAGTTAGGCCCAAATTATGAAATGACTTGGAAGCGCCATTAAGACCAAAAGTCATTAAAAGAAGCGAGAGAATGATGTAGATCCACAAGGAGACGAGAGAAGCCGAAAGATTGAAGAATTTACCACTTTAAAGATACTTAAAAATGTTGCCGAAGCACAAAATATAGCAGCTTTAATACAAACTTTTTTGGTTTAAAAATATATATCACTTATTTACTTTGGATAAAAAACACATTGCTCATGATATATGCAAACCGATTTATAAGTGACTTTTCAATATAATTTCTTTTAAAAAGTCTACAGAAGTTCCTTTACTAAGATCACTTATGCTTTAATGTAATCAAAATCATGTTTAAAAAAGGTTTACCATATTTATCAATAAACTTCCAGAAATATGGCACAATGTAACACATTTTCCCATTAACTGATGGCTCCGTTTGTGGAATCAAATGCAATAAAGAAATATTTATGTATGGATCAAGAATCCGCGTACGTGATGAACACTTCCTCATTGAGTCAAATTTTTCAAAAACTTTCCCATAGCTAAGATTACATGCTTTTCGCCATAAAACATGAAAACGGAGCCCCAGTATCAACAGCTTTGCGAGTGAGTGCGTTATAACAGGTTTATTTTTCCAACGAATCAATTTGCAAATATTCCCAGGAAGGTGGAAAAATAATTTCAAAGGAGTTGCGATCCCACCACTTCTTTTACGAGCTCCTTGCACCTGAGGCCTTAATTAAGTCCTGGCCGAAAGTGCCGTCTGTGCCAAGGATCTCTCTGGAAAATAAACAAACAAAATGTTAAAGTCGAAATAATGACGCGCGAAAAACAATAAAACAAAGGCACTATGAACTGAGCACTGAGCAATGCGAACCGAGAAATAATGCTGGCTGGCTGGCAAAATGACAGACAATAAAAGTGGACTAGAACTCGGGGCAAAATCCAGCTGGTCGGCCGCACTTGGCACCTTTTCGGTCCGATCCTGTTGGTTGGTTGGTTGGTTGGTTGGTTGGTGGCCACACAGCGTCAAATGGCCAGTCGGGCGGACAAGGACATGACGTTTTTATTATGCCCAGCGTCTGACTTTTGCTCTAGGACAAAAACAGAAAAAAAAAAACTGAAAACTGGGTAAAAAAACAGGAAAAGATAGACGGCGCCCTGCCGCGTAGCCCGTGACCACGTCGACATACATAGATCTCCTCTGGCTCTGGCCGGCCCTAAACTTTTGTTTTACGGCCCACGGGTTAGGGGAGCGTAAATCAAGAGGTGTTATCCTTGGCGCTGAGGGGCTCAAGGGTGCTAGAATTGCACATGCATTGCTGTTCCAGGTTTCCCTGCTCTGCTGGCAATTTCAGCTAATTAATGGCATCATTATAGAGCTCCGTAACCCTCGGACATGTTAATAGTGCTCTCTGTTTACTTTTTAGCCGTTCGAAGGGATAATTATCTTGTAAGTGGTCCAGACACGCCCAGCCATTTGGATCCTGCGCCAGGGTAAACAGTTCTGCATTAAGCAGGAATTTTTGGGTGGTCCCACTTGCGACTTCGGTCTTATGGAACTGAAGAAAGAGGGCGGGCAGCTTTCAAAAACCAAAAAAAAACCTTGGTTTTCTACACACGGTTTTGATCACTTTAGATTGCAGTACTTGATGATGGAATTTCTTTCAAGCGACTACCCACCTTATAAAATCGCAAATATATTTCCTACCGCTAACAGCCGAGTTGCAACTGCATAAATTGCAGCAATCGTTTGGCAATGTCTTACCATTTTGTCAAGCAATTGGAATACCATTCAAGGAACGCGAAGATAAAGAACCTTCGGTTTTGAGCACTTAATTAAAAGTGCATAAATTTGCCACTCTAATTTCGAACAATAAATTTTGCAGCACCCCGAAGTGAGCGGAAATTCAATTACAAATCCATTGCGAGACAAAATAGCGGGAAATTAATTCGTAATATTTATGGCACTGTGCCGAAAATCACCCCATACATAACCATAAAGACGGCTTTATCTGCTGTTAACCCATTAGTTGACAAATTTTCGTATTTTTCGCGGCGTGGCACCCACGCAGCTTCCTGGAGAATTACGATCATTGGCCAATCGATGGATATTAGCACCTGTCTGCGTAAATCCCGCGACAACTATATCTTAATTTATGGTGACGTAATCAATGCTTCTGCATATATCTCGGCCATAACTCAGATCGTTCGCGTGCGTGGATCCAAATGTTAATGGGCTTCGGAGTGGCAAAATTCGAAAAAAAAACAAAAAAATCCGAGAAAACTCGGCAAAATAGAAAATAAAACTGAAATGGCTGAAGAAGTGATAAAAAGAAGTGAAACAATTCAAATTGTCACAATAACTCAGCGAGTTATGATCAAAAGGAAGCCAGCAAAATTTTACTGTTTACTGGCGACTGTTGCAACTGCAAGCTGCAACTGCAACTGCCTCAACGTATACCCATTAAATGGGATACCGAAAGGCGTAAACAAGTGACGGAGACTGCAGCCGTCGGCAAAATTTATGTGACCGGGTTGACAATTTTTCCAAGTATTTTTTTTTTTTTTTTTTTTTGTGAAAATTTTATTTTTTGGGTGGTGCGTTTTTTGTGCCTTTTTCTCTGCTTTTTATTTTTTGGCTAGCTGGTGAGTATTTGGGACCTGCTGGTGGCGCATTAGCGGGGCCATTTCAAGTTGGCTAACACTAACACGCAGTTTAAACGGCTTGTAAGTGACCACGTTTGCACTTAATTAATAAAGTCTGCAAATCCATGCCACACCGCTGACTTTGTTGCCATGTTGCAACTTCGATTCGCTGGCGATTCGAATTTGAGTTAGAGTTAGAGTTTTGCGTCCTTGCTTAGATAACATTGCAATTAGTGTTGCTCGATGCAATATATTCTTGTGTTTATTTTAATAAATTGCCATCGAGCCGGGTCGGTTTAACTTAATTAAATGCCAGTTTCAATTTATTTTCCATTTACTCTCCCTGGCTGCCTGGCTGCCTGACTGCCGTCTGCCTGCCACAATGAAAGCGAAACCGCAGAAACAACAATATCGCCGCGTATCGGCGAGTAAATAAACAAAAGCGGGCTGGGAAAAAAAATTACAAAAAAAAAAAGAAAATATTTATATGGAAAAAGAAAAATTGCCTCTGTGGCTGATGGAACTATCAATGTAATTTAACATTCATTCGCCGCCAGCAGCAATTAACTGTAAATAACATGCGGAGCGGGCTGCGTGTGTGGTCTGCAAAAATGGTTAAAAAAGCAAATAAATAAAGTACCACTTTCAATATCGACTACAAAGCGGCTTTTTGTTATTGCCCTTGTCATCGAACTTGTCCGCAGGCCATTCGATTGATAAATGCTTTGCATATACTCGTGTCCATCCAGGTACATATATCGATATCAGCAGCAGGAGGCCTCTGAAATAACAGTATTCAGTATCCGTATCTGTAGGATGAGTAACTTTATAGTTTCAGAACTTCCGCACTGAGTCACTGCATTTGCACTGACTTGCAACAGCAGCAGACAGCCAATTTAATTGAGCTTGCATTAATAAATGGCACTAATTATTGATTGAAAGTGACGTGCTTCCCAAGGAAGTGACTAATCCATTGCGATCACGTAAAAGTCGCAAAGCATTTCAGCGGAAAATAACAAACTCCCAACTTTACTAGTAAAACTAAAAGTTTGCACTGTGTGAAGAAAAATCTAGAGCACATAAAATGCTTTTTACATTTTATGGCTATTTTAATCAAATTCAACAAAAATTCTTGAGATGTTTGCGCTTATAAGTTTTATCTCGCATTTTTCTATAATTTTAATTGCCTTTTCTTGATTTGGTCGACCACTAAATTCAATCAGGCCACATAAATTATAAGCAAATAAAATTCGGTGTGGAGTCCACAAAATTTGACCCAGAAATGCGTAGCGTTGACTCCAATAAAAGAGATTTTTCTTTCACGATTGCTTTTAGGGGCACCACCCACATGAAGAGCAAAAGGAGTGCGCATTTCTCCCACCTCTCTTCGCTTTAGGTACACTGGACAAAATTTCTTGAAGAAGAACATTCATATAAATAGAATACGAGAAAGTTTCTCTAGATCTAAAGTGAAACGTAACCATATCACAGTTTGTTGTTCTTGTCCTAAAAAACTTGATTCATGATACGCAACTTCAAATTTTACGATATAGAATATTTAATAAAAAATATACGAGTATGGTTGTAGATACATATATAATGAGGTGTCGTATGCAATGTAGTCACATAACTACATTGATGATGGTCTTTAAAAGTATGCTAGGGTATATATTACAAAGATTACAATATTCGGCCAACAATTATGAAGGTTAACTTTGAAGTGCGGATCTTTATGGAACAGCACTTGAGTTCGTGGCCCTGCCTTTGCTCAGTGTACTGTATGGTATTGTGGGGGCGACAACTCGTGCGCTAATTAACTCATTGACACCGTGCCCCCTGCGACCGTCGCCCCGATGCACTGCATCCAATTCCCGGGGCACCGATTCGGGCGGCGTCAGTGGAAGAATCGTGCGTAAAACTTGAGTACGCTCCGCATTAAATGGCGCTAATTTCGTGGCATTCGAGTTGGCTTTGGAGCACTGGGCACTGGCCAGTGAAAATGGAGCTGGAGCTGGAGATGGAGATGGAGCTGGATATATGTAGAGCTGGAGCTGGGAGTCGAGGTCTGGGTCTGGTCTGCAGGGCGTGCCAATGCAATTAGCATTAGTGCAGTTGCCGCAAGTAGAGAAGAAGGGGAGTAGTACTGGCGGTCGAAACTGATAAATGGCTGCAAGTTGAGGTTTGTTTTGCTTTTGCCCAGGCCCATGGCAGTTTGTTTGCCGCTCTCCGCTTACAAAACAAACCGAAATGCCAGCCGCGGCACCAGGCGAGCAAATAAAACGGTTTCTTCCAGGAAACGTGACAAAAACGTCAATAACTGCGGGCTCTATACGCGTACTATATCCTATACTATAGCCATATATGTAGTTGCTGCAACTACGGCGATTCCGATTCCGATGACGATGCCAATACCAATACCAATGCCAAAACCAATACTGATAATGGCCCCAGGGCCACTATAGCTGCAGCATGTGACAAATCTCACTTGTTTGTTGACTTTGCTGCATATGCAAAATGCAATTACTTAGGGCCGCCTGTAATCTAAGACGCTTAACCCAGACCCGCTCCAAGAGCCCAGACTCCAGACTTCAGATTCCAGACTTCAGGGTCCAGACTTCAGAGTCCAGGCTCCACAGTCCATAGCCCAGACTCCAGAACCCAGAACCCAGAACCCAGGGAACCCAACTGCAATCGTCAGCGTAAAAGTTCCGGGAATGCAGCCATCGAAGTGAACGCCTCAGACGACATTCCAGGAACTATTGCAACTCATTGGGGCAATGCTCTTGGGGGCAGTAATGCTCCAGAGCCAGGGATAACTCTGGGTTCTACATGAAAAAGAATTCAGGGTACATACTCGATAAAGACTTTCCCAAATTGCCCAACTTTAAACAGAAGATGAACAAATCAACCACACTCTCAATTAAAGAAACAAGAGTTAAGCAATTAAACATTGGTGGTGATACTAAAATATTACTTTATATATATATATTGCATTTAAATGAGAGATAGCTGCATTTCCTGCCATTTGTTTGCATTTACTTAAGGCCAAGATCATAAACTCATGGCATAGAATTCCCCGCATAAACAAGCCGTGTGATAGTGAAAGTAGAATCTGGAAAGTAAAATCAAACACGGCTGCCCGCGATAAATATGCCGGGGAAATGGCCGTTGATTATCATAGAGATCGATAAGCTGCGATTTATGCTTATCAAGCGGCAGAGTTGGGACTTGGCAACGCCCACCGATCTTTCGGATCTCACTATCCACGCAGATCCCATAACTCAAATCGAAGATCGAAGTATCATGCTGATGGAATGACAAACTGTTCGCTCCGATGGAGTAAACGTGAGATGGGCTGTGGTTTTGGCCATGTCCATATGTACACGGATGGATCGTAAAATGTGTTTTCCGATTTTCGTTTCGTTTGTTTTTCGTACATGTGCCGCAATTACGAGGCATTTTGACGCCCCAGCTCGTTGTCGAGATATCTGATTTTTGTTTTTATTTTGATTGGCTTTTTGATTTTGGATTTTGGATTTTGTTCATGCTGTGCAGTTTAGCAGTTTAGCATTTTATGATTTTTTAATTTTATGTTGATGAAGCTCATTGCTTGCATATTTGATTAGCGTTTTGGTCGTTGTTTTTTGTTTCTGGTTGTGTTTTTTTATGGTTTGTTTGCTGGCCGGGTTCTTTGTTTTCCTGATTATTTCCACCATAATGGCTGATTCGCCTGCTTAGGCTTCCCTCTGAGTGTGTCATTTGTTACATTTTCGCCTTTTGACATTATATATCAAGAGCTGTGTTTTTACTGCCCACAAAATAAAGCTGTGCACAGCTGGTGGGGTATTTATAACACTGCGAAGTATTACGAAATGCAGGAAATTATTAACTAAAATTTGGAAAATGTATGCAATTTTTTGTGGTAATAGGAGTTGGTCAGGTATAAAATTCTTATCACTTGCTTATGATTTTTTGCGAGTTATTGACGCAAGTGCTATGACGTCGCAGTCTTCAGTTAGTGACAATTAAGTTATGGCCAGCAAGTCGCTATCGTTCAATGCCGCAAGTGCTCATAAATTAGAACAACCAGACACGCCCGAAATTCTATATCCATCGGCTTACTTCGGAAACAAATCACGCCCACACATACTGAGCACTATCGATAGCATCTCAGAACGCCTTTTCGTTGGCTTTATTTTGCCATATTTATGCTGATGCATTTCTCAGTTCAAACGCCCTTTCGAAAACTAAACTAAACTAAACGAAACGAAACGAAACGAGATGAGACGAAACGAGGCGAGGCGAACATTCCACTCACCATGACTAATAACTTAATTAGAAACTCGGCAGAAGACGAAGATTCGGTTGTTAAAATCTTAATAACTTGCGGCAAAAATGCGACCCGATCGAAGCTTTTTATTGAGTGAAAAACAAACCCGTAGCGGAGATCTCTAAAATATCCAAAAAGATCGAAGCCTATAAAAATTCCAAAGCCTAAAATGCATTTGATGGCTTTTGCTTCGCGGTGTGTGTGTGTCGTGGAAACTAAAATAAACATTTGGCTTTTCTAGTTTGGTGCTTCATCTTGTTGGAGGGGGTCGACTTTGGCTAGAAGTTAGGAGCTGCGGCACTTTCAATGTCAAAGTCATGGGAAGTTGGGAGTTCAACGATATCAAAGCTTGGGTCTTCTAATGGATTAACCCAGCCACAAAGACCACAAAAATAATACCGTTGCTCATCTCGATGGACTTGCACTTCCTGCTCGGCCAAGAAATCAAGTAGGCAAATGTGGCACAATGGCGGTGCATCGAAGAAAACTGAAACAGACACTGCTTCCATTCGCAGCTCACTGAAAAAACTTACCCATACAATTTCGATTGCATACATTAGTTGCTGGATTGCGTGTACCTTTAAGTAAAGGTTTGATTTTTGCCTTCAAAATTAAATAGAAATATATGGACTTATGGATTAATATTTATGGAACGTATAGTACTATTTAATTTTACGCAACATTGAAGTAATATAAATACACAGACCAAACGAGGATAGAGAAGAATACTCATACAGATTATATAGAGTGATGTGCAATATATATTAGTAACCAAAAACCCAGATTTCTCCCAGTTCAGCACCTACTGTGCACTCACTCACAAGTGTGGCTGCCAGAGGGTGCTCCACTCGGGGTTTGTGTCACCAAACTAATGAAATCAATAAGCTAGACGAGCGGCCGGGCCGTGAATCACAAGAGTCACAGGAATAACAACAAAGGGAGCAAGAGGAGCTCCCTGGGGCAAGAGGCACAAGTGGCTGCCACCGGCGGCCAAAGGTGTGAAGCACAGAGTCACTCAAGCCCTCAGCTTGCCTCGGCTTATGAAATATGAGAGCTAAGAGCCGAGATGCCAGAGTTGAGAACTCAGAACCGGGACTGGAACTGGGACTGGGACAGGGACCGGGAACCCAGACCGATACCGAGACCAGGAACGGCGACTCTTGCCAAGAATTTGTGTGCATAAATTTAATTACTGGCAGAACGGCAGAATGGCAGACGACTGAGACCGGGGCTGAACCCAGTCACCTATCAATCTAACTCGAGTGGCTTTTCTTCTCGTGTTGCCTTTTTCTTTGGCTTTTCAAGTGCTTTACTTATTAGTGACTTTTGTGGCCACATCCCGCCACCGCCTCCACCTCCCCCCGTTCGTCCTCACCGCTGAAGTTCAATAGCCTGTCGAGGCCAGATACAGATACAGTATCTAAAATACTGAGCACAGGGGCAGATGCACCGCCCGATACTCCAGATACATCAGTTTATAATTAGCGGAGAGAGCATGCGCACCTTGGCTACTTGACTTTCCGAGGTTTAATGCATTCGCCGACTATTTTTGGGAATCTGTTTTGGTTTTTTGATCGAAATGACGGCAAACAAATGGGAAGGCTTAAAACATTATTTTTATTGTATTTTGATTTTTAAGATCTCAATTGATCAATTTCCATTTCCTTCTTAATATTATGAAGTAGGTAGAAGTAAGTTTACTAATATTTAATCAATGTATTTGACAAACCCCCATCACTGACGACACTCATTAGGTTATATCCGCGAAGACGCGTGTTTCGTTTAAGGTCAAAGTTCTAGTGCTCCACGAACTTCTATCGCGATGTTCGAGATAAACCCCTGCCAGCACCCATCGTTACCCTTTACCTTCCGTTTTGGCACGCTTAATCACTCCGAGCGAAAGAGCCATGTTTGCCTTTAATTAAAAATGTTTTTGCCCGCCAAATATTTACATCAATTAAAAACACTCGCCAGGCTGATTTACTGATGGAATTAATGTGTTGTTTTCGATTTTGTATTTTCAGAAAATATAACGATAGTCGGCTTCCCGGATTATCTGAACAACGAATTCAAAATAGCACTGTACGCAAAAGAAACTCAAAGATATTTGTGTTTCAACGACAATTGGAGATTAGTTGGCATGGTGAGTAAAAGATTTACATTTCAATAAATTTTGGAAGTCTCCCTTGGGGAAAATGATTCATATTCCCGTGATACTCGTAGATAACATGGCATCGCAAAGATGAAAGGGCATTTCCACACGATTTCTTTATGGATCTACATATAAAGTTTATGGCACTATGTTGCAAGCAAATTGTTGGCCATAGCGACAATTATATGATTGACAATATTTATTCTGCCGGTATATGCGGTATATAGATGCTGATATAGCCAAGGCCCGCTGCGTCTATTTTGATTTCATTGCATTCGTACCGTACTTCGCATACTTGAATAAAGTACAAAGCGCCAAGTGTAGACAAGTCATTTTCCCATTTTCCGCTTCTCGTCGATGTGTTTTTATGCAAACTAACTGTGCAAACACTGTAATTTATGACATGTTCCACATAATGGTTTTATGCAAACGATCGCTTATACGACAATAACCATATTACGGCGAACTGGCCAAATTGTCAGCCACAATGGGTGAAAACCTGTTGCGGTTGCACCAAATCTGTCAGCGGGCTGAGCAAAATATTTATTACAATATTTTTGTAATTTGTAATTCGAAAATGCGAACAATTTCATATGCAATTACGGCCAAATGTGGCACAGAATCTGAGATACGTTTACGCGGCGTATGCGTGATATCGCACGGAGCAATGATTGGCAACTGTTTGGGGATACGGACGAAATCGAAATTGAAAATCAAATTTTCGAGACATTGTAACAGTTTTGCCGCCTGTCTCAATGCCAATAGTGCAATTGAAGTGCAGCCACTCGAGGTATGAGATTTTTCCATGTTAAAAGTCAAACAACTTGTATAGATATGTCTAATCAATCAGGCGAATGACGCTGCACTTGATTGCCTCTGTCATGTGGTAATGGCTAAAACATTTCAATGTCCTTTTCGCCACTCACAATACAGTTAGTTAGCTAAACCGCATTCAAGCGTTCGAGCTGTAGGCAAACAATAGAGCCAGCTAAGGCCACCATTAAATTCTATTGCTTTCGATTGCGATTATGACCGCAAAATCCATGTTGAATTATTGTGCAAATATTTGCCGTGATTTACACTCCATTCGATACCTTAGCCGCCGTTTCTCGGGAAGGTTAATGTGTGGGCCGAGGTCGCAAAGTCTGGAGTGTGAGTCACATACTGATTACTCGATTACTCGATCACTTCATCCCTTCTCGAAATAGAACAAATGTGTTTACCCCAAACACACTCCGCTCCTCTTGACCAGTGGTGGCAAGAAGCTCCTCAAAAATAGCAATTATGAGCTATAAATATGCGAAGAGCCCACAAGTAGTCCGTCGCCAAATATGGCACAAGTCTTAATTGCTTGGGAAATGTTTCATCTGCGTCGTTTGCAACACTTTGGGCCGCAATCTGAACGATCTGAACGATCAGATCGGACCGCTGATAGCAGAAATGGCCAACATGGCAGCAACACGCGCTCAACGACTTGGATGTGCAGACTACATCTCTAGGGTATGGCCTATTTGTTACCCTAGGAGGGTACGTCATGCTACTCGAATCGATTGAATGTGATGAAAAAGATGCAAGCATTAATCGTTATGGACTTTCGCTCTATTTATTTTAGTAACCCTACAATTTTACTCCCAATGAATAGTTTTAAAAAATACTTAAATTAACATTTTTAAGTAACTATGCCAGGGTGATATCCCCAGAGATTGAGAATGGGCCAGGGCATTCCAACATCCAAGTCATAAGCCGCGATTCATTTCGTTGTCGTTTTGAGACTTCAAGTACTTTATAAATAAATAAACAGAGGGCAAACTAAACGTTCACTACTCGCGCGCTGATGTCGCTGTCATCGTTGTCGATACGCATATCACAATATCTAGCCCATATAACACCTTACAAACTGTATGTACATATGTACATATGTACATATACATATGAACGGAAATGCCGCTCATAAATTGCATGTGAAGTGCACGGAAGCTAGATCGCTGAATTACTATATCACTATATCGCTATATATCTGTTTTCTGTTTGCAGAGGGAGCTGCGAGATACCTGCTATTTCAACGAGACCATCGTGCACGGTTATTTCGTGTTCCGTTCCGTTGTCGATCTGCAGCGACGTGTCGGGTTCACGCACCGAGGTAAGCCTGTGGGGCCCAAGAAGAGCGTCAACGATGCCTGCTACATGTTCAACAAGATCGAGGCCGAGCAGTTTTTCCGCCATCACCATAACAATGGCAACAGTGGCAACAACAATGGCAATGGCAGTGGCAGTGGCAGTGGCAGTGGCAGTGGCAACGGCAATGGCAATGGCAGCAACAACAGTCGCAAGCCCCCGCGCAACAACAAAAACAATCGCCACAAATCGAATAACCAAAATCAAAAGTTGCAACAGCAACAGGAGCATCATGGCCATAATAATAATAATAATAATAATAATAACGTTATTCTTAATAATAGTAATACTAGTTTAAGTAGCACTAACAAAAAGCAACTAGCAATAAACAGGCAGAGGCAGCAACAGCAACAGCAGCAGCAGCAACATCAGGTGCGACATCATCACAATGATCCATCGCTGCTGCTGCGACGACAGCAACACGAGAAGAAGCAGAAGCGGCGCAAGCAACAGAAGCAGCAGCAGCAACACCAACAACGAGTATCAGCTAGTCCAACGAATCCGATGCCTGCAACACCCACAGCAGCACCATCAGCAACAGCAACCTTTGCAGCCACCTCCCCGGCAACAGCAACACCAACGACAACGGCAGCATTGAGCAGCAAGCGCAAGGGCCGGCGAAGAAAGGCCAAGGTCAGGCCAAAGTCGCAGCAGCAGCAGCAGCAACAGCAGCAGTTGCAGCTACTTGCCACGGCAGCAACAACGCCCTACACCGACGACACCCTGTACGGCAGCAGCAGTAGCAGCAGCAGCAGCAGCAGCAGCAGCACGGTTTTCGAAGACTTGGACATCTACAATAGCAGCAGCAGCAGCAGTGGGAGCAGCAGCAGCTTGGAGCCCTGGTCCACTTGGTCCACGATCGATAGCTTTAGCGGCAGCAGCACAACGGCAACATCTGACGACAGTATTAGCAGCAGCAGCAGCAGCAGCAACTACGACGCCTGGGCCACCTACATCACCGAAATGGAGGCAGAGGCATCCGCCATGACGCCCGAGATGGGCGGCAACGACACCGAGCTGCTGCAGTACGAGGCCGAGTTGGTGGACGATCCGGAGGCGGAGTCCACGGCGACAATTGAAACCAAAGCAACAACAGTAACATCAGCAACATCAGCAACATCAGCAACATCAGCTACATCAGCTACATCAGCTACATCAGCTACATCAGCAATAGCGGCAACGGCGGCCACATCTACCTCGACAGCGAGCTCCCAGCTGGTGATAGAGCAGACGCCGCTGGCCAGGAGCAACATCAGCAACAATAGCAGCAACAGCAGCAGCAGCAGCACGAAAGCAACACCAACGGCAACCATTCAGACTGAAACAGCACATAGCACGCAACACCCAAGCAGGCATCGCAGCCACAGCAGGGAGGATCGCCAGGATAATTCCGACATATTGCTGGCGGGCGAGAACGAAGTGAAGCCACAACAGCCGCGCAAGTTGCTGTGGACAGTGCAACCACCGCTTGCAACACGTGGCAGCACGCTGGCAACATTGGTGGCAACACCAGCGCAGCAACTCACCAGCACGACAGCAACGGCGACCACGACACCGGAGCAACATGTTGCACCATCACTCTTCAGCGTGGACAAGAACATCAACAGCAACCTGAACAACACGCTTACGGAGGCTTCGCCCACGGCAGCATCAACATCCAGCATTACGGCGGCAACCACCATGAAGAGACCCATCCGGAAGTTCACCAAGAAGCTAATGGCCACGCCCTACCACCAGCTGACCTATGTGCGCAATGCGGGCGGTGACATCGACATCGATAACCTGGACAACATCAGCGTGTATCCCGTTCTCTACGATGGCGACCTGGAGGGCAATGGCGGCGGCAACAGCTCCGATGGAGGCTTCAGCGGGTTCCTGCCCACCTCGACCACCTCACATCTGACGGAACCGATTCGCATCGGCATGAACAGGATCAGGCCGAATAAGACACTGCATTGGTTCACTCACCAGAGATTTGCGTAGTTGCGCAGGGATTGGCGCTCTTTGACTATTAGATCTTTAAAAGGACTGCTCGAATTTTTACTTTCACAGATAATACATAGCCACTACTTTCCGAAGTGCAAAATTTGAATAAATTAATCGGCACATAATAATCTCAAGTCAAAATCAAAATGCATACAATCAGTTTGACCATCAGCTCTGTGAAATAAAATATAATAATTTCCAAATTGAAATCTTTTCGATGCATCTAAAAAAAAACACGTAATCTTGTGAAGGTGAAAAGCAGAAGAAATCCTTCAGAGGGAGACATACATACCTATACTCAGCACTCAGTTTTCAAAAGAATTTAGGCAAAACCAAGAGAAAATCAAGAAAAGTATGGATTAATATTTCAAATTACTAATGAACTGATACATATATATAAACATATATAGAACTCGATATACAAAGGAGTTGCTTACTGTTCAGTACCTCGACTCAGACAGGACTTTGCACTTGCACCACGCCTAAAAGCACACTACATAAGCGAAACCGGAAGCGGAAGCGGAAGCAGGCGTGGAGCCGATAACGATAACGATAACTCAGGCCGCACTTCATCCAGTAGCGAGTACAGTGAAGACTCCACCAACTGCACTCGGGAGGCCGCAGGCAACGAACTCGCAGAACTGCTACATAGTTATAAATGAAAAGACAATAAGATTTTTATTTACGAGTATGTGCTATATAAACTATCAAATCGATGAACCGAAGCGATAGCGATAATCGAAAAAACCAAATGCTAAAATTGTTGAAATGGAAATTATGAAAGCGCGACATTTAAGTGCAAGCAAATAAACGTTTCGAATGCACTGAAAAAGCGTAGCGAACTTTTGATTTACTAAATCAATTAAATATATTAGCAATGAGAATTAATAAAAATACAAATGCAAACAAAAATCGATATATATTATATACATATATGCATATATTTTCAAAATTTTATAACGAACCAAAAACCAATTAGCAAACAAATTTAACACGGTGAACGGAACACGAATGAAGAAGTTTTTTAAATTCATACGCAAGCAGAACTAAGAGTCGGTAACGATAACGATAACGATAACGATAACAAATTCGCACAGCAAAACACTTCCAAAAATGAAAGGTTATAACTAAATATTAAACAATTTTACTAGGCGCAAGCGAACGAAATTGGGTTAGATGAACAAAAAGGAAAACTCCATTCAAAATAAACCGAATTTTTTAAGCAAATACAAAAAATTGTTGAAATTGAAATGTCAGCATGGAAATTGATTTTAGGACACAGTTTGTGGCCGACATCCAAATCGAGGGAGGATGGAAACAAATTTTGAATAATGGAAAATTTTAAAGAACTACTAACGTATGTATCCAGATATGTACTGCAACCAAACACCAAAATTCACACTGAATAAGCAACGTTATATTTATTAATTGAACAAAACTAAAAACTAAAACTACGAATTGAATCAAAATACAGCAAAAAGAAACCAACTGCTGCTTTTCTACATACGAATATATATAAATATATATATATATATATATAGACACATATAGGCATATGTGGACGAACATGGAAAAAGATAATGCAAAAATTGTTTCTCATATATTTATATTAATATTTAAAATAAATAGTTCAAACATATTAGCAAACCAAATACGCGAAATTAAAACAATTTGAGGGAAAATGCGCAAGCACAGAAACAGAAAACTGAAGCGTCAAGTTTATATGTAGAGATATGTATGAATGTAAATTTAAAGTGAACAAAGAAAACCCAAACAAAATGAATATAAAGCAAGATGCTTAGGTGAAAATTTAATTAGTGTGTACTTAAGACAAGAAACCATTTAACAATTGAACGATTAATTATTAACTTAACTAGGCATTGAAGCAGCACTCAACTAAATAAAACCGATACGAAACCGAAACGAAACGAAGCCGAAAACACACACAACTCGAATTGAACTACTGTACTTATTCGTATGCGCGTTGCTGTAATATAAACAAAATTCTTATGTTGAATCGACATCGATTGGGAGAACTCGATCGATCGATGACTATATCTACCACAGCAGAAATTATTTATTTAACAGTTTATCGGAATAATCGAATCGAGTCTATGGGACTGGAGCGGGGACCGATTGTCATTTGTCATTTGTAAATTCATTTGCACTTTTCTTTCTACTAATTACGTTTAATTAATGGATTAATCATACGCCTAAGTTAACACTAAGTTAACACTCATCATTGTACATTGTAATATGTTTTATTCCTAAGCCGAGCATTAAATGTAATTATTTATGTATAAAAGCAAAATGATTCTTTCGCCCATGTATAACACTTGCGCCCACTTCTCTATCTCCAAGTCTGTCCCCTCCCCATCCTTCCTATCTCTTTTAATATCTATCTTATATATACGAATATATAAACGACTATTTAATTGCATTTCTTTGTATTAAAACGAGTAACAACACACTAGAAATTGAATAAAAAGCCTAAACAAAATATTCAACACTTTTCATTTCTCCTGTATGTATGTATGTAAGTTTGCTTCATTTTCAACTTTTTAAATAAATGCTCAGTTGTTTCCTTTTTGTTGGTTTACGAATGTGTGCAGAGAAATCGTATAAATAAAAAATATATATAAATTCAAAACAATTGTGGTATGCTTTTCTGTTTTATTGGATTGACGTAAGTATACTCATTTTAGGAAATATTTGTTTAGTTAGATAGGTTCAAGCAGTATAAAAGCCACAGCAGATTTAAATTTCTTCAAATAGTTGTCAGGCACTCTCCTAGTGCGCTTCGTCACTACGTGGACACAGTGATTTTGTTTCTACATTTTCTATATTTACAAAATATAAATCTTAAGATAATATTTCATTTCAAAACCATTACATTTTAATGAATAAAGTATACCTTTTAAAATTATACAATTATACATTTTTTTTTTAACTTTGTGTAGTAAATCAAAATAAATGAAATATAAGTTTCAATAAAAATTGTTCGCAGTGTATAGAAATAGATATGTATATCGTAGTCAGGCAGTGTCCACTGATTTCGTAGAATATCAATTGCACATTCCTGGCCATGTCGGAGGAACTTGTAAATTGCGGCCAGGAACAAGATGGGTGGTCCCCGCCTCTGGTGACAAATGTTCGCCGAGGGAACAATGTAAGGGAGTCGACCACCGACGCAGAGTCCTCCGCCGACCAGGCTGCTCCTGGTGAAGATGACAAATCACATGTGCTGACATTTGACATCGGTGCTGGGGGATTAACATGTTATGGCCAGGGCCCTCGACTCCTTGGGGCAGTAAAAGTGTTGGCCATCGCCCAAGGCAAACACTGTTGTAATGGGACCTGCTGATGGGGCTCCTCCATCGCCACTTGGACTCCTGCCTTTCATGGCCAGCAGACCGTGGACAGACCACACAAGTGGCCAAGTGGTGGCTACTGCTTTGCATAAATGTCCCAGGTCCATTGGTTCGCTATCTGCTTGGCGGCGGCAGCCTCCTCATCGGTGGCTTGTTTAATTAAAAAATTAAGTTCCAAATCCCAGACCATTAAAAAGATTTTTATTTATACCTTTTAATTTCATCAATCGTTGCGACGGCAGGTGCCGTCCATATCCACATCCACATCCATGTTCCTTCCCCATTTACCCAGTCGCCCGGCGAAGTTTGTTTTCTTGCCTTCTCCTTTTCAGCTTTTAACAGGAAACAATTTCATTTGCGGGCAGAAATTCTTTTCAAATCTGCCGCCGTTAAGCAAAAAGAAAACATGCCAAGAAATAATAATAAAAAAATTGAAAAAAATAACTATAAGGTGACTGAGAAAAACCAATCGATGCTCTTACTAAAAGTTCTTGCACTTAAAAAAAAGGGTAGCTAGCAAGTTTGCATTAACAATCTGTTTTTACATTTAACCTACGTTTTTAATTTCTAAAGTATTAATATATATATTTTGATCAGTAATAAAATGGTGATTTTTCAAAAGCTTTATTAATAGTAAGATTCTTTAAAATATGTTTTTCTGGTTCGTGCTGTTGAATATTTTGTAAGGGATATACATACAATGCCAATCTAATAGATAGGCTATGAAAATAAATATCTAATAAATGTTTTCTATGGCTTCCTTTAAAAACGTCGCATTGCATTAGTTTCAGGGCATAACAAGTTCGATTTGGATAGCACAAAATCTGGTCACAGTTGGTGAGCTCGGTTTCCTTTTTGGCCAGAACGTTTTGTTGGCCGTTCGACATTCGGGCAGCCCAAAAGCCCGAAAGCCAGGCCAAAACCCACGGGCTGCGAGGCAAAGGCAGTTGCCTTTGGCTTTCAAGGCGACTGTGTGGCTCAGATTTGGTTTATGAATGTCGCCATGTTGCAAGGTGGAGCAAGGTGGAGCAAGGTGGCTGTGGCTCAGGGTGGTTCGGGTGGTGCAGAGTGGAGCAGAGTGGTGCAGGGTGCTGTCGTACATTCCACACACAGAGCGACAGGATGAAACTGTTGCCTGCATACGGCATGCATATTTCGTATTTTTAGTACAGCCATTTAACATCATCAACTTAAATATGCGTGCAAGATTTATGCACACGTCGCTCGGCCAAAAAGGGGGCGGCCGTCTGACCGGGGGCGTGGCCTGACCAGACCTGGAATGGATTGGCATAAAGAGCCATCGAACTGGGTCCAAAATGAAATGCGGCCAGAACGGGCACGTGATACGAAAGCGTTTGAAAGACCAAGAGACATGAAGCTTGATTTCCATATATAATCTTTTATTGATTCATTAATTTGCATTTCCAATTTCATTTAGTTAATGAGATTTGTGCGTCATGAACACACCTCTCTTATATTTCGATAGTTTTCAAGTTTTGAGAACGCCAATCCATGCATCTCAAACCACATAGTTGCATAAGCAGATGGTAAATTCTCAATAAATCGCATCGCTTGCCAATTGTTTAATTGACATCACATTTACCTAACTGACACTTACATGTGCTCACTATTTATGCATTTCCCGATGTAATAATCAAGTGATTTCGCGACGGGGGGATTTGAACTCGGATTCGAACTCACCCACGCGGCGCAACTCGCAAAAGTATCTGTTCTGTGCAATTGAATAACGTCATTATGCCGCGCTGTCCGATCTTATGACATCTGCAACTTGCACAAGCTCTAGCTCGGCGATACTTTATTGATTTTTGCTGGAGCCGAGCTCTTTGCGCAATTCCGCGCTCGGATCCAAATCCGAAACTGAATCTGAATCCGAATATGAATCTGAATCCGAATCTGAATAGTGGGTAACTGGGTAAACATCTTCACCTGCTGCGCCGCCTGCGGCGGTCGTTCAATATTGTGGCTAGTAGTTAATGAAAAGCCTGAAGCCAAATAAAACCGACTATTGAATATGAAAAATAAACGACGTGGAAATGGCGAGTGGCGCCAAATGCGGCTCCAACGCATTTGTTTATGGCCGCCACATTTCGATGATAAATCGACGATGCCGCGGCTAATTACGCACCGAGTACTGGTAGGATTGGATCCGATAGTTCGAGATCGGGGAGTTCGAGATCGAAGTAAATGCCCCGCCGAATCAGCAACTAAATTTGTCGTACGCTTAACGCTTAGTTTAACCCAGTGATAACCGGTTGGTCTTAACGATTTCCATTTATTTGTACTTGTCAATGGCAACATGAAGACTTTGATTTCAAGATTCATTGGCCACCGCATAGCCGCATACTTTGGATTGGCGTGTGCCTAATTAACTGCAAATGAAAGACCTGGATTACTCGGCCAATGCATTAACTAAGGCTCAAAGACTTGACTTCAGATTTTGTTTGAACATTTGTTGTAAATATTTCATTTACAACTTTTTATTGAATTTGAGGTTTTATTAAGAGTTTTTGGTGACACAACCGACTGTTAAATAAACACACAATTTTAAATGCATTTTTTGCCATTTGCGGGTGATAAAATTGTGCGTTGTGATCACTTGTTAGCTATTTTCATAAAAATCCGAATATTTTAACAAGTTTACCTGAAAAACATTAGATGACTCAAGCCAGTAGCCAAACTTGCGAATAAAAATATAATAACCTCCATCAATAAATTTCAAAATAACTAAAGTAGCTAGTAGTAGCTGATGAACAACTACAACTCCCACTCAATTATAGATATATATATTTTAACAACGGCAGATTGCATGTCCTGTGATGATATTACCTAACCAAATTGCGGATCGGAAAGACCAGGAAAACATATTTTCTCTAACGCCCCGGTCTCCCGTGACAATCAGCAGACCACCGGTGGTCACCTGGCGAATGCCAATTGATAAATAACTGTCATTAGAGCCGAAGTGCGGCTCATTTTCTCATTTTCCCATGGCTCGGCTTAGTTGGCCCATAGTCCAGATCTGCAGCGGCGAAAACTTAAGCTATAAATAAAAATTAATGCTTTTGAATAAATTGTGCCGGCGAAACGAAGCGATACCCCTACTTAGCATATCTGGTCGGTATCTTTCTGTTCACTTCGCCTCAGTTAGGTTCAGTTCAGTTCAGTTCCATTCGATGGTGCCTCGGGGTAGGCATTTAGCAAAGTGTCAGTTGCGAACAAGGTTAGGCTTTGGGTATTAGAGGCGTCCCACGTCGCCGTCGGGTGGTTTCACTTAGCTCTAACTTGACTCTAACACCACCGCAGAGTGGTGGTGTGCTTGTGGTGGCTTGCTGGCTTGCTGGCCAGCTGTTTGGGTGGGTGGTTATACTAGCCGCTCACGGGTTTTAATTAATTTGGTGCAACATTTTGCACTGGGCCGAGCCCAACAGCCCGACTTGGTCAATGGGCGCATATATCAAGACAATCGTCTGATTGGCAGCCGCATACATTACCATCACATCCAGGTGGCTGAGGAGTGGGGCTGGGACCCACCTGTCAGCGGTGCTTATGATTAACTGTCACTTGTAACTGGTTGTGATGGATTTATTGCTGTCAATTTGACAAATCAATGCAGCAGTTGGCCGTCCATCGAAGGCGTTCATTGGGGCGATCAGTCCTCAACTGGCAACGACTTAATTGGGAAATCACCGAAGACTGGGACTTCGGGGGAGGGCAAGGGGAATGCAGATTAGGCCAGGTGATGCGGCACAGGTAACTCGTTAGACACTGATCCTCCATGTTAACACACCTTTAAGTGCCCTGGATTACGAGGCATTAGTCTAATGAAAAGTGAATTTAACAAGTTTATTGGAATAATTAAAAACTTTATTTTAGAAATAAAAATATTACATTTATTTATTATATTATATTTAATAAGATGACAAGCAAAGAGCGATGACCTATTGCATTGATCCTGGAATTCTTAGGCCTTAAAAAATAGCTTGCAAATGTTTTAAAATTGTCTGGTTTATTAACGTTAAGCATTATTTTTAAATATTTTCTTAGAGTTGAATTACTTTACATAATTATAAGTAAATGTTCTGAAATCAGGACAGAAAATGAATATTTAATAATTAAAGTAAAGTGTACATGTTTGGCAGCTCACATACATATGTATTCTGTCTGCATACATTGAAAAATCATTCGCTTTAAAATGTATATTTTCATCTTCACAGGTGCAATTCAAAGTAAAAGCCTGAATCAGGAATTTTCAATCAGTTTATTCGACAATTAATCAGGCAAGCGCTCTCCTCAAACAAACCAGCAAGCTTGGATTGAATTTTGAGACTCCGATTTCTGCAGCATCTCCTTGTTAAATTCCCTGGTTGAAATGGATGAAATAGAGAGAGAAACTCGAGATCCGAGGAGACCAGTTTGGTCTTTACTACCGTCTGTCACCTGATGGCAGGCAAATATTAATTTACCGATATATCTTTTGCCAGTGATTTTGTTTTGCTGCACAGTTGGCTAATGAAATCGTAAGTGCTTTTATCTCGTAAATAGTTGGCTGGCCGGGTTCGGTTTGTGTTTTGGTTTGGGTTTGGGTTTGGGTTTTTGGAGTCAATGGTTTTCCATTCCTGTTTCTCTACCGGTTTGATTTGCAAACTACGGCATTTAATGAGCCACTGGAATGGTCTGGATGTTACGGCGGTAGAAAAAGCAGAAGGACCATTTGTAACCCAATGCCCAGCTAATGGGTCAAGTCAAGTTTCACTTTCAAAGAATCGAAAATCAAACTGACATCTGTACTGTGAAATATTTTAACGCCATTTATCAAAATGCCAAGGAAAATTGCAGCCCAATTCTGAGTGGCCGACTGACTGGCTGACTGACTGACTGACTGCAGCTTGAATTTGCTCGGGGGTTTTTGGGTCTCTGAGGTTGCGGGGTTCTCCAAAGACTCAGACAGCCACTTTGTGTTTGTGTCAGTCAGTCAGCCAGTCAGTCAGCGTCGGTTGGGTCACTCAGGCACAGCTCCAAATGAATTATACGCACTTCAAAGTTTCAACACATGCAACCCCAACAGCACGCAGCAGCAGCAACTGCAACAACTGCAACAACTGCAACAACTGCATCCACTGCAGCAGCAGCATGCAGCATGGTCGCCCACACACAGCTGGCAAAATAAATTATCACCGAAGCTCACATGCCCTTAGGCGGTGGCCATCCCAGTGACAGCCGGCTGATAAAGTCATGGTCGCCACTCCGACAGTTACAAATAGTTTCAGAAGTAGGTAACGCCAGCGGATCGAGTTCTTGTGGAAATCTGAAATATTAGAGTTCTTTGCGTGTCCTGAAGGGACTGGGGGATGTGGGATGTGGTTTCCGGAACAAAGATTGCCTGGAACTCCCACACATCTTGTTTCGAAATAATAACAACTCTTACTTTTAGTTAGAAGTACTTTCTCTAATTAGATTGTATAGAGTGGATGTAATATCATCTCTTATATTGAGTTTATTAATGTAATCACTTGTTACTGTAGCATAGAAAGTAGAAAGTGTTTATATCAAATTCATTTTTTTTTATCTTAGAACAAATATTTAAAATTATTATTTCTTAGCTATTACTAATGATAATTGTCCATGGTCCAAACCCTCCGCATGAGAGTATAACTTTCGCTTGGTTCAATTTTCTTTAACTTATTTTTCGAAGCCGACTGCCGTCAATATTTCATGCAGCAAGTTGTGTGTGCAACTTTCGGGCTCAGTTGTTTGCACTTTCGGCTGGTTGGCACAAAGTTTGATGGCCCTGAATAATTGATGTTGCATGCCACGCAAGACAGCTGTCGCATTGGTTACGGAACTGGGTCACCTAATCCTCCGGGGCGCGATGGCAAATGTTGCGATTGTCGTCGCATTTAGTGGCTCATTTCGATTCAGGGGGCTGGCGGCAAATTGCAGTAATTAACAGCCTCATATTTGAGGTGTTTATCGGATGGCAAGGAGGCTCCACTTCCAGGCCCCCAATTACCGATCGTATGCACAATGAGATGCTGATGCTGGTGGCGATGGCGATGGCGATGGAGTTGGAGTTGGAGATGGCCTCGCCCCATGATGACGGGCTTTTGGCACCGCAATTTGGTTTGGGGCCACAGATAAATTGATTTCAGTCGGTGAGCCGGCGTTTTAATTAAACGAGCGCCGTTCATTATGCCTCGAAATGGTAATGGAAGCCGCAATTTCATTCATACTCAAAGTGAGTATTCATTCGTACTGAAAGTAAGTGCTGATTGAACCATTAACATTAACTCTAGCCAACTGCCCAGTGACACCTCTTTCCGCATTCAAATTGCGCACTCGCCTGAAGAAGATATTAACTTCATAATTGATAATTGAAAGTAGTTCTTGGACGCGAGAGCCCCACCCCATCCCATCCCATCCCATCCCATCCCATCCAAACCCTCTGGTTATATCAGCCAAGCTGTTGGCTGTTGGCTGTTGGCCAGTAGCAATTTGAGCCGCTCCCGTTTTCCATCCTGCGTTGTCCGCTCGGACATGATTACATGCCCTCGGGGCCAGCTCCACATTGTGGATGCATTGGTGAACTGGGAACTGGGTGCTGAAACCCGGGACCTGGGACCTGCACTTGCAAATGAGCTGCATTTTGAGACATTAAAGGGCACTTAGCATAATGATTTACAACTTTGATTCACGCAATTAAAGCGGAATTTGTGGACAACCGTGGAGCAAGTATGCAGAAATATATGTATGTAGTTTCAACGAAATGCTATTTAAATAGAGTTAATAATATACTATATTCATAATGTTGCTATAATCTTATAAAGCTCAAATATGTTCTGCAATTATTAGCTTTTCATAGAGCTGCAGTATCACACACTTGATACCCAAATCGCGGAGTCCACTGTGCCGCTTCTGCCAGTTCAATGGAGCTGAAAACGCATCCACATCATCAATGGCCGCAGCAACGACCAGAACGACGACAACAATCATGCCCGGAGGCAGTCACACGGACAATGTTATTGACACCCCAGCGACAAGGTTTCGATTTCAGGCTCTCCAAAGTCCGATGTCCAGTGTCCAGTGTCCAGTGTCCAGTGTCCAGGGGCACAGTGTGCAGTGAGCAGTGCCCCATCCCACTGCTCTGTCCAGTGCCTATCTCCTCGACATTCACACCCAGGATTATGGGCAGACGAGCGCATCCTTTGTCGTCATGTCCTGCGCTTGATTGGCACTTTTGCTGAGTGCGTCTGATTGCCGCTCCGAGAGTCGGAGCGGAGGCAATCAAGTGGAATGTCCAATGTCATCGGTTTGTGCGAGATATGTGGGTGCACCTTCGCCTGCGTGTCATAACTCTCTGTATTTATGGACATGGTGGGCTAAAGACAAAACGGGCACAAATATGCTATCTAAAGTGGCATTTCATTAGCCAAGCCCTCGTCGGGCTTCATAAATCAGCCGAAGATCAAGTGGCCATCACATTATCGGATCTGGGCAACCTGCGGGTCTGCCAACTTCGATCCGTTCCGTTCCGATCCGATCCGATCCGATCCAATTCGATTCGATTCGAATCGATCCGGTCTGGCTGCTCGGCGGAAATTGATCAATTACAGAGAGCACTTCGCCTTGCGTTGCCGTTTTGTGGACCAGTTTTTCCCGTCCGGCAACGGATAATTTGCATAAATACGAAGCAAAGTTCAGACGCCAGCTCAAGTGGCCCAAAGTGTGACTCCATCTAAGTTTGGCCACCGATCTCGGATCCCATATATCCGAGGCCTTAATCTCGTCGTCGTCGTTGGCCGGCATGAAAAATGGCCGAAACGCCTTTAGTGTCAATTTTATGTTATCGTTTGATTTATAATAACGCTGATAGACGTCGATATTTTAATTGATTGCGCTTGGGGACTTATTTCGGGGAATCTGCGGTGGTTTCTACACTGATTGCATCAGTCGCGCCAATCACTTTCTATGGGATTATGGGGGGAAGACAAAGGAGAGCAAAAGTGTAGAGTATAAGTTTGAGTCGGTGTCTGAAGATGTTTTACACAGCTTCAAGATAGCATACAATTTGATAATTACAAAAGGCATTATCCTGTGCGGATGTGACAACTTTAATTCGCTGGTAATTTGGTCTGTAAGTCTTTCCTACCGAACGCATCGCATCCTCTTAGTTCCTTCTGAACATGGAATTCCTCCTGCCCGGCGATCTCAACAGGGCGATCTTCAAATCAAAATACCAGCACCTAGACCTCGCTTCCCTTGTCCCCATCGAGTGATTCATGGACATGGCAAAGTAATGCGAAATAAAAACTCAACACGAGGAGTAGAATCCAGATCGCCCGTGATCGCAAAACCGAGGCAAACGAGCAGGGGGAGTAGAACAAATCGCGGTCTCCATTTCTCGAGTAGATGAAGCTCCATTAAGGTAGCACATAAATAAGTCGGGTAGTCATCCAAGTGTCGTCCTCTGTGGCCGGGGCCATTTAATTTCCGACTAATAATGACAACCATATAAAGTTATTGGTGGCAGCGGCCGGAGCAGACATTGTTTGTCGCGTGATAACTTCATTTCCATGGCCCGCCTTGCAAATACGCGGAATATTCGCGCAGCGGGGCACATGGTTACCGATACCCTCTGGGATACTCTGGACTACTCTGGGATACTCTGGGTTACTTTGCGATGATCATGTATGCGTATCCTTTTCCGAGAGTGGCGGCCTACACCAGAGACCGACTCTGTCAGCATATATCAGACTAAGCCTGATTAACTATCGGCCAAGCGGACGCGTATGTGTGCCAAAACACTTGGTACTACTACTACACACGAGTGAGTATTCTATCCCGAAATGGAATTCCTTAGAAACCTGTAGCTCGGAGAATCGGAGAATCGGGGACTCTGGGACTCTGGGCCATCGCAGCCCCAATGTGAAACTGGGGACTCTCTTTTCTTCCCGGCCGAGATGCCCCGAATGCGATAGCGAAAATTTATGACTTCATTAAGGTAACAAGCCAATATGTTTTCAACTTCGAACTGGGTTGGCTTTGGTTGGGTTGGGTTGGCTTATTGGAAACGTTTAAGGAGTTTTATGAGCTCGTTGTTCCCGTTGCCGTTGTTATTGCTATTGTTGTTGTAGTTGTAGTCGTTGACCCATTTCAAATGGATTACCCAACATGCATAAATAGTTTTAACGCCTCACTTCCACCGATTCGTGCCTTCGGTTCTGTGGCGAAAAGATTTATGGACTTGTCGTTCAGCTACCTCTGCCCCCCTTGATCCTCCTCCTTGATCCTGTGGGAGACAAAAAGAATTAACCGAGTCGAAAGCAAATGAGCTGGAATGGTCATACGGGCTTGAACCCTTTTTATGATTGCCTCGGCAGTTAAATGAACTTATAGCCGCATTTTCAACTGTTCACCACCAAAACGACTGCATGGGGGCCAAAAGGGTTGGCTTTTTTTTTTCTTCTTTGCAGGGTAGGAGAAAACGTGTTAACTTGTTGCATCCAAATCGAATTACGAAGTGCGTCTGGTTGTCTAGTCAACTGTGGAAAGGTGCCATACAAATATGGAAAGTGAACACATGTGAAAAATATCGTGAAATTGTGACTTTGTTAGATAAGCGGTTATCTTCACAAGCAAATTATGTTTGGCTAAAAATAGCTTTCAAATATACTTATAATTTGTATCTTTACTTTTAAATAGCTCCTTCTTGTTTTATTCGATGAGTATGTAATTGAATACATTTTTCACTACCAAGCTTTTAAAATGAATCCTTGCTAATCCTTGCAATTGAATAATTAATCAAACTCAATATCTAAGCAAGCTTTAAATATTAAAATAAACATCCTGTGACCGATTGGTAACTCCTTTTCAAATTCATATTTTGGCCCGTAAGCGAAACCGAAAAATTTCAAATAAATTCTTGCACTCAATTAAAATATAGCGCATTTTTTTGGGACCGTAAATCATTTAGAGCCTGCGGCACAACAGGAGTCTCCGGCATATTTGCCGTTTGCGCTGGTGTTGGCTCGCTAAAACCACTTAAAACTGTCAACTTAGCATTGATTAACGAGCTTATGGCATGTTTATTTTGCGATCTTTGTTGCGGACGGCCAGAACGCCAGAACGGACTCCATATACCCATATACCCATATACCCATATACCCATATACCCATATACCCAAATACACATGTGTATATCAATTTGGGCCCGTTTTCTTCGCTCGCAATCTGGCCAAGTGCGCGCAATCTGGCTGACAAGTCTTTTACGATTCGGGCCTTAGCGTCTAGGCCACATGAGAGACGAGAGACCGCTGACAAAGTCCATTAAAGCCGCGTAAGCCTGCGGTGCACGTTATGTTTTTTAATAGTCCGCGCATTTAGCGACTTAATGATTTTTCGCTGTAAAATTTTAAGCTTGTTTTCTCCGCACCGGCTACGACTACTCAATGAAAAAGTTAGATATTCGGCATGGCTTTTGCGTTTGCTGCTGGCTAAAAAAGTCGTTTGAACTTGGTGTGAAGCGCGCCCAGGGCGCCCTCTGGTGCATTTTACACGAACCTAGGAGGATGTACGGCAACGCGCTCGATTACAAATCGATAACAGTGTGAATATATTTTTGAAAATACCCACAACGGCCACACTACCACGAGACCAAACAAAAACAAACGCAAATTAGTTAATTAATTGAAACAAATCGAAATATGGCTGTGCTACCACCAGATCCTGTATTCAGCCTGCGATCCCCCGACATGGGAGCCGTCAATTCCCTGTGCTTCCAGGAGAGCGACCGATTGCTGGCGGGAACCATCAAAGGCAGTGTTTTCCTCTGGGACTTGCAAGTGAGAATCCTTATCACGTTATCCACGTTATTGCCAGCCACCTTGGCATTAAATATTAAGTAAAGACATAAAGTGAAAGTATGTTACTTGCCTAGTAAAAAGAATCACATGCTTCCTCGATCAATACACATATGTACATACATATGTACGTGTATATAGCCGGTACAATAGTCCGATCTTTGACCCAACTTCTTGTAATATTTATAGCAGTGTCACACTGTCAGGTGCCAAGTTTTAAGCAATTCAATTTCGAAGCGAATAACGTATTCCCTATTTAACAATATATTGTTCAAATGGATATAAGATAATGTATAACCTTAAAAGCTACCTATTATTGGCATTAGTGCAGTTAAATTTTGAATATGTTCAATTTTAAATAATTATTAATTTGTTATCTTATGGCACCAAAGATAAGACTGGTCTTATAATTTTGTTGGTTTTATTTATTAATAAAGAATTTTTTGATTTTAAACTTAATACTAACATTGTAAATATGCTCTATTTTAATTAACAAACAACTTGTTTTTCAGACCAACCGCTCCGCTCTGCACTTTGAGGTGGGATCCGACCCCATAACCAGCCTGCACCACACCCCGGATCGCCTGGTGACCCAGGAGAAGGGCGGAGCCATCACCATGTTCTCCATCGGCGGCAGCAGCTACGTTAAGGAGCGCAGCATTCCGGGAAACCACCAGGGCTTTTGCAGATCTGCCTTGCACACGAACACCAGCAAGACAAACGAGCAGCTGCTCTTCTATCCCTGCGACGAATCGTCCATCGGAGTGCTTCACGTGACGGATGCAGCGGCCCCCACCCAAATACTGGTCCCAGATGATCCCCAGCTGCCCAAACTGGGCAGCGTCACCTGCTTCAAGCCCTTCGAGTGCGCTTCGCAACTGTTTCTGCTTGCTGGCTACGAATCGGGACACTTTCTCACCTGGGACATTAGCTCGAGCGTTATATTGGATGTGCTGGAATTGGCCCAGGATGCCACGTCTGTGGACTACGACCCAGTCACGAATCGTGGCATTGTCAGTGGTCCAAGTAAGTCTGAGCTGGAGTCCAAATAAATTTACCGCGATATAACGTCGTGTCCTTCTGTTACAGCCGACAAGCTGATTAGTTTCAGTTACCAGCGCTCATCGATGCAATTGCAGCGCGGCTCAGAGCTGTGCATCAAGAATCCTGGAGTGAATTGCGTTCGCATTCGCCCCGATCAGAAAGTTTTCGCCAGTGCCGGCTGGGACGGACGCATTCGGATCTTCTCATGGAAAAGCCTGCGACCGCTGGCCGTGCTTACGCAGCACAAGAATGGCGGCGTAATGGACTTGGCCTTCTCCAGCCAACCGGTGGCCATGTGGCGGGCTCCCATCATGGCAGCGGCGGGCATGGATGGCCAGATATCGTTGTGGGACCTCTACAACTGAACTATGACTTAGTCCTAAGTGTTACAGTGTCTGTTCCAGATTACCTTGACTGCAACGGTTTAGCGATCCTCTTGAAATAGCTTTACTTTATAAGTATTTTTTTTAATAACCTTTGGATATTTGCTTCGGTTCAGAAATGTTTTGTGAATTTGGCTATTTTTAAAGCCAATTAAAGGGATTGGCAACATATCCACGTGTCCGCAGGTAGTTTTGTTACTAAGGTGAGCTTTGACAACCCTTGAATATTTTATGAAGTGTACCTTTTTAAAGATTATAAAAAATATATATAACGAATATTGGCCATTTAGTACACTTTTATTTGCTTATGTGAATGGGGACCAGGGCCAATTCCAATCAATAATTAAACACATATTTCTAATAAGTTATATTTTAGTTTATTAAGAATCAAATCTGAGTACCGCATGCACTTTGTGCCTTTCGCTGCATTTCTCTCCTCTCTTCTGGACTCTATTTCCGCTTCCGCTTACACAAACACACTGACACACTCACACATACATAGATAAATACATTCTACTACGTTTAAGGGGTAAATCCTAAGGTCTATGTCTACTTCTTAGTTTTAGCACTACCACTGTTGCTGTGGCTCCCGCTCATATTGCACAATGCCTCCGGATCCGGATCCGCCTCCTTGTTGCTGCTGCCGTTGCTCTGTTCGCCATCGTTGGCCACTTCCGGTTCCTTAAGAGCCATTTTCTGGAAATCGCAGTCGATGATCCTCTTGCGCTTGCGCAGCGGTCGACTACACTCGGCGGCCGCCTCTTTGGTTTGAATGAGTGTCCGTTTGGTCTGCAGCCGCGTAATCTTCAGCTTGGGCAGCTTCTGGTTGTCCGCCTCGGGATCGGATTGCGTAGATTCCCTGACGATGCAGTGCGTCTGTTGCGGTGAAGGAGATGATTCCTGTGAAATAGATGGCGAACCCGCGTTGGTGTCCCCATCTGGATTTGTCTTTGGTATGGATTCCTTTTCATCCTCTTCCTGATCGTTGTCCAGCTCCTGGCGCGACTCACTTTGTTGCTCCACATCTGGCTTCTCATCCTCCAGTTCACTTCTGCTTTTGCTGCAGTCCAGCGGCTGTGGTTGCTCCTGCTCTTCTGGATTTTCCCCTCTGCTCGGAGCAGTCCGCTGCTCTTCGAAACGCTTCCTCTCCTCGGGAGTTAGGTGTGCCTTGTAGAAGTCTATCACTGGCAGAGGAACGGGTATGGGTATGGGCAGGGGGATGATGATCGGATAGGGCACCATCACGGTCACCGGCGGCACAGCACCCAACAGAGACCCCAGCTCGGGCATTTGTGGGGGAAGCGGTGGTCCGAAGGGCGGTCCAAAACCACGGGGCATCATGCCATGCGGAGGTGGATGCATAAAGTGATGCGGAGGCGGTGGTGGACGACCCGCAAACGGATGTCCCATGGGCACACCATTCGAGGGCGTGGCGAAGTAGCTGGCCGGGATGGCAGTTGGTCCCCGTGGAAGAGCTTGTGGTGGGGGCACCTGGGGAGCCTGCTGCGGTTGTGGTGACTCCTGCATGCTGGGCATGGGCGAGAGCGGAGGCAGTGGTACACTGGATCCACCAAAGTCAGCCGTTAGTGTGGGAGGTGCCTGATGTTGCTGCGGTGTCTGTTGCTGTTGCTGTTGCTGCTGTTGGTGTTGGTGTTGCTGCTGCTGTTTCTGGAGCAGACTGGCCACAGTTTCCGAGCCCGAGGAAGAGGAGATACCTCGGCGCTTGCGGCGACCCAACTTTCCAGCCAAATGCCGCTGGACAGGCGGTGGCGGAGGAGGAGGAACTCCGGCGGGTCCCGGACTCTTCTGGGCCAGCAACTTCGAGACGGGTGCCACTGAGATCAGAGGTTTGCTGGGATGATGACTAGGCGGCGAGTCCGGACAGCGGCTGGTGGCCGGAGCAGTGGGCGGACCCGGAGACACCGAGAGCGTGGAGGCAGGCGAGGCAGAGCGACTCCTGCAGTTGCGAAGCCACAGATCCGGGGTTATCAGCCCAGCCTCGCTGCCCGCATCCATGGCCTGATCCCGCAGGTGCGGATGCATGTCCAGGTGGGCCTGGGTCTCGTGGCAGAATATCTGCATCTTGTACTGGTTGAGGCACTTCTCCGAGCAGAACTGTAGCTGGGAGGCGCCGTCCTGAAAGTCCACGTAGCTCACCGCGTGGCGGACATGCTTGCACCAGTCGCAGGTCTTGGCCTTCTTGAAGGATGCCCTCCGGCTCTGGGCGAAGCAGGACTCGGAGCAGTAGCGCGGTCCGTCGCAACTGGTCAGGTAATCCGGCGCATTCTCCGCAATCGGTCGGTGGCACCAGCAGCAATTGCTGAAGTCTGTGGAAGAAGCAACATAAATACCTTTATAAGTCTCATGAACTTGAACGAAGTTATATGGAAGTAATGATTAATAACTATTAGGATATTATTTAAAATTTGAGTTTATTATTAAATATTTTCTTTACTAGAAAAAGCATATGACTATCCTGCAAGAAAGTAATTGATCGAATCAAACAAACCAAACATTTCGGAAGCAAAAATGTTCTATTAAATCGGAAATTGATTCCTGCCGAACTGCAAATTTGATTTCCGCAAGCATCCGTACAAACTGAGCTCCAAATATCCTATTCCTAATATGGACCGCTTCTTCCTGCTCGGCACTAGCCAAATTGTGTAAACCATATTTGGGTCTTAATGAATCTGTTATTCGATAACGCAGCATCGGCAAACTCCGGACTGAGTTGATGAAAAGTTAGCACAATTTCCAGCCTGTCTGAACTCCAAATGCAGGCGGGGATTGGAGAGGGACTGCAACGGTCCGGGGCAGAGCAGGCGAGGTTATCGAGTTCCCTTCAAAAAACAAAACGCACAGGCGGATGATGAGGTCGGGTCCTTGGGTCGGTTACAAAATTTGTGATTTTGACTTTGGCTGTCAATTTTTGCTTGTGCCCGGGTGGAATTATTCATTGGGGATAAAATACCCTGTAGGCTGTGTTATGAACTATACTTAAAGTCGGTTTACTTAGTGCATTGTTTGATACGCACTATAATTTCTGATAACAAAAATTTGAAAATAGTTCTACAGGCAAAAGAAATCTTTAAATTTAAGATCATTTATATTTTATCCTAGCTAAAGTACTGTGTATAGATAAACGGAATTGGCGTATTGATAAAACCTATTACTTAAAACAAATGTGCTGCTTTTGTACATTCCACCTCCTTGGCATACATACGCACCTATTTTCTCCTCCGTGTGCGCAGCTCCCGCTGGTTTCCCGATGGATTGCGGACTCTTGGAGTCCTCCTCCCGTGAGCTTCGCGTATCGTGGTCCGATGGCGTGGTGGTGGTGCTGCTGCAGTTCAGCAGTCCGCCCTTCCGGCCACTCCCACTCCCACTGCCTCCCCCGTTGTTCTTGTTGCTGCTGCCATTGTTGTTGTTGTTGTTGTTGTTGTTGTGGTAAGCTGCTGCCAAGGAACTGCGGCCACTGCGCAGCAGACTGGCCCGCTTCCGCTCCAGACTGGGATGCGGATCCATCTGGTGCAGCTGGTGGCTCTGCTGATTGGCCACCGCTGCGGCGGCGGCACTTTGGAGCAGGCGCGACGTCTTGGCGGTCAGGTCGAGACGATCCACGTCCACACCCTCGAATCCATACCAGCCGAGCAGCTCGTTCATGGTGTTGTGCGCGAATTCCTGGAAGGGACAGACCGAAACAGAAACAGAAACAGAAAGATGAGTGCTGGAAAACAGGGAATTGCTGACACGGGTTCCTTGGATACCACGTACATGGCCTTTGGGTAACCCGATATTCAGGGAGATCGCATCAGTAGTTCACTCCGAGAACTGTGTGGACATTTATGCATATTCAATTGTATGATTAATATTCCCTGTGCTTTTCTGCAACTTATTTACATACTGCATTTTAATCATTTTCAAGATCATTTAAAATAGCTCAATTTCTTTAAGTGCATGGCTATTGAAGGGCAGGTGAAACTTCATTAAAGAGTCAGGCAGGTGAAACTTGGTGGTCGACTACTGGACTTTAATGCTTAAGGGGTAGAGTGACGAAAAGCGCAAGCCACCCTGACCGAAGGAAACTTTCACTAATTATTGATTGCCTTTGCCCGTTGACCTCTGAACCCAATGTCCAATTATGCGCGTTCTTATCTAACCGTATCAAAGCGTTTCCCCCGAGGCTGGAAAGTTGCAGTGTAATCGATAACCCTGGAGAATCACCCACGCATCAAACACCTCACACACACCATCCGCACTCTCCACAAACATATCAGTGCACAAACGGGCGGCAGAGAACTTCATTACGGCCAGAGGGCCGGACTAGTTGCCTTTTGGGTGGCCGGAGTGGGTGGCATTTGCATACTCGGAGGTACATGGGCATCCCCCCACTCTGCACCCTGCACTCTTCACTCTCCACCTCAACCAGCCCCTCCCGCGCTCACTGTTTTGATTATCCCTGCCTCGATATTGATATCCAATACCTTTGGACATTCTCTGTCGCCTTGCGTGTGCCTCCTGCCTCATTGCCTTAAATTTAAGCCGAAAATGCAGGCTCAGTCTGAAGTCCAAGATGCAGAAAACATTTGCGGCTTTTGATGCTGTTATTTTTTGTTTATTTTTTTTTATTTTTGACTGGCTCCTGCATTCCCATTTCCATTCGAATTTCGAATCCCAATCCCAATCCCAAGGGAGATGCATGTGTGTATCATTCTGGGCCTGCCTGTGCTGCACATAAAAATTTCACACAAGGCTGTGAGAGGTGCACTAACTGGGGATTGGGTTACATTGAAATTCTCATACTCGACGTGGTTTTCACCGAAAAAAGTCCTTTGGAAAGGGCGGTGTTTAAAGGGCTATCCAAATATCTGGAGGAAATATGGTTATCCACTAGCTAAAATCAAATGAGAGTAGGAAAACTTGTCCTCCGAACTTTTTGCTGCTGATGTTGACATATATAAGTATTATTCTGGGTCTCTAGATTTGCTTCATTACTGCTTTGCGTTTATGCACTGTAACCCTTTGGTTTTAATTTTCTGCCAGCTGCTTCTGCGGAATGCCAAATTGCTCATACGCCATGTGGCCGCAAGTGGTGTCCAATGCCGAGTTTCAGGGGAAATTGGTCCGCGCAAAAGAGCCACAACCACAATTGGCCAATGCTGGCCAGATGATTCATCGCCTCCATTGCATCTATCACAAGCTCCAGACAAACTGGATATCCCCGGCGTCATGCGATACTCTTCAAATTAAGCGTTGCTGCCAACTTGCTGACAAATGCAAGTCGTCTAATAAGTTGCCCTCTCCCTCGGATCCTACCCCTCCAGCGCCCTCTCTTTCGCACCGCAGCACCCCGTCTCTTTCGCGGCGAAACACCTTTTCCTTTCGCACTCCATGAACAGCGCTCACACGCTCGCTTGGCTATTTTTCCAGCAATTCGCGTATCGGTGACAATCGCATTCGCATTCGCATTCGTATTCGCATTCAGGTTTTACGCTGTCCGCTGCTGCGAAAAGCGAAAAGAGTATCAAGAATTCGCACGATAAAATCTCCGGAGCCGGCTGCCCGAGCCGAGCATATCAATTACACGCCTCAGGTGCGACCTCGTCCAGGTGGGATGGGATGGAGTCGGAGTCGGAGGGGATGGGATGGCGGATGGCGGATGAGGGGCTATGGCGACGCACGCTCGGCTCAAGTTCAGCATCTTGCAGTAAGCGTAACCGGAGGAACGGAGATACATTCGACTCCACCACTGCCTCCGTCTCTCTCATTGTCGCATGCGCCGTCTCTTTCGGCAGCTCGGTTTTTAGTATCATTTGTCTGTTAATTTATGTTCGGTTTTTAATTTCTGATTTGTGCGTTCGTTCAGTTTTTCAGCTCTTTGCTGCCTGACAGTGGCTCAACGGGTTCGAGGGGGTGGACAGGGGGTAGGCGGGTATGTCGTCGGTGCATACACTGAACAAAATGTAAATGCACCCTGCTTAGTGGTGTTTTATATTGTAAACATGTATTAACCTATCACATTTCGTGATCTTCATTTCCTGTTGTAACTTTTATGGTTAGCTTATATTTGCTAATATCATATTTTAAACCCATTTTCTCTCAGTGCCGTTTCCGTCAGCGACATTAAAACTCTCGCCCATGCTTGAAACTCTACACCGAAATGCGAATAAAAATCAATTAATTAAAAACTGAAATTTTATGCCGTCTGTTGTTCTGGATGGAGTTGGGATCTGATTCGCTCTGCCCGCCCAGAAATACATACTTGTGTATGAATCCGTATGTATTAAGCAAGATACAAACACACACGTCTACCTTTACATTTCCAATCGAATTTCCTTCTCCCCCAATCCCAATCCCCAATCCCAATTCCAATTCCAATCCCAATCCCGCCCAGCAATCAGATCTGTTTGGATTTTTGGCTCGCTTTCCATTTGAATTTTTTCGTAATTATTGCTCAAGAATCCAGTGGATACATTTGCAACACTCGTTCTGTTTCTGACGCTTCAAGTTTGTTGTGTTTTCCTTCATTTTGCAAAATCTCAACTTACAAAAACATATCATATTTTCGTTTTTATTATGAATCGTAATGAACCAACCGGCTTTACGGGTGAGACGCTGGAACTGGGAACTCCAATCCGCTAGTCAAGTTCTTTGTCTGGCATTGAGTGCACTGGGAGAAAATCGTACTTGGTATAGGAAAATATAAAAACTCGTAGATTTCATACGTATTACAAAACAGAGCAGTTTAATTTATAGTTGTACTAAATAATCACAATAAGATCTTGCAAGAGATCTTAGTTAACCTACTGGTAATGGATAAAAAGTATTCAATGCATAGATATAAGATCCATTGTCCATATATCTCCAAACAAGTGCCATCCTCCATGAACTGTGTAGGAGTACAGCCAACTATCGGTCCTAATGGATTTCGGTTTCCTGACCTACATCCAGGCCCATCCGAAGACGTTCCACTGGCCTATCCCGCTGCAGTGGAGCCGCCTGTTATGCGAGTGGCTCGCATTAAAACACGTCTTGGGTTACCGGCGAGGAAACCTAATAGAATAATGTAAAGTACCCGGCGCGGCAATGCTAGCAGTGCCAGAGCAACGAGACCCAGACTGACTGGCTCACTGGAGGATGGGGGATGAGGTATGTGGGGTTGGTGGGTTGGTGGGTTGGTGGGTTGGTGGGCAGGAGGAGCGTAGGAGCGGCTGGAGCGGTACTGGCAACCCAATACGCTTATAATAACTCACCCTGAACCCAGTAAACTGAACTGAGACTAAGGCGAACTAAAACCGAGCTGCAGTAGAACTGGTGTCCGGACCGAATCCGAATCCGAATCCGAATCCAATCCCAATCCCCTCGAACACCACCCCGAAAAAGCATATACTCGCACTAGCACGTAAGTGTATATACGGTCGGTCGGCCAGTGGAAATAACACCCAATGGCAACAAATTCTAGAATTACGCTAGTTTTCTCAGACACACGTTTGTACATACATGGGTTTGGGTTTGGGTTTGGGTTTGGGTTTGGGATTGGGTGTTTGCGGGGCGAGGCGAGCACAAAGTCGGTCGGTTTTAAGTTTGCTGTAATCGAATATCGATAGCTCAGGATTGAATGACGCGCGTCCTTCTTTTGAATTCTTACATGACATACTTGGCCTTTGCCAAGTTGTTTGTTGCTCTTGCTCTGCGAATTTTCAGTTCCCACCCGCCCTGCCCCTTCGCCTTAGAAATATTCCATTTCATTTTAATGTACACCAGATATGGGTGGCACTGCTCACTGACGGATATATACTCGTATATATGTACATACATATATGATATGATATATGTGAACTCAAGGCACCGCATCGAGGGGGTTACGAAATCGGAAACCATGGGGTTTGATATTAATGTGTGCGGTAGGTCACATAGACCACTCTTCTAAAAATATGTAGATAAACAATAAAATTAACTATATATCAGTGCACTGCTGGTCAATCGAGTGGGTTTTCATTTATGTTTTTTTAAAATGTCAATGAATCAATCAACAGCAAGTAAAGAGTAAAGTACGATGCAACTGATATGGCTTTTTAGCAATTAGAACAATTATTCGAAAATCAGGCAATTGGACAGCTTTTAGTGTTTATAAAAGTTGTATTTGATTTGCATTCATGGCGATTCAATTTCATTTGCCCAAATAAGAACTAAGAATTAAATAGTTAGAAAACTTGATAGCTGCCCTGCGAGCATCGATCTCTTCACCTGCAGCAGTTCTACCACCTGGCGATGTCAAGGGCTTTGGGCCACCCACTCATCCACCCGTCATCCACCCGTCATCTACTCCGTCATCCACTTCGTCATCCAGCCATCCACATTGCCTCTTGGCCACTCGGGTTCGCTTTCGTAGTGCTGGGCCATCAGCAGTGGCTCGAATTAATTTAACGCTATTTTAATTCGAGCTGCTGTTGCGGGGCGGAGGGGGGGGCGTGTTGCATGTGGCAGGCAGCACAGGGTGCCTCACGTTACCAGTGCACTACAGTGTGAACCCCGAAACGCCCACCTCCAATGGGAGAGCACCTTTGAGCTCTGGTTCCTGGTGTTTTGTGTAGAATTTATCATATTCTATTTTGTTTGTAACTCAATCTGCGGCGCTGTTATTAAAGTTCTGCTGCTGCGGCAACATTTGAGCCCAGTTGCCACCGTCGCCCCAAGCCGCCTCCATTCCTCCACACCGCCTCGGATCCGCCCGTGCTCCTGAGTGGCCGCCTGTCATTGTGTCATCGTCATAGTCATCTGGATCTGGCTGCCCCCGTCTCCCTCCGCTCCACATCCTCCACACCCGGTTGTGTGGGTGTAACCCAATCCCTGCTGCCGGAACCCTGGGTAATGTGCATAGAATGTGGCTCGGAGTCAGCCAACACTCAACTCGGAGGCGATTTGTAGGCGATGAATGTTATGTGTGCAACAGAGGCGACAATGCATTTAATCACAAATTATGGAACATGAATATGCACAGAAAACAATAAAATGAATAATTTAATGCAGCTGCTAATGAGGTAAAAACAAATCCATAACAAATCCCAATGTAAAGTGTGCGAAAGAAGTTCCCAAATTTAATTTAATTTAATGTGCTATTTAAGTTGTTAATTGTAATGTAAAAAATATTTGCCTAAGGCCTGCACCATGTTTACCATGTTTGCCGCTCATTTCGCCCAAAAAGAGTTATTGATTTCAGTCATCAATGGCCCCCTTTCCACCCTCTCCACTTTGTCACTCTTCGTACTTCGCAGGATAATGCCTAGTGTGTAGCAAAGACATCCTTTTCTGCAGATACGTACATACATACATATATAGGTACCTATATAGTGCCCAGCCTCAGATTTGGCTTGACATCGGTCGCAAAGCGGAAACCTTGAAGGATATCGCCTTTCCATTGTCCTATCAAGTTGCACCCATGAAGCGCGCTCATATTCCTCCCCTCCGCCCTCCGCCCTTATCCTGTATACTTCCTCCTTCCCCTTCCCCTTACCCTTCCCCTCCAGCCACATAACCATCATCTCAACCGATATATTGTTGTTGCTTAATTACGCTGTGTGCTTTTGCCTTTGGGCCATTAAATATAAAAATTTGTCCTGGCTGCTGTCTTTGCAGCAAATGCAGCTTGTAATTATGGCCAGGAGCTGGCGGAGAGGCCAAAATACTGAAAGCGATACCCCAACTGGGTGAGGTAAGCGAAAATAAAAGGTATGAATTACAATATTTTTAATTGATATTTTCAGTTAGCAAAATCTTGCACACTCAAAGCAGGTTGGGCGTCATTGAGAGCCCGATTGAAGGCAAATTTCAGCCGAGCACGAATACAGATGATTGAGTTATGTACGAAATGGTATCAAAAACATTACAGAATTTATGTTATATGAGGAGATATAAAAGAAATGAGTATATCGGATTTTAAGAGATATTTCTTATAGCACATAACACTTCTGTAGTATCTTAGTATGACTCCTAGTTTGATAATGCGTGCTCTGATAGATTTAAAGAAATAACAAGGTTTTATACTATCTTATAATTGTTATAATTGTGTCAGTAAGCAGCTTAAGCTCAAGCTCACAATTCCATTATAAATATTATCGTACAGGCATGAGTAGCCACATAGATATCCGTGTAAAGCCCACGTTTACCTAGAAAAACAGTCGCCGAGCTCAGTTCCCAGCGGATACCCAGTTCCCAAGCCCCTCGGCAGCCCATTCATTATAATAATTTTGGCTTGGCTTTGTTTTTGTATTCGTTGTTGTAGCTGTTGTTGTTGTTGTTTCCCCTCTTTATGCCCGACAATAAGTATCATTGCGCCCAACTGCAAGTCAGGGGGTATGATTTCAATTCGCCGATCGGGTTACACGTGCTGCAAAAAGTTGCGCTGCGACTCTCTGTCCCTGTCTGTGGCATTAAATTAATTTCGCTCATTTGGCGGATGGAGCAGAGGCAAAAGAGGGAATTCCGAATCGGAATCGGACCCGCTCACTCGTTAAAATGATTATAAAAACTTATCAATATAAAATTACCGCCAACTCCCGCTCGACTTACGAGCTCGTCCCGTAATCGCGTAATCACAATGGCAATCGGAATCCGAATCCGAATCTGAATCTGAATCCGAGTCTCATCAGCTGCAGCGACCGCCAGCAACTCCTCTTTCAAATTCCGTACCCTGATTCAGAAACAAAGTTGCATGGAATTTAATGCAGCACTTTTCTGCGGGGGCGGGCGTTGCATTATCATTGCTCTTGCATAAACATTTCCGATTACCAACTGAAGCCAACAGCCAACTGAACTGGACTGAACTGCGCTGAACTGAAAGCCGAAACGATTTTTGGTTCTCTGGCCGAGGGACTTGGAGTCCGATTCCTTGATTCCAGCGCTTAGTTGGAAATGCTATTTGGTTGGAATCGCTAGCTGGTAAGTGGAAACTACGAGTATGTGCAACATGCAGTTTTCCCAAAAATATCTCTGTGTTCGTTAGCGATGAAATTGGAATACCTGATCTGCGACTTGGTCTACTTTAAAACGAACACTCATTATGCACATTGCTAATGATATATCCAAAATTGATATGATCCAAATTTATCCCCTGGATACGGGATCCACTTCAAAGCTACTCTAACATAAGATATAGACGCGCCACTGGCGAGTGGGTGTTATTCACCTTTCCCCCATCTAAACATTCAAAAACAAATAACAATAATAATAATTCTGCGTATATGCAATTCACAGCTATAGAAGCAAAATGTTTTGCCAAGAGAAAGAACGACGTTCTTATTTTTAAATTCAACGCAAACTTTGTCAGCATCCTTGTTATTGAATACTCGGCGAAATAATGCGCAGACAGGGGCAATTAATTAGACAAGTGGGCAAGAAAGTATCTCAAAGTGTTCATTCACATCCACTCACCTTTATCTCATCGCTGGGCAGTTCTTTTTTGATCTGAACGGGAATCGCACTCGAGGATCCCACGTTGGCATCCCGAGAAGTGGACGATGGCGACGTCTTGGCGGACATTTCAGCTGGATGCGGTATATATCTTTTGGGTGAAACTGGAACACAAGAGAGACCAGGGGTCAGAGTGGTGTCAGCAGATACTTTTTAGGTTGTTTTTTCTCATATTGGTTGGGGCGGGGGGGTGTTCGTATTAATAGGGCGCCGAGTCATTGATCTTGCCACTGTAAACAAATGAACTTTGGCTCCATCAATCAATGGATCCAACTGCTCGGCCCCCAAAAACAATTAATTACAGCGGTTCATAGTTCTTTTTGGGATTTTTTCTTGGGCCCTCCGCTTTGCAGGCCGATTCGCATCCATTGGATACGCATGCGGCAGAATCGGACTGCGATATATTTATACACCTCGCTCTGCATGTGTGCGTCTGTTTGTGGGTGTGTGTGTGTGTGTGAGTATCTGTGAGCGAGCGTGTTCGCTTGGCGCGCACTTTGGTGTCTTGTAATTCAATACCCCGTTCGGAACGAAACGTTACCACCTATCGCATGACACAAGACTACAAATTCAAATACAAAATATAAAGGCAGCCCAACAAGAACACTGCGGATATATGCATAGTGTGGCCTGTATTTGTTGTTCTTTCGGAGGAAATCAGACAGAAAAAGACGAAAATGTAGTTACACAGAAAAAAATGAATCTCCACAATAATGTGGTTTTCGAAGCCCAATTCTATAGCTTTAGTTACATATCAAATTAGCTCGAGAATGTAAACACAAATATATTTATTTTTCTACTGTGCACTAAAGGAAAACTATTCCCAATCTGAAGGGAGTACTTTTGTGTATATAAAGTTGAGCAATGGTATTTCCGGAAATGTGCTTAAAATCGATGTACACCCTAGTTTTAGCTATAGGTCTGGATTCAATCCTTCATCGAGTCCCTTTAAGATCATTAAAAGTATCTCCATTGTTCATCTTAAATGCGTTCGTGCCTCTTTCTGCCAAATATATCTACCCGATTTCATTATTTTTGATTGCCCATTAAAAACATTTCACTCTGGCTGTTCTTTCGCCTTGGATTCATTTTCATCTGCCTTTTTTTCGTACTTTTATTTTTCTGATGGCTTTGTTTTGCTTTCGAAAGCTTTTCGAAAACGAAATGCAAGTGAAATAAAAGCGTACAATGTCTCGTATTTTTTAAGCATTATCATTTCTCGAGGTTTTTTGTGTATATTGCTTCACTTGAGGTACAAATTTTCCAATGCAGCGTTTGGGAAAAACAAATATATATTCCAAAAATAGCCAGATATTTTCAACATTATATTTTTGGCGTGTGTGCTTTACAGCTCTCACTCACAATTGGCCTTTCTACTTTCGCACGCTCTTTTCAGTTTTCTTGCGATGGATTTTCCGAAGCAAACTTTCCGAACGTCAAGGAAACTCATGCACCGTGCTCATTTTCATTCTTCATTCTTCATTCCGTTTTCACTTTCACACATGCACGGCCCGAGAATTCGTTTCGAATCAACCGTTTTTAATCCGACCAAACCGAATAAACCGATTCGCATTCACAAACTTTTTTCCGAAGCGGTACCGCGCACAACCACGTCCACACGCGTTCGCGTTTCATGAACATTTGAGCCAGCGGTCCGGTGCCATGTGGATTTTACTTGCTTTTGCTGCTTCTCTGCTGCTTCACTGCTGCTTTTGCTGCTTCTCTGCCGCTGCCTCACTGCCTCATTGCCTCGGTGTTGTTGCCTTCGTTCCTTCGTCATCGTTGTGGCGCAGCTGTGGGTCTGTTGTGATGACGTAGGGCCCACCCCCAATGAGACCAAAACATCACCGGCACAGAAAGAAAACATACCCCCAATTGCTGGCAGATCTATGGTTACCTATAAGTTGTGGAGGCTGGGAGAACTTTTTTTAAAAGTCTAATGTTAAGTTTTACGTTTTTAAGTCAAATAGTTTGATATCAGCATTTTAGAGGGACAATATCAAAATACCTTATTTGAATTTGAGTTGGTTATTTAAGAAGTTCAGAGAATAACAGAGAAATGGCCAATACCCTTTACCCGAAAAATGTGTAATTACTTACACGTATTTTCTCGCAGTGCAATGACTCAAGAGAGCGGCGCAGACGCTGGCATCTCTGGCAGATGAAAACGAAAACGAAATTGCACTCGGCTGCAGCGCGAGATTCTTTTGCATAATTTCCTATATGTAGGCGCATTGGGCTGTTAAAAATAAATCGCGCCGCTTCACCTGCCTTCGTTTTGTTCTGCCTCGGATATTTATGTTATGTCCAATTTTTGTTTAATTTGCACAAAATACTTGTGCCGCCGGAGACAAACGCACTTGGTCAGAGATCAGAGGAACGGCGATGGCAAATTAATGGGGAGCATCTTAAGTAATGCGAGGAGAAAATGCATTCTGACAGCCAGAAAGGTCGAATGTGGCGTGCCGAGGATATATAACATCGATATTGATCATCCGATTGGCTGTATTCCATGCCAAAATGGAACTTACAAAATTTATAATTATATCAAATTCATCAAATATAATTAACATTATTATTTTGTTTTTTCGAATAGAACTTTATCGTACAACTTAAAGTAAAAATGTATTTTTAAATTTCAATTAGAAGTTACATACTCTGTATTCTGGACTCATAAATATTCTAAGTGTAAGAGTGGGTTAGCTTTATGTGGACTACTCCTACCACTAGAATAATGTAATATCTAACCTGGTTGATTCACTTTCTCTATAGGGCCCAACTGCTAGCCAGCAGCGTTATTGGTAACTGGACGTGACCACGACACTGGGTCTGGAAAACAGTTGGCAATTCTATCAAGAAGCCCGGTACTTGGGGGAGAACTTACCACTAACCGACGCCAAGTACCAACTATCAGGAGATAGTACCAGTCCCTTTGCGAATATGGTACCTGATGGTAAATAGACGAAATGGCCGAAGAAACAATTGAATCGTTTAAGTAGAACATCACAATCAGAGAAGAAACAGAGGCGGAGCAGCTGGCGTGCCAATCAAACAATGCTCATGTAGATAAATGTGGCATTTAATGCCGAGAATTTCATGTAAATTGAACACGAGCCAGATAAGTTTAGTGTTGGATGTCACTTCCTTCGTTCCCACGCCGCATCAGTGCGCAAAAACATAATTTTGTTAAGACATTACAACAGTTTAGTTTATTTCTGCGACTGACTCATTAGTGGCAGTTGATGAAATGCAATTTTAACATAAATTGCAGTTGACTTTCGCTGCAGATTGTTTCCTTAGTTTTAAAATAGTAGATCACTTTTAAAACAGGTGCATTTTAGTAGAAATCAAATAATTTAGATTCCCATTATCAATTAGTTTCAAAATATTCAAAAAAATTAGCGAATTTTCATAATAAAATTTATGTTTATTACTTAAGAAGGTACAAATCCAATTCAAACATTATAAATACAACTTAGATTATAAAAATATTATTTATTTATAGAACTTTACATTTATTTAATGAAACTTTCATATTTTAATTTCAAATTTAAGCGCATTTTTATAAACCTATCGAATTATCGATTGTTCAGTGCAAGCTTTATGCAAATCGGCCATCTCTACATTTCCAACATCTGACTAACAGCTGTTCTTGTTATGGTTTTTGCTGGATTGATTGCAAATACTTATTAAAAATGACAGAAAAACTTTAAAACAAAAAGAAACTCTAATAAGAATTTAACTATAAATTCAGAGAAAAAAAACACATTTTAGCTGAAATGTCCAAGTTACCAAAAGCCTCTCTTAGTTTGAAGCAGGTAAGTGGAATTTAAATTGTTATTGGTTACATTTTAATACTTTTCCGAAAAGACGAATTAATCAATTTGATAACAATAATTTGGTGAATTAAATACATCCTAGTTTATGCTGCGCCAGGAAGTCCTGAAGCTCTACCGGGAAATATTTCGAACGATCCGTCAGGTGCCCGACAAAAACAGCCAGCTGGAGCTTAAATCCTGGGCACGTCACGACTTCCAGACGAATCGCCACCAAAGTGACGAGGTGGCCATCAAGATGCTCCTTCAGCACGGCAGACGAAGCCTCACAGAACTAAGGACCAGCCTCCAACTGAGCGGGGTGAGCGAGGGCAAATAGGATCAATCTTGGAGATAAATCTTAGCTTAATTTGATTTTATTTTTGAGCTCGACAACCGTACGAAAATAAATACGAGTTAAGACTAAGGACTATGACAAAAAGCTATCGAATCTTTGAGGTGCTACAATTCGCTGTGTTTTTTGTGTGTTCGTAAAGGTGAAATAGCAGTCTAGCGTCTTTGGAGGGAGTTGGACTCCCAGGATCCATCTTAGTGTTCCATTTCAGTTCTTAAAGCAGAGGTCGCAAAAAGCTCAGCCAGGCCACCTTAAGCAGGGCCAGTGCAAAGAGAAGTGAGCCCACACTGGTGATTATCAACGAGATGATATCCCTTTTGGCATGCTGATCCACTCTGCCCACCAAGAAGCTGTGTATCACGGTGCTTGTGATGTGGGCACCATCGAAACCGAAGCACGGAATGGCATTGATCAGCGCCAATCCTATACTAAAGACCACGTTGTACTTGAGGAGCAGCAGCCATGCATCCGGCCAAGCCGCCTTCATAAAGGTGTATCTCGGCACAAAGGCGGATACCTCCACCGTTCGAGTGACGTCCCACGGATGGCCCACATAGATCACCGGCGGCAGTTTTTCTCCTCGAAAATTCGTTCGCTTAAACGTCATTATGGCAGTAATATTCCGTATTAGCGGTCGCAGGCAGAATCCCTCGTTGCACACTCCGGAGGAGCAGTGCTCGGTCACCTCCTCCAATGTGCGACGCACATTAAGACATACATGCTGCGGCAGCTCCACAGGCACGTCTCCATTGGCGTCCTCCACCACCTCGAAGCAACTCACGTTCGGATTTAGTTCATTACAGCACTGTAGCTGGCCATCAATGCTATGATGTGAGATGGCGCTGCTTTCGTCGTTAAGCTGCACGAAATCCGCACTCACACAGTAGCCCGGCTTGAGCTTCAGGGAGTTCTGCAGACATGTCACCCAACTCTCCTCGCTATTGACTGGACAGCCGTTTACTTGGTTAATTTGATTGTCCACCTGCAGGCCGCGCTCTCCCCTCAGCGGAGATTTCCTCGTTAGTTCGGTGACCACGACATGTTGGTTGTAGGCGTACAATGGTGACATGGTGATGCCCACCGTTGAGATTAAAAGATAGCATACGCCGGCGAACACAAAATTATGCCAAATTCCGGCGCACAGAACACGTAGTTTGCGGAACCAACGAAGACTATTTAAGTGGTCGTGGGAGAGTTCCGTGTAAGCCAACGGCAGGCAGAAGATGAACTGAAATATTAATATTTACTACATTAGTACACGCATCCAGTTTTAAGATAAAGTAAGCAATTCGGACCTTAATTCCAAACCCGGTGACAGGCACATCCTCCATTACGGCAGCCAGGGCGTGTCCCATTTCGTGCACGACCAGACAGAGCACAAGGGTGGTGACGTAGTATCCGATCTCCTCAAGCGGCAGGTTAACGCCGGGCAACAGAATCTCCAGCTGCACGGGGACTCCAACGGGCGTGGATACAGAAGAAGAGCTATCCTGTTCTCCACTGCTAAAGATAGTGGCAATGAGCAGGATCAGTCCGATTGGGAGCAGCGAAAAGGTAACCAGGACTCCCACATTGAAGCTGGTGATCATTACTCTCCGGGTGCAGCTGTTACCGGCAGATCCCCAGCGGAGAAGGGTCCTGTTAAAGGCACTCGTGTGCCAGTGGAGGCTCATGAAATTGATACTCAGCCCGGTGTTCTTGAGGAAGGCATCGTACGGGTAGTGCATGCAGCTCTAAGGGATTACATTAACTATCTGGAAGTACTCTGGGTGGATATATACTACACCTTAAAGAATCGGTCGAAAAAGTAAAGAATGCCATAAAGCGATGCCAGCACTATGAAGAACACCAAGGGATCCATGGCTGGTGCGGTTTCAAGAGGTCATTGGTTGATTGGTTATAGGATGGTGATGCGGATTCTTCGGTACGGAGACCTCCGGTTGCTGGACGCCACTTGCGGATGCTAGTAGTCCCCTTCCGGCCGGGAATCCTTCCCGATCTCGTACCCCTCCGGTTCCGACTCCAAGTACTAGCTATACAGTATAGTCCAGACAGCAAATCAGCATTAATCACGTCCGGGAATCTTGTGCGCAAATTAACCTGAGTAAATACTGAGTAAAAATCGAAATACTGAAAGCTAATAGCAATCGATTATAAGAGCTAATCGATGACCGCTTAATTTATCGATAATACCTTATAGCTTATGTGAGCGCGAAAGGTTTGAACATTTTATAAATATTCAACGTCAAACAAAGAAAACTTTTGAAACCCTACAAGCAAAATACAAATTATGAATTAAAAGGAGAGATTTGATAAACGGGTTCCCTACCAATATATCAAAATTTAAAACAACTCCTGCCAATTGACTTAAAACACATCAAACACATGGTAAATCCCAGATGAGCGAACAGGACTTCTCATATAGGAGACTTTTGCCGACGTGCAGGGTGATCGTCTCTATAATGGCCTGCGTATCCTGTGTATCGGGCGTGGTTGCCGGCTACCTTTTCATGACCAGTTTGTCAGATGTCTCTGAGGCGGTAAAGATTGTGTGGACCACCGGATCGGCCCTCTATGCATTTTCCTCGCTCCTGTTGATTATTGCAGTTTGGAAGGTAAGCCTCCTCAGCCCGCTCAGTTGGTGGAACATTCTTACGAATCCTTTAATTTCGCAGTTGATTAAATGGCTGGCCTATCCATACATGTGCATGCTGCTCATGGCCATTGCCGTCTACACGATGATCCTGCAGTGGTTATTGAAGAACCTACCGGCTGCTGTGTTCTCATCCGTGGCCATCAGCTTTATTTTCCTTGGAGTGACGTTGAACATGACCAAAAGCCTGGATGACCTACGCATAGCTCCGTAAAGCAGTACAAATGGTACTCGGTTAGTATTGGATTTGTATTCTAAATTTAAAGTGTAGTTAACATGTGACACATGTAAACGAAATAAAAATTTGAAAAGCAACGAAAACTTTCATTGATGCATATTGGAGAAGTGTAAGTGTAAAATTCAGCTAGGCAAAATGTAAATAGTATAACTGAAGACAATATTTTGTTGTTTAATTTATAATTTTATAAGTACTTTTTTTTCGGCATTGTTAAATAGTGTTCTGCAACTTATACTATATTTTCAAGATCTATGAAAATATTTATAACGTTTTTGTAGTGCTACTTGCATTTGTTAAATTTGTGTATCTTTTAATTGGAAATAAGATTTTAATTCCATTCATCAGCTGTTTCCTCAAATAATAAAAATAGGTGGATTTGGGGGGTGGCATTGTAGGCAACAAGCGGGCAAAAGAGCCTAGCAAAACAAAACGGATGAAAGGCAACGGAAGTGAGGACAGGACCTCTTTCTCTGGTTTTTCCTCTCTCCAAACCGAAACTCACCTCCACCAAGCTCACCACTGAGTTGGGTTTTCCATGGACCTCCAGAGGACATGAGTTTCATCAGTTTAGTCGTGAGCTTGAGCAGCAGCAGAACAGTCGCATCCGCCGAAAAGGGCAACAAACGAGGAGTCCTTACGGAAAAAGGCTTTTGCAAAGGGTTTTCCCACACAGAGAAAGTGTTCAGCAGTTTCAGGAGAAGTTAGGGCGTTTTTTTAACAGATTTAACTCACTGAAAGGCTTCAATTTGTACGCGCGATTGAGTAAACTGAGAACAAAGGACTTCAGCTGGAATCTCGGCCCATATCGATTTGTTCCAAAAACTGCATATTCGCCAGCGAGCGAGTGAGAGAGTGCGCTTGTGCTGAAAACGGAAACGGAAGGGGGCGACAAGGAAGCGGAAGCGGAAACAGCTGCTGCATAAACAAGAGTAACAAAAGCGATTGTATGTCCCATCAACGCATCATGACGCCAGAGCAGCAAGGATATTGCCCCTAGGAAAACCCATACAAATTCCTCAAGGAAGCCCCCAAGTGAAAGCGCACGCATATCGCATTCAAATCAGAGGACGAACCATCAAGACGAACCCGCAAAGGATTCAGTGCCAAAGGAGCCGTACCGGCAGAAGCAGCAGCAGCAGCAGGAGCAGAAGCAGGAGAGTATCCAAATTGGGCCAACCGGTGAAGGCCCGCGCACGTCAGCTCTTCAGGACTTTAAGGACCCAAAGCAGAGGCAACCCAATGCATTTGGGTGCACAACAACAACGCCCCAAGCAACAACAACAACAGCGCGAGCAACAAGAGAAACATCAAAGGCGTTTCACGTTCAGTAAAGGACGGCAATGTCGTCCCTACAGCGTGACTGGCATTTACAGGTGAGTACAGGTAGTACTACCCAGCATCCCCTTATCCTGACTTCGGGAAGGTCAGGAACCCTCCCCCTTGATTCCTCCTCCTCGCTGCGTTTCCTGCGGAGTGGGCCAATGGCAATCGTATTGAGGTAGCTGGAGTTTGGGTTCCTCTGGTGAGCATGCGCACTGGGCACAAGTGTGCTTTACGAGTACGTAAACATTGCTAGCGACACGAGAATGGGTCAACGTCACAAGTTGCATTCATCTTAGTCTTGGTCGCTGTCGCAAGGGAACAAGGAAGTAAACAATGCATGCCCCCGACTGCTGATGGAATGCAATTTTGAGGGATACTATTAAGCCATTAAGCCTAAACTCATGGTATTGTCCTTTCATGACACTCATCTAACCGCATAGTTGTGTTAATTATGTTTAGTAAAACAGTAATTAAATTAAATTAAAGTAAATTAAATAAACGAATTGTATTCTGTAGAATTGTTTATTTGGATGACTTTTCAAAGACGTCTGTGCCGTAAATACAATGTACAAATTGGTATAAGACCAATTTCATTTATAAGCTTCTTCTCTCTGTTTATACAAAGTGAACTTTAATATTTGATTACGTATTACACACATATGAAAAACAGCATTCTTACAGCTTAGCATCAATGTCCTGCTGATTGGGTAAACTAATTGGCCTAGGCCTGTGCAACTAAATAGCTATTATTACAGAGGACTAGCAATTACTGGTGGCTCAACAAGTTGTGCGTCAAGTCTCACCCACCTCCCAATAGATTCCCTCCCCGACTAGATTCCACACCCGACTGGCCGACTTGAGGCCACCCCTTTCACCTTGACCGCTTATCGTTCAGGCCACACACGAGCGCCAACTCACTTGGCCCGGGGGAAGGTTCTTTCGTTTCATTAGGCGCTGGCAAAGGCCTTGAATTGTTGGGAAATAGAAAACAACCAGGGATTGCAGAGGCAGAGCTGCCTCAGCGAAAGCTTCCTGACAGCTTAAGCCGGATTCCAGCTGACAGCAGAGGGTGGTCTTGGCGTCCAGGATGTCGTACACCATGCCTGGCCGACTTGGGCCTTTGACATTCGACAAGGTCGCCGCTCTGGGATGCTGTGACTCATGCTCTTAAGGGGGAGTTGCCAAATGCCAAATGCCACGAGTTGGCCAACGCTCATTAGTCCTGTCAGATGTGTGACTATTGCATATTGCACTCTTCCAAGATAATTGCATGCCTTCTATTTGCTATTCTACTTGGCTTACTTCTGCCATCAATATGGCTGGCAGTCATCAGCTGCATTTTCACGAAACTTGACACATGCCGTGTCAGATGGACTGGTAAAAAATATATAATGTTATATATTATTATATATTACTTGAACCCCTCAAGGATACTTAGATAAGATAATTGAGGAAAAAGGAAATAAAAAGGTTGACTAAGGATAGAGCGCGTCACCGTTTATACTGCAAATAGGTTTAACCACCGATGGGCACCAATCCTTCTTTCTAATGGGCACACGCGTCGCATACTTCATATTTGATGCCTAACACTGGATCATATTACGTATACGTACGTCATTGCAAATACCAAGAAATGGGTGTGAGCGGACTAGCTAAGTGCGAAATAAGGAGCTATTAGGAAATGAGTTATTACGAACTGTTGTTTATTACGATAATGTGCATTAATATTTCAGGGTGCGGGTTATGGAAACAAATTCGAAAATAGTTGTTCAATATGAGGCACATATGTACATACATATATGATGACTATAGCATACACTTTTGAATGTATACATTTATATATTGGAGCTGTTGGTCTGACGAGCTGTGAGCTCAATAATACCTAAGATCAACTTACCGAATTCCGCTCTTGACTGCTTTCCAATTGTGTCCTTTCTACGAGAACTTGGCAAAGTTTTTCGTCTTTCCATTTAGCCTTATCAGCACGGGTATTTCCTGGCTTTAGCCTTCGTCTCGAACATTGCATCGTCCTTGGATTGGAGCAAATACCCACTCCCCCTTTGAGGACAATCGAACCCCCCCCATCAATTTCCGGCAACAAAGACAGAACCTAAAAAAGCTGAAAGGCAACCGCATGGCAGACCAGCCCCACCTCGCTCTTGACCCTGAGTCGTCGGAAAGTGTCAGTTTCGTGGGAGGAAGTGGCAGCGGATCCCGCAGACAAATGGAAAATTCCCAGACGTCATGCCAGCCCGCAAGGCACAGCATGCACCTGCAGCCTGTCATCGATTTAACAAAGTACATATAACAGCATGGGCGACAAGGAATGGAAAATCCGCTCGGTCCGCGGGTAATTACATCGCCCAAAGCTTTGAAAGGAGCGGGAATCGGAATCGGGCAAAAACTGGCTGTTAACTCAATTAAACAAAACGTATTGCATACATTAGGGCGCTGCAGCGACGTCGTCTATAAGTCAGCAGATCGCGTGCGCTCCTCGCATTTCGTTTAGCAATGCAAATTGGGCTAAGTTGTTGCTTCCTTGACCCGCCTCCAGTCGATTTGTCAACAGCCTCGGATTTCTGACGGGTTAACCCATTTTTTAATGGGTAGGTAACGCATTCGGCGGAGGCGGAATTTCAGATGCACGCCAATTTGGGGCATTAACTCTTGATGTGGAGTGCTTGATAAATACTTTCGCAATTATGGGCTGCTTACTTTATTACATTGTTATTTCATTTTTATTAAAAGAAACCTTCAATGAGTTTACTCAATATCTTATGCATACTTTCATACCTTACCCTAATAGATTAACATTGGATTCAGAATTAATATATAATTAATATTCATATCAATATCAATATATATATTTATATTTTTTTTGCAGGGTTCCCGGGGATCGGTTTACTGCGCGAGTGAACCGGACCCAACTGGTGGAGTCCAGTACGAGTCGGGAGGGCGCCTTCTCCACACGAATACGGCTGAGGGCTCCGGCGGAGGGGCGGGCGTGGACGGGTCCGGTGGTGGAGTTGGTCTCGAATGCGGCTCCCTGTTCTCGGTGGTATCAGCGCCGCCGGCTCCACTGCCCGACATCGTTGTGCCCACCGAGCTGGATGGCAAGCACATGGAGTCCGCCGCCTTCCGCTCCGGATGCTGTTCACCCAACGCCTCGCCCATGCGACGACCCGCCACCCTCAGCCTGGACACGCAATGCTGCCCGAGAACCCTGCACGCCAGCCTGCTGGAGCATCAGATCTCCGAGCTGGAGGAGGACGACAACGAGAACCTGCTGACCGTGTCCAGCATCACGGCACGTCCGTTGATTGCCAAATCGCACGAGCTTCGCAGCAGCCGGAAGTCGGGTTCGGGCTCCGGATCGGGTTTGAATACGGCCCGGAGCAGGTGCGTCCGCCGGGCCAAGGAGCGGGAACGTGATCGCGTGACCGTCGCCAGGCGGAGCAAGCAGGTGGTCAAGGATCGGGACTCCTCAACGACCACAACGGAGAGTGGTGGTCCCAATGTGGAGCCACCGGACGGCGGCTACGGTTGGTTCATTGTCTTCGGGGCCTTCTCCGTGCAATTCTGGGTGGCCGGACTGGTCAAGTCGTACGGAGTGCTGTATGTGGAGATTATGGAGACGTTTCCCAGCTCTACGGCCACTGTGGCCTCCTGGATTCCCGCGATCCTGTCGGCTCTCTGTTTGGTCCTGGCGCCCCTGTCGAGTGCTCTTTGCCAGCGATTCTCCTGTCGAACGGTGGTCTTTGTGGGCGGCATCTTCTGCGCCATGGGCATGATACTGAGCTACTTTGCCACCAGTCTGCTGCACCTTCTCCTAACTTTTGGCGTTCTGACAGGTGCATAAAGTATAATCACTATAAAGTTATCCTTATCCCATTAGTATTGATATTTATATGCCTAAAATGATGGTGATATTAAATAATTTCTTCATCACCAGGTATTGGTGGTGGCCTCTCGACTACACCGGGCATAGTGATAGTGTCCCAATACTTTGACAAGCACCGTGCGTTGGCCAATGGAATCTGCGTATCGGGCACTGCCGCCGGCAGCTTCATCCTACCTGTGCTGATAAAGCACCTGGCCGAGAACTGTGGCTTCCACGGCACCATTCTGATCCTGGGCGGCTGCATGCTGCACGTGTGCGTCTCTGCCACCCTTTACCGTCCAATCAGTGCATACACGGATCAGGAATCGGGCCAGGGACAGGAGGAGACGGCAAAGCCCCTCAACGAGGACATCAATCCGAGCACCACGGGCACCCTGACCACATCCACATACTTAGACACCTGCGATGTGGGTGCGGGCCACGAGCTGAGTGACAAGTTTATCGAGCATCTGTTCCTGGAGGAGTCCAAAAACCACCTGAACTACTATGCCAGTAAGCAGCCAGGTGGGAATATCTATCCTTAAAGAAAATTACAAATATTTAATGCCTTTTGGTTCCTTAGCCCAGGACAAGTCAGCGCAGGAGAGCGACGACGAGGTGAAGGATATTATCGGCGAGACCACATTCATCAAGCCCATGAAGAAGGTGCGCAGTTCCGGATTGCTGCACTCCGTCGAAGATCTCAGCACGGATTCCACTTGGGTCTATCGCAAGCACTCCGGCACGGACTCCAATCGAGGAAGTCGTCGTCGGCGGAATGTCTTTGCCAACGACGAGGTGATCTCCAAGATCCAAGCCCACCTGGAGAAGCCTCTTTCGCCGCCGAGTGTGGTTAGTCGTGGTCTCAGCAAGAGCATGGAAATACCCACTCCGGTTAGCAACCTCAGTGATCTTAAGCAGCAACCGGTGGAGCAGGCGGAGCTTGGCATTCTCGACTCCCAGCTGGTGGAGTCCATCATCGATGGCGACTGCCACCTTGCCGCCGATGAGGATGACGACGACGACGAAGAGCAGGGACCACGCACTTGCTGCGAGCGCATCGAGATGTACCTGGACATCAGCCTGCTGCAGGACCCGAGCTTTATCCTGATGTGCCTCTCCGTCACCTTGATGTCCGTCGGCTGTCCCTACATGCTGTACTACCTGCCCGCCCACGTTATTTCAATAGGTATTTGTATAATATTTTTATATTTTAAAAAAATATTTTTTTACAAAATGGTTAGTTAGTTACCTTAAAACAGATATGAATTTTTAAAGTTTTTTGATTACATTTTAAAAAGTTGAGTAATAATCGCTGACTCGGATAACTTTCTCATTGAAAATAAGGAAAATTATTTATTTTGTTGTGCACATTTTATAATTATATATTTTTTATATGTTTTTATATTTTGTTATATTTTATATTTTGTTATTCATCTCAAATTTCGTTCATCCTTAGGTTACAATAAAAGTGAGGCGGGATACCTGGTGGCCATCAGCGCAGTGCTGGATTTGATTGGTCGCCTTGGACTCGGCTGGCTGTGCGACCTGCAGCTATTCGATCGCAAGAAGACCTACACCTTGTGGTGAGTAACAAATATATATTTTATTAAATTTTTCGATCCAGTCTAAGGGGATTTTCCCATATCGACAGCATTTTGGGCGCCGGATGTGCCGTGCTCACAATTCCGTTCGCTAAGACCCTGGTTTTAGTGGGTCTATCGGCCGCTGTCTACGGCCTTTGCCTGGGTAGTTGGTATGTCCTTATGCCGGTGCTCCTTGCGGACGTCTTTGGAACGGACAGGATCAGTTCGAGCTACGGGCTGGTGAGGATGTTCCAGAGCATCGGGGCCATTTCGGTGCCACCTCTGGCAGGACTGATGCGGGATCTTTCTGGGGACTATGAGATATGCTTCTATTGCATGGGATCCTGCATGGTGCTCGGGACCACTCCGCTGATCGTGTGGTCCATTCTGGAGGCCCGCAACCATCGGTTGTTTGTTCAGCGCGAGGAGGAGGACTGCGAGGAGGCCTAGGAATGATTTGGATTCGTTGGTTGCCCCATATGTTAATAGAGTTTTAGTAGCGATCAAATACTAGTTGAGTTCCTGAGTTTCAGAGTTCGAATGCCTCACCGATATTGCTGATTCTACCAGTTACTATTAATACTATCCGTACGTTCTCATCCGTATCTAATCAAATCCAATCCATGCCCACTCGCACCCAATCGCTTGTTATCCTTCCGTTGAGCAACAGCAAAAGGATGTGTGAGATGATATTCAAACGAAGAAACCAAACAAACAAACAACCAACCAACAACTGAGCACCAAATGTTGCGCAAAAAGAACTGAGTTTAAAAGACATGAACTACAAATACCCGTATATAACTTTATAATATGATAACTACGATCAATGCCCGACTAGATGGTTATATAGGCCGACTTTAGTTGTAGGTTCGCACATCCATATCGGAATGGACTGGACTAACGTTGTGCAGGAAAAATCAAGTGGCTTTAGACAGAAACGAGGCTTGAATTGAGAACATCACATTACATTACCCTAGACTTAAAATAGTTGTTGTGAGACATTTACCCATAAAGACAATTACAAAATAAACACAAAATCAAAAGGTTACCCGAGTTTTATGGACTACATGGGATTTAAATTCGTAAATTACGCGTCACTAAAATAGTTGATGCAAAAACAAAATTAGCCAGCAGGATAAAAACTAACAGTGTTGCTAAAGGTCTTACAAAAAACCAAAAAATAAAAAAAAATAAAAAAAACAAGCCCTTTGTTTTAAGTCAAATGTGTGAATAGGCTGTTATACTGCTATCGAAATAGTCAGATTACTATCGATAGCATCGAAAAACATCGATTTTGTTCCATCACTACTGCACCGACGGTCACTTCGTTTTTCGCGTCTCAACAGCGGCTGAATGCAAATTTCGCAAATAATTGGCCATATATTGTATACTTCGCACCGCTCCACATAAATTGTATAACTGCTTGACAAGGATCAACTGCGAACATGGATCTCAGCGGTCCACAAACTCTGAACAACATACTTCAGCCCGACGAGTTAAAACTCGTGCCGGAAGACATCCAGAAGAAATTGTCGGCGTACATCAACAATTTTTCAGATGAGTACTGCAAAAACCGAGCTGCCGCCAATCGGTTGGGTAAGTTTGCATAGCCTTAATTTGTATATTTATTGTGCACAGAAGTTCGCGTATAACTTAAATATATGCATATGCTTGTACCCACTGAGGGCCTAAAGTTTTCGGCGTTTACCGGCTCAGATTGTACTATTTGTACATTCATACTTGTAGTTAACAATCGCAATTGTTAATTTTCTTGCTGTCTAAACACCCTTGAGGCATTTATGTATATTGTTTGTATACAAATTTCAACTTGGAATAACGGCTTGTTGCACTTGAAAAGCAATGGCTGCTCGCACAAACCTTTTTTTCCCTTATTAATTTCCACCTGCCGTCGGTGTGGTAACACTGGCCGTACATTTTCCCACCAAAACAGTTGAATAGCCGCAAATTTGAATCTCTAGGGATTTCTGAGACACTTCCGATATGAAACCCTGTTCAATTTGGTTCTAAAATCTGACTAAATATCGGAAAACATTTAGCAGCGTCAATAAAAATCATCTCTACTGACAACCGCTGCCAAAAATCGAATCATTTTAAATTAAACTAATTTTGAGGAATATAAAATCCCTTTGCAGTTACATTCATCTATATCTATTGATTACCATAAAATACTTTTGGGTTAGTTATATCCAGTCGAAAAGATTATTTATATTGTCCTCTATTCACAGCCGAAGCTGAGCAAAAAAGCGAAGAGCTGCAGAACAAAATGGAGGACTATCTAGCCAAATTTAACAACTTTGAGTTAAATGTAAGCGAGCTGCGCACCCAGCTAGATCAGGTGTCCTCAGAACGGGTTCACCTGGTGGAAACTATTGCCAGCTACGAACAAAATGTATCTCAGTTGCGCAAGGAGAAGTCTTCAGCAGTTGAGGAACGGGATTCGCTGATAAGGGTAATCGAGCGCCAGCAGGCGGAGCTGGAGCGATTAAAGCAGGATCTGCACACCTACCAGCAGCAGCTAAGCAGTGCGATTTCCGCCAAGTGCGAAGCCATTGCTCGCGTGGACGAGATTCAGAGTAAGGAAGTGGCTTTGGAGCTCAAGGAGAGCCGCATGGAAAGCGAACGCGATATGCTGCACAAGGAGATTATGTTAATCAGCGGAGACCTCAATCGAAGCAACGCCGAGTTGCAGAACATCCGACGGGAGCACTCACTTAACACCATGCAACTAGAATCACGCCTTAAGGAAAAGACCGATTCCCTACAGCTCATGCAGGAACAGTACGAACAGGCCGTCAAGACCATCGAGGAATTAACCCGTAAGGTTGAAGCCCAGAACGACGTCACCTACAAGCAGAACCAGGCCACGGAAGAGTATGTGGAGAGGCTGAAAAAAGAGCTTGATGCCAAGGAGAAGCTGTTTGAAATCTTCAAGAGCACCGAATCCGATCATCTGGTCCAGCGGGAGGAGCTTCTGCAAGGCATCTCCGAAATGAAACGTATGCTAGAGGAGACCGAGGAGCAGTGTGCCCAGTTGGAGGGACAAATGGAAACCCTGAAACAGAAACACACTGCTGAGCTGCAAGAGCAAAATCAGAAGATTCAGGATATGCAACGGGAGCTAGCCAGTGCCAACGACTTGCTGAAAGAGGCCCAAGCAAGTACTTTAGAAAGCGCCATATGTAAGTTGGCTCCCAGTGCGGCCGTGGCCAGTCGCCTAATGCGCTCCGATCTGTCGCTTACCGAACTTTACTCCATGTACGCCAAAAACAGCGAAGAACTGGAGATGCGCAACCGCGAAATTGAGCAGTTGAAGTTGCAGGTCAAGTCGATCCTTTCCGAGATCTCAGAGACCGCCCCGATTTTGGAAAAACAGAACTCCGATTACCACAAAATAAAGGAGACCAACAGTGAACTCTTGCGGCAGCATGAAGAAGTATTAGAACAGAAGATCAACATCGAGCACGAATTGGACAGAACCTTATATACCCTTAATCACACTCAAAAGGAGAATAAGAAACTGAAACAGACGCACAGCGATCTCAGCCGACAGGTGTGCATGTTGCTGGACGAATTGAACTGCATAAGGGCTGGAGTGAAGCTAGTACGTAGCCAACCAACTCGTCAGGCAACCACCAGCGAAGGTGTGATTAACGAAAACTTGGTAACTTTCAGTTCTATTGAGGAGTTAGTTGAAAGAAATGCATACCTCCTAAATATGTCCCGGGACCTCACAGAAATGTTGGAGGCTAGCGAAAAGAACCAAGACAAGTTCTTGCTGGATCAGTCTGAGAAAAAGATAACCAAGCTCAATGCGCGTTTTGTTCAAATGGAAGAACTATTAACGCAAAAGAACAATACGGTCACTACATTGCTATCCAAGTGCGAACGCTACAAGAAGTTCTACTTCGCAGCTCAGAAGAAGCTTGGTCAGAAGACTGTGGATCTAGACGACTCCAATCTGGAGCTTAACGACTCTGTACTTGAAACTTCAACGCAGTCGGCAGCCAAGGTTGAGGAGAACAGCAAACTGGAAAAGAGGGTGCAACAGTTGGAGCAGCAGTTAGAAGAGGAGATCAAGAAGTACGCTTCCCTGAAGGAGAACTACGACTATTACACTAGCGAAAAGCGCAAAAACGACGCACTAGCCCAAGAACAGTTCGACTCTATGCGTAAGGAAGTGCGGGAGCTAACCAGCAGCAACTGCAAGCTGATGAACGCCACTGAGTTCCAAAAAGAGCAAATCGAACTACTTCACAAAAATATAGGCACCTACAAGCAGCAGGTGACTACATTGGAAGAGCGTACAAAGAACTACGAGAAGACCATTATTAAACACGAGCAAACCGTACATTTGCTCAAGGACGAAGTGATGGCCGCACACCGTAAGCACGCAGCGGCAGATTCAGAGGCGCACGGCCTACGCCAAGAGAACCGCATTCTTAGGGACACTTCTGCCCGACTGCAGATCGAGAAGGAGACTTATCACCGGGAGCAACAGAGCCAGTCACTGCTTCTAAACAGTTTGGAATTCATTAAGACGAACCTTGAGCGATCTGAGATGGAAGGCCGTCAGCGTTTAGAGCAGCGATTAGATGACACTGTGCGGGAACTGGCTGCTCAGCGGCGTCACTTCCAGGAGGAGGAGGAGAAGTTCCGAGAATCAATTAACGAGTTTAAGCGGCAGGCGGAGACGGCCATCAAGTTAAAAGATGAAGAAAAGCAGCAGGCAGAGAAGTGGCAAGCGGAGCTAATCGGCGTCCGCGAAGAACTGGCTCAGAAGGTCAACCAAGTCAATGAATTAAGCAAAAAACTTCAGGAAAGCCTGACGCCCTCACTAAATGAGAATCCCATCGCTGCAGCCAATAAACGTGCCCGAGAGTTCGAGCTTAAGCTGGACCAGGCTACGGTGGAGATTGAGTCGCTCACTAAGGAGCTCGCAAAGGCTCGTGAGCATGGCGAGCAGTTCTACAAGATGTCTCAAAGTGCCGAAAGTGAGATCAAGCGTCTGCACGATCTTCACGGCGAGTTGGTGGCCAAGCAGGAGGAGGAAATCAAGAAGCTTCAAAGTTCAGAAGCTGAACTGAAGACCCGTATAAGCGATTTGGAAGCGGAGGCCATGTTGTCCAATGTCACCGAGCAGAGCAAGACTGTCAATCAGTCGGGTCAGTTGAAGTCAGCCCAGGAGGAACTAAAGAGCTTGCTGGAGAAGCTTACGGAAGCTAATCGCAGCATTCGCACGCTGCGTACCGAAAACACTAACCTGGCTGAATCCCTAAGTGCTGTGGAGGTGAAGTATGCCAACGGAATGGTACAACATTCTGCAGATATTCAGGAGCTAACCCGGTACAAGGCCGAATTCTTCAAAGCCAACGACGAACTCAGCCAATTGAAGTCAGGTCGGGAATCATTACAAGCCGCTTACGATGAACTTCTGCGTTCGAATGCCGAGGCTCAAAAGCTACTGGACAAGGAGAGAGAGGAGTCAGAGAAGCGAGTGGCTGATTTGCATGCATTGAACGCCAATTTGCATGATCAAATCGAAGCCCTGGCCTCGAAACTGGCTGTTCTGGCCAGCCAAAGCCAAAACCCGAACTCTTCCTTAAATGAGTCTGCAATGGATGCAGATCAGAGCCTGAACGCTTCTGGACTGGCCGCTGCCGAAGAGGGAAGGAACAACGAACAGCTACTAAAGATCATCAAGTTTTTGCGTAAGGAGAAGGATCTGTTCGCTGCCAAGCTGGACATTCTAAAGGCGGAAAATGCTCGTCTGATTTCGGAGCACGCCATTCAACAAAAGAAGGTTGACGAACTGAATGGCTATCTGAACCAAGAGCGTGCCAAGAGCCAGACAGACGTGGTGTCGGCCAACAAACACGAGGAGGTGTTACGCAAGATTGAAACTCTAAACGCCATCACCGATAGCAACCGCATTTTGCGAGAGGAGCGTAATGCTTTAACTCTTCGCGTCGCCGAACTTACCGATCGTATTAGCAGCGTGGAAAAGGAACTGTTCCCGCTGCAGTGCAGCAACAAGGAACTGACATCGAAGATCGAGGAGATTAATGTGGAGAACACCTCGCTCCGGACCGAGGCTATCAAGTGGCGGCAGCGTGCCAATGCGCTGGTTGAGAAGAGCAATCGCAACCCGGAGGAGTTCAAGCGTCTGCAGGCTGAGCGCGAGCATCTGGCTAAGTTGCTAACCGCCGAAAAAGAGCTAAACAAGAAGCAATCGGATGAGCTGGCTGTGTTGAAGCAGCGCATGGATACAGAGATTCCAACGCTGAACAAACACGTCCAACTTCTGGACGAGGCGCGCAAGAAGCAAGTGGACGAATTCACCAACCTCAAGCAAAACAACACGCGCCAGACGCAGGATATCATGGAATTGAAGAATCGACTACTGCAGAAGGAGGAAGAGCTTTTGAAGGCCAACGAGGAGTTGGAGACGAAGGACAAGGCCATAGCGGATAAGGACACCAAGGAACTACAGCTTCGCAAACTGGCCAAGCGCTACAAGGACTGCTATATGGGCCTTCAAGCTCAAGGCGGTGGAGCCGAGTCCGTAGCGGAACTGGAGAAGGTTCGTAGCGAGCTGGAGGAGGTTAATAATCAACTCCGGGCGCTTAAAGACGAGCACGAAAAGACTACCAAAGAATGCGATGAGCTGAAAAAGCGCACAGAGCCAGAAACAGATGCCAGTTCCGTTCGACAGGAATATAAGGCCAAGTTGGACAAACTTGTAGTAGACCTTACCGTGGCTCGTACTGATTTGGCCAACCAGGAAACAGCTTTCGCTGGCACCAAATCCTCATACGACGAGACAATTGCCCGCTTAGAGAAAGAGCTGCAGGAGAACATAGCCGCCAACAAGGACATTAACCAGCGACTCACCCGTGAGAACGAATCGCTTCACATGAGAATTAACCAGCTTACCCGTCAGCTGGGATCTCAGCAGTCAACCAAGCCCTCGACCAGTTCAGTTGCCGAGAAGGGCAATATTTCGGAAAGCTCTCCACGAACTGCCAACGTAAAGCCAATGTCTGGATCGGCGACGGTGCAACAATCGGCCACCGTTACTCCCTGGCGTGGAGGGGAGACTCCTTTGGCAAGCATACGACCCATTTCGGTGCAAAACAGCCGCACGGCCGCCATTCTGCCTACGAGTCAACAGCCCCCGGCAGGATCCAGTACGTCCACCTCCTCGTCATCCTCGTCTTCATCCACTTCCACAACATCCGCTGCTGCTAGCGGCGGCAGCTCGGCGGTAGCCCAAACCGCTTTGGTGCCACCACAGCAACAGGTTCACACCACTGGAAGTGCCGCCCTGGAATCGATGGCCTCCTCCTCACCCACTTCCTCACATACCGATTACATGCCGTCCACCAGCTCTGCTTCCGTGGCCGTCGCTGCTATTCCGCCGATGGGTGCCTCATCTGCTGCCGAAAGTTCCCAGGAGGCGGAAAGTATCCAGCACCCGCAGCAAAACGATTCGCAGTTGTTTGTTGGAGGAGCCCAACAGCAAGTTGTGGCTCTTGTGTCGCCGCGCGTGGAAGGTTCATCTTCATCCAGTTCTACGTCTGTCCCGACTGCCACTGCTCCCAGTGTCCAGGATGCCGGGAGTCAGAGCCAGCAGCCCAGCACCTCTGGCAGCAGTAGCAGCTCCTCCACAGTGGTGAGTAGCCACAGCAGGCACACCCCGTCCAGCAGCAATGTGACAACCACCCAGGCCGGCTGCTCATCTCAAGGCATTAAGCGACCGCGCGACATTGAGGGTGACTCCTCCACCACCAATGAAGAGGGTGTTGCCGAGAAAATGTCCAAAATGACTAAGAGACTTCGCGGCCCCATGCACAGCGGAGAGCTATCCGCCGGCCACATTGGTGATTCCGGAATGGATGTCGATCAAATGCCAACCTCCTCGCAGCGCGATCAGGAGGATGACATTCAAGTGGTTGACTCCGACGACGAGGAGGATGTTCTGGCCGATGCCGACGATGGTCCCATTGACGGAGGCGAAGCCGAACAAGAGGGCTACGAGGATTCGTACGAGCAGGACAACGAGATGGATGACAACGAAGGTGCTGACGATGACAATGATATCGCTGTGGATGCCCAGGACAACAACGAGGTGGACATTGAAGAAGTGCCGGAGCAGCACATGCAGGCTCAGGAAGAGAGTCAATCGCTAGACAATCAAGCAATCGCAACCGCTTTCGCTTCCCCTCAGGAGAACAACCAGAGTCAGGCCATCACCAGTGGCAGTGGAGAGTCCTCGAACCCGGTGACTCTGCCGCAGGCTGAGGCCTCCAACTGGAAGCAGGCAGCCGCCTCAACGTCCACAGCTGCCGCCCGACGCAACGATAGGTAGGTTTAAGATCTGTCTACGAGAAACTTTACTAATTGAATTAAATACAACAGCTCAGTGGAAATCGTGAGTTCACCTCAAGTCTCGAATTTTAGTGAGCAGCCTGCCCGCTTGGAGACCGCCGAGGTCGATGGCACCGCCGAGGTGGCCGATGGTGCGGCCCATGAAAGCGCAGGGCCCAGCGATACGGGTGCCGCCACAGCCAGTTCTCCACAAAAGCAGAGCGAGGCAGGAGAGAGCAGCGGAAGCGACGCCCTCAAAGCGGCTGACGAGGCTGATCAGGCTGGAGGAGCAGAAAACGTCAGTGAAGCAGATGAAGCATTCGCCGAGGAGACAATGGCTGCTGGCCAAGGAGAAGACTCTCAGCCACTAGGAAATGATAGTAGGTTACAAAAAATGGTATAAATGGAACGGAAAACTAATTAATTCATATTATCTAGATCCAAATGTGGGCACTAGCCAATCTGAGGTGTCCCACAACCAAGCCAATCTTGCCGAGGGTAACCCCACCGAGGACAACGAAGGAGCCGACGGCGTTTCCTCCGAGGGTGAGAAGCAGGCGGTGGGTGTTGAGGTAAGGACTCCTTGAGCAAAGTAACACTTTCCCTAAATTCTAAATTGATTGCTGTACCTTTCTTTTTAAGGAGGAGGGTCGGGAGGCGGAGGCCACTTCGCCGTCGGAGAATACGCGATTTCGCACGCTGCGTAGTGCGGTGCCCACGCGACGAGGACATCGCGCCATGAGGGGAGGCAGCCCCAACAACCAAAACCGGCCGCAGCGGATCGTCTGGCAACGGGACACGTCGCCGGGAAACATGCAGCAAAACCAGATGCCCCCCAACAATAATCGTTTTGCGCAACGGGCTCGCAGCCGGCGTCCTATTCGACGTCCTTCCCCGAACAACTTCAACAGCGGGGGACGATTCCCCTAGGGCGAGGAGTTCGGCGGACCCGCAGACGAAAGTCCGCTTTAGGCTGACTATAATCATTGCGTTTACTGGGCTAGAAATAAGTCTCCTCGCATTTAATAACGATTAGTCTAAGTCGAGCCACAACTACTTTATTACTGAACATTCTCCAGCTTGCGAGTCCAGATTTTCTGCAGTTGCCAAGACGCAAAGAGTTTCGCTTCTTGTACATTAACTCTGCCATAGACTTTTTAATAAATATGTGTTTAATTTGTCAAATATTTGATACACCTATCTGGGCAAGGATTTTAAACTGATGTTTTCCCAGCACTCTGGACTATTGGCTGACTGAGACGAAATTCCAAAATGGTTCACTCCTTGCATAAGTTGTGGCTCAGTTTAGTAGTGTTAAAACGTATATAGATGTAATTTACCCTGCACACTTCAAACCATATTTTTGTCTTTAAAGTAATTTAAAGAATTTCCATTGATGTTTCTGATATTCAAATATATGTGAAAGATAATTATATATATTGCTGTATCTTATTCAATTATTTTAGAATTGCAATTCTTTTAATGTAAAAATTTACCGCCGATTGTTTATCTAGTATTGCACTTTGGTGGCAATGACCTTAATTGGCCTAAGCTACGCAAGCCAATTAATTATGCAGTGCGCAGTGGAACATAAAACGTGATCTGAATTGAAGACTCGAAACATAATTACCTGCTGTTGTAAGTCAGTTGGCCAGGCGGCTCATATCTGAAAGTGGCTTAGAAACCCCAAAAAGCCGAAAATGATCTACTCGGACAATTGCTGTTGCTGCGTGGAGCTGAAGTGCGGATGCATTCTGATAGCCATCGTTGAGGTGCTGATCCGTGGACTGGATCGCTTCTTTGTTGATCGTGAGTAGACCGGGCTATAGAAATCGGGAAGATATAACTGGTTCTCTTAGGTGACAACCTGCTGGGACTTCTTTCCCTCGTGGTGAGCGGTATCTACGTCATCTGCTGCATCTTCCTACTGCTCGGAGCAGTTCTGGTAGGTATCCATAATATTTCGGATCGCGCACCATATAAAGCTGTCTAATTTCAGGGCCTGAGATATTTTCTGTTGCCCTACCTCTCAGTTTCCTGCCTCCGATTCCTAATTTTAGTTGCCGAGGGCGTGTTTGTGGCCACAGAAGGCATCATGAATGAATATCTAGTCTTCGATATTCTCCAATCCCGTAAGTTGCATTCTTTAGGTTGGCCCGTTTTGAGCTTGGCCAATTCCTTTTCCAGTTCTAGGCTTGTACTTTTGGTTGGTGGTCTACTCCTATTACGATCGGTTAAAGGACGCATGAGCTTGTATATTTTAGACTATTTTGTTAAATAAAATACTCCTTGTCTATATTAATGGTCCCAAATTGCATTAAAACGAAAACCATTTCGATCTAAACTATAGGGAAGTATAGGAGAAAAATATTTAGCGAAGTTCGTAGTTTATTTTATATTTGTAGGCTTCTTTTATTTGCTAGATTAGGTTTTGGAAATTTTTAGACCAATTTGTATGTTCCCAGATATTCAACATCTTTACACAGGGACTAAGATGATTAAGTTACAACCAAAAGTATACAGTGGCTTTAATTTCTAAAATTATAAACTTTTTTTATACTTTTTTAAAATTAATAAATTATGTCAGAGAAATCCATGTTGTAATCCATTGTTTAATTGAGGTCTTGTCCTAAGTAACCAAATAAAAAATGAAATGATGTATTCAACGTTAATAATAAATTGAGCAATGTAAATTATTGCTTTCCCAATTATCGGTAACCAATATCTTGGGTGGACAACTCATTTGTATTCAATGAGTGCTTCCTGGTAAGTAAAACAGATATCGAGTGCGACTTCATTTCACAAGAGAATTCAATATTGACTTGCCCATGCTAAGATGCACTGATTCGTATCTCAAGACTTCAGGATCCGAAACGAATGGCTCGTTTATGACAAAAACTCTTCAAGGTACAATTATGTAAAACAGTGACCTCCGAAATAAGTTTCTTTAATTTCCCAAGGAATTTAAGATCCGGCTGATTTCGCATTCTCTAAACTCTCTTTAATGGCAGCGATCATAAATAATATTTACATTCATGGGCTGTGGACCTAGACGACTCTACAAACTAGAACTGCTCGACGGTGCGTGGGGCAGGTGGTGCTCCGTACTCCTCAGAGGGGGCGGATGGTGGTGGGCCGTACTGGGTGGCCGGCTTGGGCTGCTGCTGCTTGTACTTGATGAAGTACACCTCCGGCTTGCTGGGCTCTGTGGGCTCTGGGGCGGGCAGGATGACGGGCTGCTGCTCCTCGGGCTTCTTCACCAGAACATACACAAGAGTCTTGTGCTCATCCTGGACCGGGGGTGGGAGCACCTGGCGCACAGGGGTAGGTGGGTTGGGAGCCTTGATGAAGATGATCTTGTAGTGCTTCTTGGGAACGGCCGTCTGGATGGGCGACGAGGCCGGATAGAACTCTGGCTCCTCTGGCGGCACATGCACGTAAACGTTCTTAGTCACGAGGGCTTCCGAGGCAGCTGGTGGTCCGTAGAAGGCTGCTGGTGGTCCGTAAACGGGAAGAGGCTGTGCTTGCGGAGCCGGCGGGCCGTATTCCTTTTGGGGAGCTGCGGGTGGCGGCGGTCCATAGCGGGATCTAGGTGGTTCCGGACGCGCCACACATATGGCCAGAGTGGCGGCCAAGAGAAGGAGGATACACTGCGTCTGCATGCTGATGTCGATGGATCGGCTGCGAATGAAGCTACTGCTGCAGGTCAGTCGAGCGTTTTATATGAATCCACCTCCTCATAAATGTGTAGGTCCCCCTCCCTTGCATAATATTTCCGATGGCTTCCCAATCGCGTTACGCGGAGCTCTTCAATCCCCGCCAGCAATCCGCGATGCATACAAATTAGCTGGCGCATTGTGCCCATTTCGGTTTCGTTTTCGATGCCAGTGGACATGGATTCCGTTTCCGATTCGGATTCGAATCCAAAATTCGGCTGATGAAAACGAAACTGAAAACTGAAACCTGAAAACAGGCAAACAGATCGAAGGGAGGGGCCCGTCGTCGTCACGTTCTGTTTTTGGGTCTTCCCGGCCCCTTTTCGGCCAATATTTGCCAAAAGCACTCACCTTAATGGTCGATTGCGATGCTCACTTGTAATTTATTATATAACTCGCACATTGCGTTGGTGGGCCAGGGACGGTCAGTGGGTTCCATGATCTACACTAAGGTATTTATGGGGCGCCGGCTTTTTAAGGGGTTACTAACCCGTACACAAGAAGTATCCAAATTGGAAATAATGAATACGGTAATGATTTCTGGCATTACGTGTAATCATAAGGCATTCTAGAGATATAATATATCTCCTTATTTAAGTATTGTTAGTTCCAAGTGATATCCGAGTAGTATAAGCACACAATGTCAATACTTACGCTATTTTAGCTTACTATCCCCAAAACTCGAAACGAAAGTCATAATGCACTGAAACCAAAGCGCCTGGAATCTACGCAATTCTCTATCAATATGTTATGTCTACTACCTACACTTGGTTGTGTTTGATGATACCCATCCAGTACTCTTTCAGATAAGTAGGTTCTATAATTTGGCAATCGCAATATGCAATGTATGTTCCTTTGATTTAGGTTTGTTTCTTAAGGCGGAGGTGGTTGTAAAACGTCTCTGGTTCTTTGACAATAGCTCCGCCTCTCTAATCAGTTTAAAGAGTTGTATTGACAAAAATTGGAAAATGCTAAAAAAATGCTGTTTCTGCGTTAAATTGCGCAAAGCCTGCATCATAATAGCCATCGTGGACTTCCTCTTTAACGTAGTGGTGCTCAACTTGGCGGGTCGTAAGTTTGCGGTTGACAGATCCATTCACCCAGATTGAGTTCACCCTGGTAATGCATCCCCCCTCATTCAGATGAGTTCATCGCACACATTGAGCAGGCGGTGGCCATCTGCCATTGCATTGGCTGCACATTCCTGCTGGGCGGAGCTCTAATCGTAAGTCCAGCCACTTGGTGGCACCACCTGCAGCCGATCCCATCTCGAAACTAAACCACCATAGAGATCCACTGTTCTGCTGATGTTCTTCCTCATCACCAGCCTGACCAACTGCATGATCCTGCTCGTGTACTGCATCTACATGCTGATTAAGGAGGAGCGGTACCGGGAGATAATTGTCCCAGGATCTGCAATATATATATGTAAGTTGATTTTTTCTTGTCTTACTGAATATTCTAGGAACACCACTTTTAGGCTGTGGCATCTACTTCTGGATTGTCGTCTACTCGTATTATGCCGAAGTCAGAAATCCCGAAGAAGTCGTGGAAGTTTAATTACCCACACAGAAATAATAAAATTGCCTTCTGGTCCGGATTGTGTTATCCATTTTTCCAGGTGCTTCTGATTTCAAAAGTTAATTGCAATTATCCTTAATGTTTGTTTGGTAAGCTCAAATGAAATTAGAAAATCAGATTCCAAAGTATATATTAAAACAAATTAAAGCAATCAACCATTTTTTTTTGACATGTGTGGTTCGAATATTTGGCTCTGAACTAATGAATTTAAATGGATCATTCCTAGGATTTTTAAAATAATCCCTAAACAAAATTATTGGTATGTTTTATCTAAGAGGTATTGATATTACTCTTTATTGTTAATGCCAAACTACCAAGAAAATAGCACTTAATTAATATAGAATATAGGTATAGAACTTAAGTCGGCCAGAACAAACAGTCAATGGTGATCGGTACAAAGCAATGATTACTAACTATTTCATTTCTGAATTGAACAACCATGATATCAAAGTGTCATTAAGTGGACTGCCGTGCGCAGTGATATTTTGTATATGTATATATGTTACCGGAAATCGAATGTCTGATAAATGGGTTAATGTTATATACCGAAACAGTGAGTAGTTTGACAAAGAGTAAATAATAATAACAGAATAACAGAAAGTTGTCATATGGAATCGTATTAGTCGTTTTATTTTATACTGAAGAAAAAGAAACTAGGAATTATTTTAAAGAAATAGGTTTATCCTTCATTAAGCGTTTTGCACATAATTTCCAAAGTAAAAGGGGGCATCAAAATTGTGCGACTCATCAGAAGGTATTTGTTTTGCTCTAAAAAAAAGAGAAAGTAATAAGTAATTTGAATACCTTAAAATAAGATATTGATTCACATTCTAATACCACAATGCTTACTGTACCAAAACTTACCCACTCTGAATTGACCTTCTCTGGACCTCAGCCTTTACATACTTAAAGATCTTCTGAAAGTCCTTTTTATGACCATATTGATCCATTACCTCGCAAAAGGTTTGTATGAAAATCGATCCCTTTGCTTCACTGCGATAGCTCACATACCCCTCGGAGGTGCTGTAACACTTAATATAGGGTTCGTTGTTCATTTTTTTCGCGTCAGCTCTGAAGTTACCCTTGCAGGCTTGAACAATTAAAATTTTTGGCTTGCCAGACAAGGTTGGATTTCTGAAGAGTGGAAAAAGGACGTCATCGTCCAAGTTGTATTTTTTGTCGTCGCACGCAAGGATTGTCTCTTTAAGGGAGCCATGGCTCAAGATACAGAGGACAAATCCAGCCTCCTGAGTGAATTGTTTTTCAGACCCTTAAAAAAATTCGTTAGTAGAAATAATACCGTTTGCTCATAGTTCTTACACTCCTTAAGTTTGTTTTTAACATCCGACAACTCTGGGTTAGAAATTACTTCAACTCGACAATTCAGGTTTTTAAATGTTTTGCAAAGCGCTTCGACATCTTTTGAGCTACCAATTCGGTTCCTATCAGGAGATTTACGGAACTTCTCATGATTGAGAATATACACGACTGGCGGCTTAAATTTTTTATTTAAATCAAAGCTTTGACCCTAGGGAAAATTCAATTAAAAACTCGAACTTTTAGGGATTTGTTTTAAGTTATACATACTGATGCACTGTTACCCTCGTTGGGATCATAAAGCCTGTCAATCTGTAGTAGTGAATTTTAGATAAAGCCTTTTAGGTCTACAATCTAGTAACAATACGTACTTTTTGATGTTCTGTTCTTTTGGGAAGATACATGTTTCTGGTTCGCCGATCTAAAGTTATCTGAGCAATAGACAAAAGCTGGTATTGTACTTACAGCGTAGTCGGTCACTATCTGGTTATCTGGTCAGTTTTAAAACCAACATTCACACAACGAGCAGACAATGAAATTGTATGAGTCAACGGGTTGGCAAGATAGCCAAGAACCAGCGCGATAACGAATCGTTCATAGACAACCAATTTTGTTATAATCAAATTTTATAATGCTTACAAAAGTTTAATTGTAAAAAATAATAATTGTAACATTTTCAAGTAAATTAAGAGCGCATCAGTGGACATGCTGACACTCGGTCACATTTTCAGTTTGTACAACTTAATATTTATGTGTGCAATATAACTAAGCGGGCTACATATTCAAGCCTATACTAATTCTAATTTAAAGTAACTTTTTTATCTTCAAGAGTCAAAAAAAACGTTTTTCTAGCCGTTTACTCGCTGTTAACCAACTCGAACCATTGTCTCATGGCTTCGCTGAGCACCAGCGGCAGCTGGTTAAGGTCCCGGACTATCACATAGTAGGGAAATGGAAAACTGTCCAGGTAGGAATTAATGTTCACAGACCCATCTGCGTTCACCGCCACATGCTGTATGTCCAGAATGGAGTTCTAAAAGTAGCTAGTGATTAGTTAAACTGAATAAATATTTTTGAAAACCCATTACCTTATTGTCTGGATTGTCGATAATGATGTATACCAGGAAGATACGCTGCAGCCGCGCCAACTTAATGGCGTTCTTTACGTTTTGTGCACCCTCGCTGAATATATTACGTCCATCGCTCAGAATGAGCAAAAGGTTTTCAAACAGACCATTGTCGCCCCCCAGGCCACTCTCTTCTGCATTTGCCGTGCGTATAAAATTCAGCAGCCCGGCGATCTTCGTCTTGTCCTGGGCGAAGTTCAGAGCATTCACCAAGCGGGGACCGTCAAACTGCTCCGTGTGATTTAGTATGATCTGCGGCGCCTCTCCAAAGGATACAATGCTAAGGCGACCACTCTCTAGAAGGGTCAGCGCCTGCGAAACTAGGGAGATTGCCTCCAGAGTCAGTGTCTTGGAGTTGTTGTGGTGCATCGACTTGGAGTCATCAATGGCAATGGTGATCTTATAGTCACGCTGCGCAGGCTTTGTTCGGCGCAACCAGATCTTGTCCTTGCGGAACTGCGATGCTATGTATGGGATAATTTTCTTCATATTAATACGTCTTCCAGTGCGGTAGTCGCCCTTTAACCGCGTGCACTTGGTGGGCTCCAAGATAAGACGCAACTGTTCGCAAAGCTCTCGGGCATTCTGGGTCATTCTATGGGAGATGCCCTGCCATGTTTCGTAATCCTCGTGCTCAGGCTGCGCCTGTGAGTAACAAATTAATTAAGTAAGCACGATCAATACAGTATGAAAGGTGCAGCTTACCCCTCTGAATGTGGTCAACTGCTGTTGATACTGTTGCCTCAGCTCAATCTGTTCGGCTGAGCTCAGATCCTCCGCGTGCGAGCTCTTGTCCAGAAGGATTTCGGAACTGTTGAATCAGGAAAATATGATTAAAAAACAAATTGGGGAAAATTAAATATCACTTACTTGCTATGCGCCGTAGTTTCCGAGCTGCGAGGAACTGTCATCGTCGGTACCACCTCCCCTTCTATCTCCATGCCCTCAGGAGTTTCCAACCGCTCCTTAGACTTATCTGTTTTAGAGGGTTTGTCGGACTTTTGCTCCGTCTTCTCGGCCCCCAGTTGTTCGAGTTGAGCATCATCCTCGGGATCAGCGGCTGGCTCTTCGGTTTCCATTAACTCGTCAACATTTTCCGCCTCAATTTCCTCCTCGTTCGATGGTTCATCCTCCTGATGCTGGATCTTCTTTGATTGTTCTTCGGTAGCATTATCCAGCGTGGTTTTGTCGCTGTTTTTCGGCTCTTTTACATGCTGGTACTCCTCAGCCTCTGCCTGGTCCATGGGTTCCTGTTTCTCCTGCTCGGCATCGTCGGACTCCTTTGGGTCCTTTAGTTGATCAATTGTCTTTAGCTGTTTTAATTTGTTCTGCTCCGCCTCTCCTGCAGATGTATATTGAGAATATTGATGAGTAGACTATGAAATTGACAATGACTACTTACCTAGGGATCGCTCTTCATTGGTTCTTCCCTGCTTGCGCTTCTCTTGCGTTTGCCTTTCGTTTTTACGATCCTCCTGTGACACAGTTTCCTGGGTTTCCGCAACGCCTTGATGGCCGCCATCGTCGGCCTGCCATATGTGGTAAATTATTTAAGAAATTACTTTAAAATGCAATAAAAACTAAATCTTACGTCGTTTTCGGCTTGGCCGACTCCATCCTTCTCTTCACCAGTCTCTTGTTCATCAAGCTTCTGGTCTTGCTTAATATCCGGGTCCTGTGGCTGCTGCACTTGGTCGGCCGAACTGCTTTGATCAGTCTCCGGCATGGACTGGACATTTTCCTCCTTGCTGGCTTTGTCTTTGGACTGTGAGTGCTCCTCCGGTTTGTCCTCGCGCTTCTGCTCTTCTTCCTTGGAATCCTCAGGAGTGTCTTCTGTCTTTGGATCATCTTCGTCCTCTAGCTCGCCGCGTTTCTGTGTTTCGGCATCATCTTTTTCATCTTCTGGAGAGGCCTCTTCGCCCTCGCCCTGATCTTCTTCAGCTGGTTTTGCTTCAGTACCCGTCTCATCCTCTTCAGAGTCGCTGCCGTCGCTTTGAGGATCCCCTTCCTCGTTTGCATCAGGACTGTCATCCTCGTCTGCTTGGGGCTCCTCAGCAGGTTGCATGTTTTCTTTCATGGCATCAATGTCAAAGGGATTTTCATCTGTGGGCTGCTCATCCTGGTCATCGTGTCCCTCGTCAACATTATTCATATCCCCCAAATCCATTTCCTCTGGCTCTGGCGGCTCCTCCAGTTCATTATGCATTGCATTTGTTTGCTCCTCATCCATTTCGGGTTCCTTCATATCGTCAATGTCCTTGGCCTGTTCCTTGCGTTTGTCCTCTCCGCTAGGTTCATTGGTGGCATCCAAACCGTCCTTTTCGTGCTCATCCTTGCCATCCTCCTTCGCTGCATCGTTCTTTGTATCCAGATCGTTGTGCGCATCCTTCTCATCTTTGCTTCCCTTGCCCTGATCCTCTTCGTTCATATCAGGTTCCTCTTCCTCCTCCGGCTTTTCTTCCTCGTCATCGCCCCAAATTTGGTCGTCCAACTTTTCGGCACCTTCCTCCGTTTCGCCCATCTCCTTGTTTAGGTCCTCCTCATCCTCGGACTCACCGCTGTCATCCTCCTCAGGTTTCTCCACATCTTGCATCTTGGCATCAAAATCGTCGCTCATCTCAATGCCTTTCTCTTCCTTGCAGTCTGGCTCCTGTTTGTCGCCCTCGTCCTTTCGATCCTCTGGTCGCTTCGCATCGTCAAGTTGATCCTCGGATTCGATCTTGTCTGAGGCGTCGTTCTCACCGGTTCCATCCTCCAGGCCGAAGCCCTCACCGTTCTTGGATTCCTGCTTCGACTGTCCCTCCTCATCTTGCATGAGATCCGGAGGTACACAGAAGCCCTTACTGCCGATCTCCACGAAAACGGTCAGCACTATGGACAGCATCTTGGCGGAAACTTTATGGGTGGCCAGTTGTTGGAGAAGCAAATAATCAGCGAGTAATTGGTATTGCTCCAAAATAGGCAAGAGACCGATCGCTCGTCTTACGCACAGCAACTTTTCCTGGCCCTCGAAGTTGGAGTGCTTTAGTACCAGGAGTACATTGGACAGCTTGGCCAGCACACGTGGCAGGCTTAGCTGCTGCCAATCCGAGGTCAGTTCCCCAGTGAGACACTTCTTCAGATGCTGTTCCTGCAGCGCCTCCTTGGAGTCATTATCCTGTTCATTTGTCTCGCCATTTTTGTTACCGTCATCAGTTATAACGTGATGCTTATAAATCTTTTGCAGGGACATTAGCACACTGTGGGCAATGTTGGCCAACTCTGTGTCCGCATTGGCCAGATCTATGGTCTCTGAGGTGATTTCGGTGTGGTTTTTCAATCGCACGCTATCCAAAAGCTCAACAATTGGTTGCGCTAACGGCAAGTAGTCGTTATGTCCTGTCCTGATTAGTTCTAAGGTCTTCTTTAAATTCTCAAGGATTTCCGCGTAGCTCTTCTGGTAATAATCACACTTTTCGATGGATAGGTACTCCAGATTGGCGTTGTTCAGTTCGTTTAGCAATTCTTGGCTTCTGCTTAGGATCTGTATACTAAGACTCTGGAGTTCACTTTGGGCCAGGGGAATATTCCTCTCCAGTGCGCGGTTTTCCGATTTTTCATTGAATGAGCATGGAGCACAACTTAACAGCAGTTTCCACTGCTTCAGGACGTAGTGAATCTGGCGAAGATTTTGCTTTATTTCCATTGCTATATCTGCACTCTTCACGAAGTTAAGAGTCGCTGGATTTATGTCGGCCTGTGGAATTATTTCTGCTAGCTTACGCAAACTGTCCAGCGAATTCCTGAGCTCGTGAAGCTCTTTGGTGGATCCAGAAAGCTGCTCCCGCTGCTGTTGCACTAATAGGAACAAGTCCACAGCAAAGCCCTTGATACGTTCGATGTTGGGAGGGCCCAGTTCCGACAACGGTGTCAGCATGATGTTTTGCAGGAGCTTTAACTTGAACACACTCTTCATGTAGTACAAGTCCAGGTGCTCATCCAGCTGCTGGGCAGTGGGGTGGAGACGCGGCAACATGGATCGAATGGAATAGGGGGAAAGTTGGAAGTCCTCAAACTCGTTGCGCAAAGAAAGCTCCAAAAGACCAGTCTTATAGCTGGCGCCCAGCCGATGTAGCATCTTGAAAAGATCCGTGAGAGCCTTGCGCTTTTGCTGAAGGATCTGCTTGGCCTCCTGCTTCTGTTGAGTTCTCTCCTTCGAACGGTCAACGTTCAAGGAACGTAGATGCTCACATCGCTCCAACTGACTGGCCAGCAAGTCATCCAGCTCTGTGATCAGCTCGCCGTAGGGAACCTGTCCCAACGTTTCCTTAACGACATGACGTGCTGTTCGGAAGTGCTTGTCCAAGCGTTGGAGCAGTGTGTTATCCGACAGGAACTCTCCCTGGATGGCAAACTTCTCCAGTAACTTCTCACTGGCCACGAATTGTTGTCGCTCGGTGTGCAGATACTTTATTTTATTGTAATTTCTCAAACCCTTACCCTTATCGGTGCCAAATGTGTAGTCCTTGGCAGTGGAATCCTTGGGTTGAAATACCTCACTGATCTTCTCCTGAAGCAAGAGTCGGTATTCCTTTAGGAACTTGTTTAGGTTGCGGTGTACACTGGCCACACTATTGCGCATGCTGAAGTAGCTCAAGTCCTTGCTATAGCTCTGTATCTTCACGAATTCTTTTAGCTTCTTTTCGATGGGCGAACGACGTAATTTCGCAGAATCCGCAATCTCGCCAGCAAATTGCGAGAAATAAAGCTGCAGATTATGCAATGCTGCAATTAGGGGAAGCAGTCCATTAATTTGTCCGGCTCTCTCCACATTATGCAAGTACAATTCAAATCCTTGAAGAAGCTGCAGCCGAATATGGAAATCACCGTAACAGGAGGCCTCCACAAACTGTCTTAAAATGCGCACCACCTGGGCAAGTTCCAAACGCTGCGACTCTCCCAAATCCTGAGCATCTAACAATTGATCCTGTGCAAAGCGTTGCTCGGCAAGTTTGATGTCTGTATACGAGTGATCTAGTTGCTTCTGGTGTATGAATTGTTGCAGCAGGTTGTAGATGAAGAACCAGTACCGATAGGCCTGTAATTCCACTTGAGCGGCCGTTTGTCCTAGGCAATTGCGCCAGTGCTGCAGCTCCAATTTAGTCCAGCGTTGGACAAACTCGGCCACCTCGATTTCCTCGGATACCAGATTGTTGTTCCTGTGAGCCACTTCATTCCAAAGGGCCAGTTTCTGTCTTAGTAGCTGGAAGCCCGTATTAAAACGAACCACAGGCGCATGAGCCGGCAGTCGACGGATGCGAGAGATGACCAGCTTGATGTCTGCAAGACCTGCGTGCTCAGGATACAGTTCCAGTTGTTCCAGTACACGCTTCTCTATCCGCTCCATAACATCCAGGCAACTTTGAACTTCACTTATATTAGAGTCTTTGTAAAAGTCGTAGGGGGTACTGGATACTCCCTCCTCCAGTTCGATATCCCTAAGTTGTTTCTGCTGCAGAGCCAGCCCAAAAGCCAGCCCATTGCAGGCCCTTTCCTCTAGACTCGTTCCCAAGGCTGTCTTATAGTGACCATGTAAGTTGGCAAACACCTGGAAGCGTGCTTGATAAGGCGCGAGCAAATGGAGTTCTAATTCCTTCGATGACTTGGGTTGCTCTTTATAATAAACCGGAGTATGGCTAGTCATCACGTCAATAAAATTACGCGCCAGGAAGGCATAATCCTCCTCAACTACAATCTGAGATTGCTTTGCCTTCGCACTGGCCTTCTTGTCTAGTTTCAGGACCTGCTCCAAAGTCGGTTGAGACACGAACTCGGCAAAGTCTTCGTCCAGGTTTGTAGGGAAGTTGTGCTCGATTTCTTGCATCTCAATTAGCTCCTCACTATCCACTCCCCCTTTGGTCTTGGTCACATACAGGCTTTCTGCTTCCGCTTTCAGTTGACAGCGACGCTGCTCCTCCTGCTGCCAGGTCTGGTTGCAGATGCTAAGTGCATCATCATACGCCGCAAAGGTGGCTTCATCTATTACTCTTCCCAGTGAGATATAATTGCTCAGCTCGCTCAACTTGGCTTTTAGCAAACGGAAGTACTCATATTCACTATGAGGAAGCTCGGCCAATAAGCCGTAAAGCCTGCTATTCCTTATTACCAATGGCTGCTGGGATGGGAATTGAACAATATCCCCGATTGTTTGCTGCAACTGCTCTGCCTGCGAAACGCTGCCTGCGTGCTGTACTCTGGCGAAGATTACTTTAAGGGACTCCAATCCAAAACGCAGTTGGTTAACAGAACACTTGATGGGCTCCACAAAGTCTTGGTAATATGCAGAGTACCTGGAAAGGGTGTGATGAACGAATCTCTGAGCATTTGCTAGCCACAGATCGAGTTTTCCCAGCACTTCAATGCTGCTCTTCAGTTGTGCACTAGTGGCCACATTTGGTCCTTGGAAGTTTTCCCATTCCGAGTTAATAAGCTGGAACAGCTTATAAAGCGACTCACAGTCGCCATTCGAGTGCAGGAAGTGAGTAATATCCTGGACCAGAGACGCATATAGGCACTGTTCCGGTCGCAAAGCTAACTTTTGCGAAAGCTGTTGTTGTCGTTGGAGAGCCGTCCTCAATCTTAGCTCCAGTTGACTGTAAATTTCCTCGCCAAAGTGATGGTATTTCATCGCAATTTTCATGAAATCATAGGCGGTTGTTAAAGTGCTAATGCAATCGATATCCTCTGCTATGTATTTGTTCTTCAGGCGATTCTTTTCCACGGGATCGATCAACGGGGTATTCGTGAGCAGACACAACTCTATGGCTCCCACAAGGGCATTAGTTAGCGAAACTTTAAAAGCTGTTGTAATAGAGGCAATATTGTTATCTTCTTTCTGCAATTTTTCAATCATTTTTTCGAGTTCTCTGGCACAACTTTCAAAACCTTGGTTTGCTTTCTGTTCCTGCTCACTTGAGTTCCTCACATATTCCAGCTCTGTTAGTAGTTGCCTAGCATTTTCCTTGACCTGCAAGAGGTTATTGACTGCTGGGCAATATTTGGGAGTCAATAGATTAGAATTCTCCCAAATCAGGTGTCGTGTTTGCTGCAAAGCGGATCGCCATTCTAGCAGCTCGCTGAGGGGGACCGATCGCAGCTGGCCATTTGGTTGACATATCAGCGATAAAATGACTCCTGATAAAGCTGGGCCTTGATAACTAAATCGGCTGGATATATCAGTGCTACCGTCTTCTGACGGACCTTGAACACAATCCAGACGGGTTGACAGATTATCCAATTGGTAGCATTGAACGGAATTTCGATACTGCCTTCGATAAGTACGCAGACCTTTGTAGCTGCCACCAATCTTTTCCAGCAGCGCTGCGAACTCCGCCTGATCCCGAAGCTCACTTAACTCGTTCTTGAGTTCAATCCAAGCATTAGTGATTTCAGTGTGGTTAGCACTCTCAAGCGTCTTCAGGCAATGCCAAAGATTGCTGTTTAAAGTAAGCAACTGATCTGCGTACAGGGGGTTCACTTGCTCATCGAAGTCGTCGCGAAGAGTTCCAGCCAACAGGCGTTCCATAAATAATTCTTTCAGTGCTGCGATTAATAGTTTCGGCGTATTAGTAGGAATTCCTTCTGGATGTATATAGGATTCACTTTCTGCCGTTTCGGCTTCCAAAAGGCTTTTGAGGCTGTTTAAGTCTAATTCCAAATCCATTTTATTCTCTGTGCTGCTTTCTTTAACTTCCTTCAACGTTGCTTGCAGTTTTTGCAGTTGAGACTGTAGTGTCTCATTCCGCAAGGAACCACTGATTTCAAAAGATTTGAGTTGAAAACCGTTGGTGTGCTTACGCAGGAAAGATCGCCACTTGTTCGCGTCATCTGTTTGAAGAAGAAGCCATCTTTTGAGCCAGGAAGACAACTCCAAGTTTCCATAGCTGGGTACCACCGACAGTAATTTTTCCAATTCATCTAATTCTCTATGCAGTTGAATCTATGTTTGAGAGGAATATGAAATCATTAGAACGAAAGTGGCAATTGGATAAAAAAATTTCATTTACCTGTTGATCCTGGTAATATGGCTGGAACTGGGTGAACTGCTTGGAATAAATCTTGCAAGTTACGTTTAGAGGTCGTCTCGTCTCCTCGATGTATTTTTCAATTTTAAGAGTACGGTCTTGAATGGTATGAATTCTTTCACAGCCGCCCTTGGCTGTTATTTCAATTAAAGGAACAAGGAGGTGCTTTTCGAGCCACTGAAAATGAAGAACCAATTTGTGCATAAGGGGCACATGTAGCTCATTGTTGTACAGAAGCTTCTGCTGTGCCGTGGCCAAAATTCGATTGAACCAATGGAAACGTGTAACTAATTGTGCATACTGAGAAATATCCAAATCAGCTGTTTCTAAATCCTCCAACAAACTAGTATGAAGTACTTCGAGGAAACTCGAAAAATTGGTTAGAAAATCATTGGCGTGTTTTTCAGTTACTTCTTGCTTTCTGAGGGCCTGTGAATACTGCAGTGCATTCATTTGTTGCACTGCAGTAACTGAATTGGCGGGAATGATGTCGACCACAAGGCGCGCCAAAAGCAAAGCACTCAGATTTAAAGGATTTAGTTCAGAATTCGATTCAGCTGTTGAGTAATCACGAAGCCGCGGAATAAGTTTTCGATTCCAAGGTAGATCGACTAAAGATTCTTTAACAAAGTTACTCCTCTTCTGCAAGCAATTGTAAAGATTTTGCGAAAACTCTTGGAAAGCTGTGTTTTTAGATAACCAAGGTTGAAGGTATAGGTGTCTTAATTGCAAGTCTCCGAAGGACGACGACTCGTAGAGCATATAAAGGAAATGACGAATGAGCTGCTCGGGATTTCGTTGATCCAATTTAAGGTTCTCCATGTTTTGGAAGAGAGAAGCCAACTGCTTTTGGGGAATTTTGTCTTCTTGATCTCCATTCAGTAAAACTTTTAACGCCACAGCCTGAAGTTTAATTAGTGTCAACGAGTTGAGGTTTCCAGAATTAAGTATTACATCGCTTAGGAAATCCTCCTGGATAGTAGCACCTTCCTCAAATACTTCCGTTTCATTCAGCACCACCTCGCGCAGTTTATTCTGGTAATACGACAATCCAAATCCCATTAAGTCCGTGTTGGCTGAGTACACATACACCTCCATGGCGGCCACATAAATAGCACGTTTAAGCTCATAACCGATCCTCTTGTAGGCCGCGCTTAAAAAGGCAAATTGCGTCAGATGCGATATCGAGTAGTTATTGAACTCTGTCAGCTGACTTAAGCCCTTATGAACTCTAAGTATACAATCGATGGCCTCCATTTGATGCACACCCTGCTCGTGAACAAAGGCACGCAAATCATCAACAGAATAGGTGTCCCTAGATACAGATAACTCCACACATCGATTCCGCATTGCTCGCGATAGCTCGCCATTCTTTGGATCCACGGTTAGGAAAGCACGGAAATTGGTTGATTTGTAAACCACCTCGGCACTATCCTGTGCACTTATTCCTTTCTCAGCGATTAGCAAGCTTCCATTTGGCTCAAAAACAGGATTTAGACGATCCAGAACGGCCGAGGAGCATAGATTTACATGTTCTAACAAGATGTATTGGCCGCATTTCAATGAGGTAACAATCTGAGAGTCCACCCACTCGAAAGATCCTCCCGTGTTGAGGGAATCTGCCGTTTTTATGTACGCTTGAAGTAGCAACAGCTGGTACTTGGTTTCTGCCAATTGCTGAAGTGCCTTTACTTTGCAATTCGCTGGTGTGCCCTCCAGAACCTCGATGATCTTACCCAGAGATCCCAGGCGCTCGCTAAACAGTTTTAGCTCGTCTAACACACTGTGTTGTTGGGCCTCTGAAAAACATATGTTATACAAGATACTGTTCCATGTTTGACGGTGTAGACTTACCTGTTGTAACTTTGGCTAGCTTGTTGTAGCTGCTCCACTTACTCCACAACTGTTCCACAAACTCAGACTGTGTGTGCAGGACAAACGCCCGTTGAACGCAAGAAAAAACTAGCGTCTCCACTTTCTTGTAAATTACTTCTAGATGTCTATTTAAATCGATCTAGTATTATGGGAAACAAACAGTAAGCTTCATATAATGTTATACACTTATGGTAAGGACTTACCTGTTGAAAACTACCAGTTACGGAGTCGTCAATGATATCGGTATTACAAAGCCGATTGGACAGCACACATAGTGCGTCTATCAACTTCGTCTTGCCACTGTCCGTCGATCCGCACAGCAGTAGAGGCTTTTCCATGTGGACAGCCTCGACGATTTGCTTAAGCTGCTGTCTCTGACTGTCCAGCAGCAATGGAGCCTGCTCCTGTCGGTTTACCAAGTCCAGAACACCCGCTTGCTTGCGGCTTAAAACCACATCATTAAGATATACTTTATCTGCTGTCCAATATAGAGCCACATCGTTTGAAACCTGATTTAGCTGTTCAGCATCGCATAGGAAAACGGTTGAAAAGACATTTCGAATGTACGATTTATCTTGGTCGCAGCGCATCCTTTGGTAGTAGACCAACTGCATTCTTTCGTAGAGGGTGAGCAAGAAATCCTTGAAAGCGGTTTGGAATGATGGAGCTGAAGCTCCCAAAATGTATCCAGTTTGCGGGTTGTGAAGCAGATCACACCAGCGTAGAATGTCACGCAGATTGAACTCGTAAGGACCGCCCTTGTAGCCAAACTCCATGGAAGCCACACCCCGATCGAGTTGTTCGGAAAAGCGCACCAAACGAGCAGCCAAATCAAATGTATTCGATTTGCATGAACCTGCTTGTCCTGAGTATATTTCAAAAAGATTGCCCCCAGGTGTCTGATCCAACAGTTCCGAAAAATGTGCACTCAACTGATCAAAGTATTTTCCGTACTTCTCAGTTACCACATGAAGCAGATCCTCCGTGGAGAGCTTGCGCAAATAAACTTTGGTAAAACGATTTAGGAAGGACTGGGGTAATCCCTTACGGCCGCCACCTTGCTTTAAAGGATTCTGGCACGCAAAAATGCGAGTCGAGCCAGCTAAATGGAAACTCTTGTTTAGCTCCGGAATGTAGACTTCTCCGCGATGATCCAGCACCGCATTGAGACCCTCTAGCACGGATTGAGGAGCTAAATTCAGTTCGTCCAGCAAAATCCAAGTGTTCTTTGCCTTAAGAGCAGCCAAAAGTGGTCCATCGCGCCACACAAAGCTGCCTATTTGACGCTCCGTAGGGGCTGTATTTGATTCTAGCAAGTTATCCTCAGCAGGTAGGTCGGTGCCAAACAAATCAGCCAAGTCCGTGTGCTCGCAAAGATTAATGCGCACAATTTGGTAACCAATAGCAGATCCTATGCTCTCCACAATGGATGTCTTGCCCACACCAGGTGGGCCCTCCAAGAGCACTGGTTTTTGGAGGGAAAGCGCAGATAAAAGACGGAATAGATTCTGCTTGGTAGTGGGAGCATCAAATAAGAAATCTTCTTTGGCTGACGTCAAGCGCTCCTGATTTACATCTATGAAAAATGGTCGAATGCCAAACCGACTTTCATTTAACTCGACCTCGGACCCTCGCTTCTCGTTAAGTTCCTCTAAGGTAAACTTCTCTTGCAGAATAAGACTCGCTTGCTTGATGGCCTGTCTAATAATATTGGATTTTAGCAGCTCAACCTGCTCCTGTGATTCATGGGGAAGCATTTCCAAGGCATCAAGGAAAATAGTTTCCAAGCCAAATATTGCCTGCTCAGCAAAACTTAGCTTTGCATTGCTAACCATATAATTAGCCCAGGCCAAGATGTCACGTACTGAAAACTTGAACTTGTCGTTGATGTCGCGGATGTGGAGCACAACATCCACCAGGTACTCAGCAACTTTATGAGTGTTGATCGCTTGGTTTTCATGCTCTTTTTGGCGCCTCATGCAGTTATAGGCAATCTCAATGAGGTCCTCCTTGTTGTCTGAGGGCAAGCACCAGACCTCTGTGAATCGATTTCTTAAGGCAGGCGACAACTCCTTCTTACCGAAGTCCCCGCCAGGATTCATAGTGGCTAAGAACTGGAAACCGGACTTGGCCTGCACCACAAAGTCGGGACTTACATCCAACTCTGAGATGCCACCCTTCTCAGCCAGCAAAACAGTACGTTCTGTTTCTAGTATGCAGTTTAGCCGCTCCAGCACGGAATCCTCAGCAAGCGATATCTCATCGGCCATAAAATAAGAGCCCTCTTGCATAGCGTAAATCAATGGTCCATCGGCCCACTCGAAGAGTTGAGTTGATTCCTTTCCTCGACAAGGACGCAATCCTCCCAGAAAATCTGCTCCTTCCGTATGCATGTGACAGTTGAGAATGCGTAGCTGGACATTAGCGATGCTAGCAAGAAGTTGGCACACGGTGGTCTTTCCGCAGCCAGTTGGGCCCACCAATAATACAGGCTCGTCGAACTCCAAGGCCTTGGCGGTGACCACGGCCATGCGTGTCATGTTTCGAGTCCAAACGATGTCGTCGCGCAGCTTAAAGTTTCTTATGGCATCAAGAATTTTTCTGCTTACCATGGAGGAGCTTTCCCTCTCGGTTTGGATATCAAACAGCGTCTGTAGATCAACCTTTTTGCGGAAGTTGGCGAAAAGAGTCTTCTCTATGAGCTCGTGCTCCTCCTGTGAGCGAACTTTTGAGGATAGTACCAGGTAGCCCTCCTCAACGAGGTGCTGGTTCCAGTCGTACCTGTTGTCATCATGCAGAGACTTATCCGCATGGGTATATCGATTTCCCCACCGGAAAAGATCGCGCAGGGTGAATACCTGCTTGGAGGTATTTTTGCGATGTTGCTGCAACTGTGTCATGCATTGCACCATCTTGCGGGCATATGTCGGTGGAATAAAGCAGCGCTTTTCGAGAATGGTTTCCAGCTCTGCGCGAGGTATGTCAGCAAAGTGAAGCTCTATAAAACGATTTTTGAAGGCACGAGACAGGGTTTTCCTTCCTCCATAAAGCCCCGGAGGATTCTGTGTAGCAAACAACATAAAGTTGGGATGAGCTTTCACTAGTGTCTGCGTCTCCGCAATATACAGCTCCCTGTTGTCATCCAACACTCGATTTAGAGCCTCCAAAATATCTGTAGACGCAAGATTGAGTTCATCCAGTATAATCCAGAAGCCATGGCGCATGGCTTGCACCAGTACTCCCTCCCTGAATGTAAGCTTTCCATCCAAATCCGCTGCATATGTTCCTATATACTCCTGAAGATCTGTGTGCTCATGGTTGTTGATGCGCAGACAGCGATTTCCGCTCCTTCTGGCCACATAGTCAATCAAACTGGTTTTACCCGCACTCGTGGGCCCCTGAAGCAGAATCGGAAGTTTCCCAATCGAGATAATTCGAGCCAGATCCTTCAGATTCTTCTTTACACTCTCCGTAAGAATATAGTGGGTACACGGCTGCGGCTCCAAATTGCCCGGCTGTATCCAGTATCCCTCGAAGTCCAGATAATTCTCTCCCAACTGAGGCAATTGCTTACTCAATATAGCTTTGACATTCGAAAGGAGCGCATTCTGGATGAGAAGAAGCACCACGTGATGCGAGTCCGGATCCAATTGGGTGAGAAAACTCAAACAGAAACTCTCGTACAAGTTTCGCTCGATAGAGCCGCACAAGTTTCTGGCGCAGATGCGCAAACTACGACACAGTGTACGCAGGGAATAAACCGGTCGATTTCCGAGACCATCGTTTAACTGCAGCTCGGACAGCTTTCGCAGGGACTTGTATAACTGAACGATGCTATGCACGGACTTCCTCTGGATACCTGTGTTTGCCAAATAATCGCTCACCAGCAAACTCAAATCTGCATCGGTTGTGAGTTCATCCACAAAGAATTCCGTGAAGCGATTACGTATGCCAACAGGCAAATCCTTCTTGCCAATATCCGTATTTGGATTCATACAGGCAAATATACGGAAATCTGGATGCCTCTTTACGGGAGTGAAATCGCCACGTTCCAAGAGTACTACAGAACCCTCCGGTTCTAGGATGGTTGAGAGACATTCAAGCGTCTCCGCTGAGGCTAAATTAATTTCATCCAAGAGAACCCAGTCTCCATTGCTGATACAATTAACCAGAGAGCCGGGTATAAAGGCGAAGGAGATGTTGATGCTTTTGTCCAGTTGCATTTGAAGCTTCTGAAGTTTTTCTCTCAGCGTCTGCCAGCGGGGTAGCAACTTATTCGCCTTCAGTTCCGAATTTTTGTCCACCTGTAGACAGATATTGATCATGGTTCGTATGATCACAGCATGACGACCACTGTTGTAGTGTGTGGCGAACAAGCGCAGAAACTGCAGGTTCTTCTCTTGATTAAAGGTTTGGCACAGAAGATACTCGAATTCATTTCGCAGTGGAGCCAATACGTAGTTGAGTTCTACGGGCTTAAAGCCGCCTACCAAATCCGACACATCTGATTGGTTGTTCATGTTAACCACTACCAACTTATGTTCCGTCCGCTCGGCAAGGTATTGCACTGATGATGTCTTGCCCACTCCGGTTTCGCCCACCAAAAGAACTGGCTCAGAGTGGGTGACGCAGACAGCAATCCGTTCCAAGATGCAGCTGGCGAGCCGAGTAAATGAAAATGTGGTCCTCTTGTTGCTGAGTTTACCAATTGCTCTCCTTGTTTGTTGTGATAACTTTTGACGCTTAAGGTCTTGCTCTGATATATCTTCATTCTCAATATTGTTTAAATTCAATTTTGCCACAAGGCTAGCTCTTCCAATTTTTATGTGCTCCAATCCAAATTCCACATCCGGCTTGTATTCATTTGAAAAATGCTCGCAACGAGAACGGATAATTCCAAGTTTGGCTCCAATGCTTGTGATCAAGGTGATCTTTTCCTTGCTCTGCGGTAGATATGAACAAAATACGTCCACTGCGTTTTGGAAGACAAAATAAGCACATTCCGAACTAGTCACTGAAAACTGTGGGTTGGAGCGGTGGCACAGCTTTACCAAATCACGGGTCGACACCAATCTGCCAGAATTGGGGCTCGAGGTAAGAGGGACTTGCTCGAAGGGAAGGGCCACATATTGCTCTGTGTTGTCCGCCTTGTCGCCCGATTCCTGCTGCCTCAAGTTATCCGCGGATGTGTGATTTCCACTGGAGAAGGTGAGGAATACGTCCACAATCCTATTGGCCACTGTCGAAAGTTTGGGATAGTTGATACTAACCATTTTACAAAGCTCATTCCGGGACAGAGGTAGTATATTAATGGTGTATAGATATTTGTCCAATAGGGAATAGAGCGATTTTTGGCTTGAGTTGCTGGCCGATTTGTTGGTTCTAAGAGACACAAGTAGTCATTGAATACATTCATAACAGTGTTTTTAATTTTCTTACCGCACTGTGACAAACAACTGAAAACCGGGCTCTATTTTCACGGAATCACGAAAACCAGGAACACTAAGGCATTGACGTTCTAAAAGGCTACTAAGAATGGTGTAGGTGTCTTGCGTGGCAGCATCCAAGTCCTCCAGCAACAACCAGTAGCCATGCATCACGGCCTAACAGAATAAATACATGGTAAGTAGAGGTTTATAAAAACAGATTCATTAGCTAACCTGTGTCAAAACACCTGGTAACCAAACAAATTCGCCAGGCACATCAGTGCAGCGATACTGGCCCAAAAGCATCTTGCTGTCGGTCTGATCTCCAAGCTGAATACGTAAGAATCCACTCTTTTTAGTAGTCTCGCCTAGGTCCAGCAATTCCTCCAGAGGCAACTCCTCCAGCTTGCGCTTGTTTCCTGTTGTCTTTGGCTTCTTTTTCGGTGTCAATAATTGTTCCTCCTCTTCAGCTTTCTTCAAAGCATTCTCCCTACTTTTAATCTCATTTGGCTTGGGGCAAATACGTCCAGTTTTGCGGGCCAGGTACTCAATAAGCGTGGTTTTGCCACAGCCCACGGGTCCAGAAAGGCAGATGGGCTTGGCAGCTGCTACACCTAGGGCAATGCTTCGCAGATTAACCACAGTTGAATCCACTTTCACAATGCGATCGTAGCATCCATCGCTGCTGGCATAGAACTCTAGATTCTCCTTATTAAAGGTTGGCAGTAAAACTCCCTCAATATTGGTAACGGATTGATTGATTCCCTGCAATTGCAGGTTCAGTAGTTGATCGGAGGCATCTGGTGTATAGCTGCAGAGGGTGTTCCTGGCTGTGTGCCATGCTTGCTCCCTTTCCTGATCGAACTCCAGACGTGTTTTAGTCGATATTTTCTCGTTCAAAGCATTTAGCTGAGGTGCACTCATATTGGTCAGCATGGACACGATGTAGTTGCAGTAAAGCTGTGTCTTCGGGCTGGATGAATTGTGTGTATAGGTGGCTATAAAGCTGGACCAGTCCCACAGCTCACGAAAATAGGGTGTATCACTTTTCAGCAATTGAAAGCAGCATTTGATGAGCTCCAAATCTTCTAGATTGGCAACGGGGTTGCCATTTTTAGACTTTTTACTAGGCAGACTGCCGTTGCTTTGATTTCTCTCAAAAGGAGCTGGTTTGTCGTGAAAGTAGCTTTTGGCAAATCTATAAGAGAAGTGTTTAAATGCTGATGTTTATGTTTAAATATACTTAATTGTAAAAACCAACCTTTGCGCATCGAGAGAGAAATTCATAAGCTTGGACAGCGCCACGCACTCCAGCTGATACTGATGAAATCTTTGGCTAGCTGAGTCCCATTGGAGCGCCATGGAGAGCAGCAGGAGGAGCTGCTCCTCAAAACTCGCGGCAATCGGCACCGTGTAAGCGGGCAGAGGCAGTTGCTCACTGAGCGACCGGAACAATCGCTCCACATCCTGAGGCACGTATTTCTAAAGTATAAAAAAAAGATTAAACCTTATACTTCGAAATCCGACAAAGATAGCTCACCTGCTTCTTGATAAACTTCTGTAAACTTTGAGAAAACACGTTGTCTTCGGACTCGTTTGCAGTAAGTTCCAGCAACCGCTGGGCGCCAAGCCGCAGCTTACTGGCATTCACTTCCATCTCAACAGGATCCACTCAATTTATTTAAATTAGTTTCCAACTTTTCCAGATTAAATTGCAGCACGATGTCCCGGAATGAAGAACAAAAACACATGCGAATTTAAAACACGTGCAACAAACACAACCAGTGGTGCCACCCTGTTCTTTGGGGACCATATGATTGTAACGTAGTGGCAGGGCTCGCAGTTTGTTTACCTTTTTGCCGGCACGCCACGGAAATCTGGCAGCACAAATTGCGTGTTTTGTTTGGTGTTTGTTGTTGTGGCTGGTGTTTACATTTTGATCGACAGTGTACACTCAATAAAGCAAACAGAAACATAGATATATTTAAATTAAATCAATTAAAATAAATATTATTTTTATAAATTCAAGAGGATTTATTTTTTATTTATATGTATTCTATTGAATTATTTTTAATCTTTTTTGCATATATATATCCATAAACTATTATATCCATTGTTTGGAAGCTTTTATTTTGTATAATAATTTTTTAAATTATGGTGTAGTTTTGTAATTATTGTTGCACATTCTTATGTTAATTTGATAATTTTTCAGATAATTCATCATAACGGCGTTGCCATATGCCCAAGGCAACGGTTCTTTTTGCTAGCGCAAGCCAAAGTTTGACATCCGACTTTCGCGGAAGAGATTACCAAATTTGTTTTTAAAATGGTATCTAATTACAAAATATTAAACATCCAGGCTCACTCCTGGACGGAGGAGGACATGCAAATATTTCCAACGATTAGCAAGCCCGTTTCGCATGGCGGCTTCATCTGGACGCCCAACGGGCATTTTGAACGGAATTTTCAAAAAATTCCATATATTGTGGTGCCGCCAACCAACAAATTTCCGATCTCCCTTCGGCACGAGGAGCCGCTACAGAAGCAGGAAAAGATGCCCCAACTTTTTCTGGACAACATACTCCAGTATATAGAATCTTCGTCGTTTTCGTACCTTAAAGTCGGCGACAACCTGAGGGCAGAGCTGAATGTCCATATAGTGTGCACCAGCGAGGTCCTGGAGCTGATGATGTGTGCTCCCTACGAAAAAAAGACTGGATGGTCTCTAGGTGTCACCCGATATCGCAACACAATGTACATCTGCCGTATTAATAGCGAAAAACCCGACCCGTTTGACCAGGACTATCTGAGGAGAATCATGCAAGAATCATGGCTTAGGAAGCTTCGAAGCCATTGTGTATTTGGTAGGATGTCTCTTAAGCCTCCATGGTCCTTCAAAACACAAAACAGTCACGTATTTTGTATTATTTTAGAAAACGGCGTCGAGATGCAGGAGCAAAATCAATCCTCTGAAGATTTTCGTTTTAATGTCGCCTTTTCCTTTGTATTAAATGGTAATCGAGTGCTATTTGATTCGCCAGTACTAGCCGAAATGAATCCCAATGGATTGTAAGTCTTTGCGCAAGCTTCCTAGGCTTCCCAGCTGTTTCACTAAACCTTTCACTTTATGATTATTAGGAATGGGTCTACCTTAAACTGGGCAGAGCTGCAGGTGCGTCTATTGCACATGAGCCGATCGGATTGGTCAGTGCACAATCGCACGGAGGCCCTTAAGTGGTGGGTCAAGTGTTTCCTACTGGGCATCGAAAGTCTCTATATAGCTCATCGCGATGAGAACGCCTTTGTGCTCGACATTAAGAAGACTTCAGTGCGGGATTTATGGAAGGATTGCGTTAGTAAATTTAATTAAAGCTTTGCTAATTTAGAGTTTTCTGAATCATTTTATTTGTTTTGTGTTAACAAGAAACTAAATTTTCTCTTCACAGGAAAAAGATTGGTCGACTGGAGTGTGCGCCAACTTCATGGTTCGCTTACTCAATTGTATGTCTCAGGTCATGGCGCCGATCGACTGCCCCAGCACCGTATACCTATTCAAGTTCGACGCGAGCCAAGGAATAGTATCTTACAAGGGCTTGCAAGGGCGGAATCAGTACACTTTCGTTTCGGACTGGTTCCGGATGATGCTGGACGAACACACGACCGATTTGCAGGACAAGTCTAGCAGAGTTTGAAAGGATCTAGTAAATTAAAATTTCAGTTGTATCAAGGAGAAATTTTTAAAGAAATATGAATAACTTAGGCAGAAGAAAAGTGCATAACTAAAAGTGGTTAACTAATTAAATGAAGATTTAAGTTTATTGCGACATAATCATCAAATTGTGTTCGTACGCGTTTCATCACTATCAAATAATTTAATACATTTTTTGCTCAAGTATTGTGGAGAATGCATTCGATTTTACAAAAATATGGAAATGCTAGTTGGCGGCCAGTTCAACCCGGCTTGCAGCTTAGAGCTCGGTCTTCTTGGGCTTGCCGCTGCGGTCGAAGCCCTTCAGTTCTGTGGTCGCCTCCTTGGCGATGTACTTCAGGAAGTCATCTACCTCGCGACCTCCGTTGTAGCTCACTGGCTTGTTCTTTGAGTCCTTGGGCAGCCAGAAGAGGGTGGGGAAGCCGCGCACGTTGAACTCCGGCGGCACGTCGTTAGCGGTGGCGTCCATCTTGACGATGGCAACATCTTCGTCTTGCAGCTTCTCGGCCAGCTCCTCGTAGATGGGAGTCAGCTTCTTGCAGTGACCGCACCATGGGGCGTAGAACTCAATCAGCGTGTCCTTGCCGTTGTTGATAACCAGATCATCGAAGTTCTTGGCAACGGCCACCTTCACGGGAGCGTCGTTGGACTCGGGAATAGCTTCACTCTTAATGTATGGCTCCAGCTCATTCGCCAGCAGCTTCTCGACAAAGTCCTGCAGATTCTCCACTGAGAACTCGTCCTTCAGGGCGTATTTGAGATTCTTTTCATCACGAGCCAAAACTACTGGCTTGTCGCCAACAAAATCGTAGCCGTACTCGTTCAACTCGTGCTGGAAGTCATCCTTGGAGGCGATCGCAAAATTGATTTGACCCACAAATTCCTTGGCCACCTTGAGCACACGGTTGCGCCAGTAGTTGGTTCCCTTGGGGTTCTTCTGGTAGTCTACGCTGTAGTAGGCAGTGATCAAGGGGTTCTGGAAGTCCTTGACCGAATCCTGAGTGCGGTGTCCCACAAGGCCATGGCTGAAGGAGAGAGCAATAGCAATGAATTTGCGCCAGAGGGAAACTTCTCCAATCTACTTACAAGTTCTCCTTGACAAAGGTATTCAAATCGGACTCGGAGCTAGCCTCGAACTTAATGGAAGAAGACTCGAACTTGTTGCTCAAATGGGGGGCACGAATCAGCACAATCTTGTCGCTGAAAGGGTTAAAAGTCATTAAAGATAGTTTCATTACTTACATTAAATAAATATTTTTAAATGAAAAGTTATTAGTCGAAAATCACCAAACGAATTAATTATAAAAATAAATATTTTTTGGCTTAAAAATACACTTTTAAAACAAATTGAATGAACAATAAAGTACATAGTTGAACCTTTGAATAAATTTAAGCAAATATGATCTCTTCAATTAGGCTCTCATTGAGAGTTAACTAATTCGCAGACGAAAAAGTTTATTAACACTTATAAAATATATAAAACGAAAAAACACTTATAACAGACAAATATATGAATCTTGAATACAGCTTCCCACTTACGTTTCGCCCTGCTTATCGAGGACTTCCTTTTCGCTGGAATGTCCGAAGCGGTACTTCTCGCGGTTCTTGTCGGCGAACTTCAGGAAAACCTTGGCCAGTTTGGAGTCGATGTCGCTGAAGTAGCCGAACACCGTGGTGTCCTTAGTGTCCAGGAACTTGGTCAGCTCGGCAATGGAGCGCACGGTCTTGGAAGCGGGTCCCACCTGGGCGCGCATGTACTTGGCAATGCCGCTAGCTTCACGCGGTCCATTGTAGTCCTGTGACACCTCATCCTCACGGAAGATTTTCAGCGTTGGGTAGCCGCTGACCGAGTACTTGCTACAGGTTTCCTTTCCAGCTTCCGTGCAGTCAACCTTGGCCAGTTTGATTGGCGGATCATCGTCTTTCACGAGCTCTGCCGCCTTCGCGTACTCGGGCTTCAATCGCTTGCAGTGGCCGCACCTTAAACAGGAAAAACCACTCTGTTAGGACACGTCACTAAAATATTCTGAGAGCTATACTGTCTAATTCATCATTTGTTATCAAGGCAACGGAAAGACAAGTTCCCGAAAAATAGCTTGTAATTAAAGTTAGGGTGCGGGAATTATCAAATGCCTTATCACACAAGTACAAGTGCCCAATAGGGGTACAGAGAGAAAAACGACCTGGTTCTTAATTTAAACAGTAGAGTAGAGTAGTCTGTTCCTTAGTAATGCAGATCATAATTCGTTTTTGAAGAAGATAGGTGTGCAGGTTTTATGGTGCCTTGAAAGTAAATAACATTTTATTTAAAAGAAAAATTTAATTCGATTGTAAAACGTTTTCAGCTTCATCCCTGTGTATTTATGCTTGAATGCTGATAAGGTACGTGATGGGGGAATTAAGTTTTCATGCCAAGTAGTTCAACAGCTCTTTGGGGATTTCGAAAGCCGGCCGGCAAAAAAAAACAAATAATTTACCTAGTTCATTGTTTAAGTGTGAGTTTATAGTTTACCCATGATAATGGGCAAACAAATGGCTCAAAGGGGAGTAAATAGGCACAGTAAATATGTATAATGTACTATGGGCCTAGAGCTAAACAAAAACATATTGAACTTTGAAGATGAAGATTTAAATTGGATTATATTACAAGTTAGTTAAAGCTAAAATGAAAAAAATTTATGGCTCAATCAGCATCTCTTTCTGGGTAGGTAAGCAATTGAAATTGAAAATTAAATATTCTTACACAAAAAAAAACTGGTGGGAATTTACATTTAACTGAGAACTGTGAGTTTCAACTATGATAATTATTTTCGAGCAATATCCGAACAAGCCCCGCAGAACTACACATTCCTGGGACTATGGGTATAAGTAGAGATTTAACTCCTCGAATTATAGGGAACTATAACGAAAGATGCCAAATTTGCACTGGGCCCTTTGCCTGCTCACTATCATTAACCAGTAGACAATTTGGAGCAGCAACTGCTCCCAAATTGTACCAACTTGGCACTTTGGCACCCCGCGCTTAAAATGGCCGACGGCACCAATACTGGCATGTCATCTTGCCCCTTTCTTCGCGTTTCGTTTCGTTCCGTCTCTCGTTCCTTCTTTATTTGCCGGCAAGTCAAACGCAAACGCTGACGTGTACTTTCCGTTTGCGAGGGTCGGAAAATCGGGCAGCGGGCATTGGGCAGCGGGAATCGAATTAAGTTGCAGACGCAACAAGCTGATTAGCCGCGAATCGCACACGCAATGCATTTGGCATAGGATGGCGCTCGACCACGCCCACTCACTCACCAGGGGGCGTAGAACATAACCAGCGTCGTCTCATGTTGTTTCAGGGTGGTGGCGAAGTCGTCGTCCCCCAATTCCAGGACATCCTGCTCCGCTCCGGATGAGATGGCAATGAAGCCCAGTAGGAGCACTCCAGCGAGGCGCCACATCATTATTGGGTTTCACTTGGAGCGATATCGGTGAATAATTCAAGTTCAACTGGGCCGTCGACCGCCTACTTCTACAACAAAAACTTAGTACCGGACCGGTTCGGTTTTCTTTAACGATTGAATTCGCTTTTCGCCTCTTTCGCCACGTCGCTTCTTATTCTGCTTCGTCGCAGTGTGACCAGACCTGGTCAGGTCGAAAATACTATACTCACAAGAAAGTTTTACGTTAATAAATTGAGAGCTTTCCTGATATCAACAAAATATAAAGCATGTATGTAAATCACTTATTAATTAGCTAATATTTATACTTGTAGTTCCGTAAGCTTAAATTCTTTTCAGCCACACCGAAAGAGTGCGCTCTAGATTTAAATTAATTTAAATGATACCGATGTATAATGAAATTTCATCAAATTACCAATTAATCAATGAATTACATTTCATCACCTTCAATTATCAATAGCTAGTTTTTATAATAATTTATTGATAACTGATTTCGCAATCATGATAATAATTCATTACAACTTAATTAATTTCACAAAATTAGGAAAACACCTAAGAGCTTATATAGACTTTTATATAAAGGGGTAAACTGATTACTCATGTTTTATTCACAATGAGAAAATGTGTTGAGTCAAGTGAAAGTAAAGTCTAACTAAAAAGCTATTAAGCAGTAGGTAAATAAATCAATTACCCATCAATATTTAAATTAATTAATTTAAAATAATTATATTTATATTTCAAAAGAAAAAAGTATTGAAGGGAAACATCTTAACATTTAGATTGTTTACAAATATATATACGTCAAACACATTTTTTAAAAACCCAATCTCCGATATTTACTATTAGTAAGACTAGACCGAAAGTTAAATAAATTAAATCTAACATATGGTATAAATATAAAATTTCGACCCGGATCTAAACTTAAATAAAAAATTCTGTTTCTAGATACAAAAGTTTCAGAATCATGCTTTTCGAATTCTTACCGTTAATTTAAAATTTCTTTATTTTTTAAATCACTTTTTTTTCATATACATAGATATATTTAATACAAGTGATTTCTTGATATCAATATAATTGAAGAAATCAAACGTAAAAAGAATCCAACCTATTTTTTAAGACACGCAATCGTTATAATTCTATACATTTATTTGCGTTAAATACTCGGTAATTTCGTTAAATTTGTGTAAAAAAAGATTGCATTTCTTGCGTGCAGTGGAAACACCGTAGTGGGAACACTGTTGCTGCGATAGTATCGCTCTTTTGACAGCTGCGCCGCTGCGGTCACACCGCGTGTCAAACGAGGCTTCCTGCGCTCAGCTCTGCCGAACGCTCGTTCACTTTGTTCGAATCCGTCGCCGCTTAGACTTCGTGATTTCTCATTCAGCTTATTCGAGAGTAAGTTTCTTACCTGTGAGACTATAATTAAGTGATTTCTGCAACGGCACTGCAGCCAGCGAACAATTAATAAACAAATATGCAACTGAGACGCCGATCTTGTGCATATTTCTAGTGTTTTTCCTGTGTGTGTGATAATCTCTGAAATAACCTATAACTGCGTTTTTGCAAAGTGAAAGGTGGCCAAAAAAGCAAACACGTGGCATGTCTGCAAAGGCGAAAATTTTAACTGGCGTGGCTGCTTTTACCAACCCGGCATTCGCATAGTCATTTTCCGGCATTTTTGCCACATTTTCGTACTGCAATATGGTGCAATTAGTGTGTAATTGATTTGCCACGCCCACGCCGGATACAGAGGTCATCCACCAGATGTGCTAAGTAACACGGGAAAAAAGCGTGGTTTCTCAATTGCCTTTGTCATGGCCTATAGATCTTCTTTATTCTTCCATTTTGCGGCATAGTACTTTAAAATGGCGACCCAGTGGCGTGAGTCAAGTGGGCGAAAAACCTCACCTAGCAACAAGCGAAAAATGTGCTTTTTTCGGGTTTCCAGCCCATTAACATATCTGGTGAAATGGCACTCGCATCTGCTACTTCGCCATTTCCTACCGACCCTATAATTGGTTTTGGTAAAATGGCTGCCACTGCACTATAAGTTCTTGATTAATTCGTAGTGCCCCTCTCTTTTCCATTTCTTTCCAATTTTCATTTGTGCCACCGCGGCGAGATCGCTTGCATTTGTACAAGTCACACACGCATACTAGTGTACATCCGCCATTTTGGTCGCTCTCTCTCTTCGTCTCTTACTTGTACTCCGGCCGGCAACAGCGTCACACACATACACAGGCATAGATACACACACGCATAGGCAGATAAGCACATGTGTATTCGCGAATTAAATTTGCTGGAATTTTCCTTTGGACTCTTCGATTTGACATGATGATGATTTTTCAGTTCTGCTACTGAAGACAGTTGACGATAGCAAAAATACCAAAATCACTGAACAAAATCGAGTTTCCATTTGGAATTTTATTTGCACGCTCTTTTTTGTAGTTGCGCCCCTCTCTTTTACCCACATCCATACATGCGGGCACTCGACCTAACCTCAAAAAACACGTTTTGTACGGCTGCCAGAGTTTGAGGTTAGGTTGTGCTCGGGCATGCAAACAAAAGTCGAACGTACGCAAGGGGAATGAGAAAATGTTATACCCACTAATAATTGTAGTCTATTCAGAGTTGCAATCCCACCGAATGCTAACGAATTGTTTTACCCTTTGTTTATTCCAACCTCTCTTGCTCGCCAACCCACCGAACCCTGCAACCTTCCAACGTTCCGCCTCTCCAACACACTTAAATACACACAACAGCCATCGTGTAATCATCCAACATGGGCAAGGAAAAGATTCACATCAACATTGTCGTGATCGGACACGTCGATTCCGGTAAGTCGACCACCACCGGACACTTGATCTACAAGTGCGGTGGTATCGACAAGCGTACCATCGAGAAGTTCGAGAAGGAAGCCCAGGAGATGGGCAAGGGATCCTTCAAGTACGCCTGGGTTTTGGATAAGTTGAAGGCTGAGCGCGAGCGTGGTATCACCATCGATATCGCCCTGTGGAAGTTCGAGACTGCCAAGTACTACGTGACCATCATTGATGCCCCCGGACACAGGGATTTCATCAAGAACATGATCACTGGTACCTCGCAGGCCGATTGCGCCGTGCTGATTGTCGCCGCCGGAACCGGAGAATTCGAGGCCGGTATCTCGAAGAACGGCCAGACCCGCGAGCACGCCCTGCTCGCCTTCACCCTGGGTGTGAAGCAGCTGATCGTTGGTGTGAACAAGATGGACTCGTCCGAGCCCCCATACAGCGAGGCCCGTTATGAGGAAATCAAGAAGGAAGTGTCCTCTTACATCAAGAAGATCGGTTACAACCCAGCTGCCGTTGCTTTCGTGCCCATTTCCGGATGGCACGGCGACAACATGTTGGAACCCTCTACCAACATGAACTGGTTCAAGGGATGGAAGGTGGAGCGCAAGGAGGGTAACGCTGACGGCAAGACCCTGATCGATGCCCTCGATGCCATCCTTCCCCCAGCCCGTCCCACCGACAAGGCCCTGCGTCTGCCCCTGCAGGATGTGTACAAAATTGGCGGTATTGGAACAGTACCCGTGGGCCGTGTGGAGACTGGTGTGCTGAAGCCCGGTACCGTTGTGGTCTTCGCCCCTGCTAACATCACCACTGAGGTCAAGTCCGTGGAGATGCACCACGAGGCCCTGCAGGAGGCCGTTCCCGGAGACAACGTTGGCTTCAACGTCAAGAACGTGTCCGTGAAGGAGCTGCGTCGTGGCTACGTTGCCGGTGACTCCAAGGCTAACCCCCCCAAGGGCGCCGCCGACTTTACCGCTCAGGTCATCGTGCTGAACCACCCCGGTCAGATCGCCAACGGCTACACCCCCGTGTTGGATTGCCACACCGCCCACATTGCTTGCAAGTTCGCTGAGATCAAGGAGAAGGTCGACCGTCGTTCCGGCAAGACCACTGAGGAGAACCCCAAGTTCATCAAGTCTGGCGATGCTGCCATCGTCAACCTGGTGCCCTCCAAGCCCCTGTGCGTGGAGGCCTTCCAGGAGTTCCCCCCTCTGGGTCGCTTCGCTGTGCGTGACATGAGGCAGACCGTCGCTGTCGGTGTCATCAAGGCTGTCAACTTCAAGGATGCCTCCGGTGGCAAGGTCACCAAGGCCGCCGAGAAGGCCACCAAGGGCAAGAAGTAGCTGGTTTGCTTCCACTCAACAACAACAACAAGCAGTAGCAGCAGCATCAAGCAAGTAACCAACATCATAATGCAGCCAACAACACCACTCAATACCAGCAACAGCAGCAGCGAGCACAATAGTAGTATAACACCAACACCTGTCCTGCGCAAGATGACCGATAAGATGATGTTCCAGCAGAAGCAAAAGTTTAATTTCTTCCATCGAAAGGAATTTCGACGGATACGAATGCTAAATGCAGTCGAGGCCGCCTAAATTGGGAAACGGTGGATCCCAAGGAAGAGTGCACACTGGGAAAAACACTTGCATTTATGCATCCACTCCTCCTCCATCTCCCCGTCGATCTTTAGTTTACTACATATGATATGATAAGGAGTTGACTTCGTTATGGTATCATATATAGATATCCTCTGTAGCATTTATAATATCGTTTAAATTAACCTTTTTTCTTTGATATGTATCATTTATCTTACCCTATTTTTGCACACACTACTTTGTACACAAGAAAAGAACCAGAATAGAAGCGATAACTTTATTTACAAAAAAATAAAAACCCTATTTTTGTATTTCTTTTGTTTTTACCACCCAGCCACTAAAAGCACCATCTCTTTGGTTGTTGCCTCCTGATTTTCAGCGCTTCGATCGATCATCATCCCCAACTCCAAGTTCACTTACCGCCGATGCCACAAAGTACAAACAAAAGCTAGTTGAAGAGTACAACTGTTGAATCTGACAACAAATACCTCAGTCGTTTTAATAAAGCGAGCATTTGCATCTAAAAAACTCGAAAACTTTATTGCGTTTGGGGCTTATATTTCTGGTCGCAAATAGGGAAAAATGCATTGATTTATTTTGCATGTGAAAAATTATTAACGGAAAAACTGATTTACATAGATTTGCAAAGGGTAAATGAATGACAAATGGATTCATTTAGAAGTGCTTTTATTTTATTAAATATTTTTGATATATAGTTCTGCCTTTGTAAAATTCATAAAAAACGTTAAAAAATCTCTAAAATATAAATATCAGGAAGCTAAAAGTAAGTTGTATAGGATTAATTATAACTATATATTTACAATAGCGCATTTTGCACAAAAAGGTGAAACAGGTGTGTTTAGGCTAAAATATGAATTTAGTTAAGTGGATGCACCCGCTGATCTCTATTTGTCCAGCACAAACGGCGGATCGACGTAGTCGTGAAGGTGTCTTCTCTGCGAATTGGTCTCGTCATCATCGCGCTCCCTAGGATCCTCGTATCGGATGCCCTCGGCTGAGATAATGGCGCTCTTCATAAGGTATTTGCTGAACCTTTGTATTTGCATATTCGTGATGCTGTCTAGTACCCAGTAGGGGTCGAGATAGATGCGGTCGTCCACGGCGCGTCGTTTGTCCCCTATGACGTACTTGGCCTTGAAGCGGTTCTCGGTCAGGGTGGCGCCGCCCAGCAGAAGCAGCTCCTTCATATTGTTAAACTGCACCGGTCGGCAGAGGGAGGACACATAAAATGGTTCCATGAAGCGAAACAACTCACAGTGGTAGTGGACGCCAAAGGCCTGCCTTTCTGTACGGCAAATCTGAAGGATTAAGAACGGATTTGAGTTAATAGGTAGCTAATGGTGGGCGCAAAGGTCTGGTCTTACCTCGATTGCACGCGAAAACCTGGTCAGTTCATAGGGCTCTTCACCGATCCACTTGCCTGCCCGAATGGATGCCAATACCCACTGGTAACTGACGATCCAGACTCCGCGCATCAAACCACGCAGGAGATTCAGGGTTCGACGCGGCTCCAGGCTAACCAGGTGGGTGGTGCGCTTAGTCACGGTGGGATCCAGCCGCATGCCGCGTAACTTGCGCAGGGCCTGGGATTGAAGGCGGTTTTCGATTAGGATTTATTACCGCACGGATATTATTTATTCAACTGTGCGGGAGGCTTTACAAATTAGGGACTACTTTTTCAATCTACCGAGTGTTGTTTATGCTTAATCAATAATTAATATGGGCCATTAACGAGTTGCGAATATGCTAATTTACAAACTAGTACGGTTTACTAACTAATCCATTACTGGAGTTGCCTAACTGGGTATACAATGGTTACAATCAGAGGAAGATGTGGATGGTGTATTGGTCACTCCGTCGTGTTACCAACCTTGTGGATGACGTTGATCTGCTCTTGGTGCATGTTTGTGTGGACTAGCGTGCGAATCCGTGAACGTGGTTTCCCCTTCGGCTTTTCCTCCTCTTCGCCTGTGATTGAAATGGATTCCTCCCCTTCTGGAACGGCATTCAACGAAGCTTCGGATGTCTCTACATTGTTTTTGGAATTTTCTGCCTGCGTGGGTGTGTCACCTTTGGAAAGAGCAGTCGGGGCACACATCTCTGCTGATGAAGATTTGGCTGGAGTGGCTAATGAGCGTCGACGCTTCTGCACGGAGCTCGAGGACCCTGCTATGCTCAAACGACTCTTTCTGTTACTTTTCGGTGGCGAAATGACCACCTCGTCGTTGGGATTGAAAAGGCGCCGCCTTTTGGGCTCTTGATGTGCGTCTGGCTCTGCTTGCGGTGGTTTTTGTTCAGTTACTTTGTGGGACTCGCCCAACTCCGCCTCATTAGCCAAGGCTAGCGACATTCGATGCGATGCATTCATTTTTTCGATGCTTTCGTTGATCACGTCCATGTCCATGTTGAAAATGGTTCGCCTGCGATTTCCTGTGGACTGGCCTGTGGGCAGTCGTGTGGAGCTGAACAGCGGCGTTACTTGTCCTTCGGCAACGTTGCTGAGCGACTGCCCTAGCTCGGAGCTCGACTTGGCCACGCTGCGCCGACGAGGGGAACTTATGTCCATGCATTCTGAGGCATAGAGCGTGCCACGTCTGTCCGCTTTATATGAAGCTTCTGCCTCCACGGCGGTTATCTCTATCGATTGCTCAACACAATCAGTTTTGTTGATTATACTGGTCTGGACCATAACTATTGAATTCCTGTTCTCTTCTACGGGAGCCAGCTCCTCCGTTATGGTTTTAATAGTTTGCCTTTGGGCTGTTTCTTCTGGCTGCTTGGCAGTCGCTAGCAATGAGCTCCGGCGACGAGTCATTCTGGGTTCTGCAACTGCGGTTTGAGCTGGATCAGTCTCGTGAATGACCGTGGAAGTCAGTAGCGAACTCCTGCGGCGGGTCATTCTCGTATCCGTTGCAAGGGGACTGCTGATTTCCGCAACGCAGCTTCGACGACGAGTGGTGCGGACTGGTGGTGTCATTACCGGTGGTGGATCCACTGTACTCCGTCGTGGGCGTGAAGTGGTCGAAGGTTTTGGCGGGAGGGTACTGGTGCCCGTTTGCTCTCCAAATTGCAGACTCTTTTGGGCCTGCACTTTCTCGGCCACTGCATCTCCACTGCCATTGGTTCCCAACAGCTGGGTAGTAGCCACTGCTGGCAAAGGAGTGTAGCAGCCACTGCTTATCCTATGTATAAATAATTTGGCTATTTAGTTAACAAGTCTTTTGTACAGGTCCACTATTGAAAAACACACCTGTTGAGTAGTTTGGTGGCTGGCGAATCTATCTCCTCATTATCCGATGGTTTTTTGTTGTTGATGGCTTTAAAAAAGCGGCTGATGTCATTCTGGAAAAAAGAAAACATTTAAAATTTTAATAAAAGGAAATATTGTAAAATAGTGTGATGAGTAGAAATAGTGATCATGACTACTGATAATAGCGCATCAAATTTCGAAAATATGTAAATGTATGCAATAAATTATATATATTACTCATAATGATTATTTACCAGACCAGTATATATGTACATATCCATTAAAATTAGTATACGGATATTTTAATTCAAGTCTTAAAGGTGTAAATATTAAATTTTTTTATATATTTATTTGTGTACCATTTAAATATAAAATATGTAATACTGTGCTTATTTACCTTTGGTGTGCTGGTTGTTGGAGTTCCGGGCTGGGCTCGTTTATTAGCCGATCCTGGTTCATTGTCTTTGGAGGATGTAGGTGTTCCTTGGCGCTTACGGGGTCGCTGACTCAACTCGGAGTCCGGCTGCATGAACTTAACGCGCTGTGAGTTTGGGGATTTAAAAATTAGTTAACGCTACGTTGGTGCAATTTTGGCGAGCAGCTGATGCCCTTTGGTGTTATTGTTGATGCTGCGGATGCTGCCGACTTTTTGCCCGACTCTGTCAGTCATGTTGACTAGAAAACACTGTTTTATTTGTTTATAACTACGTGATAGCTGGCCCGTTGTTTAAATAAAAAACCTTCTTATCTACAATGAGACCATCTCGCTGCCTGAGAGGATGGTTCCATCAAGCCGTAATCGATAGTACATGCTCATGCGTTAAATGAGTATTTAATAAAATTACAAGTTTAATATATGTTGATAATTAAACATTTAGTTGCTCTTTGGTTGTGATTTTTGAATACAGGCGCCTTTCGAGTGTCATCCCTAGCGCGCGTCGTCAATCGATAGACGGCAGATAGACGCCAGCGATAGCACTATCGATTGCCGGGGCACACAGCCAGCGGCCCTATAAAAGTTGCTTTTTGTGGGGCTGTCAGCTCAGTCAGCGGCTCATTCACCAGTTTCCGACGCGCTCTAGTAGAGCTAGTATACCTTTTTATCAACCCGTCAGTATTACGCGTCTCCCCAAAATTCCCCCGCCGCCCGAAACTCAATAGCATTCCGTAAAAACAACACGATAAGCAGCAACAAGTGTTCCAGAGATTCCCTTGAAACATACAGAATCTAAAATTGGTTCTCAGTTGTTTTGTTTACCCTGCAAGTGCCCAAGAACGTGGCACATTTTCAATTGTGGGTAAACAATTGCTGCGCAACAATTAAGAAACTTGTTCTCCCTGTGCACGCGAACAAATCTTGGGAGCACAATTCCATACCAGCCGGTGACGGGCACGGAAGAGGAGCTCTAATTACAAGATGATTCCAGGCTATGGACCCGTCACGCAGGCTCTGCTGGGCACCCTGCTAACCTGGGGACTCACCGCTGCCGGCGCCGCCCTAGTGATCTTCGTTCGGGGTAACCAGCGGAGGTCTCTGGACGCCGCCCTGGGATTTGCAGCTGGCGTGATGATAGCAGCCTCGTTTTGGTCACTTCTCAAGCCGGCCATCGAGATGGCCGAGAGTTCTCACTTGTACGGAGTATACGCCTTTCTGCCAGTCGCTGGAGGCTTCCTCTTGGGATCCATCTTCGTCTATGGATGCGACAAACTGATGTCATACCTGGGCCTCAACAGCACCAACATGATGATCCAGATGACGCAGTCGAAAGACAAGGCGGACATAGCCATCGAGGACTCGAAGCGCAATGGAGTAGCCTCCGATAGGTTGGCCTCCAAGAGTCTGGACAGCTTCTCCGACTGCCTCAGCGTGCAGCATAGCGGCGAATCGAGGCGCCGAAAGAAGGGGGCTAGCATCAACGAGATGGAGCAGTGCACATATACCACACCAGAGGAACAACAGCGTGCCGAAGAGGCCCTGTCCCAGTGGAAGAGGATTATGCTCTTGGTGGTGGCCATCACGGTCCACAATATCCCCGAAGGACTGGCTGTGGGCGTAAGCTTTGGCGCAATTGGCTCCACTAATTCATCGACCTTTGAGAGCGCCCGCAATTTGGCCATTGGCATTGGCATTCAGAACTTCCCCGAGGGATTGGCCGTCAGCTTGCCACTGCATGCCGCGGGATTCAGCGTGAAGCGGGCTCTTTGGTACGGACAACTGTCCGGAATGGTGGAGCCTATTTTTGGAGTACTGGGTGCCGTGGCTGTGACCTTTGCCAACCTGATCCTGCCCTACGCATTGTCTTTTGCGGCCGGTGCCATGATCTATATTGTGTCGGACGATATCCTGCCCGAGGCCCATGCCAGCGGAAATGGAACGATCGCCACATGGGGCACTGTGTCCGGCTTCCTGATCATGATGTGTCTGGAGGTGGCGCTGTCGTGAGGAACCAACGGCTCGCCTTCGCCCGCCTCGCAGACTTCATAAGCTAGTGCTAAACTCAAAGATTCCACTGTACTTAACGCAAGATTATGCTGGCTTGTAAATATAAGCATGCTTTGTACAAATCTCAGAACCAGCCCAAACGAGAATCTAATAATCTAACGTAGAGTGTAAGTTTTGTAGAAAGAAGCTTGACAACCAGAGATGCCGCGGCGACATCCGTGCAATTGTGTATCTGTGTATCTGTGCACTGTACAGCATTCCCAGCGAGTTATGTAAATGAACTGTTCTAGGAAAAATTGTAAACAAACGTGCATGTGAATTAGGTTTTAAGTTGTCACCGGCGTCCAGTAGCTTGTGTCTTTTTTAACCGTCTAATATCTAAGTAATAAACTAAACGAATTGAAATGAACATCTCTCAGTTGCACCCACTTGCTTTTTCTCCGCACAAATGTAGCTGTCTCCGTCCGGACAACTTCCTGGCCGTTTCTGGGGCCATACGATAGCTGATAAAAGCGAGTAAATTCAATTAGATAACCCGGAGAACCAACAACACAGCTGGTTGACTCGCTGTCAGCCAGTGATAAGTGATAAGAATCTGTCCGACACGAAGAGTTCCCAATATTGCGCGTATTCCGTGTTTGAGATACGTGCAGTTTCAGACGGCCCGCGGCCCTGCGATTCTGCTCGCCATTTTCTGGATTAACTAATCATTTCAGATATGTATGTACTCGCACAAGTGCCGCGTTCCACAGTCCACCCACTGGGATCGTGGTCATCAGCAAATGTGTTCGATAAGACCTCTTGGAGGCTATCTATTGTACAATTTCCATATAGTTGTTTATATGCGCCATAAAACTATAAACTCTACCGGAATAGCCCATTAGTGGGGGGCATATCTCAAGTGGAGTTAATGCTTCTGTGCCGGCAATGCCATAAATTGATAGTGTTACCGATTAGACTAATTAAAGGCTTATTTCTTTTGTAGGTGTAAGTAAAAGTGCTATATTCCACCAGAAACTAATGCAGAGTTATTAAATTCGTAAAGCTTTTAAGATGTTGTTAGCCTTAAGTAAAAGCTGATATTTCCTACCCGAAACTAATGAAGTTGTTGAATTCGTAAGTACATTTATGACTCAGATCTGATAAAGCTTTTGAAAGGTTGTTAGCCCTAACATTAACAGAATGATAAGAATATTAAAAGCTGTATGAATATCTTGATAAGTTAACTTCGAACATCTTTATACATACACGTCTGCAAAGTATTATAGAGTACACTGCAGTGAGCTGTGTTTTATGTTAAATAAGTTAAGGGAAACCCATTATTAAAATCGATTGGCGACAATTAAACGTTTCCTTATTAACCCCTATTAATCTATCACATTTAAATATCTAAACCAGAAGCAACAATTATTAATCACTTACCGGCATTTTGCCGTAGAGTTCGGGGTACTCGTACATGCGTATATTGCTAATGGGAAATTGCTTAGGATCACATATTTTGCGCTGCACCTTGCAAGCTTCAATCCACAGAATCGAAACGACTGGTATATTCCACTCGGCGGCCTTTTTATAGGTGGAGAGCTGGCCATCCTTGAAGACAACGTGTGTGGTGGTTCTGCAAGCCAACCAAAGAGTGTTTTAATACATTATTTTTAATCAAACTATTGTACTTCCTTAACTTACCGCGTTAGACGGTCTTTGACCTGGGCTCCCATTTTGGCAATAATAGTTTTTACGCCCTCCGAGCGATTGTCGTTTCCAGTTCGCACCTCCACATATACGACTATGTCCTTGAGCAACTCGGGCAGAGAGGGCGGCTCCTGGGGATTGCGTTCTTCCATCGTGATGATGCTTTGTTCGGCCAAAGGCACATCGAAGGTATTGTATGCCGACTTGGTTGGGCTTCTAAAAGCGTACAAAATGTCAAAATGAATGCATATTCTTTAATATTATCAGTTTTCTCTTAAATAAAGTCATTAGGGATTATAACAAAAACGATTAGATTAGATTAATAACAAATTATTTACAAAGGTATCGCTGGGTATCAAATTGAAACGATACCTATTCTTTGGATAAATGTTCTTAGTGAATATTTTGCTTGGTTATAGTACTAAAACTTGGCTTGTGTCAATTTAATAGCAATTTAAATTGTTGATGGACGAAGAATTATTCACATTGACATTGAAAATGTATAAAGATTCTAACTTGACAAAAATAGCGATCAAAAGGCTTTTAATGGTGGGTTAAGTCGAGAAAGCAGATATTTTGCTATTTTTAATAGTTGACCTAATTGTCAAGTTTGTCTTAATATTAACTGTAGACCTCTTTTTGTTCTTACTTTAATGCACGGATGGCGCGCAGTCGGAGTGCCGCGTTGGGGCTGTTGAGATCTTGCTGCAGTCGGGCCCAGTGTCCTTCCTGCCTGGTTGGCGTGGCTGCTCCGATGGGTGGAGCTGGTGTTGCTCCAGCTCTCTCCGCTCCCTCCTGGTTCTGGTTCTGGTCCTGATGGAATTCGGAGCGGTGCTGGCTGATCGCTTTGGAGACGGCCAATGCCGGCTTGTGCATCAGCCGATCCCTGGCCACCTGGTCATCTAGCAGGAGGGAACGCAGCTTGTTAGTAATGATCGGGTCGTTTGTCCACATGGTAATCTGATTTTTTTTGTATATTTTTTTACAACTACGAATTTTGGGTAAGCTACGTATCCGGAATTAAAACTACTGGGGTGGGTGTTCGAATTCTAAAATGGGCATGCACAGCCAACCTGCCGGGGCCTGGGATAGAGATTTGGGAGCCGGTGCCGCTGGCTTGGACCTGGAGTCGCCCAGATTTGAATCCTGCAACGGTCGGCGGATCGGTGACGCCGCTGTTTTCTTGGCGGCTGCCGTGGAACTGGCCACGACCGATCCGTACGTCTTTGTCTTCCATGTGGGATTGCGCAGCAGAAACTTGTCCATGGTCACGGGCTACGTGCTCTGCACTCTCCCGCTCCTTATTGCACTGAAGTCGGTCTCAAAACTCTGCAAAAGACGCGCCAATACTTTCTAATCCAAACCTTACAATAAATGCAACGCAATGTGACAGTGTGACCGGGTTTCTTCAATGTAAGAGATCACACACTCGAAATCGGTTATCGATCTAAGCGATCTAAGCGAAAATCGATTGGTTTGAATATGTTCTCCGATTTTAGATAGCTTTTATGGTTTTAGTTCGATAAGAAATTTGGCGGCATTTTATTTAGTATTTAAATTATGAGACATAGGAATCTTGTGGTTGCGCTGATGCACTTAACACCAAAAATGATTTTCTTAAAAAAACTTAATAAATTATGGTAAATATTAAAACCAAATCAGTTTGAAAAATGTAGTCTTTTATGTTTAAAAATTGTCTTTAAAATTACAATAAAACTGGACACAATAATTAAATACTCCGTTTGAACAGCGTAGGCTATCACCCTTTTAAAGTAAAACACTCATTTTGACTTTTATAACTCTCTTTTAATGCGTACTAATATCGATTACATGTCTTTAATTTGAACTTATTTACATATGAATTGTATGTACAGAAAAATAATAAGAAAACAATAATTCGAACTTGCCTAAAGTAGCAATTAATTTGCATATGACATTATCTGCCCCCATCTTCCAATCTCCGCCAAACTCTTCGTGCGCTTTTCGTGGGCTCTAGGACATTCTCTCAGTCTTAAACGATTTAAGAAACTATGGCAAAATTTTAATTACTCATTACAAATTGCATAATCATTAAATCTCTCTGCTTGACTTAAAGTTAACTGCGGTTAATTAGAGTTAGTGCGTATTAAGTGGTGTACGCTAAATGGCTGCATTTCGCTGCATTTATCACAAAACTGAGCGAAATGCACTCCACAGTGATGCAGTGAACCGATGTTCCTCCACTGACCAGACTTAATCATAGGCTTTGACTAAATAATTGTAGAATTAACGCTAGACGATGAATAAATTAGGGCCAGCCAAGGTGATCATTCTAAAAAGGAGAAAAGTTCTGATTACAAGTTATACACTCAAGGAAATAAGTGGTTGCTTACCATGTGCGCTGATCAGACTACGTGCATCCCAGAGGGACATTTGCGACTGGGAGAGACGGTGCTGTGGTGGATACAGTTTGTACGGGAAGTACGAGTGGTGGAAGGTGGCGATGGGAATGGGTTGCGCCGGCTGCAGGAACTGCTGGTGCTGGTGCTGGTGCTGGGCCGAGATCTTCCGCGAGATCTTCGGCTCCTTCTTGGGCTTGCTGGCTCCTCCGGGGCACGGCTGCTTGGAGGATTTGATGAAGTTGGGAATCCGCGCCAGGAGGCCGCAGTAGTACGGATCATCCTGCTTCTTCCGCTGCTGCGACCCGCTGCTCTTCTGTCGCTTCTTGTCTGCATAGATGGGCATCAACGACCCGCCAGATTCGTAGTCAGGCTGCAAAGTGTATAAAGCAAACAAATATTTTAAGCCGAGTCTTTTCCCAAAAAGTGTTTAAACGTCTGCATTTTCACATCAAATAAGTAGAATGTAAAAGTTGTTAAACTGTTTCTAAATTGAAACCCACCTTGGGTACATATGGACCCTCGTTGAGGAAGGCGGCACTGAAGATGCTACGACGTCCCTTGCTGGAGTTGCTCGAGTGCTGGGAGTTCTGGGAATCATCAGAGGCGGCGGGCGTGGGATAGATCAATCCCACCTGGCTTTCGATGGTGGAGTAGGGATCCTCGCTGCTGTTGGTCAGCGGCACTCGCATGCCCATCGCATCCAATGACTTGGGAATCGTTTGAAGGCGACTCCTCAGCATGTCCATGGCCACCACATTGACCACGAGTATCCAGACCGGAGTGTTGATTAGATTGTTGTTCGACTTGACCAGCGATACGGCGGACAGGCACTGCCGTTCCAGCCTGCCGCGTTCCGGATAAGTGCGCGCAAACTCGCGGTTTATGTTGGTCTGAAACTTCTTCATGTCGAAGAGTCGAGCGGAGGTTCCCGCGGTGAGAGACATCTGCGGCATTTGGATAATGTCGCCACCGATTACCGTCTCCTCGTTTCCTTGCGCTGTGCTGTTCACGTAGATGCTGCTCTTGCCATACCGCTTGATGAATATGTTGCCGGTGTCGTCCATTTTGATCTTGAATCCATCGCCGATGGACTTTTTGATCACCTTCGTCTCCGCATCGCGCATTGGGTTTTCGAATCCATTCAGGCCAATACTGTGGATTTAAGGATATATAAATGCTTTTAAGAAAATTTGTTAGTCTAATTGAAACCCACCGCACTCCATCGAATCCATTCTTAGATCCGTTTATGGTTATCACAGAGGAGCGGGCGTAGGCCTTGGCCACGCGGCGATTCTTCTCGAAGACAATTATCTTGGCCCAGATCTCGTCGTCGATTTGCTCCCACTTGGACAGAACCTCGTTGATATGATCCTGCGTGGGGTCAATAAGTACGGATAATGATGAGCTAGAGATCAAATGAGTTTTAATAGACAGGAAACGCACCCTGAAGAGCTTCTCGCGATCGTGCCAGACGTCTTCCTCCTGCTCTTCCTGCCCTATGGCATCCAAATTGTCCAGGGAGCGCGATATGATCTTGCGGCGAGAAATCATCTTGTTGGTCTGCTCGCTTGATTCGTTTCCTCTGCAACGGTAGAACATTTTCCGAAATTATTATAAATAATTATGAGACAATTAACCTGCGCCACCAGCGGGTGCGAATGACTTTGATTGGATCTGGCTAGCAGTCGAAATTAAATCCCCTACGAATGGGACACGCACTGAAAAGATTATTAGGCAATCAGTCCAATCAATCTGCAAGCCAATGAACTCTGCGCACGGATGGCAACAATGGGTGTTTTTGGGCTTGGACTTTTTGTTAGGTAGCTCCTTGGGTCGATCCATCGAATCACCAATGTCACCGCCTCTAATTGAACGGCTGCGATGCCTTGACAATTGTTTGCTGTTAAACACTTTGTCGAACACTACTCGCATTTTTGCATTTATGTATATGGTTGTTGCTTTTTGTGTTCGGGTCAGGCCAACTGGCCTGGCATTTCAATTGGCCATTTGGGGTTTTCCTTCAAAGTCAGTGTGATTTGCTTATGCATCGCACTGCTGTCAGCGTTTTGTGACAAAATCCAGTAGTGGTAGCCACTGTCAGGTGGATTGGCGGTCAGCCACGTGATTGGCATTAATTGCGGGCCAAATGCGATTTACCAATAAATGAGTGTCACATATTCCCGCGGCCAGTGGCAATGAAAGTGAGTCTGTCTTGTGGAACATAGCTTCCCATTCCCAATCCAAAATGTGACATTTCTAAGCGTGGTCAAATTAAGGGCACTACATGCCCTGCATTTTCTATGACAACCGAACCCCTTTCGTGCCCTAATTTAAATGTTTTTTAAATTACCCAGAACTGCAGTATGTGCGCTTTAATGGCCATCGAGCGAGTTTCCCATCGAGCATTCACAAACATGGATTCCAACTCATTGAAGCCGCCGACTTGGGCTTTCTATTTGGGTAAGCGTTGGCGTTGGTTCTTTAATTAACGAACAGAATGGCCATAAAACCTGATAAGTGTCACGCACTTCTCTGTCTCCAAAAACATTGTGCTCGAAGATCCGTTTTGGCCAGAAGAAATTTCAAATTATAACTGGTTTTCTTTTTGGCAAACGCTAAGATTTATGGCGAATAATATTCTGTAAGACCATGTAGACACGCCCACGAGCCGGAGATTTTGACACTATTTGGCACTGAGAAATCTATGAGACATTTAGGCAAAAGTTCTTAGAAGGATTGAGTTACTTACATCGAAAGAGATTCGATTCAATCTAATTACTTACACACTCCGTAACCTTTTGATACCTCGAGAATTCCAATGAATTGAGCAACATTTTGCTTAATTAGAACCCACTCCACTTTCATTCATGAATCAGAGGCCCTGCTGTTAATGATGGCCAAACATCGCAAAGGTATCACTGCCTAGCCACGACTTGACCTCTTCGCGACTGGAAGTCAAAACCCCAAGAGCAACATTCAGTTGCGTCTGTTTCATCTTCTATTTTAGAGTGATATGATTAAGTTCTTGGGGTTCCTACGTCAATGGGGTTCTGGTTTTTTCTGTTTTGTCTTCTGTCTTCGGAGTGTTTTATATTGTATAATATATACGCATAACATTTCGTTCTTTTCTCCATCGCCGGCGATGTTCAGCTCGGTTTGCTTCGGAGTTTTTTGCTAATAAGTATATAAAATCTTTTTGTATGCCGAACGTGATGTTGATTTTTTGGCGATGATCGCATTCAACAACAAGAACAACACTCACCCGAAACATCTGTATACGAGTATAAGGACAGGGGTATGAAATTTAATTATCTAGCTGGCCTTTGGTTATGAAAAGTTTAAACTGCATTAAATAATTAAAGCTTCTTACATGGCCAGCAAATGATTTATCTTGTTTGCTGATTTATTAATCCGCAGCTCGGTATGCTTGTTTGGTTTTTTGGTGCTAGTTGAATTGATAAACAAAGCGGTCTCTTAAAAGTCGAGCTGCCCTTTGGGAGCTGCAGCAAGTCCTAAGCGGGTCTGTGTCTAGAGTCGTTCGATGCGCGTCAAGTTCGTGCCTTGAGTCTTTCGATTCAGCACACTTTCCGCATACCACAACCCGCTTGCAATTAATTATGTAAGCCCGTCAAGGTCGATGCGAGTGTATTTTTAGCAACGCGGCAACTGTTCTGTGCGTGAGTACGCAGTTTATCAGTTTATAGAACCATATACATACATACATATATAGGCCCGTACCAGTTCCCCAAGGCCGTGGCGCAGAAGGAAGTCTTTCGTTGCGAGCTCCGGACTCCTTTGTCCGCTAGCTAAGCCGCTTAGCACTCGGTTAATTGGCAACTTTGGATACTATGAGTCAGTTGCAATTGCGCAATTGTGTGGCTTGTGCCATGCACTTCTAGGGGCCGTTGCCTTTCAAATGGGAGCGCGTGTGGCAGAGACTTGTCATCTAGAGACCCACACCCAAATGTAAGGCACCCAAAGGCAAACATAGTGGCAGCTCGCCTTTCAGCTGCCGCTGTTACGGTTTCTGCAAGTTCTTGACGCCCCAGCCAACCTTGAAAGTGAACCGAACCGAACTGAACCGAAACTGGAGTTCGCATACTTGTCCCATGCATTTACAAGTCCGGCTGGAACACGTTTTGGGGATTTTATGCGACCATTTATCATCGAAAGCAATATTTCTGCTCTGACTTTCGCAACTGAAAGGGAATTGCAATAAACGGTGTATTTTGGTCTTAAATCATCGGAAGTTATGGGCACTCAGCGACCAATCAAAAGTGAAACATTTCAATTTAGCATTTCTTTTAATTTGCCACCGCCCGAGATTGTCTTTTAATGGCACAATGATTTAAATGCAAAACAAACAAGAAACCGTACAAAATAGTATGAATTGTTTGCACAATGTCGCGGGCGGCTGTGCACTTGTTACTTTTTCGAAGCAACGCAACAAAAGTCAGTCAACAAACAACACCATTAACAACAAAAACAGCGCGGGCATCTGTGGCTTACATTATTATGAGTTGGCACTTTATGGAGACGAGCTCCATGTGAGCAAGGCGACAAAACAAAACAAGCACCACCAGCAGCAGCAGCAAGAAAATGAAAATTAAATCGCATATTGTTACTGAGGAAGATGGTGATGATGAAAATAAAAATGTTATATATGTATAAGTATATATGTATGGAGGCGCACGCAACATGCCAGAAAATCCGAGTCAGGAACTCATGGATGAAGAGTAGTCTGTCTTGGTCGCCCGAGACGCTGGGCACGTGTGAGTGTCATAATCATCAAGAGGTCTTCAGATATATGTAGCTTGTATTAGAAAAGTAGGGTATGCCTTGGTTGTTACGAAATCTGCTTACATTACTCTAATCCCTTTAATACGTATTTTTATTTTAAACAACTTTTTTCAATTTCATACACATACTTAAATATTACTTTATCTATCACTAAATTAATTTGACATTTTAACAAAATTATTCTTTCACGAATTGATAAATGTAGGTTTTCTGCTTTCATCCGATAAACTAATTATAAGCTGACTGTAAATGTGCCATTTTTCTCTGCAATCATTGTATCTTAACCCATCTGTCGAACTGAACCCATTTCTCTTAGAACTCATCTTTCAGATCGCGAATCTTGAAAAAGTTAAATGCTAATATCTAAATGCCTTCGCACCTATCTTCTTCGCATCTGAACCCGTTCGCTGGATTTATGGATGGAAAGTTAGGGCATTGGGGCTGCGCCATTGTGTCGGCCTGCTCACTTGCTCCAATTCTGGCTCGGATTTGGATTCGTATTCAGACTCAGATGCGGAGATGCGGAGATGCTCCGCTGGCGGGCCAGCAACTCCCCAGTCGGCTTTCATCTTTGTGGGGCTCTGCACAATGCGGCGTATGCGCAATGTCTGCTCTGTCACTCGATGTGCATGTCAAGCCGATGATTGCATCACCATTGCAGCAAATGCTGCCGCAGCAGCAGCAGCAGCAGTAGCAGCAGCAAAAGTGGCAGCTGCTTGGGGCAGCGTTTTTGCGGTTGGAAAATCGGCACACGAAAATTATAAATTCCGATTTTCACTTGCCTCGGCGCCTTTCATAATATTTTCACTTATTTCTCTCCCATTGCAGTGCTGAGAATTTGCAATTCTCACCAAAGTATTTCGTGCCAGGAAGGCGTCCAAAAAGATATAATAAAAGAAAAGACAAAAAAAGGAGCGTAAAACTAAAGAAATCAAACTGTTGCACAGCACTTTCGTGTGGCTTTGACTTCCGCTTTTGTTGCTGTTGCCATTGAGTGATTATTATAGCCCGACATTGTTTTTAATGTTCAAATTACTTGCAAAAATTCGGCTTTTATTTGGCCAAGCACGTTTTGGGCCTTGGCATCTGTCTATTCTTAGGCCTCAACAAGTGGCGCACAGCATTCTTGCCTCCAAAGAAAATAGTGCCAGGTTCAAGATGACTTGCCTTATGTCGTTTTCGGCTAATTTAAATCTGACTTGTTATGTTCTGTGGCACTCGTTCGCTTTGATTAGTCATCGATTTGATTTGTTTATGCTAATACCTTTGGCAGCCAGTATTGCAATTGGTAAGTGACAGTCGCTCATGATTCATGACAAGCATTCAGCACCGAATTACATCATGGAAATGAAAACTCTTCAAACCGATTTATGCCAATCAATAGAGTCGTCGGCGACTACAATGCAGCTGAAATACAATTAAAGAGCAGGAAAAGACTCCACTCGTAAGCACTTCAACAAAGGCCGTTCGTATTTCTTGTATTTTTATTTCCCATACATATTTTTCACCCCGCTTAATTAGAGTTCATTAATTTCGGCTCCCAATTGAAATTGAGCCGTCGCTGCGGCACAATCAAATGCGTAATTAACAATTGCGTGGATAATTGGGTGTAAAATTCTAGCTAAAGTGGACATAATTCAGGGGCGACCAAGCGACTTGAGTGCTTAAGCCAAATGGCCCTCGAATGTGGGCCAGGCCAAAAGAATCGTCGGCTGTCCTAATTAGTCTTTCGTTTGGCATGCAAATAAGTCTTTCTGTTTACATAGATCTCCAGATGCGGGAATGGCGAATCCATAACAAAAGGCGAGGAAAAATAAACGGCGAATAGGCCAAAGACCCCCGGAAGATGGAAGAGATGCTATACTATATAGTTGGCTGAATCACTTGACGAGATCGCCAAGATTTCGGCAGCCTTCCTTATTTTCGGGAATTTCGTATGCATTGAACGTTTCGGCCGAAGTGGAGATTACATCGCTCATAAATTCTGGCCAAGGCAAGCGGCCAAAACCGCACTGGGCTGACATTTTTCGGTTAATAAAAATATGAAATTATATCAGCGTTAATGCTAATCTTCGTGTAAATTAAGCACACGCATTTCGAATGCGAACGGGTTTTCCCAGGGCCAGTGAAGGTTGTTGAACAGTTTTCCAGTGCAGTGCCGACTTTGGTTTTGACTTGGTTTCCATTCCATGTCCGAGCCATAGAACCTTTTGTGCAGCCCAAACAAAAGACTCAGGCAACGAACTTGATTTTGTAATTTACATGCTAACACACATTTGGCCCAGTATGTACTATATAGCACGGCTTTAGCTTTGCTTAGCTTATAGCTTTTATTTCACACTCATGGACAGCGTGTTTCAGTGGCCTTTGGCGTTTAGCACATCCACCATAAAACCATGTTTATTTATAAGACACCGCAGAATGCTAATTAAAAACTGTGCCTCGGCGCTTGTCGGTCTGAACATCTTGTCTCGGACAATTTTGCAGCCAGATGATTGTACAACACAATTTAAGTGCCAATCAAACGATCTTCTCTGCCTTGCGATCGATCGTGCATTCATTTCAATTAGCAACGAACGACAAAATCAATTCCTTCAAATGTCAAGGTCGCAAAGGGGGATGGTATCACTTACCCTGCTTCCAAGTGCAATGCGACGTTTGGTTATCCGTAAGTTTACTGATCGGCGCTGGATTTATTCCCGAGTGCGAATCAGAATGGTACTTGCAACGCCTACGATCGATCAACCAGCTAGGTTTCTCCTCAATTATGTATTGTTTTTTGCTGCTTTTAATATTATTATTATTACGTTTCGGGTTTTACATTTGTCTTTCAATCTCTATGGGCACAACACTCTCAGAACTCTGCGTTCGCGACGATTTAAACGATTTTACGATTTCGATGCGATAACGACTTCTACTGAGCCTCTGCTGTGGGTTAGTAGCTGCTCGCTGTTAAAGAGTTAGGTAGTTAGGCGGTTTGGAAGCGCGCGCAAGAACCGCTCGCCTCAAGCTGCGTGTTTCGACTGCTTGGCTAACGGTGAGCCCCACAGCAAGACAGCCCCAACTTGTTGGCCAAAACTGGCCCGAAGTTTCCCCAGCCGAAGGCCCAAACGAAGCTCGCTCGCTGAGTAAACGCCACTGCAGTCACGATCGCGAAGAGGGCACTTTGAAATCGCGCTTTTCTCATCGCTCGCAGACGCCTGTCGACTGCCAAACAAGAAGGTTCACAGAGATTCTTAGAAAGATTCTTTATGTAGCATCTCAAACAACAAAAAACCGATGTTAAAGCATCTTCGCAAAACAAGATCTGAATTTTATAACTCTTGTTCAATTTAAATAACTTGTTTTTCACAAGACTCATTGTACTTAACAGTTCATATATCAGAGTTGAATATATTCAAACTGGGAATGTCTACAAAATTAAATGCCATGTTGCCTAATATAAAGGTGAAAGTTAATTATTCGAGTTTATAATTTGTGACTGTAAATGCATATAAACACAAATTTAATTTGTACGTTTCTGTTAGAATTTATGATGCATTCTGATATTATATATGATATATGTATCTTTTTAAATACAAATAATAAATAGAAGAAATAATTCTAAAATAATACAATTTGTAATTTTTAAATTATCATACTCTTGAAGTAAAGAACTCGTTCTCCTCCTTCAGTGCTTTGAAATTAACATTTCGGTATTTCTTTATTATTTTCGCATGTTCAGCGTGTGAATTACTTTTGATTTGTTTGGTTCGCTCCCGTTGCGGATGTATCTGCCTCAATTCCCTGGGTAATTCCCCCCCATCAGCGTGCTTCTCTATTTGGCTCTGGTTTTTGTTTTTTTGATTAACCCGACCGGCGACATAATTCAGACCGAGATTCGTCCGTTTATGGCAATTGGCTTATTTGGTTGGGCAGCATTAAATGCAATTTATGTGCTTAAAGTTGTGAATCATGGGTGAGGGTGTGGCGGTCACTTAGCATAGAATGGTCATGGTTCCATCCCAGAGCAGCGCTGGATTTCCCTTTCACAAGTCAATTATCGGGGTCTGCCAAATTGACGTTGAGCTGAGCTCACACAGATGGAATGCCCAGAGATCGGGGTGCTTTAAATAGAACTCCTCGAGTGTCCGGCTGTCATAATCACAATGCTCTTGGCTATTCAATCACCGGCTGAATACGTATCGAAAGGCTGCGTTGTGCGGCAATAATTGCCCAAGAATTTCATACACTCAATGTACAAGGTACGATATATTCGCAGCTCTGCTGACCATGTTGTAATCCAAATATAATTTTTAGCCACTGCCTTGTTACTGTTTTTTTTTTAGTTTTGTTTTTCGCTATTTCAATTAAAAGCCAACGCCAAACGGCAAATGGCAACAGCTACGGCAACAGGTACAGTAAACAATGGCAGTTGTGGGCCGGGTGAAGGGGAGGGCTCTGTTTGGAGCATGCCAAGCAGGTCGTTGTTTTAATAATCATTACAAATTGCTTTTGGCGTCGCGGACCAACGAACGACCTTGCTACATTAAAAACGGAAAATAAAATGAAACCAAAACGCAAAAAAAAAAAAAACAGAAACGTTGGTTGGGAGAAAATGGCTAGGCAAATACATAGGGTTTTTTTTATTTTTGGCAACGAATTGAGAAATTTGTAGGCACTCCATATTTGCTAATTGAAATCAAGGTTGGTTAGGCAGAGAGATACGGTTTTAAATTCTGATATTAAACACTGTTTTATGCACAAATTTGTGGCTGCTCATCGCGCTAAAATAACAATAATACTAACAATAATAGTAATGAATTGTTTGGACGCCTTTGTTTTAGCCATGTTGTACAAACAATTTCCGCATCGTGTTGTTTGTTTTGGCTTCTTGGTGCGATTTAAATCGCCAGCGTTAATTCGTGCTGACACACAAAGAAAAAGAGCTGGCTAAAAATAATGGCAAATTCTTGGTCTCGCACCTCAAGTGACTTGGTGGATTGTGTGGGCTGATGGCGCTCAACGTGGCGTATGATTGATAAGCGAGTGGTTCTAGCCCACGGCTGGATTAAGCATACGCCATGGGTGCCGCCCTTTGCCCGATCACAGCCAATCGATCAAGGAAAATCCTTCACAGAACGGAACTATGATTCAGCCGAGAAACAGCTGTGACGCAACTCGAATTATAGCGAATTCATTAACTTGATACAAAAACCAGGTGTCAACGACTCGAAGAAACCAAAAGTTAAGGTCGCTGCTGCAACCTTCAGACTGTAATTTCACAAGATTGTGACTCTTTTTGGCATGCAGGAGACGCGGTGCAATTTAAGAGCTTTTTAACGCCCCGCGAACACCGATCGAATTCAATACCCAAAAATAAGAAAAAACCGACACAGATCCAAAAACCGAAACACGAAGCCAACATCAAAATCAAAACAGTGGGAAAAGGTTTCGCTCTGGGTGTGTTAATTGAACCGTCAGCAATTTCCGCATACGCAGCCTTGAAGCCTGGGAAACTGCTCGGCAAACCCATTTGGCCACCTCATGTAAGTAAATTTGTGGCCATAATTTGGCACTCAATCTGTTTGAGGCGTTAACAATTATGTTAAGAACTTGCTGGCGATGACGCGGTCCAAATCTGAAAGTCTCTTAAAATAGCTGCCCTGAGTGTGGCCAATTTTGTTCTAATTGCCTAGCGGTAATTGGTTTGGGGAATGGTTTTTTTGGCAAACTTCTATAACTGACTCTTGTGTTATTTAAATATCCATTATTGTACGAATAAATAATGGTGTACAAATCCACAGTGTTGTATTAAAAATCTCAGGACATACATAATTATTAAATACACAATACACAGATTTTCAAATTACATATATAATTATTAAAACTTTATTTAAGTTCTGCAATATCTTTAAAAGAGGCTCTTTAAAGGTATTACCATAAATGCTGTTTTGGTATTTCAGTTTTGCTTTTTCGACGGCCTTGCCCGCGGCAACCTCAGTTTCTTGCACGCTGGTGACTCAGATGAAGACTTTTCACACGTCAAGAAACGAAATGCTGAAATACGATGGCTATCGCAGGGCCGCAAATCTGGGGAGAGATGCGTATTCTGCTAGCTGCCTTGTTCGATGCTATCGGAAACATGCGCCATTCATTTCACACGCTGCAACGTGCCGGGGTGCAGGTACAAACTGCATCTGTACTGTGTACAGTGTACACCATGACTGTATCGCCAGGAGGATCGGCAACACGCTGACTTGCAACACGGCCAACAAGGTGTAATTAACTGCCAGCACCAGCTGAATCCGAGAGGCGCCATTAGAAAGAAGCCAACGATTGGCTCGAATGGCAAAATGGCAAGTGGCAAGTGGCACAATTCCCTAATCGCACACGGCAACTTGCACTTTTCTTGGCCAGGCATTAGAAGCCGCGTGGAGTGTGCAGAACTAGAATCCGTCTGCGAAACAGAACCATCAGAAGAGCACTCCAGTTCTTGTAGCACAAGCACGACAACTGCGAAGAGTAATTGTGCACATAATTCATGGCTCAAGGCCATGTCGCAGCAAATGAATTTCGTTTTCAGCACCTCGCTCGAAGGATGGGTGCCTCCATTCTCCCCCAGAATGGGGCTTCTTTGTCCCGAAGATGGATGGACTGGGTTTGCGGCTGCTGTTCTGTGATAGCCGCGTTATGGCAGCTTATTTATCAAGTTGCTAGGCGAAATTAGCACAAGCACAAGCAACTGAAACTGAAAGCTGAGGCACCGAAAGACAACCAGTTTGGTAGCGACGAATGCCGTCTGCAATAGGCGATGTAAGTTTAATTATAATAAATGTCAGCTTTAAATATGCAATTAAGGCAAGTGTAGAATGCTGCCAGCAAGGCAGAGAGCAAGAGGAACTTGTAAATTAAATCTCACAGGCAATAAAATAAATCGTTGTTTTATCTGCGTTAAGTTGCTGAAAATGTGTTTAGTGAGGATCATTCAAGTATAAGGCAGTTGGGTGTAAATAAATCAAAATGTAGTGAAGATAATACAATGTTTGCATAACAATGGACATATTTGTTTTGATAATAATAATATAGTAAGTAAATCCGAATTATCTATAAAAGTGACAATCTTAAAAAGCTTAAATTTTAAGATCATGCAATAATTATATTTTAAATTTATTTACAATTTGTTGACATAATAGTTAGCTAGTTATTAAGAGCTGGAGGGGCATCTGATAAAGTGTCAAAAAGACGTTCAGTACCCCGTCTAAGTAATGCATCTACTTAGACACATTTCTTATTTAGCTTTATAAATCATCCGCCTATAAATAAGTCTAACTTAATGGAATGACCAAATGCCAGTGGCAGAGTCCCGGCGATAACGCGCCACAATCACTCACCCAACTATTTATAGAGCGGCAGTTTGAGAAATGGAAAGGCTGGGAATTCCCCGATCATAATTCTCAGGGTCCAAAGGGATCGGGATAAGGCTAACGCAAGAGGTTTTGGCCCTGTGGCCGTGTGGCTCTGCATATTTATCGCCTGCTACTTGTAATTGGCACAAATTGTATGACGTTTTTATGCTATTTGCCTGCTGGGGCATGAATAATTGATTTACACGGTGTTTGTGTATTTGGCCTGGCCTTCTCGTAAATCTATTCGCCAGTAGCAACTGCCACTACCATCGCCATCGCCATCCTTATCGTTTTCGCTTTCTGGCCTCCAAGTGGGCACATTAATCAGAGGCCCCCACATACGGGGCATATATCATGGGTTGGCGCCCACGCTTGGGGATCCCATGGGGATGCACTCTAATGATTTTATGGCAATGTTCGCCATAAATCATCGCAGTCGAACTGGAAGATCTCACTCCCGCGACATCGATGGCAATCGCGACACGCGTTGAAACTGCAATTAGCACAATCTCGCGGCTTAATCTTAGAACATTAATTAGTTTACTTAAAGCGGCTCGAAGTTGAGTCGCTCTCGACGTCTATTGCATATGGACGACAACTTAATTGCGATAATTATGCATTAGCTCACATCGGAATCATACGGTTATAGCTGCCCAATAGATGACCTTGCCAAGATCTTATCGAGCGGCGACTTCAGGGTATGACGTTAATGCAGACTTGGGTGTTACATGTGTATCTATCTGTAAGTCGCTTCGATAAGTAAAATCCGCGTCGTTAACACACGATTGCTTGCTATGCAATAATATGTGATATCTAGATTTTGTTATAAAGTGGAGTAACATTTTACATAGCAGTCAAAGTCGAATTCAAAATTGGTCTCAGTTGTATTCGGATGCTTAATTACAAGCCATTCGAATTGTGTATCAACAAAGAAGTGAATGCGGTCCATAGCGTTTCTACTACTTATAATATTCCTTTTGGGAACCAATCCGCTCAGGATGCATATTGGTGGCTGTCAGGACTGGCTGCTTTTTAGGATCGTTCTCTTTCTTCAGGAGGGCATATATGTATACTGAAGAATATTTTATAAACAAGAACTATTGTTAAGGTGTCCAGAGACAAGAATGTGTATAATATCCCCATGAATATATAACAAGTCACATTTACTTTCCCGACTATCTTTTCAAAGTAGTGTCACGCGATCAACGAGCATATTCTTGGCCCAATCTGCATACTGGTAGCTAAGTCTGATCTAAAAGGCATACTAAGCCCGACTAACTACGCATACATATGGTGTAAGTCGGACTAAGCTGCCATATGAGTATGCAAATGCCGCTGCTGTCCTTGAATAATCATCGCTGAGACATTTGATACAATACAAACCGTCTTGTGATCAGAGACAAACTGTTGTATTTTATGATATCCAGCAGCCGAAAATCATTGGGCTGGGTTCTTTTGTAACCTGTTTTCAGAATTAATTCACATTTCGGCTTGCGTCAAGAGCAGAATCGGCTGTATCTAACATCGGGTGGTGGTGATATCAATCTTTATAGTTCAGACAAAGTTAGTTGGCCCGCCCGCAGAAAGAAACCGAAAGGCTAAGCCAACTCTTGGTTTCAATGGATCCCAGTTCCAGCCTCGACATCATCATCTTGGGATCGGTTCGGTTAAAATTAATTCTTTTAATGCCTTTCAGCTGCCTGTGTAGTTGGCAACTGAAAATAAAAGTGATTCGTTTCGAGCCTTAATCGGTATGTGTAGTTTCATGTTTGTTTTTACTACTCCGATGGCACTACCATATCATTGGCTTAAACTCGTTTTGCGCCTCTGATGAATGCGCAACTGTTGCCGCCTTAATTGTTATTAATCTGTTACTCTTTAATGGCATAATTAAATAAAAATAAAACGCCAATATGTAAAGCAGGCCCACGCCTCCTAAATTTACTGCCCGTTTGAGTTGAGGCGCAGACATGCTCATGACCACTGTCCATCAAAAACGCAATCTACATACAATGATCGATCTGCAGATCGAAAACATGAGGTGGGCGTGGGCGCTGGGAACCTAGTTTGCTGAAACAAAATATATACTTTGGAGCTATATGAGGTAGAATAGCCGAATACACTTTATGAAACAAGGGATACACTTGTATCAATCAAAAGGTATTTGCATTTCTATACAGGCAAGCAAATAACACTTTGATCTAACAATTAATATCGTTAATGAATGCTGTGGTATATATGATTTTTGGTTATCATGAAGTCTAATATTTCATAGTACACTATTTTTGGCGATACTCTTTCCAACATTAACTAATGCTTTGTTACCAATTCATTGTAATTTATGATTTCCCTAATGCTAACCAATAAATTATCTATAACGCTGCGAAAACATATTGGATGCAAAGCAATTAGTGTGATTTCCTATTTGGCTAATTTGCAGAAAATTAAAACGGGTGTGCTATGGCATTCTGGCATTTGATTCCGTTTATTTGTTTGCGGGACTTGTGCCAAATCGAGCAGAAACCACAAATGGTAAAATGGCAAAATGGCAGCAAACACAAAACGGAAGATTAATGAAACTCGAGTACACAGAAATCGACGAATCCGCAGATATATGGCAAATCCAATGTTAATGGCGCTCTAACCCGCCCAAACCGATGTCAAAAATGGCTCGATTCTCCTGCAGTTGGTTTGTCTGTTTTTGCCGAACTTTTACTTCCGCCAGCGAGGAATATTCATCTTTTGTGTTCCTCTGAATGGTTTAATTGATTTTCTGCACAACGCACTCGAGGCGACATTAATTGCTCGTCGTAGGCCCGAACAAGTAGCTTTTGATGTCTGTGGAAATATCATATGTAGCGTATTTGTGGCCATAAATTGCTGGCGAGTGAAACAAGAGATTAAAATAACGCATAATTGAACAAAAGAGCCAACAAAGAACGTGCGATTCCAAATGGATTTGGCGCCCAGGGCGAAGTTAGAACGCCATGTTAATTGAATTAACCGAATGGATTATGCTGCATTTAGCAAAATTAATTTCCATAAATGCTCAATCGATCATTATTATCGCTAAGCGATTCTTAGCGAGTGAATTTCACTTTTTGGTTTCACTTTTATTATTATTATCTGCGCAAACGTGTTTCGGTCTTATGACATAATACATCGTCTAGTGAGTGAGTGAGTTACCCTAACCCAACCCCCATATATCCGGTTCAGTTCTAGCTTTTGAAAACTGTTTAGCGAAAAACAAAAACTGGCACTTATAATTATTAAGTTTTATGCCAGCTGCCGAAGTGCTTAGTGTTTTATTTATTCTACCACGGGGATAAACTAGTTTTTCGTGAATTATGAAATGTCCGTAAAACAGGCGACGAAATTTCCACAGTTTAGTAGGTGCTAGATGCACGGGTATCGGGCTTTCTGGGAGCGGCTTTATCAATCTAAAAAGCTGTCGCCGTTCTTTAATATCTTATTTTATTAGCTAGGTAGAGTTAGAGAGTTCAAAAGTTAGAGCTCTGACACAAGCCACTCTGGTTTGCAGAGTTCAACAAACGATGAGCCGCCAGAAATCATGTTACCAAACTTATTCGTTCAAGTCTAAGCCATCTGCTTGATCTGTTCGAGTGTTTGCTTTTCTCTATTTGAGTATTTGTAAATATATGTTTATGCCACTAAATGCCTAAATATATTCACTTATTTTTTGGCAACTTGTAAACTGGTTCGATTCAATTTCAGAATTTGCATAAAGTATTTAACATTTACCGTTACGCATTCATAATGAAATAAATCGAGAGAAATTGAAAAAATCCACAAGCAAAAACTCTTAACAGAAAACGAAAACAAGTTAAACCAGAACAAGCCAATTAATATCGATATATAAATACATATGTAGATCTCTAGCCAAAAAAAAGTTGCCTTAAGCTTGCTCGCCACTTGGCAACCGCAAGTGCAATAAAAGCCGATCGAATATTTATACCCGTTACTCGTAGAGTAAAAGGGTATACTAGATTCGTTGAAAAGTATGTAACAGGCAGAAGGAAGCGTTTCCGACCATATAAAGTATATATATTCTTGATCAGGATCAATAGCCGAGTCGATTTGGCCATGTCCGTCTGTCCGTCCGTCTGTCCGTCTGTCCGTCTGTCCGTCTGTCCGTCTGTCCGTCCGTCTGTCCGTCTGTCTGTCCGTATGAACGTCGAGATCTCAGGAACTACAAAAGCTAGAAAGTTGAGATTAAGCATACAGACTCCAGGGACATAGACGCAGCGCAAGTTTGTCGAATCATGCTGCCACGCCCACTCTAACGCCCACAAACCGCCCAATACTGCCACGCCCACACTTTTGAAAAATGTTTTGATATTTTTTCATTTTTGTATTGGTCTTGTAAATTTCTATCAATTTGCCAAAAACCGTTTTGCCACGCCCACTCTAACGCCCACAAACCGCCCAAAGCTGCCACGCCCACACTTTTGAAAAATGTTTAGATATTTTTTCATTTTTGTATTAGTCGTCTAAATTTCTATCGATTTGCCAAAAAACTTTTTGCCACGCCCACTCTAACGCCCACAAACCTGCACTTCTACTAGCTGAGTAACGGGTATCAGATAGTCGGGGAACTCGACTATAGCGTTCTCTCTTGTTTTGTATTCGAGTATATTCACATTTTATAAACCCCTATGAGATGTGGCTTTCTGTTCTTTTTTACAGGAATTTCCACTGAACGGCAATGCCAAGTAATGACCTTGCGGTGGCATTGCTACTGCACAGAGAAAAATACCATAGTTGTTGCATCCATAATATATGCAACGGTGAATACAAATACAAACATTTAAAGAGCATTTCAATGCCAAGGGGGTTGTATTGGAATTTTTTCTATAAAACATTTTTATATATAAAGTTGGTCCACATTGTTGGAAAGTACAAGTGTTAAAAAATCCCTGATTCTATTCGCTATTATGGGAATTTGAGATACAGATGGAGATTAATGGAACTTGAGGACTTGTATTGGCGGTGCACTAAAGGATCCTTATTTAATTCTTTCTGGTACTGCTGGTTCCAATACAAAATACAAAGAAGTGTCAAGAATATTTACTTCAGTGTGATGATGCTACTTCCGTGACGTCACTCTGAATGGTAACAATATTTCATAATCAGAAGAGAGTGGGTTTTTCGGCCACGTATTACCTGTTCTTCAGCATGCGGGCCACTCATGATGATTCACTCCAGTAGTTTATCGCACCAAATCATATTTGTTCCGTGCAATAATGATGGGGCTTCTCCAAGGACTTCCCACTCGCTGGAACGCCCAAACGCTTCTTGGACTTGCGCCGGTCGTTTAAGTTGTTTATGGGCCTGGTCAGGAGCGCAGTCTGGAAAGTCTGGACCACGGCTCGTTTGCATTGTTGATGGCATGGATGGTCGCGAGTTGGCGTTTTCTTGGCCGCCTTGTTAACATGATGGGCAGCAGGCCGAAAGTGAAACTGAAATCGAAAACTATTTGCGAATGCGAAAATAGAGCAATAAGTTGGTAAGGCATTGGGTCCATGTCTAGTCCATGTCCTGGCCATTCGGTTTCGCCTTCTCCGCTGGCCAAGATGCGTCGGCCACGATAGCCGGACAAAGTTATTAAGGACTGACTGGCGAGCGTGAGTCTGCCAACTCGCGGACAACGTGGCGCATTATTTTATTTCGGATTTAATGATGGCCAGAACAGAACAGAACAGAACAGAACAGAGCAGAGGAGAACCTCTGTCGCCGTCTGATTGGAACGACGACGTGCAACAAATTTGAGCCTGTCTAGTGGTCTATTGTCGTGTTTCTCACTGGATTTCTTGGGGGTGTTGCTGTTGTCTTTGTCGCCGATGTTGCTGCTGTCAGTTGCGTGTTGTTGCTGCTGCTGCTGCTGCTGCTGCGGCTGCTTGATGACGTCGTAGACGGAGGCGTTGCCGCCCAATCACCAAAAGTGATCGCGATTGTGCCGCAAGTCAAAGGCCCAAAAAGAAAACGACCAGCGATACATATGCTCGAGCAACTAACAAGGTTGCAAACTAAGTTGAAGGTCAGCACGTACTATGTGTGTGTGTGTGTGTGGAGCTCCGTCCATATGGGTCTGTCTACTATATGGCGCACATATACTGACTGTGACTGATCGGCGGGGCTTAGCGTATCGATATCGGTCGAAGTTGCAGTCGCAGTCGCAGTCACAGTCTCTTTACATGTAATAAGTAACAAATGCCGCACGACATTCGACAGTTTTATGCCAAGACATTTGGGTGGGCGGGGGTGCTAGCTGGTACCGCCTTATCTTGGTAATTGAAGCAGTTGCTTTGTCCATAAATTCCTGGCCAACTACGTGGGCTGTCCACTGGATGCGGCCGCTTTGGACTTGGCTTACGCAGAACTATGCGGCGTGTAATTAAAAGGCGATCGAAGGAATTCTAATGTGTGTATGACACTGGGTTTCCGAAATAGGAAGAGGAATTTCATTCAAAGTCGCCCTTTCCACTACACAAGTTTTGATTTTATCAATATACCATACTTTACTATTGTGTTAGGAACAGGCATTTTCTTATAAATTAATGAATATCTGTTTTCTATATCCTAAATTTTATTTTATAAAGAATTACAGCTGACATTGATTCATTGACTCATTGACAATTATTAATGTTCATTTATATGTATGACCTTTTTATAAGGAGGTAATTAGTTATTTTTATAAATTAATTAAAAAGCCGTCGATAATAGCTTAATAAGTCTATACTGTATACCGTTTTTTGCCCCTTGCAAAGCTTTTGTGGCACATGGACCCAATGAAGAGTGAGTAACCCAACTTTGGCCCAACCCGCTGGCCGGAAAAGGCAAACAAATCAAGCCAGGAACATTGACAACGACAGCCACTAATGACCAAGTCAAAGTCAGAGTTAGAACCATACTCCAGCTCAAAGTCAAAGTCAGAGCCTGTCTAACATCAAACAAATGCAGTTGTTCTTTCTGCCGGTCCAGCCGCATGGAAATGGAAATGGAAATGGCAATGGAAATGGAAATGGAAATGGACAATGAGGGGGGAAAATGCAGATGGCTACTGCTGATGTGAAATTTACTTGCACTTAAGTGAAAACATTGATTGCCCTGGCATTGGCTTAATTAACCAACTGAAACTGAAGCCGCCCGGCCGCCATGGACAATGAAATGGAAAACTATCAGTGCTATCAGCGCCTTCTGCTCCTAATCCTCCAGCAGTGGCTCCCCCCATGGAACACTTTCAGCGATGGAACTCGTTACCCGGGCGAATCCGACCATCCGCCTATCGTCACGCATGGATCGCAAATTTATTTGTCAATCAGGCAAAAGTATGAAGCCAGCCCGAGCATAAAATACACATAATTGCATTTGGTCTCCGCCTCCGCCTGCGCCTGCGCCCATCTGCTCTGCTCAGCTCCCAGGGATCACTGCCTCCGATAAGCCTGGTTCTTAACTCCCAGTCAAACCCCGACTCCATCTCCATCTCCAACTCCAACTCCAACTCAACTTCAACCTTGCCTGTGAGTTTGAAATGCTCTCGTAATAAATTGAATTCACCTTTTGTGTCCGTTTGTGTTTGCTTTAAAATAACAACGGCGGAAACACGGCCCTTTTCTTGATCCCTACACGAAAAGAAAAGTATTTATTCACTAATAATGCTCAATCACGAAAATATACGAAAAAGGTATCAGATAGTTGATATCTAAACTGATAAATGAGGGACTTGAAATGGTTTGCGGTTTTTATTTCTCAGAAAAGGGGGCGTACATTTTTAAAGGGTTTTACTTTTAATCCTCAAATATAGCTTTCTATTAAGTATGCTAACACTATTACTATTTAATTGTCATAACAAAAGGATTCCACCTTTTTTTTCCTGTATATCCCTAGCTCCAATCCAGACCAATCCCAATCCCATTTTCATTTCCATTTCCATGACCATCTACATCTACTGGCACTTCTAAGACCCACACACGCATGTACCACTGGCCAGCAATTGGCATAAATATCACTTTGCTCCCTTGAGCGTGTGGCATCTGGTGGCAGGAGGCAGAAGGTAGGAGTTCGGAGGAGCTGGCTGGGTGGGGAGACCCACGTCCAGGTTCAGAACCCTTTGCCCAGCCCAAAGTAGCTGCGGTTGGAGTGGAATGGAGCCAAGGAAACGGCAGCAGCGGCAGCTTGATAAATTTTATACAAGTTATTCTAACATTTTTACTTTTCGCCGGCCGACACCCGAGCAGGGCCCTTGGCCACGCCGTGATTGAGTTAACTTCATTTGCTTGACTTGGCCAAGACAAGACGCGTGCTGCCTGCTTGGCACTCCAACTGCTCCCCTCGCCCGCCCCTCTGGAATTTATTTTATGGCTCCTTGGCCAAACATGTCAGTTATGCCCGCGAAAGTACATATCATCAGAGGCACTGGACATGCGTGTAGGTTTCCAGCTTAGATCCAGCCTCCAAGGCGACGCGGATCAGAACTGCTGGCTTTGGATATATTTCGCGGAAAGAAATCTAAAGATCTAAAATTATTCATTCATTTAACTTGTATTTCTTGTGTGACTAATCGTACTTTTATCGTACTTTTATATATATCTATATATAATAGACAAAGATGTTAGTAATAAAGTTAACCTGCTTTATATTACATGAAAAATCGATTTTAAATTCCTAAATCCATTTTATATATTGGCATCACTAGCTAGAATGCAGTTGGGGAAAATCAGTTAGAGCTGGAGGAGAAGGGAGTTCTGGGGGCAAAGGGAATTGAAGGTGGACTAGAATGGTATGGAAGTGGAAGTGGAGGAGAAGGAGCAGAATTCCGGGCCAAAGACACAACAAAAGCGGTGCGCTAACAAATTTATGGCAAATTTTTATAGTAAAATCTGGGAAGTGTCGAAATTGTACGAGAACGAGAAGCAAACTCGCAGCCAACTTGTGTTCCCGCCCAATTGGACCCCACCATATTCCATCCCCCTCCCCACGCCTCCACCACCACCACCACCTTCCGTTCGTGGCTTTTACTTCTGTGGGGTCAAAACCTGGACCTGCCCATGTACGATGCCAAGGCAATCGTGCCGCCCTGCGTTTCGTGTCATCGACATGGGACTCTTGGTCGGCAGTGGGGCCTCCTTGTACTTGATAATGTGGTAATTTAGGGCCTTACTGCACGCCTCCCATTTCAGTGAGTCGGCTAAAAGCGAGTGGCTTGTTTTTCGGTGAAATAAAATGTGCATTTATACCCGATTCTCTTAGAGTTAAGTGGTATATTAGATTCGATTAAGAGAATGTCAAATAGTAAGTAGGTACGTTTCCGACATTATAAAGTGTATATATCCTTTATTAAAATCACTTTAAAAGGAATGCACAAATTATTTAATCGGACACACTTTATGCAGTTATGCAATATATATCCTAATTGATTGGTTAATTATGGTTTAAATATTTCAGATCAACTAACGCATAACTGCTGTTTCGGTAGCGGTTTCATATTCATTTTGAATATATTCCGCACATTTTCAGATCGTTTAGCATTATGTGCACAACGGGCTCATAATTTAGCACCTTGGTTCACACATCTGGCCAACTGCATGGGGTCCAAGCTTCTGGTTCTGGTGCTGACTCGGAGTCGGTGTCCGAGTCCGAGTCCAAATTCGATTCCGGGGCCGGAGCTCGTGCCGATGCTGTCAAAGCTTGTCGAATGACTCGGCGGGTCCTCCTCCACAGATTCGCTTTATTGTTTGCATATTCGCACATATCGGGCGAACAATTGACGTGTGTGACAGCGGTGACCCAGTTCCCCAAGTGAACACTCTGGGCGGCTTAAGTACTTTGGCCAAGTTTCTCCGCCAAGGATTTGGAGCAGTCTCCTCCGCCACGACGTAGTGGCGCTGGTGATATTGAACTTTGCTTGGTCAAGTCGCTGTCGCTGTCGCAGTTGCAGTTGCAGTTGCAGATGGAGATGCAGATGCTAATTGCATTGCAGCCGCTGACGGTTATCGTCATGTCTCTCTGGCTTGTGGACCGCGAAGTGGGCGGAATGTAGGCGTGGGCGTGGGTGGAAGCGGTCGGTCGGCTGTCACAATTTTGATTTTGAGCGGGACTGACAGGTGGAACGGCGACTAGGCAGCGGCATTAATTACGCTGCATTTGCTGGCCGAGCATTCTAATTCGCATTCACATTTGCCAGCACAATGCGGATATCTGTTTCTTTCTGTTGCCATCAAAAAAGACGAAAGCACATACAAAAATTTTAAAAAGAATAAATTTGTATTAAACTTTCTCATTAGCAAGTTAATAATTATTACTTAACGGTGTTCAGTTACCGGCCAAAAATCTTCTCTAAATGAACTCACACAGCACTGCTAAATTCGTGAGATTTATTTATCGCATTTTTACCTTAGAAATATAAAATTGTAATATAACCCTAACTTAGTTACACTACAGCTTCGATGGCAAATATAATATTAGGCATAATATATACTAGATTTATTAGTTCCCAGCCGATTTCTGGTATTCTTGGGCCATAAAATTGGCTGAGTGCAACTGTAGAAGCCTCAGGTGAAGCGGCAGTTGCATTCCCTTATCTTGTGTAATATTTTCATGTACGTGCCAGAGATTCACCTGAGACTGAGGCAGGTTACACGTGTTACCCCGCCCCAGGAATCCCCCCGATACGTGTACTGCGGGCACACGTTGTTGTGTCCTTAGATTGCACTTAACATCGATGTAGACACTTCCTGGCTGGAGGCGGGCCACGATAGACTCCACGTCCAGGAGGCAGGTGCCCGAGGAGTAATGCAGATTCGCGGGAAACGCCGATCGCAACTTGAGTAGCCAAGGGTTTAATTGATTTATTTAAATGCCAGCCATCGGACACATATTTATGATGGGAACTGCGGTTCGGGAGGCTTCGATTTCTTGCTACCTTGGCCATGATCCTCGATCTTCGGTCCGCACTCCTCGCTGATTGGTATTGAAATGGGAAAATTAGAACAAGTGCCACTCGAAGCGGCTGGAAAAATCAACAATGAAAACATTCCTCCATCCCCTCCATCGTAGTCGCAATCGGCGTCAGCAATAAATTAAAGGCAATTTTGGCCAAATAAAATGTTAACGGTCTCCTCTCGGCCGGTGGACACAGTGAACCATCTGTACAGCGACCACGGTCGGCATGGCATGGCATGGCTTGCCCTTTTTCAACTCGGGCTTGGGTTTTGTGCACCGACCCAGGCGGACCTGATATGATGGACAATGTTGTTGGCGGAGCTGCTAACACAAACATTTGGCCAGGTTTAGAGCACTGCGATGAAAATCGGAGACTAGAATTTAAGGTACATATATTGCATACACTTTTAAGCTGTTAAATCGCTTTGTAAATCAGCTATAGTAACACAACATATTTTAAACTTTTCAGTTTTATCATTTTAAAAAATATGTCTCTAAAGCTTACATTTTATTTCTCAGTGCAGCTGCAGACGGCTTCGCATGGCTTTTGGTATTTGTCACGTTCATCCATTTTGAGAGGACCACGTACATGCTGAGGCATTGTTAATAACTTTATTCGTCGACGTCGTTGTCCTACTTGTGGCTGTTACCACTGCCGCCACTGCCAACTGCGAGGGCTTCTTTTGGGGATGATTGAGGTGGAGACAGAGGTGGAGGAGCATCTAGGATGGATCCGATGAGGTGGAGCGACGGAGACACACACCACCGTTATTTATGAGGCACGCTCAATTATTGGCAGTGACTCGGGCCTCGTGGCGCCCGCATCCGCGCATTCAGCTCCATGTTCGCCCAGTCGACTTCAGCATAATCAGGCGAATCAGCTGAGTCTGGACCAGAGAGACCAAAACTTGAGCTTGAACCTCCCAAATCGCTTGGCGGCGGCGGCGGTGGCCGGCAATTAAGTCACCGTTTTGCCGTTATGCAAACAGCAACAAGGTCAGACATCCAACAGGTATTGGGTATTGGATTGGATGGATTTGGGGGATTTGGGGGATCTGGGGGTTCTTTGGGTTCTGGGGTCTTTGGAACCTGGACTTGGAATGCGCTGCATCATCCATCGCCACGGCCCAATGGGGTTTCCTGTTTTGTATTGGCTTACCGCGGAATTAGAACAAATTGTCCATGATCAATGCGGGGTCATTGTTGTTGGGGGTTTGCCAAAAGTGTTCGCCATTATGCCATCCGATTCGACCTGATTATGGTAGAGATTCCGACAAGGCAGCAGCCCTGGGAAGTCCGCCGAATGTAGTCATGGAGTTCTCTAACCGCACCGTTTTGTAGCCCGTGAATACCCATTTAATTATGAGTTACTTTTCGATCTGATTCACCAGTGGTTTGGTTGCGGTGAAAGTTCTGGCAAATATTTACTTGGCGATAAAAGAACTTACGGGTGGGGAATCTTTGAACAGGGTTCTTGAATGCGAAATATGCCGTGGGGGTTTCCAAAAAGTGACATTTTCGTGGGTGATTTGAGATACATATCAGATAAATGATGGTTATGGAACGACAAAAGCTATTTAAGTACTGAAATCATTGCTCACTAAAGCATGCGTTCTAAAAAGAAATTTCTTTCACCTACAACTACAGAATATTTTATAGCTTTCAAGAATACAATCTTCCCTTAGTGAATGCATCTTATACCTGAAGGACGTTCATTGTGTTGAATGACAACATTAAGCAAAGAGAACTACTCTGTCATAACTAAAAAGTGCTTAAAGTGTAAATATGACACAAACTTCTTGTTTTATCCCTATTATATTTTAGGTTTTAGTGTTTGCCTGCGGGAACTTCAACTGCTCATCAGCCTTCGGAAGTCGATTGTCAGCAGAAATCGCAATAAATGAACCGTGGAACATAAGATATAATATCGTATATATCTGGCTCTGACGCATTGACGCGTCCTTGGATGCCGATGCAGAATCGGACTGCTAAACAATGAAATATGAAAAATTAAACCATTATTAACGAAGTGGGGGAACAGTGCATAGAGATCGCACAAAGCCAGATATCGGGCAGCAACAAAAAAATAATAACAAATAACTCCGTCTTGGACAAGCTGTTGTCTTTGGTACAAGTGCAGCACAAAAGCAAGCAACTTAAACAGTAATTATTATTATTTTGATACATATATAGTGTTTTGCCAAGCTATTCCATTATTTCGCGCATGACTAACCAAATGCAATTCGAGATTCCATTCTTTTTCGGTTTTTCCTTTTTCTTTTCCACCTCACTGTGCCATTGAATTCCTTTTGTTCCACTTGGTGGCTGTTGCAATAAAACTGGCGTTCAAAAACTGGCCAGCACGAAAAAAAACTAACAAAAAATCGACAGTAATCGTAAATTTGTAAATCAGTTGCAAGAACATGTGTTTACACAGTCAGTGGGCCTCATCGACTCGGATGATCTCGGATGCAGGTCATGAGCTAATTGAAACGTTCCTAAGTGCCCACTGTTTTTAAAAATAATCTGACACACTTCCCTGTTTACTGATCTTTTGATTTTCTTTGATTTTTGATTTCTTGTCGCCTTTCGCCCTCGGTGATATTCTTAACCGATCTTGTATCTTGAATCTTGGATATGCAGATCGAAGCCATGCATCGAAAGCGAAATGGAGGGCAGCTCTGGCTCGTTTGAGGCGGATGAGTGCGATTCTGAGGATGAAACTGAGTCTGAGAAGTGATTCCAGGCCGATCGACCTGCAGCAACAGGTCGTAAAAAATAATCTTAAATTTATCGTGAGAGAAATCGGCTCAAGTTGATTCTGGTTAAAAAGAAATCAACTTACATACACATTCACCACAAAGATCAAGGTCTTAAAACTCATTTTTTATATTCAAAGCAAAACGGTTTTTCTCAAAAAAAAAAATGTGGATATGTATTCAAGTATTCTTAACCAATCTATTAATCTAATATGATATAAAAAAAACTGTCATCAGCTTGAAAATGTATGTTCCGATAAAAAATACTATTAAATTAAAGGACTTTTACTGCTTCCACAAAAATATTTATTTACATCAAATTTTGGGAATAAAGTGTTTAAACTCAATTGTTTCTAATAATATTTTAATAATATATAATAATATTCTTAATAAACAAGTTTTTCCTTGTTTAATTAACTTGGTAAATAGTTAATAGTTTTTTGTAACATTATTATAAAATAAATTTTTTTCAATATCTGATTGGAGATAATAATAATGGTTCGTTCCCCAACAGAAATGTGTTTTCCTTCAGTAAAAATTAAGTGCCGCCTAAAACTATGCAACGTATGGCCAATACAGCCAAGCCACAGCAGTTAATTTCGAATGCAGCAATTAAGAAAAATTTACACACGAACTATGCAAGCGATCGAAAACTTAAGAGAAAAAAGCTCGACCACTCTCACTTTTGCAGACTATTTGCATTGGTATGGCATAAGATGTAGAGACTTAAAGAGTCCAAAATCCGGGCTTTGCCTTTACAGTCATAGACGAAGCTTTTTTTCCCGTTGACTCTTCGCTCTAGTAAAACTCCGCTTTGCACCAAGAGCAGCGTATGGATCGCCTTAGCAGCTCGTTTTACCTGTTTGGGATTTCTGCTCTGGGCCTTAACATTATCGATTTGATATTAATTTGTTCGTTTTAGTCGCCTTTTTTTGCCATTTCAGTTTGCTATTTTGCAATGCACATGCCAGCGAAACCAAGGCGGCCAAGAATTTATACGCGGTGCAATTTCGCTCCGGCTGAGATCGCTAATTAAATGCCAAAACAAAGGCGAGTGCAACGATTAATTGCCGCCCCGCGATTATAGCGTTGTCGCTGCCACAAAGATATGCAGATTGTAGTCCGCCGATTATATAGACATCGCCGTGGTTTCAGCACCGATTGATATGCCTTGAACTTAGCTATGTTTTATGGCGCTCTGAGCCAGTTTCTCTCGAAGGTTTTTATTTAATCGTCTGTTTTGCTTGAGATTATATGATACATCTGTTTCAAGAACAAGCTGAAAATTATTCGCTTATACTTTGAGCTCAGAAATGAGATCATAAATTTTAAAATTAATTTTGATTTCTGTTTTATTGTAATTAGAAATTTAATTAAAATTTAATAAGAAATGCCATTAGACATTAGTTTACTGTACTTTAAAGTATACAAATTAATCTAAGCCCCATAAATATATTAAACTTATTAAACTCGCCCTTGCAGACAGTATTTCATATCTTGGTATCAGTTGAGCATTATAAGGAACTAGTTCCATTACCACATCAAACACACAGATCCAATGCAGCCCGATCTCCATTCAATTCATTGGACAGGGGTTGACATGGGCTGACAGCTCGACGGGGAATCAGCGAGTGTGTTGTGACCCGCTGGCCACATCCGATTGACGTCCATTGATGATGGCAGGTCATGACGATGATAAAGTCGGCCCACGCTTATTGTTGCCTTCAGTCCAATCTCCACTCCCTGAACGAATTACCGGTAGCCGAATGCATCTGGAACTGACCACGTCGGTGGCTTCAGATGAATTTGACATTAGCGAGCGATTAATCAAGCCAGAAAGGTACAATCAAATTCCTGGGAAGTTCCTCAGGATTCTGTCAGCCTACAGAAACATTGCGTAGTTGTCCCAAGGTCATCCCTGCGGTGATTTATGAGCCCAGCGGCACATGCAAACTGGTTTGCCTGACTGCAGGTTCTCCGCAATCTTGTATCTTCACTCTTCATTTGGCTTTCGGTTTCGGCAGCGACGACCCGTTTATCGGCAATAATTAAACTTGTATACACGGACTTGATTAATTCCAAATAGCAACTAGCTAACTTACCATTTATCTTCATTAGGACTCTGGACTGTGGCCATGTGCATCCAAACAAATGGCGAAGCGTGCTGCAAGTCGATCTAATTAGTTAATTTGCTCGCTCAAAAACAAAAGACTTAAGCAGCGAACTTGCTCCGAAAACAAAAGACTTTGGCAGCGAACTTGACTATCAGACACGGGTTAAAAAGGCAAAAATGTGATCACTCTCTTAATTCAAAGCATCCATCAAGTTGTGTGAAATGAACACATCAATGGCCATTTTCGGACCAAACTCTGATGAGGCGGCCTAAAAGTCACACCGAACAAGACCTTAAACCGGACGGTATATATTCATGCCGCGACTGCGAACGCATTTTTGTGCGGCAAATTTTCACATGCCCCGATTACGCAATCCCCCACATAAATTAGGCGACTATTTAGCTCGGATCTAAGCAAACTCGTCCGGTCCAAGCCTAATCAGAGCCGAAATCAAGCGTGGCAAATTGGAGCAGACACAAGTGCCGATCGCTGTTGACCAGCCACCAGATACCACCAACCAGTAACCAGCAACCACTGAAAAGACAGATAAACCGCCAAGACAGCAGTTAGCTTTTAGAAGCGAAAGCAAAAGTTTTTGCAGCAGTTTTGCACCACAGAAGAAACCGCAGGAAGGTGGGGAACGGCGCAGGGGTAGGGCATACTAACCGCCAGCTGCCGGACAACTTTTGCACATGCTTTTTGTGTCTCTTTAAGGGGGCTATAATTGCGCAAAAATAACTGAACAAGGCGATCGCCAGCACATTATATAGACCAGCCAGTCCCGCTCTAGCTAAACCGAACTGGGACTCGACCGAACCCCCGATCAGCAATCAATTCAATTCGCCATAACCATTTCTGGGGGCCACACAATAGAGTGGATACCCAAAAACAGTTTGAAAAGTTGTCCGGATATTAGGATCGGTGTTGGGGATACACTTTGCTATCCAGAAATTACTAAACTATCATTTTGAACAAATTTCAAAAGAGTCTTAAGTATACATACTTACATACTTTAATTTAAGTATTGAAATGTACATGCTTTACAATTATTACTTATAGGACGCTTAGGACGTAAGCCATTACGGCCAGAAATACCATTCAAATGAAGCCCACAATTACGAATACCCTCTGCAAGGGCATGCAAAGAGTTTCCAACTTGATTGAGCAAAATTTGTTTGACTTTGGGGCTTTGAACCGACGGTTCACTGGGGTCAGCGGGTTAAATTCGATATGAATTTATTGTTGGTGGAGGAAACGGAAAAGTCGACACTAAGGTCATTCATAACCATGTGGATTTACTTTCTAATTACTGGTAAACTTGCGCACTTAGGAGTTGGGAGTTTTTGCGGCTGGCTAATTTACGGCACGTCCGAATCCAAAGTGCCCGAAAATAAGTCGGGGCAGCTGCCCCACAGCCAGCTTAATTTCAAATTAAATTTGTATTCAAATAGACCGCAGACGGCAGACGGCTGCCGTTGGATGGAGCTGCGAAGGTGCTACAGTGGTGCCACAGTGGTGCTATTGGTGGTGCTATTGGTGGTGCTGCTCAACCACTCAACTGGGCAATGACAAGCAAATTAACCGCAACTGCCGCCACCGCCTGCCGCTGGATGTTGCACCATCGCACTCCGTCCAACAATCAGCAAACTGTCGGCTCCTACTGCTCACTGATCCCCCAATTTAAGTCCCAATCCCCTTCTGCTTCTGCTTCTGCTTCTGGTGCCCCTGCTGTTTCTACTGCTGCTGGTTAACTACTTCTCTCGCCCAACCCAACTTCTGCTTGCTGTCCAGGCATATAATTTTCCACACATAACCTTGAGCAAAAAGAAAAATACGTGGCTGCTAAGAAACAGATTCAAATGAATTTATCAGCGCTTGGCTGGTCTTTTGTCTTCGAATTAGCTAGTGTAAATGTATCACAAGTGGCGGTACAGTGAAGCCTGACATATCAGCTATATAGGTTAATAGGTCTAAATTAATGTATACTAAAATAAAAGCTTATTGGGAAATATTTTTACATTTTTTTCCACGTTCATTAAACATTCAAATTCTAAGCAGTTATTTTTTCCAATGTTATTAACGCTCTTTAACACTCAAAGCATAAAACATACGTATACTATTGCAATTACGCATATTTATAGTCTTTATGGACCTTAAATATTTATGTTCTGAACACCTAAAGACTGATTGCTGAAGAAGACAGTTTAATGAGACTTAAATTTGATACCTATAAATTTGCTAATGATTTCAAATAGTTTACAGAACATTTAATCTATTATCTTCCAATGCCAAGGCACTTAGATCGAACATGAATATTCCATCGAATTGGGCCAGTAATTACAATCATAACACTGCAAATACCGCCCCCTTATCCATTCACCTGCTGGGGCATCTAATGAGTTTCTTTTTCTTTTTACAGCGCAATTGGGGCTGCATAATTATTATTAAAAGCCATATTCGGTCGATTATGGGCAAATTAATTGGCTTCGAAATTGGAGCGCAAAATGCAGCTGCAGTTGGCCATTGTCCATTGGGTTTGTATTTATGTTTCTTGTGGCCTGTGTGGCACCCGCACAAAAGTCGAGCCCCAATAACAATTTGTAGAGTAGTCTGAATTTTTTTTCCTTGTGGCGAGTGCCCGAGATATTTCCCCCGGATTTCGTAATGGCCACAGCCAAGAGTCGCCTTTCACTACCACCAAGCAGACAAAAGGCAGCAGCAGCCGACTCATTTCGGCCGTAATTTATTTGTATATGCCATAGAAATTAGTTCAGCCCAGAAAAAAGGCCAAGTAATTCACGCCCACCGCCGAAATGTGAGTGCCAGCACTTGACTCTCGGGCTTTTAGGTATCCGAACCCCCTTCGATCCCCTGATCCAGATGTTATGCAACAATTAGTGCAACAGACAACGAATGCAGGTGAAAGGCTGCTGGCCAAAAGCCATTCGGCTCAAATTCCATTCGTACCCAGCAAATCCTGGCCAGAAAGCACGCGCTACAGATATAACCCTCCCATTCCGAACCAAAACCCCTCCGATATAGCGGCTTAAATCTATTGAATATCACTTAACAAGGCGCAGCTGTCAGCGGTTACCATAATGAATTGTTTACGGCACATTGTCTCAAATTACATGATATCATTCCCCAAACGCAGTTCCTCAAAATCCCACAACCGGCTGCTGCACGTGACACAGCTTCGATCAGATAGGAATGTACTCTATATGTACATTGTTCATATGGAGATATGTATATCCACCGCTTATAGGGTCAAGCGCTGCTGTTTTCGGCTGCTGTCCAAAATCAGTAGCTGCCGAGCAGGAACTGAACTCGTTAGATTATCGTGCACACACTTTCGGGTACCCAGTGCTCAGTCTTCAGTATTCAGTACCCGGTAGCCGGAGATCTGGAGATCTGGAGATCTGGAGATCGGTTGTGACTAGCCAAAAGTCATGGGGAAGTGGACATTCAAATTTATGACATTAAAATGCTTGTATGACTATAATGCCAAGGCAATGCCAACACATCTTGGTCGAAGACTTCTTGTAGTCTCTAAAATACACTGAAATAGTTTCAGTTTTCTAGGCCAACAAACTGATGAAAAGCAAGATAAGGGCAAAATGAAACTGCAATTAAATTAAGAAAGAAATTAAGAAAGCATCAATGCAATTAGAGAAGAAATAATGGAACGTTAAATGCCAGGTAGAAACAAAAAGAAAATTAATTTCAAAGACTTTTAAGCCAACGACACCATTTAATTGAAAAAAGTGAAATTTAAAGAAACCGAAACTGCTGCGAAAACTTGAGTACTGCAAATAAATCAAGAATTTTGTATTTACTTTGCAAATAGTTATCATTGAGATGTTTTTTTCTAACACATACATAAGTAAGTAAATATATATTGAGTTCCTTCATAGCACATCTAAAAAAAATACATTCGTATTTATAAATGATAGTTTATTAAAAATGGTTTAAAAATTACACAAAAAAAATGCGTATGGTGACAATACTAGTTAGCACAAACTTTCTATGGTGTGAATATTCTGCCAGTTTGGTTACATATATAATAAATTTCCATCGATGCCAAATCTGTTATACTCTTATGCTACTTGTGGTGCCCCAAGTCGCACTTACTTGTCAAAGGTCGCGGCAAGCGAAAGTGACTTTGTGCGTCCCATGTTTTCAGGTTTTCCTTTGTATAGGCTGTTTCTTGCAATTGGCCAAACCCGTTTCCTGCGGTTGCGGCATGCCACAACTCAGAAATCAGCTGCACCCGAGAGAAAGAAAGAGAAAGAGATGCGGTGGCATCGCACTGACCTACATCCTCCTTGAGCCTCCGGGGGCACTGATAGCTCCAGCTCCCAGTTCCATGTTGCGCAATCAGCGCGAGGAGTATAAAAAAGCACTTAGTGCTAACCTTCGCACTGGAGTTTCGACTGAGGAGAGGGAGAGCCAATGACATGGGGTACAAAATAGCGCACAATCATTTCGTTAAATGATTTAATTAAGCTAAACAGTTGAACAACATTTGTCCAATCCCAGAAACGAAAAATACCATTCCACAGCCATTCGCTTTGATTCGCCACTCGATGCTTTTCAAGTGTGTGACACATTGGCGTCAAGTTCATAATTCACAATTTATATTACTCCGATTCCGGACAAAAGGCGACCAAGTGGCGCTGATCGGGCGACATTGATTGCGATGATCTGGAGCCGAGAGACTTATGGCCGTAAACGTGAAAGAACCCAACTCTACGGCCGATTCAATAACAGATCTTGGCCCAATCGATTCTGCAGAACTGGTCTATTCCATTGGCTTCCATTGCGGAGTGTTTCCGTTTTGTTTCTCAAGTTTTTTGTTTGTTTTGGTCCGAAAGAATAAAGGAATTTTTTGCCAATTGAATGATTATGGCAAGTCGGTTTTGAATGGCCAGCGAATGAGTCAACAATTGCTGGGGCATGTGTTTTCTAAAAACCAGGGGTATACCCAGTTTTCCTACATTTCTGGACAATAGTTTGTTATTTGTCTTTTGAATTGGGAGCGTGGAACTATAATCACTTGACTATCAATGGAATAGAATTTTTACTGTGAAAACACATTTATTCAGAACAGAATTTGTGTGGCTAATTTAAACAACTTTCATGCATCGTTTTAAACAAAATAATTACCGTTTTAAAAGAAAAATTTTGATGTTTGTTTTCTAAACCATTAAAGATTTAAAACCTAAACAAATATTTTATTGCAAATATAATAAATAATTCATTCATCTTAGGTATTATGTAGTTACCGATTTAATCAAAATAACTTGGATGCACTTTTTCTATCAAGATAATGATTGTTAGTCTCTATGCAATTTTTTTTTTTAAATACCACAATAACAGTACCTAATTATATGCTTCAAAAATAATTATTAAATTTAGTAGAAAAGCCAATAGCAATGTCGTTATATTTAAGCTCTCAAATACCAGTGTTTATTTTGCCCTGCAGTTATCCAACTTGTTTTACGTTGTCTGCATTTTGTTTGGCTCTTCCCCATGGCGTTGTCTGTCGTATCTTCAGTTGGCACTAGTTGGACTTGAACTTTGTGCGTGTGTTTTGGTTTTCTCAGCGTTATGTTTTCGACTTCGAGCCGCTTGTTTGTCAAGGCTCTGGTTTAGCCCAGTAACTCATAACGACTGTGACTGTGACTACAGTGAAACCTAGCACCCCCATATGGAGCCCGAAATTAAAAATATGTTGACCCCAAGGCGATTACTTCGGTTTAGCAAATTGGCAACGCTCGATCGGAGGGCCAGCCGCAGACTTTTAATAATTACCAGAGGTGCGGCCACTTGAACTTGACTTTAATTGGCTATCGATAAAGTAACAACGAAACCAGCACCTGTGGGTTCTCTCCCTTTTTTTTTGGGCGTCTTTCACTTTGGTCTTTCACTTTTCATTAACGCGACCAATTGATTTTAAAGCCGTTTCGAATGTTATGTAACCCCCGCATACCAGCAATTTTCGATGCCAGAGTTGTCTCATGGTAATTGAATATGGATTACCAAAGTGTAACAAGTGCAAAGCCTTGCGGGCTGCATATTAAGATGTATGTAATGAACAATAACGGGGAAACTGCTTCGCATTAACAGCATATGCAAAACGACAGCTACGCCCCCACTTTGCAGTTTCATCAGCTTTTATGATGCCATCCGCGTGACTCGGACTGTCATACCTACGAATGCTACTCCTCTTCAAACGCACTGGAAATGCTCATAATTTGATAATGGCATCAATTAAACTTGATTGCGGGCCGAGTCTCTATGGTGGCTCCCATTGTTGTTGGCCGTAATTAGCACCCAAGCGAAATGTTTATACGCTAGTAGTCAAAACTTCTTAATGCCCGGCTGTACAAACGGTGTCATTAGTTGGGGATGAGTTCTGCGAACCGGAATTTTTTTCATTATTTGGCATGTAATGAAGTCATATTTGCTTAGACAAATTAAATGGGAAACTCTGCGCGCTTCTTATCGATAAACAAGCGCAAGAAGAAGCAGCACTCAGTCGTATCAAAACAAAAGACTTAGGCAACGAACTTGGGCTTGCGTCGACATGAATTTATAATTTTACGCGCTGCGGATTTCAAGACAGCATTCCCAGCATTGTTGCTGGGCCCGTCCATCATCATCAGCAGCTTCACGATCTTTATTCGCTATATTCACAGGCAGTGTATATTTTAAGCATATTTTGAACGCAATAAACAAGGATTTAGTGCTGATATACGATTTTTAAACTGTTCGCCTCTAGTTAATCTTCTTAATTTCGGTTTGAACAACTTTAGTACGCTGTTTGCGTGATTTGTTTATATCAGTATCTTGTGTTAGTACACTGTCTTAAAAGCTTAAACAAAGTAATGAGCCGTCAAATCATTGACCCGAATATTAATTATTCTTTTCCGTTTATAAAGGGTATTTAAAGTTTGAATTCTGCAACAGTGTCTTGTCTTTTCCGTTTTACAAGCCCAGCAGAATTTCTTTTAATTCCATTTGAATTTGATGGAACTGGTGCATTTGCCTCGTGTCACTTTTTGGTTGCGCCTGGTGATTTTGCAATTTAGTTTCTGCCCGCAAAACGGGTTGCGAAAAAGACTCGGCAAACTCGGACAAGTTCTTGGCTCATGCACTTGTTGCAGCGGTGTTATTTGTGTAATGCAGATTTTTAATTGCCTGTCACATAAATTCCAGAGATCTGCGGGCGTTGTAGCACCGCAGGTAGTTTGACATTTCGATTGACCTTCAGAAAGCCATTAGAATAAGCAGCGCATCGGCCATAAAAAGCAAATATAAAATCCAGAACCGTTAGGCCTGCCAAAAATGTCGGCTAAAAGCTTTTAAGTAACGAGATGAGAAATAAAAATAAATACTTTTGAATAACCAACAAAATCGAGAAGAAACATATGGTGATGATGTAATTAAGGCGTAGAAAGCAGAGAGATGAGATTGATGACCACCAAATCTTGATCTTGCTGGGAATTTAACAAAAATGCAGCCATAAAGAGCTGCCTAAGAGAGCCCCTATATGAAGAGCTAGAAATACGCTCTTGAAGGCACTCTTTTTGAAAAAGCTTCGCCAAGCTTTGGACACGCTAAATGCTATTAAGCCAACTTAGCCATGAAGCGACAAGGTAAGAAAAAAACAGGTACAAGAAATACCGAAGCAACGTAACCGAACTTACGGTAAGAAAAGGCAGGTAAGGCCGCCAGGTAAGCTCGGCTCTGCCGCCACGAAAGCCCGGCTCTGCTTTTTGCCTTCGATTCTTCAGTCGAGTCGCGAAAGTCGTCGAGTGCGTTTGGTTCGCTGGCTCGTCGGCAGTGCAGCTAAAAAAGAAAAGCAAATCCCAGCAAAGCATTAAGAAATATTATCAAAAAAGAAAACAAACTGAGAAAGAGAAAGAAGCTGCTGCTGAGAAAAAGGCCATCATCATCACGAATTTTTGTGCGCGCAGTCTTCGCCGTTATGCAATTGAAGTGCGTTCATAAAATGCCGAGATAGCAACAATTTTGAATACATTAATTTGCTGGGGAATTAGAAATTTCTGTCGCGCGAGTTTAAAAGACGCATAAATACTCGTGTCCAAATTAAATATTACAATTTATGGCAAACTCGTTTCCACACAATCCAGCAGCATCGAAAAAAAGTGAAATTAATAAAGTGAAAAGCAAACGGCAATTGTAGCAAAAAGTCAATTACAAAATCAATATAAATAATAATAGAAAATCATTGTTGCAGCATTGACGTAAAATACGTATACGTAAAAAATAACAACAGTTAGGGGCAAGCACTTTTCCTCGTCGTCGCTCTGCGAATACGTAATCATTGGGAAAATATCAGCAATTTTGCAACAGTTTCGACACAACAACAACAATAACATCAGCAGCAACACCAGCGACTGCAGAAAAAAAACAAAAGTAATTGAGCAGAAAGGTGAGTTCGTAGAGACCAAGAGACACGCATGCAAAGCAGGAAAAAAGCACGAAAAAAGCATGGAAAAGCAAGAGAAACTCTAGCCCTTGCACCTGTTGCCTTCCTGGAGGTAAACGCAGTGCCCAGCATCTTCCATTCATAATTGCCCACTTTTTCTCCAACTGTATCTCTGGACTTCCTGCTTACGCGCTTTTTTTTGGTGGCTCTGTTTGGTGTTTGCTGTTTGCTACACTTCAGTTTCATTTTCATTTAAATGCGAACAGAAAACACAGCTTTGGCTCTCAAGGTTGACAACATCTGTGTTTGCCGCTGTGCTTTTCGGCTTCCTCCTCGGATTGCGTATTCACATTTGAATATTATACAATATGGGCCGTCTCAGTTTCGTAAATAGTTCCTTTTTTGCCATCAATTCAAACGATTAGTGCTGAATTAGCAGCACAATGTCAAGTTAATTTGGGTTCAGCAACTTTTTCTGGCTCTCAGTCCTCATCTCTTAAACTCTTATTTCTGATACATGTGCACTGACAAAAAAAACTTTTCTTATTTTATTGACGCATAAGTATTTGAGCACACAATGTATGTAAATTACTAACGTCAGGCTAATTTGAATCTATATTAATATAGAATATATTAATCCCTACATTTCTTGGTAAAAATATTTACCCCTTCGACCAATTTGATTTACTTTATGGCCTGAGATTAACAAAATGCAAAACGTTTGCATGTGACCTTTAAAATATTCCTTATATTTTCGGCTCCTATAACAAGTATATTGTTGTCTTAAATCAATAAATAAGAATTGTCAATAATTGTTTCAGCGCTCACAAATCTTTGGCATTAAGTATGGAAAAAATGGCAATCCATTTTAAATCTTGAAAAGGTCTAGTTGCTTGTTTTAAGATTTACTGTGGTTTGCGAACGTTTTTTTTCAGTTCACATATAGCCTTGAGTAAAACAGATGGATGAGTTTCAGACAGCCAACACGCCTTCGAAAACAAATGCATTTAATAATGAATCGGGGCGGCCCAAAAAAAAGCTAAAATTAAAATGTGCAGTAGGTGTTGCCATTCCGATTCCGATTCCGACTGCGATTGCGACAATTGCCCCGACACTTGCATATATATATTTATATATATGTGTATATCGTATAGTATAGTGAATATATCCGAGCGAAGAGTGAGTGATGAAGAGCTTGAGAGGCAAAGGAAGGAAGTTGCTGTCGGCATGAGTTCGCAGTTTCATTGGGCTTCGCTTACAGACTCGAATCCAACTTCTCAGCCCATCATCTGTGCAGCTTGTTGGTTTGTTGGTGGGAGTCAATTAGTGGGCAAAATTTAAATACATTTAGAAAGAGGGTAAGAAGTGAGGGGGCGTCTACCATGGCACCCAATTATGCATCCATAAATGTAAACAATCGTCGAAAAGACCCTGTAAAGTGCGGTTCTTCAGCCAAATAAGAAGAAGATGAAGTAAGTGCTGAAATCCGTCTGGCCAAAAGTTCACCATGGCCAGAATCTGCAGACAATACTCGTATAACGTGGCCGAATCAGCTAATGGGAAATGTCAGTCAGTTGGCCGACAACGTTGACTTCATTTACATTTTGGCAAAACAGCAAATGAGCCTGCACTAAGCCCCGAAAAAAGGTCGAGCAATAAATTTGTTTTGTAACCCTACCCTTTAAGCCGAAAACTAAACCTATTTTCTACTTGGCCAAATTCCAGGAGAATTTGCATTTGACCGCCTAACCGTTCTTTAACTCTCTTTGTGCTTCTGGCCATTTCTTTTCACGCAGTGCGCATATTTCATGAGCTGTCGATGAGTTTGGTTCTATTTGGGTTTATTGAAAGCCATTCCCCCGCCAAATGGGCACCGTTCATTAGCAGGAAAATGGGTTAATCTCATTCAGCGGTCTGCCTTACAGTTGCGGTCACAATATTGGCACTGATAAATTTGTTATTTAATGGCTGTAATTTACCGGAATAATTTATCTGCCTTAGTTGCTAAGGAGGTTCCATATAACATCGAATTATTATATACAAAATAGATTGTGATAGATAGTAAGCAAAATATCAAAAATGTATCTGATAGCCTTAACGTCTTTATAGAGCTATCTCTAAGATCTCAGTTTTAGATACGTATGGTACATGCGTGTTCAAGTTTCCGCACCTTCAAAGATCCTATAAAAAATGCGCTTTTCAAGTGCGTGCAGTGTGTGATTCAGAAGCTAATTAATCCGCTGATGTGCTGGCGCCATCAAAGTGTGAAAGAGACATTAAGTCTGATAGGGAGGCACGTGTTGTTGGTTGTCGGCGATTAGCCAGCTATTGAGATACAAGCGGATAGATATATAGATGCTGGGATGATGGCCTTTAACGCCTCGCCGCCAGACAATGGCATCTTTATTAAAACATTATTTGGCCCGGCATTGTGGGCCCGGGGTATAAATTGCATTTTAAATACAATTTTTCTGTTTCTGTTGTGGGCAGAGCTACCAATAGCTGACTCAATCAGCCGAACAAAGAGCTTCAACACAAATATTATGATCTTTCTGATTGTTACACGTAAACTTCCGCTCCCGGCTTCACGATCATCATCATTATCATTATGATCCGCTGCTATGCGAACTGAGAAAGTGAAAACTTGGACGATTTTTTGATTGCAAGCATTTGATAAGCAGTAAACGTAGGAAAGAGTGAGAGAAATTTTGTCATCTATTGAGCCAACTAATGATGGCCAACGTAACAGAAGTGCACAGAGAAAAATTATATAATAAATAGATTTCCTTAAAAACCTAAAGTCAGCTAGAAGAATAATTATTTTATATGTACAAACATATTTTATTATTCAAAATAATATACCAATACCTTAAATGATGTTTGGGGGAGAAAAGATTTGTTTGCTAAGTTGTAAACATTTTTTGGCGATGCACTTTTTAAGCACTTTATTGAAATGTTTAAAACAATTCAAAGGTCGCATGGTGTAAGTTTCTTGTTGCAACGTTGTTCTTGAATTTTCGTTGGTCTCCTTGACGGATTTCCGGTTCGAAACTTAAGGTTTTATGCACTTTTTCTTGGTGTACGCTTCTCTACCTCACTTTAAGTATCTATGTATCTTTCTTTCTTTCTGCCAAAAGAAATCAGTTTCAGTTTCGTTTACAGTTTTGGTTTCGGTTTCAAACTCAGTCGGTTGTGGAAAATTTAGTGCAACGGCGCTGTCATAGCTTCGCTTCAAATTGCTTCGTTTACCCGGCTTCCCAGACTCCATCCGTCTCTTTCGGCTGGACTCTGTCCGTCTCTTTCGCTCTTCCTGGGAGCGTTTTGGAGCAGTTGAAGCGTGCAGGCGAAAACGAAAGCAGAAGCAGCCGCCAGTTGCAGCTTTTTTTTTTTTTAACTTGCTTTTCATTTGCTGAAATTCGTGTTTTTATTTTGTGTTTCTGCTTTTCACTCTAGTTGAAGTTGTAGCCTGTTTTTTGCTCTTTTTGGCCAGCAAATTGTTGCACGGACCTCGCTTTTGGTCAGGGCAACTTGGAACGTAACGCAGAAATGCGGAAAAAATTCACTTCAATTTAATGAAAGTGTCAACTCGTTTTTCATGGGGCTTTTCGTTAGTCAAAGGCAAAACAAATTTGCGGGATTGGAAATGAGTTTGTTGCAAAAAACAGCGGAAAATACTACTTTTTTACTCAACAAATACTGAGTGTTTTCCATTTAAGTAACTGTTTTAATCACAGCAAAGTTTCAAATTATTTATGGAGTCATAAACATTCGAAGCCAAACAAATTTTTGAAATACTTTAGAAAATGTAGTTTTCCTTGTTTTATACAAATATTTTCCTTAAAACCTCCTATAAAAAATAATAATCATTTCTGTAAAACGCATTTGATTAATTAATTGAAATTAAAATTTAATTCTTGAGAGATTTTTTTGTTCGATTTCTACTGGCTTTTTGGAGTTTTGTTTACAAATTATAAAAGGAACACTTTAGATATGCTTTTTTGTTTTGTGTCTCTATTAATTTTCTGAGTTGATTATTTTTGTTAGCTCGAATCATTTGATTTAATGCCCGAAGACGTTTTGAAAAGGTGTCGGGCAATTTAAAAATTTACATTTTGAAAGTGCTGCAGCAGCATTCGCTGCATTAGCAACGAAAATCAATCAAAAACCAGCTGAGACATTCGAAGATCTTCAAAAATTGAAATGTTAATTTCTTGGCCTTTTTGTCTCCATTCATTCGACTATGCATGCATCCACCTATCTATCCATCCATCCTCTAGTTTGTTTGTTTGTCTTTTGGGATTCGGATTGCGCAAAGCGCTGACAGTTACATGACTTTGAAAAGTATCTTATGGGTGATGCTCACACTGATATTCATTTATACAGATATGATTTAACATATTTTGGGGCTTAATAATTGCTGGAATTGTGAGCCGAGCGCCAGTGTGCGTGATGGGAAATCCGAATGTTTTTTTGCGAAATCGAAATGCACAACCTGTCCGTATCGGTTGGCTTTTGTACACACTCGTATTTACTTTTATTTTTACCTGCTGCTACTCTTGGATCCAATCTAACTGTTACCGTTACCGTTCGCCGATGGGGCCATGATGCGCCGCTGATGCGCTCAGGTGTTAAATACCTGGCAGCCAGTTCCGCAATACGATTCGCTGTTAAATGCTTCGGATTTCGCATTATTAGCTTCCCGATGTGAGCAATTTTGCATAATTTGCACTGCGCACTGCCGCGCATAATGAAAACCTTAACCCCAAACGAGGAACTGAACCATGGCGATTGCTACTGCGAATGGGTTTTGGATTCGGAGTCGGATTCGTTTTCGGGTTCGCATTTGGACCCCCACTACACGCCACTTTCACGCTATGCAAATTGAAGCATTTGCAGACAATGCCGACCGCAGACAAGTGTTAGGAAAATATGATCCACTCGCCCACACTAATTTCATTATTTAGTTTGAAGGGCTAAGGGTTTTGGTGGGTGGCGAAGGGAAAGTCACAGGAACTCTTCAAAATGAAAGGAAGTTACATACGTGTTAACTCAAGTTATAAATTATTAGGAAAACTGACTATAAAAGAGTATATGTAAAATAATACATACAAATAAACTCATTAAACTAATCTATCAACATGTGAAATATTCGAGGTGAAATATGTTTTCGCGTACTACCACAATCTTCACACCTTTCAATTAGAGCGTCGTAAAATATTAAGCGTTACCCATAAAACTGATACGTTCCAGCAAATCGATAATATGTCTATCGACCTGCAGACATTTCTCAAATGGAATTAAACGGATTACCAGGCTGCGATGAGATCTTCTCAGCACGCCCATTATTTCAACGCAAACACTATCAAATGGCCGGCTCTTTCTTTTCTCTCCTTTCCACAAGTCAATGACTGCTTAATTTAATTTGGCCACAAATCAATGGCCAATGGCCACATGTATCTTGTTCCCCTGCCTATTTTGTGTTTTTGTTTCGGGAACATTTCGCTTGACCCCTGTGAAAGCAATTTCGTTATGGGCTCTATTCTGAAGTTTCGGCCAATCAATCATGTGGCTCCCCAGCATTCCTGGCCAGCGTATCTTCTTCGAGGCCGCGAAAGTATCGAATGTTTCGCCGACATCCCATTTTTCGACGCTTCATTAGGTCCAAGGGAACTTTCGTGTGGTTTTTGGTTACCTAATGAAACCATTAGGGGTGCCAAAAATACTTTCTAGCCAAATGCGCGGGAACAATTGAAGCAACAGCAATCTTACGTATGTGACCTTAACATTTAGCTGACCAGCAGAGTTTGGCAAATGAATGTGCAAAAATGATAGCTGGAAGCTGGTTTTTTAGCCAAGTAGGCACGTCTAATCTTTGCCATCTCGTGACGCACTCGAACAATGCAATCATCTCGAGGGGTAAATGAACTGCCAGCTATTTGCACTCGGCCGACGTCTCGCTTACAGTGAAGCACAACTGCTAACGACCTCTTGACTAGGCACAGCGAATACCCCCACCCCACTTCCACTCCCACTCCAGACGTATGCATCCCAGGTGCAATTGCATTAGAATCATTTACATTCACCGATTCAATTAATATGCAACTTGTGTTGTCAGCCAGCGATTGTCATCATCAAAATTCTTTATTGATTGCCTAGAGTCGTGTCTCGTCCCCTTTCCACCAGTAAAACTACAATAATTCATGACGTTGACTTTCATTCATAAAGTGCGCGATCGTCTGGTAGTTGAATATGCTGTGAATGTAACCATTAAATTATTCATTGTTTCGGTCCGAGGAAAGTTCTGTAGAAAGTCGAGGAAAAAACGAGTTTTCCGCCTGTCAATCATTGCAATCGAAAATGCACTTCGTCGTTAATATATGGAATGCATAGAAATTCTCACATAAAATATTATTTTATGCCCACGGCTGAACTAAATTTCCATAGACATGTCTATGAATCATAAATGTTGATTGCTATTTTATACGTACTGGCATTCTCTTATCAATTCATGATATACCTATTTCAAACCTACATGAGACACCATGTGTACCCACCATCTATGAGAAACAACGACCTGAAGCATATGGCGTCATCTTTTGAGAATAATAAAGTGTGGGCATCCTCAATGTCAGCTGTTAAAAAGCTTAGAAAAAGATGCCACCTTTGTTGTGGGAATTGAAAATACTAATAGAGCCAAAAAATGACAGCCACATAATGAATAAACTCTTAAGTCGGTAAACAAGCCCAGTTGAGATTTTTAACAGATTTTCCCAAATCAATATTTGCGCCAAAGCTATTGCATATTTTTCTTTCCATTTCGATTCGCCGACCAGAGTTATTGAACCCATCATTGGAAATGTGCGGAAAATGCCTGCTTATAATTTAATATCATTTCGTTGGACAATTGTGAAAGTTCAACGAATTTGAAACTGTAATCAGAGTTCGATGATGATACTGCGGATTGCATCGAATTAAGAAGTAATTGTCAATTGGCATTATTTAAATGATTTCAAATTGCTTTTTTCAACCTTGGCCATTTTGTGAAAGTTAATGCACATTTTTGCGTGTCCGAAGGAAATATTTATTATTTTCAAGCGAAAAGTGAATGCTGATGGCTGAAAAGTTGCCAGCCAAATGGACGCACACATTTTCCCAATTCCTAAGCTTTAAGATTCGTAACTGCAAAAGATCAGGGAAATTTTCATGCAGCCAAATCAGCAAAGTCAACACGCACACACAGGGTCAGATGAAAAATAAAGCTGAAAAATATGAAAGAAAAATCCAAGGCTCTGATGACTTTATTTTATGGCCTCAAGTGGCATCCACAGTTGTTCTGTTTACAAAAGTCCAGTAAGGAAAACAGGCCATCCGCTGCACTGGAGGCTGTGATGGTGCAGGATACTCGAGCACCACTTGGCCACCACTCAGATCCACTCGACTCCACTCCGTCCACTCCGCCAGCTGCAGCCTGGCCTGTGGGCCGTTAATTGTCCGTCATATCGCATAAAGAAAAAGAAACTTTCTTGATATGTCAGCGTTATTTGGCCAGAATTGTTCCGAGAACACAGCCAGATGCCGTTTAAGTGTTTTAATTTGACGTGCCCCATAAAGAATGCGGTGAAATTGGAGGTGCTTTTTGCCGTTTGCCGTTTTTTCGTCGGGTAATTGGATAAAAGCCTTTTTGTGTAATGGTTGGGATATTACTAAAAATAAATTAATTAGATGGTCTGAATGTACAATTGACAAAAAATATTATTTAGTATATATAATGGGATATTCCCTAATTCCAACAAATCACATTTGCTTAGATATAAGCAAAGAAATTATAATAGTTTAAAACACATGCAAATCACATGTCTCTTCAAATATAAGAATTCGGTTTTTTAGTAAGTAAAATTAAGCATCAGATAGTTTTCAGCATGTGGCATCCTAAGCCCTTATTTTATTTTCATATATGTTGATAGCTTTTGTTATTGTGCCTTTACCCCATATATTTTTTACCTCATCCTCGCCTCTCTCGTTCAGTTGGTAGTCTTAACCAAAAAGTAGACAGGCATATCCGTGAGGATCATCCAGTAAATCTCCGCGCCCATAAATGACACTCAGAATGCAATTCACGTAATTACCAGAGAGAGACGACAGTCAAACTAGAACACGTCTGTTTTTTAGAACGTGCCCAGCCTGTGGAACTTTTTGTTCGGTACTCGATGGCACATATGTTCTATATAACCGTACGGCTATATGATTTCTGATTTCTGGGCTCGTTTTTGTGTCGCAGACAGTGGCCCTTTGTTGGCCATAAACAACAATGCATGTGTGTGCACAAAGGAAAATGCAGCTCAATAAAGCGGCAACAAATGGCACTGAGACACCACCGAGAGACTTGTACAATTTAACGGCTTTTGTTGCATAAATCGAGCTGCAACAGCGGCAACATTTGTTATGCGATTGCGATCTATAGCCAAAGCTAAGCTGGCGAAAAAATGGCGTCGATCGTTGACAATATTGTCGGCACAGTGGTGGATATTGCGCAAAAGGCGATGAATATTTATGGCCAGCCCTTGCAGCATCCGAACTGTTGTATCGTCGATCAGTCAATCGCAGCGTTTCTGCAAAAAGAAAGCCAACAAAAACAGCACAAACATCACAATTATAGACACTAATAACAAAGACAGCTAAATATATATGACAACAGGTTAGCGAACCTCGTACATTTGCATGTGCGATAGAGATGGCGAGTGTTGCGAGGAAAGGGACGGCACTTTCTTGCCGCTACACGCTTCGAAACCCCGAAGCCCCAAAGCCCCAAGCCCCCATAGAGATGTTTATTATGCAATCAACGTTTTTCATCAACTTGACAGACTCAGCCGTGAAAAAACAAAAGACTTCAATCGAAATACTCTAACAGCTGATGGTCGAATAGAAGATAAATATACATTTCGTTGGGGAATCTTATCACTTACAGTGCGATTTGTTTTGATTTGATATACACATCATGATAAGTACAAAAAAAGGAATTCAATTAAATTTGATTTAATAATAGAACTAAACGTTCAGGTAAATTTGGTATATCCCCTCACAACTCCAAAGATTAAATATGTATTTCAATTAAGTGTTGTTTTCAAATATATAATATTAACTATATTGATTACTTCACAAAGCACTTTGGAAAGGGTATAACGCGTTTTACCATCAGGCAGTTATTTGCCACTTTAGCTCACAGGTGATTTCTTCTTTATTTACCTTTATTGTGCTGTTGTCAACGTGCCTTGGATGGTATCTCACCCGCACCGTCTGATTCACAAACCGAATCGCAGTTGGGATCTCAATTCCGAATCTGCTATGCGTAGCTCGCACAACATGATCGTCATAACAAGGCATTTCAATAAAAATTGCATGTTTTACACATAAATTCCTGGACTCCAAAAGGAACATTAAGTTTTTCACATAGAAACGGAGAGCGAAAAGGCGCAAAAATACAGGAAGGCAAATTGCACTGGTATATGGAGTATTTTTTCGGCTTGGGTCTCTCTCTGCATGCGGGATGACTTGTAAAAAGGGAGTCCGGGTCATAAACAATAAGTATATCCCAGTTCCAGGTGCGTTGAACTCCACCGGGAGGGATGCCAAAATTCTGTTTGCTTAGCGGTCCGAAGAGAGTCAAACATTTGTTGGGATTTCTTTTTTGATTTTTTTGCGGGACCTGTCAGCGTAAAATGAGGAAATTTGATGTGTTTGCTGTTCTTGGGTACCGTTATGCGGCGACCTACCTTCAGATCCCACCGCCCATATTATGTATTTGGTTTACAACTCCAATATTCACACAACCCTTTACGACTTCATCTCACTCTTTGCAGAGGACAGAGACCCCAGAAAACACACAAAATGGTGTCGCGTCGAAAAATTCTATCACGTTCCCGCGACGATCTTAATCTCGACCAGACGTTCGCCCAACAGGAGGAGGAGGAGGATATCTGGTTCCAGAAGGATAAACTATACAAGGTGAGTTGGTCTTACTACAAAATATGGAGTTGGGGGGTTTGTCCTAATTTAACGTACTTAGCTTAAGTTGGCAAATTACCGTATAGAGATTTCCGCGACACCGCCAAAAAAGCAATGATAAATCTTGGGTGATCCGTAGAGAACTGAGAACTGAGAACTGACAACCGAGAACTGGCCCTGGCGCATCGACCATCGTGGAGCGACTTCCGTTGTTTTGGACAAGCGGCTTCTATGATTTGTGGCTATTTTCCTGTCGCCCATTCTCAACACGTGCGCTAAACGCGGAGTCGAGTCCACCGCATTGGGGTCACCAATGAGACGCACTAACGCCGAAGCTTTGGGTTTTTGGATGTTTTTTTGTGTGTTTTCCGTTTTATTTCATTGTTTTTGGCTAGGGTTTCTGGTTTCTGGTGTTTGTTGTTTGTTGTATTGACCAATTGCATTAATTACCGTTAGGCCATCGCATTGCGTTGTGCATTTTTAATTTGCCTACGGGCCGCCAAGGCAGCAAGTCAGCTGAGTCTGGCCAAAAGCGTAAGGCAAATGGCCAACGGCATTAAGCGGCAGCAGCACTACGACTATAAAAACGCCATAGGTAACCCTAATATTTGGACAAGCCCAGCGCACGAGCTCAGCGATCGGTATTCATTCGCCCATCTTCGATTACGCTATGTTATTTTTTGGGTCCGTTTCTCTTTGCAACGTGTGTGTATAAGCGGGTTGTTTATGTGTGGGAATCCCATTGACGAAGCTGCTAACTGGTAACTAACAGCCAACCCTTTTGGCTTTTATCAAGGAGTGTTAGTGGGCCCAATGGCATAAGCCTTGGGTGTGTGGGTCTTTTTATGGCTGTGCGATCGTATATAATGCAAGTCAGCTGCGTTTAAGCTCCATAAACTGAGGTTTTAGTTTAACCTTTGAACTCTTTCGAGCGAGTTGGAAACTTGGGTACGGTTAGGTAATTGTTTTTCAAGCCAAGAGCAGTAAAAGAAGTAATCAAAATGGGTAACCTTCTCGAACAAATCAAAAGAGGGCTTGATTAAATACAAGAAATACTACTAAATCAAATGAATATTCCTTGCTTTCAACAGTTTAAAAAAACGTTTAAAAAAGTTAGTTAATAAATAACTTGTATTTAGCTTAAGTTAATTTAGCTAGTTTACAATCTATTCAATTTAGAATGTAGCTTTTATATTTTAAGATTAATATTGTAAAAGATATTTTCAGTCCTTTCACTCGAAAGCAATATTTTTTTCGCCGACTTTTTTGGTTCACCCTAGACAGGCAGCTGCCCACACACATAACTGGGCTAACTGCAATGCATTCGGCAGCAACACCCAAAGAAAAAACCATCAAAAGGCTGGCCATTAAATCGATGCTTTATTTCTAATGACGATTTGCATAAATTTCGTTTCCAGCAGCGATTCAGCGGAATTGCGGGGAGGCAAAAAGGCCTCGCCCAAAGTGAAAAGCGTGCGGCAGTTTCTGGATTTCAGTTTGGCCGTATTTGTCTTTTTCCGTCTATGGTTATGTTGCAATTAGCGTGAGCGTGGCATCTATATAATTCCGTTTAGTCTGCTCCCACACAAAGGCGTCGACAAAAACAGAAACTGTATTTCCCATGGTGGAAACGGCCGCAAATGATGTCTGAATCGTAGTTTTCCTTTTGTTGTTGAGGGTTGTTAGTTGTTAGCCCTTTGATTCGACTTGTGTCTGACTGCTGGCTCCTCGGGGCGCTTATTGAGCAATTTCGGTTGCTCTGGCTGCCGCTGTGCTATTTTCAATATTGTTTACAAATTTATTATCTGGGAACGGAGCGACAGAAATTGACTTGCAAACAAAAGACTTAGGCAACGAACTTGCATGCATTGAACCAGAATTCTAGCGTAAGAAAACGAAACCAAACACATAGCCATCAACAACATGGACTTTTCGCAGTCGTTTTTCGTGAAAATGAAAGTTTTTCTCGCTGGTCTGCAGAGTTTTCGCTTTTTCCACTTCCATGCGCAGGCTGTTTTTTTTTTTTTTTTTTGTCTTGTCTATAAGCATTTTTCTTTGTTTTCCTTTTCCTCGGGATTTGTTGTCTGGCGACGGCTGTTTTGGCACCCGTTCACCTGGTTTCGGTCTCGCTTTTGGCCTGGCCCGAGCAACAGGATTTGGCGTTGGCGCAAAATAACCGAAATGAGCAGGAAAAACCACTAAAACGAGACAACAGACACAACACACACACATCGTGTGGGCTGGCTTTTAAGCCCAAAAATTATACGACAAATTCAATGGAAACTTTTGCGGCTGCCACTTCATCAACGTCGCAGGATCAATTGAATTTCCTGCTCGTTGCTTGATTGATTTACCTCATGGCAATAGAGCGGCTCTGGGCCATTATTATCATATGGCAGCCTCAAATTTGCATTGATTATGTATCTGCAAAAGGCATTTGCCAGTTGAGCCCACTTGGCATTAGGGGAACAAATTGAAAATGAACATATCAATGAACTTTGTTCGCATCTGCTGCCGCAACCTGTCACAAGATGAATTTATCAAGACCGTAATAATTTGCGGTGATTGTATCTATTGACCTGGCAGACACAAAGAGTTTTGCCGATGCCGCCGCCGTCGCCGATGCAGCCGGATCCCAAATAAAAATCATTTTATTAAATGCCAACTCTGAGCGTTGGGAGCATCTGTTGCTCGGTTTCCTCGGGAAGTCGTGACTGCAAAAGTTCAACAACATTTTACACGAAAAAGTGCAGCCAGCACCGCAGATTCTCCGACGTCTCATCTTCGGTGGTGCACCGTGCACGTGTTGCAAGGCAGACTTAATCCATTGGGGCTCTATTACGGATCTTGCAACAGAATAATAGACTTTAATTGCGCCCACAAAAATGTGGTTTGTCGCCTAACGTCATCCGAAATTCGTATATCTCATGTTTCTGATTTAATGTTGTTCGTATGCTAATCGAAACTCGTTTCGAAACTCGTTCGAACCAATTCCACATACACAAATCAGATTACGTATACGCCAGGGAGAACACGCGCTCGTGGTGTGGCACTTTTGCTGCAGCAGCTTCTGTTGCAAGCTGCAACCTGGGACTTGGGACTTGGGAGTTGGGGCTAATTAAAAGTCAGTCAAGAAGACCAAAAACCACCACTCGTTGAACTTCGGCATTTTGAGGTCGTCTCTCTGCACGGCCTAGAAATATGAGAAACAACTACAGGTTGTAACCAGTTTCGTCGACACTCGAGCAACTCGAGCCTACAAGATTCTTCTGCCGCGGCCGTTGGAAACCTGAAGTGAATCTGCCCAAAGAATCCAACGGAATGAAATCAAAAGTGCTTCCAACTCCCAGACTCTCGATTTCGAGTCCGACGAGTGCGCAAACGCAAAGCATCTGAAAAGGTTAACAAGTTTCACTACATGATTTATTTGCATTTTTAATGTGTGTGCCCGCTGAATGAGCTGAGTGAGCTTGCCTAGACGAGCTTTGGCCAAAATGCTCGTCCGTCGGTCCGTCCGTCTGTAGAATTGTGGCTAAAAGCCAGACGAGCCAACATTTGATGTTTGCTGCTTGGCCACAATTTTTGTTGTTCATATTTTTCATATTTCACTTTTATTATAACCCAAAAAAGTGGCTCAAATTGTGGGCATGTTGGTTACTGGGCTAATGGCTTTGTTTATGACGTTCTTTGTTCGGGTTAATTGAGTAAGCCAGGTACGGAGGAAAAATATACCAGCTGTTGAGTTTTTTGGCGTTTTCATTGTTGCTGCATGCATATGAAAATAAAATGGGTGGGGGTCATAAATGAAAACCATAAAAAACTAACACATCTGAAGTTTCAATGCTCGTATTAAGCTTTAAATGCATATTACAAACAAATAAACTCTATTATAGCATTATTAGCAGTATCATTTTAAAGTTTACTTGTGACTTAACTGTTTATTTATGAAAACTAAGATGTGCAGTTCTAAAATCTACATTACAATCGATTAATAGCCCTGAAATCCATACAATGTGGAGTATGTTTTATACTAGTCCACTTTATGTGCAAGCCTGTTTATATAAGGCAGAAATGTAAAATATTTCCAGAGTGCACTTGGGCATGACGCAAGACGCAAGACGAGAGCAGAGTAGTGCAAACCCCGCAGACAAAGCTGCAATCAAAAGCCTTGCAGCACTTCAAATATCCATGCATATAAGTATATTGTTGGATATAAAAAAGACTTCAAGCAGAGCAACACAAATGCTCGGGCTGCAGCAGCAGCAAAACCAAAGGCAACACCACCGACAGCAACGATATTGTTGTCTATAATTTTAAATGTCTCACTGCAACGCGAATCGGGCCGAAAAGCCCCTTAAAAACCCCCTGAAACCCCTGAAAACTCCCCTCTTTACTCGTCTGACTGTGTTCGTGTCAGCATTTGCTCCGATTTGATTTTAACTTTTATTTAACAAACTGCAAAACAACACAAACGCAAACACAGACTGACGCTTGTAATGGCAGCCAGGCAGCAAAAAGGCAACACAAATAAGTAAAAGTAAAGTGAGTGAATAAAAAAAAAACTTAAAACGCAAGCGCCCAACAAGGCCGTTCACTTTGGCACAAACACTCAAACACTTAAACACGATGGAAAGTGAAAATTGCTAGCATTAGCTGCTGCAGTCACAATGTTTTTCAGATTCCCCGAAAACTAGTTTCGAATCTTTTAGGATCAAATCGATTGAGTTTCGGAAATTTGCTTTTGTTTTGTGCTGGCTTTGTAATGGGTTTGGAAAGGATCGTTAAATTAGTTGGCCAAACTGAAATGATACCATCAGGGTTTCTATTGCTCCAATTATAACCGCACTCTCTCAATAATTGGTGTAGTTTTTGGCAGCTATTAAAAAGGAGTCATTGGGGTATAGATAGTATTTTGGGATAAATATATAAGCCTGACAAGAAAACAAAAGGTTAAACCAAGACAGTGTTAAGAAAAGCCCAGTGTTGTAATAATATTTCTATAGATTGTTCGGCTTTATTATCTGTGGCATATTCCATACAAACTCTTCGTAAGGTATTTATTTATTACAATTTTCGACTCCAACATGTTTCATTTGTGTATTCGTATTTGTTTTGTTTTTGAGTGACATCAATCATAGCTAAGCACACTCCACTTTTGTTTGCCTTTCAGGAGCACATCCAGGAAGTGCTGGACAAATGGACCCAAATCGACGACGAGATCTGGGCCAAAGTGATCGTCTTCGAGCGGAATCGGCGCGTGGCCAAGGCGTACGCACGCGCTCCAGTGCTGACCATTAATGGATCCGACGATGGCTTCGACGGCATGCGGTGAGTAGCAGTTGGCCCAGTCCGCCGCCATCCCTCAGTCCCTCCATCCCTTCACAAGCCATAATTATCGGTCATTGCAAAGCGAAGGCGAGTGAGCAAACAGAGGGAACGAGGCAAAAAGCCCAGCAAAACACATTAAACATGGCCAAAGCATGCCTTTGAACTTTGCTAAAACAAAACAAAATGAGACACACATAAATATTAATGCCAGTTGGGGCCTGAGCACTAGCAAAATCATATGCCCTTGACCCACTGGCAAAGAAAATACCCAGCAGGAGCTGCTCTTCGCAGTCTTTCTCTCTTGAAAATTGATTACCCAAAGGGGTAGCATTAATTCGATGAACACTTTGCAACAGAAAGTAATCTCAGCCTTTCAGAATATATCAATATGTATTCTTTATTATAAGATTATTCTTTTAAGACTAGCAACACAATTTCAATTAAGCTGTAGAGGATTCATTGATTTATGGTTATAAAGTTTACAAAGAAAACCAATAAAAATGCTGTTGAGTTAAGAGCCTCGCAGATTCTTGTAGAAGATATCCACCCATGAAATTCATCCAAATCGAGCTCGTAATTGAAATTTCAGTAATTCCCATGACAAGTGTAGCGCCAACTTCGATGCGAATGGCTTTAACCTTCATCTGGCCATCTTGCTGGCTTTTCGCTGTAATAATAAATGCCTGCTGATGTGCTCTCGAAGGGGCATTGAATGAAACGCCCATCAAATTGATGGGCATGCCATTAAAATTTAATTCCGTTGAAGTTCCGATGAACTTCACTACGCAGAAGATGTGTAAGGTGGAGGTGAACCTTCGGGCGGGGGCATTGCAAAACGGTGACCTTAGTGGAAACAATTTGTAGCATGTGAAAAGCTCCGGGCTGAAAAACAGAACCGAAAAGCGAGTGAAAATGCTTTAATAATTGCGCTTATTTCTATGAAATGAGCGATTTCCGTTTTGCCAAAGCAATTTAAGTCAAGAATTCGGCTTGTCTTATTTCTACTATTTTTTTTGTTTTTATTTCTTTTTTTGGAGGTCTTTCAAGTGGTTCTTGATATTTGGTATTTTTGGGTGGCTGCAATTGCAGCAAAGGCCCTAATTAACATATTTCGTCTCAAAAATATTGCCGTTGCGTGCCAGAAATTGGCAAATGCCAAATGCTTTACGCTCAATTGCTGTGGCAATTTGCTTCAGTCGAAATGTCAAGAAGTTTTCAAACCTAGCATACATAAAAATTGCAATTCAATGGATCCATGCATAATGCATTAAGCTAAGTACATGGGCATGGATGTGGCGATTATCCAGTTCAAATATTGAAAAGAGTTGGCCAAAAAAGGGCATCAAGTGCAGGAGGAGATCGTGTGGCGGCGGCGGCGTCGGCAACGGCGGCTTCCTTTGTAAATGGCCACAAATAAAGTTGCTGCCAGCCAAATGTCAACGGCGAAAATACAAGTACAAATAAATTGCCAGCGGGCCGAAGAGACAATGAAGATCGAGTGGAAAACAAATGAAATTGAAAATAATAACGAAAGTCATTCATTCATTCAATTCGTTTTCATTCGTGACGAGGTCATCACAGATTGGCCATGCAAATTGCTCTTGTCATGGCAAGTCTTTCACTGCAATTTTCCAAGGATTGCCTTTTTTTTCGACTATTCGACTACTTGTTTATGTCAACTGGGGGTTAAATACACAGCACAGCATCGGAATGGCGGAGTATCGGTGTATCGGAAAAACTGAAAAGCAACTTTGCATGCCGAGAGTGTCAAGTTAATCAATTGCCAATTGCCGCCGACTTCAAACATGCACAGCACAGGAAAGATAATTTATGGCCATGTTGGCCCATGTTTATGAGTCTGAGTGTGGTCCAAAGACCCTTGTACTTGTCACTGCCATTGTCTCTTTGTCTCTAGCTGCCTGATTTTTGTCTATTTTTTTCTTGTTTCTGTACATTTCGTATTTTTATCGCCGTCTAGGGCCAGCAGCTTGTTTGTTTAATTAGCCGCTGTCAGCGCTTGTTAGCCGCTGCTATCTTTCGGGCCAACCGAATTGCATTTGAATGTGAAAAGGCGAGGGACTTCGGCGCATACGTGCATACTGAATGCCATTTCACACGCAACGCTTTTCATTGGAAATCTGGACGGTATGCAAATATATGGAGCTATGGCCACGATCGCAACTCTGATAGGTTTTATGTGCATAAAGTATACAGGATGCAGTATGTGTGGCTAAAACAATAACACTTAATTATACGAGTGTGTAACCCCTGCACTCTTCATTTGAGTTGTGCTATTCAAATTAATTTATTGTGCCTGGACTTCAAATACTAATACTCATTTGAGTGCATTGACTTTCGATTGCATACGTAACAGTTATAACAAAATTTAAGTGTTATGGATATTTTGTGCAGTAATTAGTCACTCAAACATCCAACTGGGAGCCATTTACAAGTTAACATTTACAATTTTTGCTTTCAAACTTACAGCAAGATCATAAAAATGTATGTTCCTCGTTTAGATTTCCATTTATTGGCAGTCAGGGCATTTAACCATCGGCTTGAATGAGTGTGCTAATTCCCATTTTTGTGTGTTGCATGCATAGACAAATTTCCATTTGTGGAGTCAACTGCCAGCTGCTGCATGTAAATTAATTAATTAGACTGACTACTAGTGGTGGCTGCTTGGTGTTGCTAGTTGCAAGTTGGTAATGTGGGCGCAACACTCAAAAGGAGGACCACACGCACGCCTCAGCAGCTGCGATCAATGATCTTCGAGACACATTGGGTTTCAACAAGCGCGTTTAATTAATGGCCAATCCCTAAGCACTTATTGTGGTCAGGCAATTACATTATCCAAGCTTCGGCTCCGAACTCAATTGAAATGGCGCCAATACACATTTTGCAGTTTATGACAGTTTGCGAAATATTCCGCTGCGTGGGCGTTGCCAATCGAATTTGCATGTGGCTGGGAACAAATGAAATGGAAATCAAATTAAAATATCAAGCTGTGCTCCGATTGCAACACACAATATGGGTATACACGGTATACACTTTTTTTTTTTTAGCATGTTTCGTGCGGAAAAAACTAAGGCAAGGGGCGCGCCAAGGTTGAGATTTGCGAGAGTTGGCAGACAGACAAAAGACATTTTCAGCCTGTTTTTATTCAGTTTTTTCAGTATTTTTTCCTTCAAGGGGCTGCTTGCTATTGCTGAGTAACCGCAGTAGTTGCAAAAGCAACACTGTCATTGTTGCTGCCACTGCAGCACACGTGCCACATTTGTCAGGGCAAGAACAATGGTGGCGACGGCCTTCGGCCCAGCAATTTAAGGTGTGACCCCAAAACTGGAGCGGGAAATGCTCTGGCCGCACAAATCGCAAATCTTGATTAAGCCTATAATTAGCCATAATCTAATTAAAGCCGAATCAAGCCAAACTAGTTCGCCGATCAGATCAGGGTTCGTTTCCTAAGTCTTTCGTTTGGCGACTTTTACTAAAACACATAAACCGAATACATGGCCAGTGGCCACATATAAAATATATTTAAACATGTATGTATGTTTGGATATAGCTATTGTAAATCGTTGTCTCTGCTATGGTATTTTTAACTGAACCGGTTGAACATTGTTTTTGCCCACTAGCCGCAGGTCAAAAGCTGCTCCCAACCACCGTTCGAAACCAGTTGCCGTTAACTGCAACTTTTTTACGGTTGCACCGATGGTGGCGATGGCGATGGTGATGGTCTGGTTGTCTGGTTGTCGGGTTGTCCGTTCGCTGGCGGTGGCTTCCTCGAAGAAGCCACATAGCTGGTTCGTCCTCGCAAGTGCAGCCTGACCCACTGCACACGTTTAACTTGAACTCCAAAATCGCAGGGGTTTCCAGTTTTGAAGTTTTGCAGTTTTGCAGAGCGAGTTGGTCCGGTCGATGGAACGACTCTCGCTTTCAGCTGGGCCTTTCGTATTTCCAGCTCATTTAGGCGTGTCAAGTCAGGTCCAGTCCTGAGACCAGACGACCTTGCAACCAATATACCTACTCACTATATGGTTATCATACATAAGTGCGATAATGCCCCGGCCACATCGAAGTGAATGTCTCCAAGACATGCTCTGAAAAGCTATACATTATATTAAACTGTCAGTCACTGGGTTGGGCTACTGATTCTTGACTTTAGCTGAGTTTAGCTGACACGATAGAACTCTGCAGAAGGTCTTAAAGAACCTACTCTTAATCTTATTTAGAATGCATTATATAGAGTGTATTTACCAATATTAGCTTGGTGTTCAACTGTTTTAAAAGGTTTTTCAATTTAGTTTGAAAAAGCTTTCGGATACGTATAAGAACATGCTGCTTAGCGAAGTCAACCTGTACTTCTTACACCCTTCTGCTCTCAGCTGTTGCCTTTCAGTCTTAATAACATTTCGCTTTTGATGGCTCGAATTTAACGAAGCATTTACCGAACAAAGAACTGCAAATCCGCTTTCGGCAGCTGGCGTTCAGCCTTGGGGGGCACACATCACATTGGGCATACGGCACGGCCCGTCCATGTCGATTTCATTTCATGGAAAACTTTGACACACATTTCAACGGTTTTTACAAGCGTTTAGCCAATAAATCAGCTCCGGGCGGCAGACGTTACGCGCAGAACTGAAGCACATGGCCAAATGCCAAAGCGATGCTAACGGCGATTGTGGTTCGTAGTTGCAAGTTGGTGTTGCTGCTACCAGCTGATGTTGCTGCTTGCTGGTTGCTGCTTGCTGCTGTTGTTCTTGTTCTGACTGCTGCTGTTGCGCTTTGCTGCGCTGGCAGCAGCGCTTCATTATCCAAATTAACATAAAACATAATAGTGACCGAGCGGCGTCAGGTGAAGAATCTCCGGCAGCAGGAGCACCACTTCCACTGCAGCAACCCAGCAGTAGCATCATCTTCAGCTTCAGCTTCATCTTCAGATGAAGATTCAAATTCAGCCTCTTGCCGTGGCCTTTTATGCAAACGACAATTACAATTAGCCTGGCTTCATTGTCTTGGCTCTGCGGCTTCCTCTTGCCGCTTCTTGTTAGCATTTCTGCCGACATTTTCGGCGACCTTAGCGCCGAAGGAAAACCAAAAAAAAATCGTCGAAAACTTTAAAAAAACGAACATTCATCATTTAGTTAAGACTGAGCTGCAGCTTAGCTTGATTGTATGGGCCCAACTATGGATAGCCAGATTTATTATAAGCTTTGGTTGTAAACCCTATTACATGGCATAATCCTAATCACCATTCACTTTTCAAATTTGATTTAAAGAAATTTATTAAGTTGTGCTTAAGTAAACAATGTAACACTTTGCCGAAATTGACCTATCTAATAATTCAGATACTTTTAAAATTTAAATAGGGCATATACTGGTTAATAATCTATATTTCTATTAACTGCGCTCAAATCATACAGTCATGAGAAACTGAAATTTTATATTTTTGCAAATTAAGAATAAGCCTGTTAATGACTCAGCTTTTAGACGTAAGACAATTAGGATAAAAATTAAGGCCTTGGCGCCGAAATATGACATGTTTATTTAATAAATTTTGGGCTGCAGCTGCCGCACTCTGCCGCATGTGGCATAAATCACTGTCAGTCTGCATTTGAGCCAGTCGATTGAACAGTACTCTTGGGCCTAGACGCCAAGCAGAAACGCAAAATCCGTGGCCCAAAACCGAAAAAGCCAGACCGACCCATGGTAAATGTTTTGTCAAACGTTTAGTGTAACAAAATGCGGCACAGGCACCACGATATCAAGAAACCTAGTATGTAGTGAGTCACTCGAGGCAGCAACCTCAATTCGATTCCAGAAAGTGAACGGCGCCCAAGTGGCAAATCATTTTGGCAACATTTTTGGGCATGATGGCTTATCGATTTTAAATGCGGCAGCTGATTGATTTGCAATTAATAAACGCTCATTACGGCTTTTTTATGATTGCACAACATTTTCTACATTGTTTTTTCTTTTCTTTTTTTTTTTTTGCAGAATTGGACTGTGTGGCTTCGACAATCCGATGAGGGATCAGAAGACCGACGAGATGAAGCGCGTCATCGGACAGGTAAGTTTCCAATTTATGGCACAATCAAAGCGACAACGGTTTAATTAGCTTGGACAATAAACCCCAATAAATCGACGAGAAATCTCCATTAGTGGTGAGATGGCGTGAAGATTACGGAATACTTAAAGCTCGTATCTAATGCGAAAAATAATTGACATTTTCATACGAATACAGGCACTTCAACTTATTTTAAAAAGACATTTTGAGTGCTACAAATTGATTGTGTATTATTACGTTCAATACTAAAAGTCTTTTATGTATAAACCAACATTTTTATTTATTTTCCTGATTTAGCTTAAATAAATTTTTGTCGTCGCTCTTAAAATGTATACATTTAATTACCTAATCAAATGCATGAAATTGCCTGTTTATAGGGTGTAAAAATCAAAATGGATGACGCTGGGAACATCCTCATCCGGCGGTACGCCAAAAGCAATGTCTACGTGAAGAGTACCGCCAGCAGTCCCAACGAGGAGACCTCCATCGGTGCCGAGATCTTAAAGCTGCCCAATCAGGCGCTCGAATCCGAAAAAATAGTCAAGGTGAGTGGGACATACGTGGTTGCCATTTTCCATTTATCCATTTATCGCGATCCAAATCCCACCTCACATCCATTCGAAATGCTAATGAGCGTTGCATTGTTCTCCCCAGCTCTTCGACATGAAGAAGTTCCAGTCGAATGTGAATCGCGAACTGCGACGCGCCTATCCGGATCGCCGCCGTTTGGAGACGCAGTGCCTCTCCTCGGTAGCGTTTGTCAAGTCGGAGAACGACGTCTTGGAGTGCCCCATCTGGGTGCTCATCGTCAACGTGGTGGCCATGGATATGCTGAAGAGCAAGCTGCCGCCAGGTGGGTTCATCGAAGCCATATCACGTGCAGATTTGCCAGCTCATTTTTTGTGTCTTTTATATTCTTAATCGAATATATAAATTTAAATTATTCTCTTCATATACAGTGCAACGTCCCATTGTGGACATCAAGAACCGCCCGCGCATTCCGATACCCGACGAGGATCCCTACAGCGTCGCGGGCAACGGAAGTGGAGGAAGTTCCGGCAGCTCTGGTTTCGGCAGTGGCCACCAGGCGCAACTGCATCCACAGCAACAGCTGGGCAAGCACCTCAATGGCAACGGAGGAGGACATGTGGCCGCCACGCGGGAGCAGCTGCTGCTCCAGACGCAACAACTGGCCCACAAGCGCAGCGAGAAACCGCCAAAACTACCGCCCAGGGATAATATCTACTCGCACGATCTGATTCCAAAGGTAAGAAAATAACTTCAGCTAGCTTAAAAAGAAACTCCCTGTATGAAAAAAGGTTTCCAATGCAAAAAGGAAACATATACATTGTTGTGATCGTTAAGCACGTAATATATGTATATATGTTTTATGGCATACTTAGAAGCAACCGAAGTGTGGGAGATTGCCCAAGTGCAGTTCATTTGCTGGCAAAGTGTCGGAACAAATTTGGAAGCGCCAAAACACGAGTAATAAAAGCCACGCCGGCGCAGTAGAAGAAGTGTGGCAACCTGTCGAGTGTCGAGTCGCTGGGTTGAGTTACTTTTGGGGGCTCCATGGAGCCAGTTGTTGGCTAGTTAGTTTGAGTGCCCATGCTTCGTCATATGCGCAATGCGGGCACTTGCAAAATTGAAAATGGGTCTCCCTCATGGAAGTCCGTGGCTCCATAGCTCCATAGCTTGATAGCTGCATGGCTCCATGGCTACATGGCTGGCGATGATTTCGCCGTTGGGCCTCACTGAGCAATTGGCATTGCATTGCACTCAATAATATTCGAATTTCAGCAGCGACTGGCCGCAAATAACTGCAAACGAATCGCGTGTAATTAATATGCGCGGAATGCCGCCGGATTGCTTTGCTGCTCGATTGCCAATTGGGCCCAACGACCGATTCAGTGCCTCTTGGATTGGAGCACTGGGGGTCCGTTGTGCCAAACTGGTGGGCACACCTTGCGCAACTGCGAGTGGAAAATTATGATCGGAGATCCCATCAACTGGTCACTTTCCTTCTAATTCCACGGCACATCTTTCTTTCTTTCTTTCAGCCGGACTACGATGACATCGATTTGGAAACCCGTATAAAACTGTCGCGTGGTAAATCGGACAAGGGCAAAGATAACAAGAAATATGGTAAGACCGAGATCCCTCAAGAGCTGAATAGACACAATGGTGTCTGGGAAATCTATCTCTATGGCCTATATACTTAACTCAAAATTTATGAGACAAAGCTATCTTAAAGAAACACTCTGAGATCTCTGACTTCGGTTAGAACATTTGGTAAATGTGCAGAGGAGTCTTCTTGATCTCCATTAGTAAAACTGATATGCATACGTTAGGATTGTTGGTTTTTAGACTCAACAAAATAATATTAGTTTCTATACTCGTTTCATAACTAAACTTGCCTTCTACAGATGATCCCTACTACTGCGGCCTGCGGGCCCGAGTTCCGAACTTTGTGAAGTCCGGCAAGCCGATTCCCGCCCAGGTGGCCAAGGACCAGCGGGATGGCAATGGGAACAACATCGGGAACGGCGGCATCAGCACGCTCAGCCAGAAGAAAACGTCGATGATCCACAACCACCTGGGTGGCATGCATCCGCACCACATTCAGCAGCAGCAGCAACTGATGGCCGCGGCGGCGGCTGCGCATGCGGCACAGCACCACCATGCGGGTCACCAGCGGGAGCAGCAGCAGCACCACCAGATTTGGCAGACTCGCAGCTATGAGAGCGGCATAGGTATTTATAAACAGGGTGGGCCCAACACCGCCCACCAATCACACAAATCGCACGCACTGCAGATGCAAATGCATCAGCAACTGCAACTGCAACATCAACAACAGCAACAACCACAGTCACTGCCAACGGACCTAACAGCAACCACTGCAACAGCAACCACCAAGACACAAAGCACAGCTAACCAAGCACGTCCGCCACATCCGCATCTGCATTCGCACTCGAATCCGCACGCACATCCGCACCACAGACTCCACCGGCATGTCCACGTCCGCTGCGAGAGGCACGCCCACTTGCAGCAGCAACACTCTGCACCGCAGCAACAAGTGCAGCACCAGCCGCAACAGCAGCAACATGTGCTGCAGCAACCGTACTACGACAATTTGGAAGACTCAGTGCCTCGCCGGGTGACAAGGCGCCACTCCACCCGTCGTTCTGCACCGGAGGAGACCTCCGTCTGCAACTGCGTGAGCTGCTATGCGCTGGCTCCCCTCTGTGGTGCAGTTCCTCCGCCACGTCCGCAAAGGAGCCTAAGTCAGCAGCAGTTGAGGCGTCACCAGCGGCTAAGTGGAAGCCTGGTGGAGCACGAGGTTAGGCCGGCAGTGGTGAAGTGGTGCAGCGAGAGCGATGTCTCGGTGCTGGAGCTGGAACCTACGGAATCTACGGAACCTACAAACGAACGATACGACGACTGCTACGACTACGACGACTTCGACATGGCATTCGACCTGGACGATGACCTGGGCTTGACCGAGAACATACCACGCCGCAAGGGCACCGAAACCGTTGACATGTACATGGATCGTTCCCATCTCCGCCAGCTGCATGCGCCGGCAGTGCTGCGCACCAAGTCGCAGTCCACCGAGAGCTTTTTCGAGCAGCCCAACGAGGAGGGCTCACTGTACATGTACGGCGGCAGGAAACGGATCGCGGTTAAGGCGCCGTCAGCAACTAACATCTATGACCGCGTGCGCGGCTCCATCGACTACACGGACAGGGGACGCAGTGCGGCAGGACCAAGACGGGGCCTGTGCCACAAGAAGCCCCAGCTGCCAGCGCCCAGTTGGCGAGGCGGCAAGCGACAGGAGCAGGCTCAAAACGCTGACAAAAGGCAAAGATATGACAATGCCACCAATGGCAACAGCAATGGCAACAACAGCGGCAACAGCAGCAGCAACCAGCACAAAAGACAGCTAACGAACGCCAAGCAAGACAATGAGGACATGTTGAAAAGCAAAAATTATTTCAATAGTAAAAACAAAAGTATAGCAGCAGCCGCAAATGCAGCAGCAGCAGCAACAACAGCAGCAGCGAAAGCGACATCAGCATCAGCCAACATTGCAGCAACATCTGGAGGCGGTGGAGTGGATGCGGGAATGGGAGCGGGTTCGGGAGCAGGCGCAACAGGAGTTGCTGGTGGAAAGACCAGAGGAGGCAGTGGGCCAACAATGTCCCCAGCACTGGCCACCAGCCCAGCGGCAAACAATGCAACTGCGGCCAGTAAGGCACCTTCTGCTCCGCCTCCGACGGCCACCAGAGCCGGACGCAGTGCCAGCCGCCTTGACATCAGCGACATGGAGTCCATTTATGGCTACCTAAAGCCCCGCAAGCCGCGCAGCCTCAGCCTGAAGAAAATCCAAATACTCGACTACTAAACGGACACGTGAATTTGTATGGGGTTGCTCTAAATAGAAACGAGGTTATATGGCCCAGACATCGATATTAGTTATTGTTTTTTATGTTGCCTTACCCTTACCAATGGATCGGATGATGGGATGATGGGTGGCTGTACATACTACATATATACTATGCCCACAAACGCATCTTGGTTACCTCCTTGCCCGGTGAACAGAACCACTAAACTGTACGATACTTTTACTAACACAGCACCTTGGACTCCCTAGCCTGGACAGTCACGAAACGCAATTGTACATACACCAAGTGGGAGTGGGTTACTGATTCTAAATCTAGTCCGAAGCCTAAGGAGTGGGATGTAATCTGTGGAGTACTCTGTCATTGCATTATATTACATTTCCTTTGATAAGTATAAGAGTATAATAGCATAAAATAGCAAATGAATTTGCGAAAATAATATAATGTAAATCCCGTTGGACCTTCACCAGATTACTTACCCTCCAGCTAGGTCTACCAATAGAATCCACCCACCCCAGCACACATACTGCATTCATTATCCCGACAATTGTACCCGCACCCGTTTTGTAACCAACGATTTCTGTGCTTCTTGTAGATTCGGAGCTTGTTGAATCACCCTACAATCACATCTACGGACGCCATTTACCGCTGCCAACGCGCGGCTACGTGCCCACGCCACGCATGTTCATCGGGGAATGGGACTGAGCGTAGTTCACCGCACCGCACCGCACTTGGGCGGCTTTTTAGCCGGATTTTGAGCGGCCAGGGCACAAAACACACCACACTTGCACATCCCGGCGTGAGGAAACGCCTTTCGTGCAGAGCTAATTTAAGTCAAACGGCTGCACACAGCTTGAAATATTATTTACATTATATTAATTTAGCAAAATATTATGGTAAAATAATATTAGGCTAGGCATAAGCAACAACAAAAAACAAGAGCAATCGCAATTGCAAACCATTGTAATATTTAGCGGTACGGCGGAAACCGATATTTCGCGCTTTTCCCCTAGCAGTTTTGAGATTACGCACTTGAGCCAATTTTGTTTACCCTGTTGTACGAAATGAATGAATAGCCATTACATTACGAGTTCAGTTAAGCTTTTAAGTTTATTGTAAATTTTTCTTGAGCAGCCGTCGACTCAACAGGCCTGTCAGTGTATTTACTTGAAAAACGTTCTTAGCTATACATTTTTCTAGTAAATACGCATACAAGCATGGTATTTTCTAAAAGGTCTGACAGGCTGCACATCTTTTTATTTTATATCTTAATATTCTGTATTGTGTATGAAAAGTAATAAAATAATCTTTCAAAACAATCAGCTCAATTTTTGAAAATTTTTATTTCGTGATTATAAACTAAAGATTTGAATAGCTCACTACGCATGGCATTCCTGGTAATCACATGTAGTAATCGGGATTCCAATCTGGTGGGCGCATATGATCTGGATTGATTCCACCCTGTCCCGGCCTATTCGGATTGAGGGGACTAAACGGGTCGAAGCGGGGCAAAGGTCCCGGGCCCATATTTGGTCGAGATGGAAAACTGAACAGGTTACCAGGACCACCGCGACCTAGTGGATCGAGATCCCCGCGTCCAATGTCCGGAAAGCCAAAAGGGCGAGGCTCGAATCCACCTGGAATAAAAGATCTAAGCGACGGCAATCGATTAACGAGTGTATAACAGACTACCCACTAGCTACGTAATACTCTAAATATTAAAATCTAGCTTCCCTGTTTCGCAGTATATTTAAGTGTTCTTACCCGCCACGCCTGGGCTCGCCGATGCGCAGGGGATCTGGATCCGATCCACTGGGACGTGGTGAGGTGGTCGTTTGTGTGGTGACCTCGCGCGAGTTGCCTGTGAAAACCGGGTCCAGGAGCTCCCTACGATAGCGTTCAACAATCTCCGAGGCTGTCGGCATTATGGTGGTGATGCCGCCTTTGACCGCAGCCACCAGGGTCTCTGGTTCCACGCAGATGTTGGACACTTTCTTAGTGTTGATGTCCATCAGGTTGATCAGCAGGGCGTCCTCGGTGATGTGGCCCAGCAACAGGTAGAGCATCTTATCGTGCACGTAGCGCAGCGAGTACTTCGTGTCGTCATCATTCCAGCTGTCCGGCAGCAGCTCACTGCCCTCCTCCTCCGGCAAAGTTTTCTATTGAAATCTAGATGAATTCAGTAATATGAGTGGCCAGAATCATACTAACATCATCGCCAATGCCAACGCAACGAAAATTGTAGTGCTTCGTCAGCAGAAAGTGGACGAGGGCAATCAACAGGTCAGACTTTTTGTCGACCTCAGCCTGGACGGTCTTGTACAGCAGATCCCAACCGTAGAAGAAATCGCCCGTCTTGGCAGCCGATCCACTCTCCATTGCGGCCACCGACAATCCTTCACAGTTTCTGGACAGGATTAAACAGAACGAATGGAACGTTCTTACTTATGCTTAGATAAAAGTAAATATGCTTACTTTTCGTTTGTTTGGATGTGACGTCTTACAATCCTTCAGATGTCAGTGTTTCCGATCTCTGAAAGCACAATACTGAAAGTTTATTGGGTGAATGTAGCTTCCTTTTAGTATAAATTTCCAAGACAGTTTGATAACTTATTATACAGGACCTCTGTTTCGAAAGCATTTCAAAAGACTTAAGAAAAATTCGCTGCAGTAGTAGTAACAACCACTGCAGCGAATTTTTCTTAAATCTTTAGACGTTCTGTACCTGAAAGTATATCAGAAGGACTTACATTGTTTGATTAACGATCAGATGAGATATTTTACTAATATTCCTGCACCTTTGTTAAGATGGAATGGAATATCGTAAATATTAAGTATTAGAGCTGGAACAAAGTTAAGTTCTCGATGCGATTTATCGACGTGATTATCGATACAGATATCCTATAATTTATTATATATTTTAAATACGAAAAATTGTGAGAAAGTACAACGTAAAGCTTTAAAACAATAATAAATAATAAAATCATCCACCTCTGACTAACAACAGAATGGTCAAAGTACGCGTGTGTCTATAAGAAATCGAACATGTTTAGTACAAAAACTTAATAAAAGGCCAGACAAAACGATTTACTGTACAGAAATTCTTAATGTCCACATATATCTGGATTCTCAACTACTGACTGATTAGCTTATACCAGAATTCAAATTGATTCGCTTGTTCCGTAAAGTTTTCAATTTATTAATACTTTTCTTTTGACTTTGGTAAAGTTCTTTAATTTCACATATTACACACCTTACTTGATATATTTCTTAAACAGCTTATAGAAAAGTTTTTGCTCTTCAGAAGCTTTTTGTATTAATAATTTGTTAAGTCATGATTTCGTAAATTAGATCAATTTTAAAAATATCGATATCTTTTTTCGGTGACAACAATACCGATTGCTGGGAACTAGTTCGCCAAATGCAAAAATATATCTCCAATATTTCCTATGCGGGAGAAATTAAAACGTTAACAGATTAGAGCAAACTGAAATATTGGTTAATATCAAAAAATAGTTCCCTTTTTACTTCTAAACTAAAAACACCAGATATATGTTGTCTCTTTCTGAACGTGTTCGTGTTCTTACGGTCGGACGATGAGCGCAAAAGAGATGACTAGTGAGCATAGAGTTGCCAAGGCTTGCAAAGACTACAAATTAAGAATGCATACTTTAAAAACTAAAATTTATTTATCATCCTTTAAAATGCTAGAAATGATAAAAAAAAAGTTCAATAAAACGTTATAAATGCTTTGTTAAAATGTTTGTTTTTAACTAAAAGATCACTATTATAAAATGGGATTCTAGTTGTTTACTGATCTTTTTATATTTAGCATAAGAAGATCAGTAAGAAATATTTAATATTTGATTAAAATTTTAGGCATGTTATCATAAGAAAATTCTAGAATATCGGACCGAACTAGTTATATACACTTCATAGAGCCAACTTCGGCTTCCAGCCGAAGGGGCAGCCATGTTGAATTTTTGCCGAATGGCTAGCTGTCATTCTCGGGTGAAAAAATCTATTCTTTCACATTTTCGACGAGATTTGCTCCTAAGCAATCGGTATAAGATATCACATTAATATTTTTTCCGGTTTGCCCAACTAATATAAGTATAAACACGCGTCGCTTGCAACCCTGTTGTTATTGTTGTTGCCAAACATAAAAGTGATAAGCGCGCCGCTTTTCTCTGCGGCGGCTGCAGAAAATTGTGAATTTTTCGCGTTTTAGTGCGAAACTTGGTGCGCATTGCAGGGCACTAGATCCAGAGCCCCGGATACGGAACAGAAATCATGAGTAGCAGTACTCCGGGGAGCGAAAGTGCCCTGACGAAGGTAGGGACTCCTTCGCCATCGCCACTGGCGAAAATGGAAGCGGATTTTACGAGTGAGTACTGGGCATCAGCCATGTGGTCAATACAGTAACTTGCATATCCCAACGCAGGCTCCAAGTTCGAGATGCACCCCTCGCTTTCGGACGAGGAACGCCGCTTCTACCTGAAGATGTACCCCAATGTGGATCTGGTGAACCAGCGAAGAGTGCACTGCACCGTGTGCAAACTGCACCTGGGCACAGCTCCCGCCGCCGAGAGCAACATCAAGATGCATCCCATACTGCGGGTGACGCACTGCGTCAAATGTCACGATTTTTACAACAGCGGCGAGTTCTCCAAGGGCGAGGATGGCTCTGAGCTGTACTGCCGCTGGTGCGGACAGGGTGGCGAGGTATACTGCTGCTCCACCTGTCCGTACGTCTTCTGCAAGTCCTGCATTGTGAAGAATCTTTCCAAGGGCGTCATCGTAGACATAGAGCAAAACGAGCACTGGAACTGCTTCAGCTGCACCTCCAAGATCCTCTGGCCACTGCGCGCCCAGCACTGGGCGCTGGTCAACTATCTCCAGACGCAGAAAAGGTGCGTCTCTAAGTTGTATTCTCCATACTTATCATTGTTTTAAGATGGTTTGTAGGGCACCGTTAAACGCGTGCCTAGTAATCAAAGGCATGCCTTGAAATAGTTTCATCTCTTATATACTATACTTGTATATAATGTTATCCATTATTATGTAAATTAGCTCACCCCAGTGCAGCATCCAACTTTAGTTAATGTCTTATAAATTGCAGAGCCCTGCAGACCCTACAGCTGCCCGAGGTGGAGGCTCGACGCCAAATGCTGAAGGATAGCAGCAACTGCTGCCGCTTGGCCAAGTCGAAAACCAGTAGTTTATCCGACTCCATGGAGAGCTTGGAGTCCAATGTCTCCAGGCGCAGCCAGGGCAGCTCTGCGGGCTCGAGTAAGCGAGGTTCCTTGCCGAAAACCATTCCTCAGGGACCGCCAACCAAACGTTCGAAAGCTTCCAACGACGAGGTGGTCTGCACACCGGATTTGCTTAGCATGCTGGAGCCGGATTGCCAGCTTTCTGTTACCCCCAAGCCTACTGGCCGCCAGCCGGTGAAAGCGGCGAATATAACAACCACTCCAAGGATTGTCACCGTCCAGCAAAACTACCAACCGGGACCAAGTTCCAGTAACAGCAGCAGCAATGGAAGCGCAACTGGTTCCTCATCGGTGCCACCGCCACGTAGTAGTCTGCCACCACCTCTGGTTCTCAGTGGATCTGGAATCCGCTACCGCCAAAATGCTCCTGGTGGGGTCTCGGGTGTAGTGCGTCGCACTGTAGTCCCCAACTCGGTGAAGACCACTGGGCCAGTCTTTCACACAATCAATGGATTCAAAGTGGATTTGAATAGCGCTGCAGAACAGGATTCCTACCGCCTGCCCAATGGTCGACTAATTCAAGTTAAACGTCAGCTACCCCAGGCCAGCCAGCCGGCACCAACCCCACCAGCACCGCCTGCCTTGGTCGTTCCTCAAGTGGGACCGGGCGTGGTTATCCGACCGCGGGCTCCGGTTTCGTCTAATAGGCCATCACTGCATATCAGCACATACGGCTCTAACATGGGCATCTATAACCCGCAGACGAACCAGCAGCAGCGGGCTCCGCATGTGCGAGTTGCAAACGCCAATCCAGCGCCTCCACCGCTACAAGGTCCTCCGCCCAACGTCAATGGCGGTCAAACTCTCATGATTACTCCAGCACCTCCACCACCGCCCAAAGGTCCAACTTTGGTTCGTCACACTTTCCCCAACACGCCGATGGGTCAGGCACGGACGCAGCTGCAGGAGCAAATCTTTAGCGCCATGGACATCTGCACTCACCTCTCCGGCAAAGTGGTATCCCTTACCCACTCGAACGCCTACAACCAGGTGCGCAGTTATCTGGAACTGAAGGAGCTGTACATCCACATGTCCTATTTGATGACATATGCGATTGGCCGGTTCAAGAACTTGCAGGAGAAGTGCTTGGTGGACATGCGAGAGAAGGGTTTTAAGAATGACGCCAACAGTCTGGAGAATGGTCAATTAGCTGCTGGTGAGTTACAAAATGTGTCATGTTTAATGAGTGATTTTTTTATATAGACATACGGTAATACGTAAGATCTACAATAGATTTAGAAAGATAAAATTAAGTTAGATTAAGGGAAAATCATAGCTTTTAGGTGGAGTTGACAAAAAGTTGCCTCCAACACTTGGAGGCCAAATGTCATATTACTGTCTTTGGAGCGTATTTTCGACACATGGACGGGCGTTGATCATTGATAATTTCCGGTTTTCGTTTTGCGCGTGTGTTTATTTTAATCGGATGGTGAACATGAATTGAAAAGAAAGCATGTAAGTATGCTGTGTTTATGAAAAACTCTGCGAGTTCCATTTCATTGGCTGCGATGAATAGATGTTAATTTAAGCGTGGTCCATGTGTTTACAAAATACCATCCAGAACAGGCAATGGAATAGAACCCAGCAGCAGTTTTTCCTTTGATTTTAACGCTTTATATTTCTCGTTTATTGCAGCCGTGGATTACGTGTGCTACGGCCAACTGGACGACGTGGATCTCTTCAACACAGGCTGCAATAGTTTTCACAATCAGGTCTACGAGTACCGCAAAAGCTTGCATGCGAATCTTAAGGATGGCGAAGACTGCGAACCATTGCCTCCGCTGATGCCGCTGGGAGTTCGAGCCGAAGGTGATCCCATCGATGAGCCCGAGGAGCCAGAAGCGCTACCGGAACAGCAGCAAGATGACACCGGAAAGGACTCTGAAGAAGCGGCTGATTTTGATTACGATGAGCCAGATGAGTTGGATGATGATTTGGATGACGATGACTTGGACAACGAGGAGTGTGGTGAACTGGGAACCGAGGAGAGCATGAATCGGAATGAACAGGCTCACGCTTACGATCGAAAGTTGACACGATTACTTCGCGAGTATCCTTCGTTGTGGTGCACCCGTCATCCCGATTACGGCAAGAAAGAGGTCACCAATAAGCAGTGGCGGGTGATTGCCAGTCACTTTCCACGCGGCGATGACATTAAGCTGCGCTGGAAGAACGTAAGAAAGCGATACGTTCGGATTGAGCGGCGCTTAAAGCAGGGAAAGCGTTTTAAGGGCTACTTTGATAAGGCCACAAACTATCTGGAGAACAGGGATCGACCGAGGAGCGAGTGGCTGGCTGTGGACTGTGGCGAGGATGACGGCGACGGCTTCGAGCGCAAGCATCTCGACGTAATAGAGAATAAAATGGAGCAAAAAGCACTTAGGCTACCAGTAACTAAAATCAACCTGAAAGGCGGATCCCGAGTTCCGATGCGCCCGCTCGAGGTGCGTCCTATTGATCAACGAATCATAACCTTCGCTAAGAGCCATCCGGTATTATGGCGCAAATCCGCTGATCCCGAATTCAACAGTATTGACGAGCAAACCCGAAAGTCCCTGTGGCAGAACTTTTGGAAGTCAGCGCCCAGTATGTTAAGATCTATAACCACAACTTAAGCGGCACTTGAATTATTTTAAATATATATTTTTGCAGATTATGCTTGCGAGTATCTTGTAGAGCGTTGGCAGCAAATGTACGAGATGTACAAGTCTTTCCGCCTGAAGAGTATTAAAGATAAGGGAATCTTTGCGAATCTGGAGCTAAAGTACTCAAAGTACTTGGCCAGCTTGTACTTCCTGTACAAGATCGATGAGCAGGACCTCCGCGACGAGTTTGAGCAGCTACAGGACTGTGTCCCGAGCGGAACAGACTCAGCTGGAAACCTAAAAGATATGCCCGATGACAAGCAGTTCTGTCAGCAACTGGTTTTGGCCATGCGGGCATATCCCACATTGTGGAATCCACGGCATGTTGACTACAGCGATGTGGGAGCCAGGGAGCGCCTATGGCCGGAAGTGGCCAGGCGGTTACTTCGGTTCAAGCGGGACGCTCAGGCCTGCAAGCTCCGCTGGCAGATGGCCAAGTTCGCTTACGAGTGCTACCTACGCGAGATGGAGCGTCATCCGCGGGTCAACGAGCGCAAATTGCAAAAGTTGCGGTCCAACTTTCCGCTCGAGGAGATGCGCTTCCTCAACATTTAGATCTGACATTCCAGTCACCTTCTAGGCTAAGTTTTTGTACTATGAGATTATAGTTTAAGTTTAACCAAACTGTATTCGCCAACTTTGCCAGGAGCCATATTTTAAAATATAAATGCATTTTTAATCTGTCGGCAGTGTTGTTAACTCATTTGGTCCTTAAGAAATTTTAAAGTTGCATTAAGATTAAGATTCATTAACATTTACTTTTGCCTTTCAGATAAACAAGCTAGCGATGACGAAGATAACGAAATCGAGATTGTGGAGCCCAAAACGGACACCATCACCATTGATTCGGACAACGAAGATGACACGCCTTCCACCTCGACCGCGACACAACAGCCACAGCAAGCGGCTATCATGAAGATAACATCTGTGACATCGGCGGCGCCGAAAAAGGAACTGCAAGAGAACAACCAGGCCGACATCGACGTGGCTGCATTCAGCTCCACAATATTGGCCAGCCTGCTGGAAGTGGAGGTCAACGAAGGCGCCAGTGAGCCCAAGCCCGTCTCGCCTGGCCAAAAGAAGCAGCCACGCAAGAAGACGACAAATAAGCCAAACCCGGCACTTTTGCAATTGGAACGTCAACGCATGGAGGACATGAAGAAATTCGATGCAAAGCTGAAAATGAAGGTCATGGTCAATCTGAGGCGAGCTGAGGATGAGTTCGAGGTGGCGCGAAAATGGGTTGAGGAATGCAGGAAACAGGAGCAGGAACTGGCCACCAAGATAAAGGACTCGAATGTCGCAACCCTAACAAACGAAACCCACAAGCCTTCAGAAGCACCAAGTGAAAATCCGAAAATTTCAAAGGAACACGGTGAGGTTGATAAGGAAAAAACCAAGAATAAAGAAAAAATAGGAGATATATTAAAAGCGGCAATAAAAGCCAAAATTGGCGAAAACGAAAAACACATGGCGGAAGACCAGCTGCCGGTGGATGGACATTCAATAGAAAAAGACAAAGAATTGGACATGGGAAAATCAATGTCCACTGATCCAGAAAAGAATAAAACAGCAGGAATGGAAATAGTTGCAGACAAAGAACAACATTTAACAAAAGAAAACATTGTAAAGGTAGAGTGTAAGGATGAATCTAGAAAAGTCTCAAATGATAAGAAATCCGATTGTAAAAAAGGTTCAGAAGTTGAAATGGTATCGGAAAAAGATGCCGTCTTGAAAGAAACATACGGGGGGTCCGAAAAAGGACTGCAAAAAGAACAAGGTGATACTGAAAAGTCTTCTGAAAATCTTCTCGAAAATGAGGTTCTCAAGAAAGGAAAAGAAAAGAAATCTGAGAACTCTGAAAAGGTTCTAGAAAAAGATGTTGGAAAAGCTTCCCCAACGGCCCCAGGTAAAGGTACCTTTCAAGCTGCAGAAGAGGATACCGAACTTAAGAACGCAGGTACACAGCAAATGAATTCTACCCCAGGAGACTTAAGCACAGTTGAGCCCTTGGACACTTCCAATCAAATTGATCAGTCTTCCGCAGAAGAACTCGTTGAAAGCATGGACGTTACCGAACTTGATGAAGCACCCAAGGAACTACTAGATTGCGCTCTAGACGAAGTCATTGCCATGGATGGCATCGAACTGAGTGCAGCTACGGAGGAGCTGATGAAAGCATTAGGCAGTCCCAGCGGCCTGAATTCCGAAAACACAAATGATAATGAGACTGATTTGGAGACAAATGATTTTATTGAAAATCTCCCACTTGAAACAACGGAGCCACCTGAGATCCTCTTGAAGGACGATGAGAACAAGGCGGAGCCGCTTACTGAAATTGTACATCTCGGAACACCCAGCCCCGCCGAAAATGGTGACGCAGAATTCGAATCCACGCTGGAAGCAAGTGACTCTCCACCAGACGAGCCCACCACGGCGCAGATTGTTGGCTAGTTTGTGGTGATCATTTGAGGTCCCGCCGCAGAAGAATCATAGCTGTGGACCTCAAAACCTGCCATTTAGTATTTGTACTGGAATTTAAAGCAAACAAAAATAGCACAACACTTTTTATGTAAATACTATGATCTGTTTCTCATTGAACAAATTATTGTTTTCTGCTTAAGGAATTGTTTTTGTTTTTGATATTCACATCATTATTATATTAACTTTTGAACCGCGTATTCTTGAGAATATAAGTCGGGCACGAAGCTCGTATAAGTTCGTTAATAGCTTTTAAAAAAAATTATTTTGTACAAACCAAATAAAATTAATATATCTGAACGTGCACAAAGTAAACAAAAAAAAAAATGGTTGACTTTCGACTTGTTTCAGTCAACGAATTTTTAAAAATGAGCATACAGCATACAGTTAGAAATTGCATACGACAATTCATTGTTATGTTTCCCAAACTCCCACGAAACTTTTGAAGCAATTTCGGATTTGAAAAAACATTTTCTAACTTCTCAATGTTCATTTACAATGAGCAACACAGAATCGTTTGGAGTAATAGTCGCTGGAAGATTAACTAGTACTTAGGTTATTGAATAAAATTTATATTAATGTGTAGTTCTAAGCTTATCTCAGACGAGTGAAAATTGTAAAGAGCTAGCATTAAAGCAATGTAATTAAAACTTATCATTGTGATTTCTTTGTTGAGTTTTTACGAACAGCTTTTCTGGCATCCAGAATATTGTGCATACGAGTAAGGGGTATAATTAATGAGTATATGATAGCTGCCGAAGACTATAGTTCTATATTTAACGTTTAAATTATGAAATCTAGCACTTTTGCTTACTGCGCAGCTTCAAGTGAAAGTTCTTTTTTGGTGGAGGGCACTTGCCGCTGAAGTTAGTGATTGCGTACCAGGCCTCCCACATGATGTAATCCTTTGCATGGTGAGCAGTGAAGCTTCCTTTGAGGGTGCACTGTGCATCCGCCTCATAGGGATAAGTGGACCTGAAAAGCGGGTGGCCGTTTCGCTTGATGCCAGCCTTCTCTGCACACAGTCCGGTCACAAACATGTCCTCCAAGTGCACAATCCTAGTGCCCAGCGACGCCTTGTACAGACGTGGCACCACATCTATGGACAGCAAGTAGCCGGATCCGCACAAGTACCTCGGATACACACCGCCCCGGAACATGTACGATGGCATGTACCATTTGTTAAACTTATTGGCGACCGGCGCTACATTGCAGTACGCGCGTCCGTACATGATCTCTCTGCGGGCCGTCAATCGTTTTCGCCACGAAGTGACGTCGTACGTGTTGCCGTAATGGAATCCTGCCGTAAACGCGTTCACAGGAATCGTTCCTCCGAGCAGAAAGTGCAGAATGTTGGGCACGTTGACGAATGTGTCGTCGTCGCACTTGAAGTAGAAGGCTGTTGTGTTTACACAACTCTGGCTGATGTGCTTGAGCGCCATCACAGCCTTGATGGTCAAGTTATTGTAGCTGTCTATGAAGTTCTCCTGGATAATATCATTATACCTCTCCGCCTCTCTGACAACTGCCTCATTCTCACGGAGGGAAGCTAAGTTTCTGCGGCCCAGAATGAAGACGATCCGAACAGAGGCCTTAAGAGAATTACCCTCACCACTAAGATACTCTCTATACAGTCTAAGACGCTCGGGCAGCACGTTCAGGTATCGTCCTTTGAGATGGCCATGAAGCTTTACAAAGGTCGAGTAGTTGAAGTCGGTGGAGTTGCCCCAAAGCATGCGGATGGCACGCCGCCGTTCAAAGTGGTGAACAAAGGAGCACACTACTATTGTCAGAAGAGCCTTGCTCCGGCAGAAATCTCGCGGAACAATGAGCGCCGTATTCTGGGTTGGATCCAGGTAATCACCTATACTTCTGGGCGTCTCACGACCCCATCCCGACAGAGGAGCTGTGCAAAATGTATATTAAATTAGCGGTACGTAAGAACAATTAACTTACCGATCCGCTTGCTTGGTTCTGACCTCAAATTATATATCCTGTAGACCAAAAACAATGCAAGGATAATGATAGCCTTGTACCTCCTTATAAATGGCCAGATTCTTGCCACGATCCCATAGAGCCGCTTAAGCTCGTCTAAGAACTTAATATGCATTTATTCAGGTTAAATCGACAGGCTTTGAAAAGGCAAGTTTCGAAAGTGTAACACCAAAGAGTATGCCAAATAAAAACTCAATTGGGAAGACTGGTTACAACATTTTATTCGGTTTTTTGAACAACAACAAAACTGTTTATTTGGAAACGTGATTTAATAAATTAGTTTTCAAAACTAAACAAATTATTTTTTATTAAAGAAGACTCCTGTGCGTCAATTAAGTAGGCTGAACCAGGGAAATTTACACGTGAACTTATTAAAAAGTGAAAAATGTACTGGTGGAGTGTGCCAACTAAACACTAAGTTACAATGGTAAATAATAATATACGTGATGGCAAAAAATAAATACTTACTTTTCTATTTTAAACTCTGTCTTTAAATAATTTCTTAAGATCTGGGTATTCTAAGAATATATGCAGATTTATCAGATAGCTGACTTGTGCATTACTTTTAACATTGATATGGAGTATTGGGGGTGCTAGGCCATGATCAATCTAACTTGTATATACACAGTTTTTTTTGAGCGAAGTATTCGTAAATAATTCAAAAGAAATATGATGTATACGTTAATGATCTGCATATGTATGTATAGACTTCATTAGGATTAAATATCACTATTGACTGTCAATCAAGCTGATTACGTTTTATAAACCAAGCTGCTTCCAAAGAAATTTTAGGAACTGAATGTCAAGAATCTTTGCCGAGCCAATATAACATGTAGGCTTTTGGTTTTTTTCAGAGAGCAGGAGAAATGGGAAGGGGTAGTGGACATACCCTGAAGATCTATTTTAGGACTTCTAACAGATCGGCCGCTTGCGCAGTCGAACTTGGCTAAAGAACCGCCCCGGAGACGGACATTTAATGGAGTAGTTGGAGACGTGGTTCCAGGCGACCACCATGCTATCGTCTTTTAACTGATGCTGTGTGATGCTGCCCTTAAAAGCGCACATCTGTTTCGAGTGGGCAAAACTGAAGAGTGGGTGGTGGTGTCTCCTGATCTTAGCCTTTTGCGCACACAACCCAGTAATGTACACGTCCTCCAGGTAGACCAGCGTCGTATTAAACGAAGCCTCGAACAAACGCTGTACTGCATCGATGGACAACAGATACCCGGCTCCGGAAAGATACTTGGGATACGCCTCCGGCTGATACATGTATGAGGGCATATACCACTTGCTGCTTACTTCGCTAACCGGCACTACGTTGCAAAACTGATGGCCATACATAACCTCGCTACTGGCTTTCAATCGGTTTTGCGGGGAAGTGACCAAATAAGTGGATCTATCGTGGTAGTCCAGGGTATCGTTGTACAAAGGTATTGTTCCTCCGAGCAGAAAGTGTAGCAAGTTCGGTATATTCACAAAGGTATCATCGTCGCATTTGAGGAAGAAGGCCGAGGTATTAAAGCAACTGTGGCTGATGTGCTTTAGAGCCATCACAGACTTCAGCGTCAGGTTGTTGTAGCTATCCACGAAGTTATCTTGTATAATGTCATTGTATTGTTCCGATTCAATGTGAATGCGAGTCAGGGTCTCGTTTCCTAACAGGGCCTCATCTTTCTGGCGGCCCACAATGAAAACAATGCGCACTGAGGCAGTCATTGAGTCGCCCTCGCCGCTCAAATAATCCCCGTACGTCTTTAATCGGTCCGGAAGTGGCGGCAGGTAGTGCCCTTTGAGATGGCCATGGAGCTTTGCAAAGGCTGGGTAGTTGAACTCGTTGGTGTTGCCCCAGGTCTCGCGGATGGTCTGTCGCTGAATAAAGTTGTCGACGCCGGTGCATACGGCGATTACCAGGAAGGTCTTATTCCGGCAAAAGTCCTTGGGAACAATGAGAGCAGAGCTGCGCCCGAGATCCAGGTAGTCACCTATGCTGCGGGAGGTCTCTAGAGTCCAATCGGGGAGACCAGCTGTGAAAGTATCAATGAATCCTGTTTAAGAAACATGTGGGTATTTAGGAAACCATTGTCGTACCACTACGCTTGTGCACATCCAAGTAGACGAGCGGTAGGTAGACGAGGAGTAGCACAAAGATTATAAAGGCGCTCAGTGTGTAGCAGCCGAGGCGTCTCAGCATCCTGGGAAGCGGCATGCGATTTCTTAGCTGCCGCTGCCTCAGCTTCGTTTTGCTGCGTACGGCCCCGCTGGTGGCCACCGCTCTTGAGGTGGTGGAAATATCCGTCGCCAGGAGAAGGCACTGCTCCTCGACGTTCTCTGGATTCCACCTTCTATCCATTATTGCTTATCGCACTAGTCCTCCGCCTGCTTTTAAATGTACTGTGCACATTTTGGCAACTATTGGGGCGTCTAGCTGATAAGGCTATCAGAGTTGGAATGGGTTTATCATTCACGGCTGTTGTTCACATTAAATCGTTTTTTGTATAAGAACAAAGTAAACTTAATAATAGGAATTTAATCAGATCTGATAAAAACTGCGAATGGTTGTTCGGTTCAGCTGATTGTAGATAGCATTGCAATGTTAAAGACCTCGTGACTATCGATAAGTTTATCTACCGTCTTCAGTTTGCAACGATTAATTGAAGTTGTAAATATTTGAATTCTAAAATTTTTCAAATCATTTTTAAATATAAATGATTGTAAAAATTTGGGTATTAATTGAATTGTTCGAAGAATTATTCAGAATAATAAAATTCTCTTTTCATTTTAGTGCTTAATAATTGTCTATGCATAAATTTATTTAGAATGTTTTATGTACAATGAATTCGGAAAAGGTACGCTCCTCGTAATAGTCAAGTATGTAGAAAATTGCATTGTTTGAGCCGTAATTGGAGGTCCAAGTAATGATTAGGTGAATGTGTTGAAGGTCTGTGATCGTTCTTAGCCTACGTTAAAATTAAAACGGACTACATATAAATGCCGTCAAATTAAAATATAAAAGATGAGAAGCCAGCCCTTGAGAGGTTTAAATTGCGACAATGATGACCGGGACCAGCCCTAGAAATCCGCGTCCAGGGTGAACACGTTGTCCAGGGGGTTGCTGACCACTCCCATGCGCTGGTACTCTCCCACCTTCTTCTCAAAAAAGTTGGTCTTTCCGTCCAGCGATATCATCTCCATGAAGTTGAAGGGGTTCTTGGTGTTGTAGATTTTTCCAACGCCCAACTCCACAAGCAAACGATCCGCCACGAACTCTATGTACTGGGACATCAGGTCACAATTCATGCCGATTAAATTAACAGGCAGGGCATCGGTGAGGAACTCCTGCTCAATCGCCACCGCGTCGCGGATGATCTCGATGATGCGCTCACGCTTGGGTCGCTGCACCAGGTGCTGGAACATCAGCACGGCAAAGTCGCAGTGCAAGCCCTCGTCGCGAGAGATAAGCTCGTTGGAGAAGGTCAGTCCAGGCATAAGACCGCGCTTCTTAAGCCAGAAAATAGAGGCGAAGCTGCCGCTGAAAAAGATGCCCTCCACGGCGGCAAAGGCGATGATGCGCTCCCCGAAATTGGCCGACTTAGAGGAAATCCAGGACAGGGCCCAGTCTGCCTTGCGCTTCACAGCCGGCATCGTTTCAATAGCGTTGAACAGGTACTCTCGCTGGTGCGGATCCCGGATGTAAGTGTCGATCAGCACACTGTACATCTCCGAGTGCACGTTCTCCATGGCTATCTGAAAGCCGTAGAAGCAGCGTGCCTCTGTGATCTGCACCTCCTGACTGAAGCGTTCCACCAGATTCTCGTTTACGATGCCATCGGAAGCGGCGAAGAAGGCCAGCACGTGCGAGATGAAATGGCGCTCGTCGTCCTTCAGGCGGTGCCAGTCAGTCAGGTCCTTGGACAAATCCACCTCCTCGACGGTCCAGAAAGAGGCCTCAGCCTGCAAATTAAAATCAAGTTAAAATGTAAATAGATTATTATTACTGTAGAAATTGATAGATTACATTTCATTCATGTACTTTTTAGCTACATATAAAGGCACATCATTCAAAAGGCTGGATCATATTTATACAAACTTTATCTGTAATTGCGTTTGTTTTGTTTTGTAAGAAAGTTTTCGCTCTTGTAAACAACTGTCTTTATTTTGATATTTATAATAAGGGCTATCAGGGGTTTAATGCAATTAAAAAGTAAACGACGTTACAACAAAGCAATTAAATGGCGGGAAATGTAACTGGCTACATAAAGTAGTATAGTGTGTAATCGTTGTGGTGCACTTTCCCGCCAAAAACGAGGGCTAGTGTTGACATTGGGTAACACGATGCAGTGAATCAGCAGAAGGGGAGGGAAGTCGAGAACGGTGGGAGGGGTTGTTTAGCCAAACAACCGAGCTATCATAAAGTGTGATTCATGTAATCAACCACGTTGAGTACGTGACCGGCTTTTGGCGCGCTTTATCTCGAAATGCCCGCCCTTTCGAAATTTTGCCGCCCAAAAAAAACGATTTTCACCACCAATGCAAATGGACAAACTATTGCTGCATGGTATACACACCTTCTTGTACATCTGCCAGATGTCGTGGTACTGGATGGGAAAGATGACGAAGCGTCGGGGATTCTCGCGCAGAAGGGGCTCCAGCGACGGGTCGAAGGGGGTGACGGACTTCTCCGTGAGGGAATTGGCAGACTTGCCGATGCCATTTTCGGCGGAGGACTCCTTGGCCAACTGGCCATTCACCTCGTGGCCAATAGACATCTTGCGAACGTTGTTGGTGCTCTCCGTCAGAATCTTCTTGCTGGGGCTCTGTTAACAACAAAAAACAAAGAAGGCCAACCGAAGCATGAGTATTTTTCCGCTGCGTAGCACTTTTCCTTGGGGAAATCCACACAAACACACTGATCGTCTATGTATAGCTGTGAACTTTCCGAATTTATGTGCGTGTCAATTACCTTAAGCGAGAACTTCTCCATGTTGTCCGCAATGTTTTCCTTGGACGCCATTTGAGATGTTTTTCAATGGTGTATATTTAGCAGGTATTGGCTTCTCTGATTCTCTGGTGAAATTCACTATAACCACGCCGCGTTTTAAGCGTACAGTTCGAAATTTGTGTGGCAAATGATACGGGGACCGCAGCTACTTTGGTTTTTATGCCGGGCGGCAAACTGTTTCGATTTGCCGCCATTTTCGGGGATGGGAAAACTATGGAAAATCAGGGTTGTCGAGAGCTGCAGCTAGATGTTAAGAAATTCAGCGCAATGAAGTTCCGGGTGATATATTTTTTTTTAAACCATTAAAGGCAAGAAGATTTTGTTTAGACTTAAAGAACTCTTACTAATTTTCCTCTCGACTGCACCTATTTTAGGCACTAATTTGAAGTTTAGCCACGCAGCTTCTACGGATGAATAATAATGAATCCATTCCTGAAATGTTATTGTACGCGATGTTTGAAGCGTTGTGACAACCCTAGACTATTTCAGAAATCAACAGCTGTCGGCAAATAGGCCTCACTCAGTGATTTGAGTGAAAAGTGTTGGCCCTTTTGTTGATTATAAGATACAAAAAAAAAGAGAGAGCAAACTTGTATATATTTGGTTGTCAAAAACAATGTCTTAAAAATCTTCTTTTAGTGAATCGTGGATTAATTGGAAATGCAACAGGTGCTTAAGTTACTCAACTCAACAACTTTGAGTGAATTCCATTACAGCACCTTATGTTAATAACAGTATAATAACATAACAGCTGACTGATTATATTTATCGATAGGTAATGAAATTAATCGGGGACTCGTATATTAGTAAACAAATCTGTTTGGTTATAGATTACTTTTAAAACGCTGAAATATGGAAGCCTCTTCTTCGGAACACCACAAACGTCTGGAATACTGTACTACCAGACTAAAATACCGTCAGGGCCGCGAATTAAAAGCGGTCAAGGTGGGATATAAAACCTTGCTTTCTTACTTTTCTATTGAAATTTCAATCATTTGTAGGTTTATACAGTTGCTAGTGAGTCTCGGCATTTGCTGATCTTCGGTGTACCTAGAATAAACCTTCAAGCTAATCTCAAGGCGAAACTGCAGGGATTTGGTAAAGTGCAATCGTGCATTTCCATAACTTCAGAGATGACTTCAAAAAGTATGTTAATCCCTGTTCAAGATCTTTTTTTTACAATGTTCCTTATGTTTTAGTGGAGCTGGAAGCTTTTACAGATGTGTTCGCAGTAAAATTTGAGCGCCTAGAGGTGGCCAGAAGAGCCAAGAAGATGCTTGATGCCCATCAGTTTTATGGTGGAACCTTACACATATCCTACGCTCCAGAACGGGAATCAGTCGAGGAACTTAGGGAGAAGATGCAGCACCGAAGGAATGAGGTGGCTTTTCGTATTCTGAAAAATCAGAACGATCTACCCCAAGTTCCGAAAAAGTGCAGGGAAGACACATGATTACAGGATGTTAACGCTTTATTTAACTTAACTGATTTCAATGAACTTCTAAGGCAGAACGATGTCATTATTATCGACACAGCAGAGTGCTAGTTGCTATCACTCTCTAGCCTCAAATCCCTGTCCGTTCACTTGGCTAACCCTCAATCCTCCTGTACTATTTCTGCTTCGTCCGGCGCAGGTCGTGGTAGTAATTCAACAGGCCGATGCGCTTTGCCCATATCTGTGCTCCATATGTGGCCCAAAAGCTGTCGATTACAGCAGAATTAGTAAGAGAATCGATGATGATTAAAACATACACGCTAAACTTACATGCCAAACATGGCGCCGCCCAAATGCGCTGCATGATCGAAGAACTTCCAGCCCAGCACGACGCCGGCAAAGTCGATGCCCATTAGCACTTTAATACCGGCTCCGGCGGAGAATGTCAATGCGGGCAGAAACAGAATGCTAAGTTGCGTGTCCGGATATTGAGTGCATACATAGGCCAACAGTGTCATTATAGCTCCAGACTAAAGGAAGAGTTTTAAGTTTATAGATACTATATTGAAGAAAGGCTGTCTTACCGCACCCAGGGACATCCCCGCCTGACTCGTGCCCGCCTTGTAGAGCACGCTCATCAGACTGGAGAAGACGCCGGCGCTGAGGTAGACCGCCAAGAATTGCTCTTTGCCCAGTGACAGAACCGCAGCGTTGGCAAAGCTGTGCATCACGTACATATTGGCAAATATGTGCATAGCCGAGTAGTGGCTGAATGTGGACAGGAACATGGGCCAGCAGACGACTCCTGCGAGAAGATCATATATCTTATTAGTTTAAGAATCCATTTGGTTAATAATAGTGCCTGAATAAAAAAGAATCTGACGCAATTAAAAGAAATTCGACAACTTTTTATATAACCAGATGTACCAATTAGTAGAGTATATGGAATAAACGGGGATCCTGTCGACTTGCTCAAATCGTACGAGATACATCTACTTATTCTCAAGTGTGATGTGATTAAAAATATTATTTGATTAAAATATTATTTTTAGGCACTTTTAACAATTGAATGTATCTTATCTGATACATTGTGATAATGGCCAAATTCACAGATATATCAAATCCTAAAGATAAGTTTACATATCTATTCCTTAGTGATTTAAAATACGTCATTTCATATTGGATTTTAGCACTTACTCGCCGCTGGATTAGATGTGAAATAGGTCATCATGGTGCCTTTCAGAGCGGGCACGCGCCACATGGTGAAGGCCACCAAATTGCAGAGTAAGATAGGAGCAAACATCTTGTCTCCAGGCGTCAGTGAGTCCCAGTGTCGTCGGAATTCCTGCTTGAGCTGTGTCCAGTAATCTTTGTCCGCCAGTGAACGACTCTGCCACCAACCAAATCTCGCCTGCCGCGCCTTTTCCAGAATCAGGCTACGTGTGTTCTCGTACTCCAGGATGGTGGCACCCGCAAAACAGCCAACCGTAAACTACAAACGTGAATCAGGGGCTATATGAAAATCCCGGACATAATGATGGACATAATTCAATCTTACTGCTCCCGTGAAGGCCACCGCCTTGATCACATTGTTCACCGGCACCGTGGTGTTCTGCTCCGCAGCCAGAGGCTCCCCACTCGCCGGCTTGAGGTTGCTGCTCTCTTTTCGGTTTCTGTGAAACTGCCGGCATGACCTGGCCGCCGGATGACCAGAGTTTATCCGCAGGATTGGTATATTCACATTAGCATGACATCTGTGGCTGCAAGTTTAAGTTGGGTTACTTCGGATACGGAACTCTGTCGCCGCCCGCTTACTTACGCCACCTGGGGCAGCCAGCTCCGGCAGAGCGCTCGACTCATGAGCATGGTAGTACGGATCTGTGCCAATTTAGCATGAAATATGTGAAATTTGTTTCTATTTTGCTTCGTGGAGAGAAGGGCCCGGAAAATTAAACGTGTGACCAGATTGTGCAAAGCCAAAAATGGCAGGGTTACCGAGTAAATGCGAGAGAGGAGGAACTGGAACTAGTTTTTAATTGATAAATTAACTTTGGATCAAAATAACATAACATAACATAACATTTTTTTAAATATATTAAATATAAACTTTTTTAAATCATTATTTTAAACTAGTTTTCATGTATATATGTTAGCTACCTCAGTAGTTATGTAGTAATAGTCTCAATACCATGATGAAAATTGTACAGCAACCTGCGGTTGGAGTATTCGCTAGGAAATCGATAGCTAACATCGATGTACGATGAAACAACGATTTCTTACATCACTAGACAATTGGCGTTCCAAAAAGCGACAACAACAAAACACGGCTTGGTTATTTTGCTCGGCCAGCGCGCTTTAACACCATTTAGCACGTGTCCGTGGACACCGGACAGGCCAAAGATGTCCAACGGGCGGTACGGGAGATTCGGAGCACTCATCGGTGTCGCCTGCGTGACCAGCACCCACTGCCGCTTTCTGGTGAGAAGGTCCAAAAGCCGAAAACGGCCGCTGACTCAGATTCTATTTCTATAGATTTACTCAACGAAAAATGCCGAGGTCCTGGCCTACCATGAGCTCAAGCTGCGTCAGATTGTCCACCAGGCGGGCTGGATGGAGTACGATCCTGCCGAGATATGGAAGAACACACAGGAGTGCATAGAGGTGCCTAATCACCGGGTTATATCATCATGCGGCACCTAATCTAACTACTTTTGCAGACCGCCTATAAGAACCTTGTTATACTAGAGATCAATCCACATGATATTATTGCCATCGGCATCGTAAATCAACGCGGAACCTCGGTGTTATGGAACAAGGAGACGGGACAGCCACTGCACAATGCCATCGGCTGGTCAGATTGCCGCAGTACTCCCATCCTGAAGGGCCTGCTTCATAATGTTCGGCACAATGTGGACTACGTGAGATATCGCAGTGGCTTGCCCCTAAGCAGCTGTTTCAGTGCCCTAAAGATACGCTGGCTTATGGATCACGTTCCTTCTGTAGCCACGGCCATTGAAGAGAACAAGTGCTTATTCGGCACCTTGGACTCCTGGCTTCTGTGGAACCTCACCGGCGGCGTAGAGACTGGTGTGCACTCTACGGACCTCACCAATGCCCACTACACCTCCCTTTTGAACCTGTCCACAGAGCAGTGGGATCCTAAACTCTGCCAGTTTTTTCGATTGCCCCTGAACATACTGCCACGCATACGATCCAACTCCGAAATCTTCGGCTACGTGCTGGAGGGTCCTTTGCTGGGCATTCCCATAGCGGCCATGATGGGTGAGCAGCCAGCAAGTTTGCTGGGCCAGCTCTGCGTGAAGGCCGGTCAAAATGTCTGCACCCTGGACGATAGCTGTTTCGTGCTCCTTAACACGGGCAGGGAGAAACTGGACTCTGCAAATGGACTGATAACGGGCATAGCGCACAAGCTGGGCGAAAAAGAGGCCACTAACTACACACTTGAGGGAGCCATTTCAAATGCCGGTTCAACTGTGACATGGCTGCGGGATAAACTGCAGATCAATACTGAGATTAATTCCAATGATAATGTGGTGGAGTCTTTGAATACATTCATCGGCGAGAACTCGATGATCTCGTCCTCCTGTTCCTCGTCCATGCTGAATGCCGAGTGTGGACTGGCGGCCAAGAGGTCGGAGATAACGTTTGTGCCGGCATTTCATGGTTTGTACGCTCCTTACTGGCGGCACGATGCCAGGGGCATAATCTTGGGACTTACCAGCCAGACAACAGCGGAAAACATCACCCAAGCTGCTTACGAGGCCACCGGGTTCCAGATCTTTGAAGTCCTACAGGCGTTCAAGCGCGATACACCCAACTGGGACCGCTCCTGCATGCAGCCTGTGCTCACGTTCGGCGGCGATTATGCCGAGAACTCGCATCTGGTGCAGTTCATAGCGGACATCATCGGCTACATGCTGGAGCGGCCGCAGACCACCTCGCCTGCTGGCTTGGGCGTGATGATAACCGCGGGCGTCACGATGAAAGTGGTGTCCCTGAAATATGCCGTAAAAATGTACACCCCGCCCACGGATGTCTTCTCGCCGACAACTACCAAAAATCGTAAGTTGTAATTAGGTAACTGCTACGAAATAACATCTTTCCTTTTTTTATTTTTTTTATTTTTAATCCTGAGTTGTGTGCTCTTCCTACTAATACTTCGCAATTCAAATATACAGAACTATATTCTTTTTCCAGGTCGAGAGCTGCTCTACAGGCGCTGGGATTATGCGGTAAAGAAATGCCTGCACTGGAACAACTACGAGACGTACGAGGCTGATGTCGAGCTGTTTGCTCAGCGAGAACTTGATCCCAATTTGCCTGTTAGGCGTTCTATACCCGGCAGTGTATTTCTGATTTCATCATTTGCTCTGGTCCTCCTGTCTAACTACTTGAAGAACAATCCCCTGAAATAGTAAAAGAAGGAAGCAGTAGGGAAAAGGCAGCTCTATCTAGTCAACCAAACACGTTTAAATGTGTGCATTAAAATTTATTGTTTAGTTTAGCATGTAATCTTATATAGTTCATTTTATATGTATATATAATCCATTTAGTTTTTTGCCCGAGTTGTAGATCAAAATATTTGTGATTCGCGTATATACACCACTACAGATATACAAATTTTCTTAAGCATATGTTCTGATTTGTTAATCATTTAGTTTAAGCTGTGCGTATTTCTTACGCAACCCGAAGACAATTGTTAAAGCTTTAAAGAGTTGAGCACAAAAGAGGGAAATCCTGCATGCGCCATAGATGATAGCCAGGAGAATGTGAAAGCAAACTGTTAAAATTGTGTTTTACAAGTGGAGAAAGCGAAGCACAACTGCCTAGTGTTCGCCAGATGAAATCCATTTGCCGGTTAATTAGCTTGGTGGTCTCCTCCTCGTGGAGAGGCATTCATCACTTGCCTCGGGCCGCAGCTCACCACATTGAATGAAGCTTAAGTTATTGCGCTTATTGTTGACACGCGAATTGTTGAAGGAGCAGCTGTGCCCGTGCATTTCAGCCAGCAGCCAATGTGCACTTGAACTGGTGAAGGAGTGCGATGGGAGCCATGGAGGAGCACCCTCGGCTCTTGTCTCTGTTGCCCTTCGTTGTCGTCCAGCGAAGGGAGTCGCGCCGGTGAGGCACTCTTTCAAATGAGTTTTTATGCACGAGCGTTGCCAAATGCCCTACAGAAATATGAGTGAGGCTAATCATTTGCCATCGCAAGCTGCAACAGAATGTTTAAAGCACGGTACTACTGACTTAGTAAAGGATACTATTATTTACTTAATTATTTATTAAAATTACAGATTGCTTAAAAATATAGGTAATTCATGCTTTTCCCAGAGCTTATGCTGCAAAAGGGATTACTACTACTTGAATTAAATGTTATAGTCAGGAATTTAGATAACTATTGTATTTGGAGAGCAGTAGGACATATAAACTGCCGTTTCTAAGAAAGTATTACTATCATTTAAATGTATAATCGTATATGATGAAAGTTAAAATAAAGCTAGTTGATTATCTAAAATGAAAACGTCGACTTTCGATTTGCTACATAAATTATTTGTCTAAACCATGTAGTGAAAAATGTAGTTGAATATTTTCAGCTCTAGTCGTTATAACCCACAGTACCTCACTGAGATGGTCGGTTATAGCCATGCCGTGAATCTCAGTCACACATTCCCGTCCGCAGTCCGCTGAATTGGTTTGCATTTGTAGACAAAAACGTCGACGGGCGCAGTAAAATGTGAAATTTGTGCAAACAGTGAGACAGTTCCCCCACGAAACTCCTTCAACGGTGGGGAGGTGTGGGGGTGGGGCCCAAGACGCAAGTAAACTCTGCACGTAGTCAATTTAAATAAATTAACACGCTCTTGTGTGGGTGTGTGAGTGTGTATCTGAATGGGCAAGATAAGGAGCGGTGTTCCTTCCGATCAAATCCGCAGGACAAATGCGTTATTCCAGCGTGCCCCACTGTGCTGCAATATGCCAAAATAGCAAGCATTTGACATGCCCACGTAGCGAGCGGGCTATTCTTGGTCGAGGGGAACTGGGTATCGATGTCCTAGCCGGGTGGGTTCCCCTTTCCCTGTTCCCCGTTCTTCGTTCTTCGTTCACCCCGTGCGGTTTGCCCCCGGAGTGGGTGCAATGCTCCTGGGCGGGTGCTTTTTGGCTGTTTTGTGCGACTGCCACAACGCATAAATCTTCAACTTTATGGCATCAATAAATGTCGGGGCGAAGTAATGATTTCGTCAAGTTCTTTGCCATTGTGCAGTCGCCCAAGCCGAGAAATCCTCCCCTCGTCGTTTGCTGCACTCAATGGGGGTTGGTCGTGCTCGAGCTCCTGGGTTTCTGGGTTCCTGGCAGGGATCTGTATAACTGGGTAGATCCTGGATGGCACCAATCGAGCTTCGAAGCTTAAGCCGAAACTGCACAGAAAAAATAAAACCTAAACTTCACTACACAAACACTTTAAAGTCTAACTTGTAATAATATGTATAATTACAGTTGAGTATTAATATGATACCTATAGCCTTGAGAGTTATCTGAAACTATAATAATGATAAACAAATTAAAAACACTTTATTCATGTAAATAAAAACCACTGAAATTCAGTTTAGATATAGAACTCTGCATTGGCCTTGATTAGAAACGTAGCTACCAATTCTCTTGTAAGGTTTTAGTTCTTTGTATTGTACAATCCCATTTTTTGGCTGGGTTTCATACATACATTTGTCTGCCTGTACGGGTTCATTCACCTCCCAAGCCCCAATAATAAATTGTGGGCATGTTGACGCCCACAAGGAGCCAGCGACTGAAAGGCTTCACACATTGGGCGCACAATTTATTTATTGGTCGAAATTTACCAGTAACTCTACGGCCGGAGCCCATCTGCATAAGCGCGATGGAAAATACGGAGCTGGAGGAGCATTGAATAACCTTATCAGCTGGAGCTGGAAAAGGAGCTCCTGCCACTGACAGCAAGTTTTTACGCACTTTTTACGAGGCAACCCACCCAGAAAAACCTCGAAAACCCGCTTTCGCATGGCAGCCCGTCATAAAAATGTCGTAAATTCGCCGAAGCGAAAGTTTTCCAGTGGAGAACTGGGCTCAGAGCTCGGTGCCATCGTAAAAGCCTTAATTAATTTTCTAATCAACATTTTGCCTGCATGTAAATCGTCTAATTTTCCGAGTCCATTTCCAGCCCGCTTGTGTGTAGCATAATTTCAGGCGCTCCTCCCACAGCTCGCAGTACTTTCCGTACCAAAGTATCCAAAGTTGTTAAGCCTTCAGCTCGATTAGTTGGCCGGGCGTCTTGGTTAAGTCGGCGGCGATATGTCAAAGTAAACGCCTATAAAGGCCCAACTACCGGGAAGTGGGCGGTGGATGGGCGGGGCATCCAAACTGGCGCCAGTAGTCAAAAGTAGTCAAAAGTTGCGTGCTCTGCGTTTGGATGATTCTGGACATTGTTTTGGTGGTGTTTACTTAGCTTGTTAGTCGGTCCTTGTTTTTATAGCTGGGTACAGTACAAGAAATATCCAATATTCGCTAACTTAGAGAAAACTAATATTTTTAAATAACTAAAAATGTATATTACTTATAAGTAACCATATTGGATGGGATGGGGGTTGTGGAATCACTGTATCTTCAGAATATAAGTAACTTATGGAACCGTATCTTCATGTCAACCTCAAATCAATTTTAATTTGTAAATTTCTCCGATAATCTTGTTAATATTGCATGCACTCTAAGAAACTGCTGTTCATCATGGTTAACATATTCCGCACGTGATCATGTCGATTTGATAGGTGGTCCATGCTAAAAATTAATGTCCACAAGTAATAGGTACAAAAAGTGTCTAAAAGAATCGTATTCATACCATCTATAATATAGTAGATATAACTTATTGTTGGAAAATTAACCTTTCTATAGATTACTTTATCTGTTGGTAACTTTATGAAATCTTTGTTTGTACGCAGCTGAGTTTATCTGGGGTTTAATTTCTCCAGGTGTTAGTTTGTCTGAGGTTTATTTTTTTATTTGTCCGTAGGTCAGATTGTCCTTATGTTTTTTTTTTATCAGGATGTTGGTTTGTTTGATAATTTAGTAGTCTGGCAATTAATTTGTATGGGCTTCAGTTTGCATGCTGAAATTTTTGGTGGTGGTTTATTTGTCCGCAAATGAATTAATCCGGGGGGTTTTTTTTTACAACATTTTTTTCTGCATATTTTTGCTAGATTTTTAATTATATAATTTTTGTTGGGAAGTATTTAAAATTTCTAAAGTGCTCTCTACTTCATTCATCAAGTGAGTGATTAGTAAGGATACGTTTTCAGTGGCAAGTCTACGAATTACCCCCTCCCAAAACGCCAAATATCACTCATTCGCCCCGTCAGCAGCAGCTCAGTCCTTGCCAATTAAGTGCGGAATTTCGGTTTATTTTTCTTGTGCACAACTGCATGGCACAGCACAAATTAATTTAAATATTTAAAGAGTTTAATTATTTTTTAACTGCCCAACAAGGACGGGCGCAGACAGGGTGGGCAAAATGGAGTAGAAGGAGCAGCAGGAGCAGCAGGAGCAGCAGGAGGCCAAGTGCCATGATCCGGGGCCATAACTGCATGGCAACCTGCGAGGACGACGACAACGGGCAAACAGCCAAGCGTAAACTTAACTGACAAGTGGAGACTTAACTTCCCATAACAAATTGCATTCCAATTGCATGTCGGGAACGCACACATACCCCAGACCCCAGACCCCAGAAGCTCAGCACCAACCCCAACCTCAACCCCTAGAAGCCCACCTTCTGGATGCCGTGGGGCATAAACAAACACACACGAAGTCGCATTCACTCACTGTTCTGGTCCTGCGGCAGGACTTGGTCGTCGTCATTGCTGTTAATTTAAATTGCTTTAAAAACAGCAGGTGCACAGCACACTGAATGGGCGAAATGAGAACAGAAACGAGTTCCATTCAGGGCAAATGGCAACAGGAGCAGCTCCTGGCCAGGACTTTCCTCCTGGAAGCAGCGAGCACAGCCTCTCGAGCTGCCAGCCCTGAGATGCCATGCACGAAATAATCCTAAAGGGTGTGAAAAAGTATGAATGCAGCCAAGAATGCACACCAGATGGGTGGAGTTGGAGGCTGGATGGGTGAAAGGCATGGTATGTTCGCCTGCGGAGGACGCGAGAAATGAGCTGGCTCGCTGTGAAAGGAAAACAAAATTATGCAACTTGAAAATGGGCGACAGACAGACGTGGATGCCTACACCGAACCACACACAATCCCTACTCCTTGGCTGCTCCTCAGTTGCCATCTCAGCTGCAGCGTTCTGTTTTCGTTGCGCGATTGGAGGCGTCTCCGGATCCCAGTTCCATTCACCCACCTCATTCACATGGCTGCCTCCTCTGTGGCTTGGCGCCCACTCGCCCACGAGGTCGTCTCGACGAATGTGCTGGAAAAAAATGTATGGCAGACCGAAACTTATTCTCAAGAATAAGGAACAAAAGACGAAAAAGTTGGATTTAAAGTGGTTTGAACATTTGCAAAGCAGTTGAGTTGCGTAGGCACTAGGCGACAAAGTAGTTACAATTTAAATCCAATGAAAAACTTCTACCAAAAGCACCCAATTTTCCAGAGTGTAAATGTTTATACAGTGCTTCTCCGCAAAAGTGAAATGTTTTGGGTTGCAGTTTCTACTTTGCATTCAATTAAATCCGGACTCGAAGTAATTGCCAAGTAAATACGAAGAGCAAACCAAGACGGCAGTAGACTATAAAAATGCTTGACAAGATAACTTTGCCAGGAGTTTGGGGGCTGCAAAATGAGGGGAAAACTCTGCATTTTTATTATTGATAAAATTTGCTAAGCGACAACTTTTTCCGACCAAAGTTCGAGCGGGTCGTGACAACCCTTTGGCTCCTATTGAACTCATCCTCTTACTCCTACGAATCAGTTTATTAAAATTCAGGACGAGCAGCAGCAGCCGCAGAAAGAGAATCCCGAGGAGTTCCATGAAATTGTATTACCAAAAATATTGAATAGGGGAGCGGAATCGGGTATAAGTGAGGAAGTTGAGATAGGGACTTCCGAGGGCTCCAGCCACATGTGTCGCCTTTAGGGCCCAATCGATGGCTGGGATTGGATGGAAAAGGCAGCTGAGCCCGCGGGTGCCAACTCCTCCTACTCGGATACCCAAGATTCCCCCCGATTACCCAGGAATCCTGTCGCACTGCGGTTCAATTCAATGATTTGTGGTCCTGGCTGCGTCTTAATTTATCCAGCAGCTTGCTCAGCTCACACAAGACAATCGCCGCCTAATGGAGTGGGTTTTGGGAAAGTTTTTAAAATACTTTTCAGTCGGTCTAGAAGTTTTGGCCAAAATCATTTGTATGCGGTGGCGAGTGTACAAGCAAAGTTTCTGCACGGCGGGGAAATAGTTTGGAAAAAGCATTCGCCTTGTAAAAATAAAAGTGCAGAAAGTGAGGGGACAACTACAAGTTAAGGCTACTTATTAAAATCTCCCCTTGGCCCATTGAGCAGTACAAGCACTTGGCATTTCTTTGAGCACATGTGAGCTTACAACTCGCTTTTTTTGGCTGAGCACTTGAGTTGCATTGTCCTTTTGTTCGGATGGCTGCTCGTTTCTGGAAAACGGGTAGAATGCTCGGCCCAAGGACCTTCCTGGCTGCCTGTTGGAATGTGTTGACATAGCGCTAAATTTTTCAGTTACTTTTGTTTGCCCTTCTGCTAGACTTTCTCCGACTTTCGCTCTTGTCTGTGGGTGTGTAGTTAAAGTTTTCCACTCTCTCTGCGGCATATTTGCTTGGGGCAAAGGGCAAAAGCCCGCTTAATGCTCAAGTCAAATATGTTGGAGCGTTAGACTGTGAAAAAGGATTTGCGGCTAATCAAACAATATGAATAAGGCACTGAGGACATAACCCATTAAATTTGGGATGTTTGCCTTACCTGTTCCTTCGTCATTGTTACGGATTGTTATGCTCCTAAAACGGAACTGGATTTAATTTGAGTTAATAAATCAATTTATTTTCCAAAGAGGCAATCTTATTTATCAATGCTTTTGTTATTGTGAGCTTGCTTTAATAATATTTTGTTTGCAATTATCTATAATTATTTCAGAGATTCTTTTCCCCACTCCACGTCCTTGAATTTTCCATTTCACAGCTGACAGTTACCCAACGTTCCATTACCTGTTTTATATGTTTGTCCCCCGCCCACCTCATTGAACTTAAATGCCCCGTGGAAAAGAAAAGTTTGTCCTCAGTTTTCCTTGCGCCTCTCCGTCTCTATCTCCAAGAACCCTCCCATCCACATTCATGTTGGCCGTGTTTCAGCCCACTAACCTGGCTCATTTACCGCTAATTCTCACAATGCTGCAATCTCGTTTTGGCCAAAGACAATAGTCGGAGTGGTAGCTAATGCCGCTTAACCGTTATGGCCATAAAAAGGAGATTCCGAAACTTAACGCAAAGCGACTCAATAAGCGATGGGCAACCTCACCTGGGCTCCCGCCTAACCCTTGCCCGGAAAACTGAAAACTGAAGCATCAGCCGCAAAGTCCCACAATGGACTGCTGACTCCGACTCCAGCTCCGACTCCATTGAAGCGTAAGGCTCTCGCAAACTCCATTCCATTCCAAATCAACTGCATTCCTAAGCCCTGTCAGGCATTTTATGGCCAACACGAAAGCTAAACTTTTGCCGAGGGAGTCGTAACATCGCAAGGGAGCCAGTTTGTCCTTGTCCCATGCCTCCTCGGTGCTCCTGGTTTTTCCCCGGGTTTTCCCCTATTTTCCCCTTCTGCTTCGCTGCGCTCGTAAAATTTTATGCGTTTTTTGCGCCCTACGCTCGGCGTTGAAAATGAAAATTGTTACTCCACAACAAGCGAGCTCACTGTCGGATCGACTCCCGGATCCGGCTCTAACTGCGGGCCTCTCCCCCGGAATCCCATGCCCCGTATTTCAGCCAAGTCGAGTGTCGTGTCGACTGCCAGACGTGGCCAGGGGGTGGCACTTTGTTTGGCCCAGAGGTGAAAGCGCAGACGGCTGACAATTCATCGAAAAAAAGCCAAATCTCCGGAAGGACAATATACAATTTTAAGAATATATTTTTCACAACATTGGGAAGTCACCAATAGTTGGTGATTACTAAGTTAAAGGAATTCAAATTGTAAAAAATCCTCATTATTAAGAAAACATTTTGTTAAAATCGTATATTTTTGTAACTAACAGATTCATATCTATAAGTTTCAAATGACAATATTCAAGTCAAACAAATGATATACCAATTTAAGCTGCGTAAGATATAAATTTGAAAATTGTTCGCCTTCTTTGGGATTGCTGGTTCTGGGCACGTTGTAATGAACATCTTGTATTGCAAATATATTCAGCATTCAATTTGAAATGACAGCTTTTTTTCAAATTGTTTTTCCGCCAAAAATAGCTTGAAAAAAGTTGGCAACTCGTTTTGAACTTGTCCTTTGTTTTGGTTGCTGCTTGCTTTTTACGACTGTGGGGTATTTATTACACTGAGCGGAAGGGAGGAGCTTCAGCCTGATGTTTCATTTCTGTCGTTTCGCTGGCTCTGTCACTTACTTTCCCCACTTTGCCCTTTCTACACCGACCTGTGCGTTAATGAGTCAACACAAAAGGCTCAGCTGTTTGTTTAATGCATGTTCCACCCCTTTCAGACACCACCCCTTCAGGTGGTTGGGTGGTTGAGTGGGTGGCTGGAGTTTCAATGTCGCCTTTGTTGCGCCACGCCTTGTCCAAATAGAGCAAAGTATTGGGACGACTTTATGGGCTCCCATCTCGCAGATTGACTCAAACGAATCACTTCAGGTGGAAGGTGTCAGGACGACATATCTTCTCTTATCCCTAATTACTGTGACCTGTGAAATCCGATTGTCCTTTTCGTTGAACTTGAAATTAGGAAAGATTTTGGTACAACAATATTTTACATATTTGGAGAAGACTTTCGTTTATAAATATTGTATGTTTATTTATGTAATTTTGGTTCTCTTATTAGAATCCACAAGTGCGAACTTGAAATGCGCGTTGAATTAAAGAAAATATTTAGACCACAATTAAAAAGTTTCAAATAAAAGCTTGCCATGTAATTAAGTGGTACATTTAATTTCTCAGACCTTTCCATAAAGGAGTGTGTATTCAAAGAGACCTGCGAAACTATTACCAATCAAGAGTGTCTAGTTTTCTGAATTTGTAGTGAACACTAATTAAAGCTGGCGTATTTTTCTGAGCCAGCTTGAATTAATTAAGTAAGTTATGGTTTCCCTTTTGAGTTGTCTCACATTCAACATGCCCCAAAAACACAATTCAAAGTTTCCCTCACACTAATTGTGCAGAAATTTTGCAAATGAAAGCGCCATAAAAAGCAGGGAGAATCCATAAAATGCTGCAATACACGCAGCCATAGGATTGCCATGGAGATGACTGCGTTATAAACGAGTCTGCGATGTGCTTCAATTATGTGCCAGGATGCTAGGATGCCAGGATGCCAGGAAGCTGGGAGGTTTCCCTTTTTCCACTTTTGCGGCTGCAAAAACTTTTGCCATGTGATGAATGCGAAAATATGTTTTCGGGGACTCCATAATGAGGCAACTCGGCAGCGGCAGCGACAGCGAGTTGCACCATCAATCTGCTGGCTTTCGAGTCACTTGATGGCTTTGAGGCTGGGCCTGTAAACAGTAGCCGAAAAATGTTATGCGTAATTTATTTGTGCGTTTGTTCTGGCCATCGGTGCGTATGCGTAATGTGCTGTACAATTTATGCGTGCGCCCAGGTAAAAGGCATAACAAAGTGGTGTAGGTCATCCCATCATCAGCCGCTGGCCCATGCGGCGTATGAGTAATGCACATTTTACGCCTGAATTGCCAAAGCCATTTTTACCGTCCGCCATTTGCGTTCTCTCTATTTATTCCCTTTCTGCCGGTGGCCCGTATAAAATATTAATAAATTGAAAGCCATGTGAAATGGCATTTTTATGTTTTCCTTCTGTCGAGCTTAGGCTTTTGTTGCACAGCTGTCGTTCCATTACAAACATTGCAAATATTGCGCATACGCCATGTGCGGCAGGGCGTGTATTTTGTTTTTGGCAGTTTTACAAATTGCCAATGCAGTTCAGCCTTTGAGTTACGCAAGCAATGAGAAGAGGTACCATTTATCTCGTTTGCTAATGCTTTTTTTTTTGGTTAACAAGTTATCAAGGAGTTTTCGTTTTAAAAAATGGCCTATAGGGAAATAAATACGTTTTTTTATGCAAACATCTTTTTAGGTTCCTTTCAGGTTTTCCTTGTAAAATAGAGTATCAAATCTGCTGCAAACCCATTCCGACATATCCCTTATGCTCTTCCTTTTTTCCTGCCACACTTCCTTCTACCAACTGTTCAATCAACCTTTTTTCGGAGGCATTTGATATTCATGACAGGCAGATATTTGTACGTGCCAGGAAAAGCTAAGCAGCCTATCCACTAGGCTAGGAAAATGGCAACTCATTGTGTAACGGTGTTGTTTTTGCTGCTGATTCAAATGCAAATATTGCCTGGATTTGGTCCTGGCAAAAGTTTTCGCACGAGGAAACTTTGTTGGCTACGTAGGCGCTGGAACTTCCGGAGCAGCAAAATCGGGCAAAAAAATCGAGGAGTGCGGCGACTTTAAGCCCCAATAAGCCAAGGCAACTTTACGGTTTATTGCCATGTTTGTTTGTCAATCGTTTTGGGAAAAGACGTGGAGGCAAGACGGGCCCAGTCCCACATTCAATAGGCGCTCATTATACCCGTTACTCGTAGAGTAAAAGGGTATACTAGATTCGTTGAAAAGTATGTAACAGGCAGAAGGAAGCGTTTTCGACCATATAAAGTATATATATTCTTGATCAGGATCAATAGCCGAGTCGATCTGGCCATGTCCGTCTGTCCGTCCGTCTGTCCGTCCGTCTGTCCGTCTGTCCGTCTGTCCGTCCGTATGAACGTCGAGATCTCAGGAACTACAAAAAAAAGAAAGTTGAGATTAAGCATACAGACTCCAGAGACATAGAAGCAGCGCAAGTTTGTCGATTCATGTTGCCACGCCCACTCTAACGCCCACAAACCGCCCAAAACTGCCACGCCCACACTTTTGAAAAATGTTTTGAAATTTTTTCATTTTTGTATTAGTCTTGTAAATTTCTATCGATTTGCAAAAAAACTTTTTGCCACGCCCACTCTTACGCCCACAAACCGCCCAAAGCTGCCACGCCCACACTTCTGAAAAATGTTTTGATATTTTTTCATTTTTGTATTAGTCTTGTAAGTTTCTATCAATTTGCCAAAAAACTTTTTGCCATGCCCACTCTAACGCCCACAAACCGCCAAAAACTGTCAGTGTTGAAATTTCTTCTTCGCACATCCACTAGCTGAGTAACGGGTATCAGATAGTCGGGGAACTCGACTATAGCGTTCTCTCTTGTTTTTCAAATCAAGTGAAGTGTGAATGAGCCAAGTCCGCTTAGGCCCAAAAGGACCCTCAACAAATTTGCCATGCCAAATGAAATGGCCATAAAAAATAGTAGCCCACGTAGTTCTTCTTTCGAAATAAGGCCGAGACTTTAAAATGTTGCTTTCTGATTAAATTTATTTATGCGGGTTTATTTAAATGTTTTGTAAACATGCATCAAAGCTTAAATGGCTAGTCATAAAATTGTTTCGGCTGGTTGTTCTTACGCATATATGTAAGTGTATAACTAGGCTTGTGATAAAATATGTGGGTGTGTGGTGTGATTTATATTTAATGCTAAACTTAAAATTTGGCTTAGTTTATCAATGTTCGAAAACAATGAAATCGCTCGTTGTTTGTGTGATGCATATGTATGTTTGTGTGTTTATACCTACGAATTTAGCTTAGAAGTGGATTATTAAATGCTGACAAAGGTTAAAATGATCTAATCCTAGAAATGCTTCAACTGGTTTAAATGCATATTTGTGGCAGATATTATGTACATTTTAGCTGCATACCTATGTGCAGCACCACGCAATACTATTCTCGAAGATATCCCCATTCCAATACACTGTGTATATATGTATGTATGTATGTCGTGTGTGTTTGTACAGTAACTGCTTAAGTTTAGCCATCAATCCTTGTGTGTGCCACAAGGACATCAAGTGCGCATGTTGAACAGGCGCAGACATCCTTCGAGCTTAAGACTAGGTTTTTGAGCGGATAGAAAACCCGTGCAGACACTTAGACAATACTACGAATTACTTTTTTACTTTTTACTTTTTGGCATGATCGAGCCTTCAGTCTGGCCTCACTTCTCGGCACTCTGCATCGCCTTGCTCAGGGCAGCTCCCAGTTGGCTGAACGAGGGTCGCTCCTTCGGATTGGCCACCCAACAGGACAACTGGAAGAGGAGGAAGAAAATGGTTAGATCCTTAGTTTCACTTCTTTTTGGAAAGCGTAAAAACATAAATTACATTACATTATAAATTCCTGATAATCAGTATGCACCAGATTACCAATGGGAATAGGTGGTCATTACCATTAATAGATAGTAAAGCAAATGCTCTTGGCTATAAGGATGCTTACCAGTATCTCTCGGAGACTGTCGGGCGTCGATTCCGCCACTGACCACTCCAAGGACCCTGCCTGCGAACGCTGCACCACCTGCTCGTTGGTCAGCTCCTCGTGGGGCAGCTTGGTGGCCTGGTTGAAGAGCTCCCACACCACCACGCCGTATGCGAAGATGTCGCTCTTGGTGGTGTACTCGTCCTCCTGGATGCACTCGGGCGCCATCCAGCGGATCGGGAGCAGCGTGTTGCGGTGTTTGTGGTACTCGCGGCTGTACTTGTCCTTGCAGAGAGCCGGATAGGATACCTTCACTATAAACTCACTGGAGATCACGCAGTTGCGAGTGGCCAGATCCCTGTAAGATGGAGCATTGCCAATTTGATCTATAAGAAGACCCGCTTAAATAACTTACCTATGGGTAAACCGAGCTCTGTAGATGGCGTCCATTCCCCGGGCGATTTGGTAGGCCACGGCCAAAACCTGACTGGTGGTGAGTGGCGGCGGCGAGGAGCTGCCTGCGGTGGCAGTGTTCACTTTGCCGGCGGTGGCCAACAGGAACTGCTTGAGATCGCCCCAATCGGTATACTCCAGCACCATGTAGTGTGGATCCTTTTCGCGACATAGACCAAACAGACGTACAACACCCTTGTGCGAGATGGCGCGCAGCAGATCTAATTGTCGCCGGAACTCCTGGCAGGCCTGCTCATCCTTCACTTTATTCAGGGCTTTGACCAGGACAAGCTGCTCGAGACCCGACTGATTGTGCTGCTCCTGCTCCTCCTCCTTGATCTCCTCAATGTCGTCCATGGAGGTCTTGGAGCGACGCTTCTCGTTTAGAGTACTCAGTGTTGTGCTTCCACTTCCGCTGCCTCCACTGCCATTTTCACTGTTGCTGTGCTGCTTTTCCGTATCCGCATCTTTGTCCGAGGGCGAGGTGACTAAGGTGGCCTTAAGTTTGCCCACAAACACATCCCCGAACTCGCCGCGTCCAATTTGGATGAGTTCACTGAGCCCGGATCTCGGAAGAGCCAGTTGCTCGTAGATGTGGGCCGATTTCCTCGAAGCCCTCGACTGCTGGCTGCAGGCAGTGTCATCGGATTTCTGGGCATCTCCACTGGACTTGGATCTGGATTTGCTGTGGCCATTGTGCTGCTTAGAGAGGCAGGGCTCCTGCTCAGAGCCCTTGCCATTGCCAGCGGCATCCGGCTGATCCCCGCCAGCTTCCTTAGTGCTCAGATCGTTCAAACGAGCTTTTCTGGCTTGGCGGCGATAGCGACACCACAACATTAGACCCACCACTAGAACAATGTAGGCCAGGGCCACCGTCATGGTGATCAGTACAGCTCGGGTGACCAGGAAGCCATCACCAGCGGATTCCTCTGGAGCGAAGCCGTCACCGGTCGTCTTCACTACCAACTGGACATCCTCTCGCTTAAGTCCAGCGCTATTTCCGATGGTGCACCCGTAGCTACCCTCGTCCTCCACTTGGACATTCCGTATCTCCAGAGTGCCGTTCTCCAGGAACCTAAATCTTTCGCGGTCCGTGTTGTTCTCGCTCAGATACTTTAGATCCTTGTCCCACTGAATGGTCGGCTTGGGGTCCCCAATCGCCTGGCAGTGAATCACCACGGTTCCCAGTTCCGCAGTCTCGATGGGTCCCACTGGGGGCACACTAAATTTGGGAGTGACCACCACATTTATGGCCACGGTGGCATTTATCTGACCTTGGGTGTTGGTGGCCAAGCAAGTGTAGTTGCCGCGATGTTCCGAGTTCACGTTTCTGAAAATCAGTGTTCCATTGGCATCCACTTCCACTTGGTCGGGTAAAGTGTTATTTTCCCCTTCCTGCAGAGAAATGGTTTTTTTTTTTGTTAGATTATTTTACGGGGATATATCATTACAGCTAGAATTCTAAAGTATTTTTGTTGGTGTATCCCCTATTTTCTTCACCACTTTTTGGTTGTATGTATTTGATATCAAACCATATCAAACTGGTGTTTTCGGCGGCATAGCCGAATATTTCTGAATTTGAATATCAAAGACACATGCAAATTTATTATGCAATTTCAATCTGTTAATATCAAAGTTGAATGGAACATTTTTGGCCCCGGTATCTGTGAGAAATAGAAACAGACAGCTGACCATTACCAACCAATTTGCCAACGTGTGCCATGCGTTTTCATCAAAAATGCAGAAAAGCAGGCAAAAAGGACGCAATACACTTTGAACAGGTTTGAGCCAGGTTTGTTTTCCGTCCAAATGAAAAACTTTCTTTGAAAGGGTTTCATCCTCTTTTTTCGGCCCATTCCCATTCCCATTCCCATTCCCAAATAGACAAACAGTTGTCGAAATTGGTTGGCCATGGCAAACAGCTGGCAACACAAAACGCTCAATGGTGGGTTCGTTTTTCGGATATTCGAGAGATAGCAAAAGGGTGCTTAGGCCAGATAGACTCAATAGAGTTTTGCATATGAAACGGTTTGTTTGGAGGAAAAGTTTGCCCAGCGGCGCATTGCGGGTTTTTCAATTTGTCAGTGACATGTGGCCATCATTGCAGCGGAGTGGGAGGTAAAGTGTCAGAAATGACTAACATTCCCATTTGGAAGCTGTCGAAATGAAGACCGAAGTGCCTGGGCAATTACTGAACAAGCGGATGTCAACCGCTTTTTCCTTCGACTATTACGAAATGGAAATTGTCAAAATGATCACTAAATGAAAGCTAACTATAACTGGACTACTTACCCTAACCCACTGCACCTGGGGCGTTGGAGTGCCCTGCGCCTTGCAGTGAACCTTGGCCACCACTGCATCCAGCTCCAAGTTCTTGGACGTGGGCTGAGGAACGAACTTCAATTGTTCGATGACCTCCAGGACGCCGGGAGATGAGCTAACCGGGACATGGGCTTCCAGCTGCAGCTGACACTGGTACTGGCCCGCATCGCTGGCAATAATGCTGGCGAAGCTTAGGGTGCCATTCTGTTTGTGCAGCACTAGTCTGGCATCCTCCCGCAGCAGAGCATCCTTGCCGGAGTCAAAGGAGTGACCTGAAATTGGCGCCGAACCACCGAGTTCCACTTGCCGCAAAAGTTTGCCATCTTTGCGCCAGCGGAGTTGGATGCGTTGGTTCTTCAGCTCGTCGGGAAGTTCATAGAGGCAGGTTAATGCCGTCGGCTCACCCTCCTTGATAATCGATTGTGCAATGGGCCCTTGCACAATGCGCAGATCCTCTGGAGCAGCGGGTAGTGACTCCAGGCCAGCAGCTCCTCCGCGTTTGCCGCGGCACAGGAACGTCTGCTTATCCCAGGACTCCATCACCTTTTGGCTCTTCCGCCTCGCAAGTCTGGGCAGGCACTTCACACTGGACTGATAGAGGTAGCCCTGCTTGCTCATCACTCGACCCGCCGCATTGGAGGCGGTGCATCGGTACAGACCATCGTCGTCGCTGCCCGGCTGTCGGACTATCAGGCGGTGCTGATCCAGCTGGACGTTTCTCCAGGTGCTCAGCTTCTCGCTATTGCGATACCATTCGATCTCAAGCGGATCCGAATCTCCTGAGGCGCCCTCCACGTGGCACTTGAGCAGCAGCTCGTTGCGGTTGCTGCCCAGCAGCTGGACACTGGCGGATTCAAGATCTGGAGGAAGGGATGGGTATGATGGTGTTATTTAGCGTTAATATACACAGAGCGTATATGTCAATAGTTTATAATGTATATCTATTCGGGTCAAGTAATTATATTAATTATCAACTCACTACCTCTTAAATAATACGCATGTAAAAGTAATTGCAAGAATGGTAAGAGTCTGCTTTACATAATTCCACGGATATTAAATCATTGAAGGACTAAAAACTTTTTTTTAATACTAACAAAATTATGGCTAATTTCAAAATATGACACAGCTATTTTCTGACCGTGTAAAAAAGGCAGCAGCTGCGGAGATTGAAGCTGTGAAATGAGTGTGGGCTATAAACTAATTGAATTAATGCAAGACGCAGGCCGAGGGTTGCCACAGCAGTTCGGCCAACGGAATGCTCGATGCCAGAGAAAAGAGAATATCCCCCTAAAGTTATTGATCAGCCGGGGTGAAACCGAATAGGCTGGCATTCCATAAATATGCATAATATATCCGGAAGATACATTTAGCCTTAATGCGTTTTCTTGGCTATGCGAATTCGCCGCTGCTCCCTCTTCTGATTTCTGATTTTCTGCTTTCCGCATGCCGGGGCCCTTTGGTTATACTTATTTCCAATGGAAAGTACGGGTATTTCGCGCGGCATTAAGTGCATTTTATCGTCAGTTCAGCGCCGAACACGACGCTGCAATCTTTGTCTTTATCGGCGCAGCCTGGCAGCCCATTTAAGGTGGCGAGGAAGCATAAATTGAACTGTCAGTCAGTCAGGAGAAGGCTCCACCTCTACCCCACCTTGCTGCCCATATGTAAATGCTCACATGCCCCCCGTTTTCCTGCCCGCCGGGCTCCTCTTTCACTTCTTGGCCAGACGGAACGGAATGGAACGGTACTTGCCAACAATTGCCGCATGAGAAAAGAGTTTCTATGGCGCAAAAGAAAAGCGCATAAAAAATGGGGGGGAAAAAACTGCAGTCCAAAAGAAGAATGCGCTGCTCTCTAAACTCTCTGCCATGGCATAGGGTTTAATTTATGTTTTAGTGGCAGCCGGAGGCGCAAGGGGCGTGGCCAGTCATGTTGCAGACACGCTAGCATACACAATCGCTGCACAGAGAACAACCTTGGATTCTTGGATGCAAAGAATGGCAGATATTCATTAATATGGCTACGACTGAAATACTAGTCATATAAGTCTATTTTAAATAGCAGCTTAGTTAAATGAAATATCTGCTGAATATTCCCTAAATCTGAAATATATTTCATCATCAAATTAAGTGTGCATTTCATATTGGTTGTCCATAACAAAATTTCTCTGTGTGTGGCTTTTGTATGACCGGACTTCCATGATATCTTGGTGCTGCAATCGTGTATCTGCAGCCCATTGTGCCGATGTGAATGAGATACTTTTGTATTCGGAGCGATAATTGTCGGATGCCAAGCGATGCTGCTCCTTAAAGTTCTAATTTGGTATCCACCCCCCCCAAATAATTTATTCAAATTGTTTTCCTAGATTCTCTATTTGCCCGACTTTGGTATTCCGTATATATGTGATTGCCACAGCCTTCGGAGATGGTGCCATAATTTTCATAAAACATTTTTTATCTGCCGGCCCGAAGGAGCGAGCAGAGATCTAGGCAAATGGATGATGTATGTTTTATGGATATTTCTCTTCTTTGCCTATCTGCTGAATGTTTGCCAGGTCTCTGGATGGCTGCGGTTTGCTGGCCGCGTTAGAGAAAATTTACATATGCACATAAATCTTGTTTGGGCACCGACTTTGTTTGCTTCTCGCAGAGTCAGTGAACAAAAAATGCCTCTAAATATTTGTAGACACTTATTTGGTGGCAGGCAATGGAAAAACAGAACCAAACCGAACCGAACCGAACCGACAGCAACAACTCAATAAACAGAGCCCTGTCTTCGTCTCCGTTGGGGAAGTGTCAAAAGTTTGAAATGTGTTTGTATATTTGCTCTTCTTGGGGCACGTCCGTCAGCTCGACGACGACTTTGTATGGTGGTACGTTGTACGTACCGATGGATATTCTCCGTGGGCCTGTGGCACAAAGTTTTGGTATATGTTACGACTAAAATGACAGTAGAGTGAACTAATTGGCACTTAGACAGCCGAGGAGCAAAAGTATCTAATGGATGGCCAAACATGAGGGGCGGCAAAGTGTGCAGCGGGTAAAGTGTGGAACGGATTCAACTCGCCACTCGACAGGTAAACACAGAAGTATCTGATGGGTTGGCCTTTTAACATAGAAGTGGGGAAATGTTGCCTAATGATATTCGTATTTTGGTTAAACAGGTTGGGCATTTACTATGGTTCGTACGTAATAGATTACAATCTTTGATGGGTAAGTCTTAACATTAGATGTGCTAGTACACATACAAAAACCAGAAAAAAGTTGTGTTTTCCGGAACCACGTTTAAACATACATACTCGTACTGAACTGGCATCCCTTGACTCGAAGTAGCTTAGTAGATTTGTAAAGCATCTTTAAGATACATAGCTTGTTTGGAATCGTTATTCGTGCCAAATCTTTATCTCTTTTCGGCGTCATGTTGAGATAGCTCTGTGATCTTTGGAGCTATTGTATCTAATAGCCTCCTATAGAAAGACATGACTAACTGTAACTTCAATTACTAGCAAGCCGTGAGTCGCTAATTAAGAAGCTCTCACTAGACTGATGCCTGCATCGTTAGAGGCAGCAGATCTTTTGACACCTCTGGGATGTAGTCGCATCTACTATACATATACCTGTGGGCGTGGGAGGGAGTGCATAATAGGGGGGTGGGGGAGTTACAGGAGGGGTCGGAAGGCGGCCGTCATTCACACGTTGAGCGTGCAAGTCGAGGTAAACACTAAACACTGGGAAAAGGAACCAACACGACTCCGAAACAAAATAAATTTGTTAAACTTTTCGCTGGCCATGGGATGGAGCATAAACCACAATCGCTGTAAACAATTGCCGGAATGCACACGACGAGGGGTGTGAGTAGGAGCCATAAAAAAATAGAGACGGCTTGGGTAAACAAAGTGGAAGTAAATGTCGAAAGGCGGGCAGAATTATAGATATCGAAATTGACAGTTCCCCCCAAGCGGATCGTTCTTATCGGCTCGGGTCTTGGGAGCCCCCATCCCCTTCACCTTCCCCATCTCCTCCATTGGAGAACCAAAGACCCCAAAGGCGGAATAAGTGTGCCGACTGCGTCTTATTTCGTCAACTGTGAGTCCGCTCCTTCCGATAAGATAGCTCGTTTCTTTCGCTCGTTTCTGGAGCTGCAGTGGTGCAGTGCTGCACTTCTTTTTATCGCTCGCTTTTATGAAAATATAATTAATTGATAATCAAAAATAGATTATTTGGGCGGGCCGAGTTGGGAATGGAGCTCGAGTGGAAGGGTTTTCAGCGCTGTCATAAACCCAAGTGGCCCATGTCCAGCGAAAGATGGAGGCATGGAAATGGGAGCCCATAGAAGTGGCTGAGTTTCTGAAGTGGCCGGCGGTAATTGTGAACGTTAATGGACTTACGCAGCCCTTCTCTGCTTCTCTGCTTCCATCTATCCAGTTGTCCAACTGGCCACTCCATTTCACTTCAATTGGCTGGGCATTCTGTGTGTGTGCGGTGCACAAAGCGGCTTACAAGTTATTGACCCATTTCACAAATTGGCGCAGATGCAAGAGGGAAATGCATCAAAATTGTTTGCAGATATTTACTCAACAAATTAACTATTTGGCAGATCGTTTGCCGCAGATACAAATCGATGAGTGGCTTTCATCAGCGTATTTCGATATCAATGAATTTCAGATATTCCTACCCACTTCCTTCCTACCCCAGCTCTCCGATTTCAGTGGCCAGCCATTTTGGCCATTTGTGTTTATGGAAAATTTATGGCAACAACTGACCGGAGCACACTCGATGTGTCCTGCTCCGCAGCGTTATCGTCGGATCTTTAATTAAAGTTGGCCAGCCGCTGTCTCAGCACCCAGCACCCCAAACGTTTTTCAAATTAAAACGTTAAACATTCGATTATCGCACATTGTCTGCCCTCTGGTTTCGCAGTGGCTTTGCGAAAGGGGGACTTCAGCTGCTGTGACTTTTGCCCTCTTGCGAGGGCAGTTAGCCCCCCGTTTTAAAGGGGGACTCCCTGAACTACGCCCCTGATGCCGTTGGTATGTAATGCTTTCTCCAAAAGTTGCTAATGATCAACTCGTGTAACAGCACAGAAAAGCTAAAAGTAAAATAAATGCCAAAAAGGAATATAAAGAAAATCCTAGAGTTAGGAAAAGAGTGGTTGAACGGCATGCACAGAGAGAAAATTGTTCGGTGCTAGTGGATTTGTATGTTTAAAATATATTTCAAAGAATCTTTAATTAAAAGAAAATGTGTGAAACTAATGTATAATTTCTTTGCTTTCCAAAGTGAATTAGTAGTTAAAATCCGTATTTATAGTTCTAAATAAGAACTGGTATTATTCTTGCTGTGTAGAGAGGAACTGAATTGGAGAAAGGACGCAGGATAGCGCGCCAAAAAGTTGGCTACATTTTCTGTTTGCAAGCTCGTGTCTGTTTTTCTGTTTTTCGGTCTGTCTGTCGTCGTCCCCTTTAATGTTCTGCGAGCTCGGCTCGTAAAATTTTATGCGTTTTTCCGGCATTCACAAAATGAAAATTATCCGGTTCCACACCCCCCGCGCCCGCGCGACTCCCCGGGCATCCCGTTTCACCCCCGCCGTATCCGTAAAATAAAAACCCAACTTGCCAACTGCAGTCAACTTGAACTTGTGTCTAGAGCACAGATACAACAGCGGGGCAGAAGTCTATATGTGATGGGGGTGCCCGGGTGCCTGGGTGCCTGGGCGGTCGATTTGAGGGTTGCTTTTCGTCCTGACATTACCCGGCAAATCCCGCTCTGGTTACCTCGCCCTCGTCCTCGTCCTGGTCCTCGTCCTTGGTGTGTCTTTGCATTTTGTTTGGTTTTTATGACTTTGCTGGCTGTTCGGTTGCCATTGTTGCTGCTGCCATTTCTCATTTTATGTTTATGTTTCGTGTTAATGTTGCATTTCATTTCCCCCATACATTTCAGCGCACAAACACATTTCCCTCTGGTTTTAGCCACCAGCTCCGCTCAGCTGTTCACTGGTTAGTCTGTGTATCCTGCCTGAGTACTGAGCTGCGAGTCCTGCGAGTCCTGAGAGTCCAACAACCCCTTTCGCTGAGCAAATGTTTGGAATGTCCTTTCCCCCCACTCATCGTCCTCCAGGAGCCAGTCGTCTGGTTTTGGTCTGACGCGACTGCCTTCTCCTTGGTCCTTGTTTTTTGGGCTGTGACTCGCTTCTGGGTCCTGGTTTTATTGCTGTCTGTATAATTTCTTCGCTGTCTGCTTAATTCCTTGTAGTCATCGGTTAGTCGCCGGGCACTGTCAGCATTTGCCTTCCCGTTTGTAATGAATCCCGGAAAAGAGGTTTACTTGATTTGGCCGCTAAGATTGCAACCATTTCTGGGATTTCCATTTGCTTTTATTGACTAAAGCGTTTTCACATTTGCTTAACAAATTCAAATAAACTTCAGTACTAAAACTGTAACCAACCGTCTTTTTTATATTTAGTATATATTAAGAAATTTAAGACATTTCTTGAAATATACGTTTATTTCAAATCTTCCCGACCTTTCAGTAATTTTTATAGTATGTTTCGATTACTTGCTATTATTTCTCATCTAAAATGCTAGTGTTCTAACTCTCTGGTATTGTTATTGAAGCAGAACTGCATATTCCTCTATCTAATGAGCTTTTAGCAGATTGTCTTTTCTCCTTTTAATCCCCATTGCAAATTTGTTAAATGTTGCAAATGAAAATGACACTTTGCCCGCGCTTAATTGAACACTTATTTCCGAGAAAAGTGCAGACGGGAAAATCCCGGCCAAGAAAATGCAGCCAGGACACAATGAAGACGGCTCCTGAATAAAATGGTTACCGAACCCAAAATTTGAGGAGCAACGACACCATCTCCATCCTAACTTCCATACTTCCACGCATATTTTAATAGTTTTTGTCTGCTGCTCAAGAATTATGAGATTGATGCAAGCTGGGCAGGGGGTGGTAATCACATAACCCACTTAGCTTCAGCTGGCGCCAAGATACATTCCCTCCATCGCTTAAAGATACAAAAACATATATATATACATATACGCTGCACGCTTTTCAGCAGCAGCAGCTGCTTTTTCGGGGGGAGCTGTGGCAATTAAAATCAACTCCCGAAACTACAAATTAATTAGTTAATTAATTAGCTAAGAACACTTGAGATGAGGCTGGTGTATAAATAGCGATGGCGGAGGGAAGATGCCTTTGCTGTTGGGTGGCTTTGATCACAGCTCCGATGCCGTGGCCGTGCTGACAGCCCAGCTACAGATACAGATACAGATACAGATACAGATAGAAATGCACATGTAGATGCAGTTGCAGATAGCAGATACCAGATATATCTCCCATATAGGAGAGCCCCCAAACACATGCACTCCAGATTGTGCATAAAACTCGCGTTTTGTTTACATGAAAGAGGTAGACGAAGGAGTAGGGGTGTGTTGGGGAGCTATTTGGTAAATTTATGCATTTTTCTGCTTAAAGGCAACTGCAACTAAATGAACATCAATCACGTGACGCCGCGGCCTCAGCCCGAGGCCAAGAACTGCAACTGCACTTGCTACTTGAAGGCAGTCAGCGATGCACTGGGAAATATTTTATCTAAACCTGTTGGTATACTAAACACTTGGTCTTTTGTAGATGCAGATATAGCTTGACCCTTTGCAAAAGAAGCTTATCTCATTTAAAAAAGTTAACTTTTAGGTGGAATGCAGAGCTGATTTAAGAACATAGTGATCTTTTTCAGTGTGCTGCTTCTTCGGCAGGGTCTTCTTCTTCACGGTCCGATGCATGGGATGCATTCTGTGCACTGCACTGCACTTCCTGTAGCTCTGGGCGAGGGGTCATGGGGGGGGGGTCTTCGCAAGGGGGCGTGGGGAAAGGGGGCTTGGCTAGCATGGGATCTGACGCATGTACATCAAAACTTTCGGTTTTTATCTTTCATCGGTTTGTTGGGCTGCGTTCCGTTCGCTTCGGTTGCGTTTTTATGCCTCTTTACCTTTTCTTGTTGCCTTGTGGTTTGCCCGTATCTAAAAAGGGTCTGAGGTGGTGGTGGTGGTGGTGGTGGACAAAGGGGAGAGGGGGCTGGAATACCATTAAATGCAGCATTAATCAAATGAATTTGCCCTATGCATAGCAATTACACGCGGAGAAACCGGCGAGCAGTTCGAGAGCAGTGCAGCTGGTAGCTCATATCGGTTAGTTCTCTATTGAATACTCTATTGAAATTTCATGGCTTAGGCTCTAAATAAAGTATATTAAGAGCACAATTTGCTTAAACTTGAATCGAATATTTTCCAGTGCTCCCAACTCCCCACATACAATTCAATTTCGCTTTGTTAATTTGCACAAGCAAAGACAGATTTGCTGTCGCCCTTAACCATCAGTCAATTTGCTTATTGCGAACAATTGTGGGTCTGGGAGTGGGAATGGGAATGGCATGGGTACTGGGATTGAGAATGGAGCTGGAGCTGGAGCTGGGGGTAACTACTCACATATCACGCTCAATTTGGCGGGCGGAGACGCCTCCCTGGCGCCGCTGGCCAAATTTGTCGCGATGCAAACATAGCTGCCAACATCCTCTGTGCGCCGCACCGCCTCGATATGCAAATTGGAGCCGATTTGATGGACACGCTTGTCATACGCAATCCGATGACCTGGAATGGATTGCAAGGAAGGCGAATGCTTAATGCCCGTCCACGGGATATGTAAATCGCTGCTCACCATTATGCAACCAGTCGTAGTGCAGTTCGCTGTAGGAGTCGGTGGATTCGCACTCGAACTTCACGGATTCGTTCTCCACCACGGACTGACTTTGGGGCAATCGCTGGAAACGCGAGGAGCTGGCCAAAACGTAGGCTGTAATTACAGAAATAAGCGAGGGAAATTAGTAAACTGGATCTCATTACAGTCACCCATTATCCCGATTAAAGGGCAGAAGTCCTTTAAATTTAAGTTAAACAGCCGAAGCCTCATCAAACAATTTTGTGTAATTAACTAAAAAAGTGCATTAGCCATAATTTCGTTTAATTAAAGTGGTTTAAACAAATTAAATGCGCTTAGGCTGCTTAAATTACAGTGTTTAACGCAAATGTAATTTTGTAAGCGCTTTGCAAGGGCAGGAACACAAAAACACCAGCAACAAAATACTCAAAAAAGGGCGGAAGCACAAAAAACACAGGCTTTTTGGAGATCAAAAAACCATTTTTTGAATACTCTACGGCTTCAATGATTAAGGTACTTATTATGTGGCATAAAACTAAATTATGAAACATGACTCACGAAACATTTAATTGTATAAGTTTAAGAACTTAAACGGGTAGTAACTTTGCAATTCAATTTCAATAAATACCCTTTATAGAGTATCATAAAAAAACATCTCGGAAAAAACAACACCATTGCCGTCCAATGTTGCGGGTCCTCAAACAAAATTACAATATGTGCATGAAGAAAAAACAAACAAAAACGCATTCAGAGTTTTGTACCAACATAATTAAAAGCCAGAAGGAAAGGCGTATATAAAAACCAGGCGAAAAATAAACGCATTACGAGAGGAAAATGTGTTTATTCATTTAATTTGTGTTTTCCCCGTTATTTTGTGAATGCAATTCGGTTATTATATTAAATCAACAGCCGCGAATGCAATTTGCTGCATTTACTCGTAAAATGCGATTCACTGGTCAGGTGTGGCAAATATGAATGCGATTAATGGTGATTACCAAATGAGCTGGCAAGAAACTCATGCAACTTATTCAACTGAAAGGACCATTTCACATTAGTGGTTTAAAGGGGCTTAAATCAGACCACAAGTGGCGCCATATATCGCATACGAGGCTACAAAGTCAAGTGTGTAAGCATAGCAGAAGATAGCTGGCAACCGCAACTCGCAACTCGAAACGAAAAGCAATTCAAACGCAATTATTTTTGATTATACAAGTTGGGAAGCAGGTACAGAAACATGAACAAGAACCCGAACAAGAACTACAAAACGGCCACCATTATATTTGGCCACTAATTGGAGCAATTTGAGACAACACCTCAGATTGTGGGGCCCGGGCGCAGTTCCTTTTTGGCCAAGAGCACGACCGCGCCGAGGAATCAATAAGCAGGCCCACAACAACGGCTACAACACCATTACTGGCTTTTCGGAGGAGGGGCTCCATTGGTTTCATATGCCAGTCACATCGGTGGCAGACGTGTTATGATACAAGGCCCAACCAAAAAGGCAGTTGGGCAGGCACCGGGATGCCCTCCTCTGGCTGGGCACAACCCTGGCCCCTGCCCAATCCTCCCCTGAATCGATTTAATTTGCCGTGCGGAAAACGAGTCAAGTCAATTCGAGTCAAGTCGAGTCGGGTGGAGTCGAGACCGAGAACGAGATCGAGACGAGGGAACAAAGTCAGTTACTGGGCGTCGATTAAAGAAATATGCGTCCCGCTCCGCAGTCCGTTGATTGCGCTGATGTGGGCACAAAAATGCGTGAGGGTGCGGAAGACGACGAGGTGGGGAACCAGTGTAGCAGGAGGTGGAGCTGCGGAGGAGCACTGGTGGCGCAGGAGCCGAGCAGCAAACTGAAAAAGTGTTGATGCTGCAAACATCAGCGACAGAACCACGGAGCAGCGGGCAGTCCCGGTCCCAACTGCCCATCTCGATCTGTCTGTAGATATACACTGGCGAAAAGCAGGGCAGTCAAGTGCGAGTTTTCCAAATTTAAAATAGCCATTTCATTTGATTTATTGAACGAGATATTATTTACTTTAAAAAGCACAAGACTTTTATAGGAATATATACATTTGGTAAGCAACTTTAAAAACTACGCTCTTGTATTGACAAATAATACAGCTTATGTTAAAAACTAGTAGATAAGAAGATAAATAAATATTGTGAATCCTTTTACCCCACGCGTTATACATATGTACATGTACTGATAGATTTCTTAAAGAACTTATTAGAGTAAATAAAGTGATACATTTGTATTTTATGTATATACTTCAAGGTATGTACTTGGAACTCTTCTGGACTTCTTTTGAAACTCGTGGCTATTTTCAAGGAAATCTTCTCAGTGTATTGTTCCTTTCACCCACTTACCCTCTTCGCGGGTGTGTGTGTGTGATAATTAGTTCGTTTGTTTGGCTCGAATAACCGAAATCAGCAAGTCAGCAGCAGGCAGTATTACGAGTACCAACTGCTGGGGCCTCCTGCTCATCAGCATCTTGAGATTCAGATTCTGGTTGTGATTCAGATACCACGCAGATGCGGATACAGATCCAACTTTGACTGCCACAAATGGTGCGGCAACATTCGTCGATTAAGCACAATGAATGCGAAATATTGTAGTAATAATCAGGCAACCCACTGTGGCAGCCACTTGAACTTGCCCCATGGGTGGCGTTTTGATTTGATTTTGTGTGTGTGGGGGGGGGTGGCAATGGGAATGAGACTGGGAATGGGAATGGGGGGGGCAAGAACTGAACTGTCACTCTGGAATGTTTGGCATTTGTCTGGGAAAAGCGATGCCGGAAAACTGCAAGTCAACAGACAGACAGGCACTGACTGAAAAGTGGAATTGTGTCTGACAATTACGCGTCAAACGTTTGATCTAGGTTTTCTCAGGGGTAAAAATGGCCAGCAAAGGAATAATTGAATTTAAAGGTTACAGCATGTTTAATCACTCACAAGACTTTATTCGGGGATTTTTCCTTTCAACGACAGTCGAGCTTCTCTGGATCATTTCCTTTGTAGTTCAAACAAAATTGAAATATTATGTTCTATAAAATGAAAATTGATTTGTACTGCGAGCTAAGTCCCTGCAAGTCATTTTTTTAATCAAAAAATGGTCTATTTTCTTACTGCTTATGTGTAAAAATAATATTTCTTTGAACGCCTTCAATAAGAAATATCAAGCTGACTAGATAAAGTTTAACACTATGTACTATGTAAGACGAGATCTTAAGCACTGGGACTAGCACCTTTGTTGTTGGATTGGTTATCCAGTATAGTAGAAAACCACTAGGATGCCTTGCATTCAGTGTATTTCAAACGTGAGCCATTTGTTCATAGAACACAGCCTAATAAATTGGATTCATTATAAGGCAGCATTAAACCCTGAAATTTCCTTTATTCCCTGGCTTTCTAAGCAAATGCATGACTAGTTCATACAATTTTCGAGAGAGCTCTCTGGAGAACTTTCGACTGGAAGTCTTTAAGGTTGCCGAAGGATGCAGACAGGCAGAAGGGAGAGGGGCAGGAGGTGTGTGGCTGTGGCAAAGGTTGGTGAAGGGGAGTTATGTAGTTGCCACAGCTGCCCTTAATGTGGGATGTGCGATGCTTTTGCTTTTGGTTTTGCTTCTGGCCTGGCATGTTGCATGCAGCATTTTGCATGCTTGAATAACAAATTATGACTGCCACACAAAAGGAACTCGCACACTCACCCTCACCCTCACACACACACACACACTGACAGCCACATTATTTGCCATACAAATAATGGACCTCTGTAGCGTTGCACAGATTTTGAAATATGCGAATCCGAATCCCCCTATCCTCGCTGTCTGCCGGCTGGCTTTTGTTAGCGGCTGTTTGCCTTTGTGCTACTTAACAGTCAGCAGTTCTCAGCTCTGTCCTGTCTCACACACAAACACGCATGCATACACACACACACACATATGCGTTGTTAAGGACCTCCGTTTGCATAATCGTGTCCCTCTTGAGACCCGAGATCCCCCTCCTCCGGGTTCGATCCTTATCCCTCTGGTAATCCCCTCCGTAAACTATATTTGATTAGCCGAAATTTCGGCGTCGCTTGTCTCACTTCAAGTGGGTATCCTGATCCTTGGCAGGATAGTCCTTTTATTTCAAGAGTGTGTGTTCTAGCACTGGCAAAAAATATTTGGAATCGTGTACCATACGGTTTGGAAATGAATGCCTAATTAATAAATACAATTGTAGAGGAGAAAGGATGGAATGTATAATGAGATGGTAAAGAAACAATATATTATCTAAATTCCAAGAGAGTAGTTTAATAAGTTGTATTTTTAGATTGACTACTTTATCTTGAGGAAAGTTCTTAATGAGCAACATCTGTCATTGAAAATAATAACCTGGCTGTAAGGACCTCAATGGTAGCCTGTCACTTTTTTGCTTTTCTTCGCTGGCTGTTGATGTTTGCCCAAATGACTTCATTTTGAACCGGGTCCTGAACTGAGACTCATAATTTTCCAAATGGCTTCCTCTCCCGCTGCTTTCCTTCTCCTATTCCAAATTAGTAATGCCAGCTTGGTGGCTCCTGGCTGACTTTTAATTGAGTCATTTTGCACGCCGCTTGCCTTTCAAATTGAATTGCCAGAGACAAAGGCTCTCTGGGTTTTCGGTTTTTCTTCGCAACACAAAATAGCCCTCGAAGAATAAGGTAATAGGAGTAGTTCTGTGTGGACGGCAGAGCCCCGAGGTTAATAGAGTCCACATTATGGGTGGTCTCGCCCAAGATGGAATGGCGAATATTCAGCGCAATACAAATGTTGTGATTCCTTTGAAGTTCGCAAAGGCAATCTCCAAATGCCGACATCGAAATAAGCAAATAAATGCGAATTGAAAACCCCTTAAGCAAATGAAATGAATTTGATTGCAAAAAACCCAAAGAGAAAAGGCAACCTCCCCTCACTTTGCCCACATAATCCAATAGTAGCAGACCACTTACCCATCATCGAAGCCAAGACCAGGCCGTATATTGAGATCATCCTGGCAGTCATCTGCGTATATATGTATCCGCAGCACTTTGACACCTTTGCTCTCAATTAGCGACACAAAAATATAAGCACTCGCGTATCGGATCGGTATCGGAAACGGAGTTTTTATAGGGCTGGCAATCCGATGAATACACTCGCACATCCACCAGAAGAGAGTCACTGTAAGTGCCGGCCACTCGAAAATGCACTCAACGCATTTGTAAATATTCAATATTTGGATGGCACAGACATACGACGATGACTACGACTGCCCTTTTCAGGGGTTTACCGGGGTTTCACTGGGATCCACCGGGGGTGGTGGTGGTATTGGTGGTGGTATTGGTGACTGGAGTCCAGGGCGGTTTTTTGATGTTTACTGTGGACACTCAAATTAAATTGCTATTTACATAGTTGGAACGCATGAAATGCATTTATCACCGAACACACGAACTGATACGCCACTTGCTGTTTGTTACTTTTTACTCTTATTTTCCGTTGACGCTGGTTTATGTTTCGTGGCTGCGTTTACGTGTGCGTCTGCTTTTTTATCAGCGACCAGATTGACAAGCGACGGATACGGATACCGACAAAGGTATCTAGATACACAAAATGCAACGAAATGCTTGACGACCGAGGGCCGCGCGGCAGAGGGCACAAGGAGCCCAACTGGGGTTCAATTACCCAAGAGAACGCGAGCGCAACAAATCAACTTAATTTGTATCTTAAAGATACAAGAGCCCGGCTGCATCAGCTGCATCAGCTGCATCCTTGGCATCATCGCATCCCGAACCGAACCGGCTTTGGTGGGTGATTTTTGGTCGGGGCAAACTCGGGCAAATACAAACAGAACGTATCGAAAAAGAACGGAGCGGCACTTGGATATCTCAAATCCAATCGAACCTGAATCTGAACTGCACGCGTTCGAAGTCTGTTTATTACTGAACTCCGCCGGCTGTTCGAAGTTGTTGGTGGGAACCGGCTTTTGCTGCTCTCTCAGCGGAAAATACTGGGTTCAGATAGCGCTCTCTCCGGAGGAATATGCTTAGTCGTGACCAGTATTCCTTGCATGCCCCGTATTTCCGACAGTGTTGCCGAGCTGCAGCACTCGCTTGTCGCGCGCCAAGTTTGAAGTGGAGTTTTGAAGGCTTCATTTAATTTACCTATAAAAATTTGTGTTTAGCTGATGAGCATACAATTTAAGGGACAGTATCATTTAAAAATCATGCAATAAAAAGTAATACACATCTCATTTAAATAGTAATCTTTGAGATGTGAGAAAATTGTTTTTCTGTGATTAAAAAATTAAAATCTTTTCCATGAGCTTATTTCAAGCATGAATAATTAATTTGCTATATGAAAAAGGGACTCAATTTTTCCCCATCCTAGTTTCATTTAATGAAATAAAGCTATCAGTTGTCGGCAATCAGATCAGAGTCACTATGCAAACCGCCCGTTGTCTCATCACCCGACCGTTTCCCCGATTTGAAGTCCAAACAATAATGCGTCTTAATGACCAAACCAAGAATCAGCTAAAATGGGGTGGTCGGGCGGCAGTGGGAGGAAATCCATTGGTGGCTTGCTGCTTTTACGAGCGGATATATGCGCGTGGCTCGGGAAAGCTGCAAGATACTCGTAATTCCACTACCAATTCTCCACACTCGAAAAAACATAGGAAAACTTAAATTGGTAAAACATACGATTTGTATTTAATACGCCAAGTCAAACTGTTATCTAACAGAACTGAATGAAAAGTTGTCTTAAAACATCCAAACTATTTAGAAATAAAAAATTGAATCCTTTGCACTGCAAGTTTGGGCTTTTTCTCATATAATCGTTATAGATTATAGATTGTAGGATCTCATAATTGGTTGATTGGTATCCAAAACACTCTTGAACCTTTTCATAAAGCCTAATAGATCAAATATATTGCTGTGCATCTAAGACAGTCCATGGCTACTGTGCGATTATGAGCAAGGGCCTGGGCGAGTGTGTGTGGATTTCCATTTTATAGTTTTCCGCTTGATTTTTTTACGAGGCCTTTCAACCCCGCAGAATGGAAAACCAACCCAAGAGCCACAAAAACAATTGCAGCAGATCCTTTAGCCGGCGTTGACTGACACCCAAGAGTCGTAAACTGCCGTTGCCATTTGTATAAACTATACATATATCCGTGAGGGGTGGTGGCCACCCCCTTCCCCTTCCCCGCTCCACACAACTCCCATCCCCGCCCCTGATTAACAGCCCGGGCCCTTTGTGATTATATCTGCGTGGAAATGCGTGTGTGCGGTTATCAAAGGCTGGCCATGGCCATGCCCAGAAGGGCCAAGGGACGGACCATCTGAACCATCCAAACCATCCAAACCATCCAAAGTTGGGCCTCCAGTGCGCTTTTCCACTTTTCCACATTTCCCAATGCTCGCCGACTCTTTGGACGAACGACAGTTATTGATGTCATAAAGTTGGAGATTTATGCCACGGCCTGCCTGAATGTAGGGCTTATGTTTTATTATGGGCCTTGTTTCGAATTTGGTTCTTTTTCGCCTCCCTTGATTTTGGGGTGAAAGCAAAGCTGCAAATGGTGTGTTAATAATATTGTATTAACGTTTCATATTTAAAGGGGTTGCGAAGGGGTAAAATGTTAATTGGATAAGTCACAGGATGCCACAACTTCATTTGTTTAAAAAAATTACACCCTCTTTAACTTATCTTTTTGCCGAATCAGTAGGTGTTCCTTCTTTCGAAATTAGACTCTTTGTCGGAAGTCTTTAGTACATCGTTGGAAGTTCTAAAGAAATTTGTTTTGCTCTGTTCTTTAAAAGTTGTAACGTTTCAACTTATTCCTTGCTAAACCAGGAATCTTTTCATCTTTTAGGAACTTTCGGCTTTACAACCATATATGTTTAAGTTATTATTTCGAACTGCTTACCGTAACTCAACGCCTCACGATCGTATAATTTTATGGAGCATCCCAAAGTTGCAACGGATTTCGGCTAGAATCCAAATCGGAATGCTCCCCATGGCAAACATCAAACATTTGAAGGCATTAAAATAAATTTTAGTAACGCGGCCTTTGCGTAGACTAAACAAAATAAACATAGTACACAGCGTTTGAAGGTGTTTTTGGGGCGGAGGCCCCGTGCGCACTTACTATAAACAAATAAGGCGAAAAAGTACCCAAAAAAAATGGGGGGAAATCGAAGAAGAGGAAAAACATCAGCGGAAGGGCCCCAACAACAAGTTTTTAATGCATGTCGATGTCGTCGTCGCCGCCGCAGATCAAAGGCAAATCGCCTATATGTATGTAGGTGCACCGTACATACAAAGAGGTTGGGGTGCTGCATAGGATACCACACCACACCACACTATACCATACCATACCATACGATACCATACCATACCATAACATAGTGAAGCATTCTGTTTGATGGGCTGGTGGAAAGGTAGGCAGGGGTGGTCGTAGTCGCAGTTGCAGTCGCAGTCGCAGTCGTTTAATTGCACTTGCCGCTTACTTTTTTATCTGGTGCCTGGTGGCGGAGTAACCTGCGCATGTGTAGTTGCCTTTGGATATCGCCTTTGATGTGCGCTGTTTATTCGAGCGCTATAAAAAGCCGTAAAATATGCATAAAGCACACTGGCAATTGCGATTGCGATTGAAGCCCCGTACAGGCAGCAATATGCCAATGGACATGGAAATGAAGCGATTAAGTGCAGACGCTGGCAATTGCAGGGAAATTGTCGCTGGAAATGCGGGAACTTCACTGCAAGATGGGTGCCCGGATGAGTAATGGTTCCTTGATTACTCATTCGTAATCAAGGATACCTTTTACATTTCCCAGTCGAAAATAAAAGATGGTCTATCTAGTATACTGATTATACATACATACATTTTCTGATGAACTAACATTTCCATCAAGAAACATTCATTGTTTTAATTAAACGAGCGAAGAAACGCCAGAATGTCGAGCTGTTTTACGACTTTTTATCGGGGGGTGGTTGCCTTTATGAATGTGCAGCAAAGTTGTACGTCATAAAAAGCGCATAAAAAGCCATGGAACACTCATCCGGGTTCCATGGGCTTTACGGCCGTGCCAAGTGGGTTCCGAATTTACGACGGAGGAGTGGAGGAAGTTTACGAGCCCCGCACAACGCCTGCCCGCCGCAAAAAAGGAGATTCAAACGATTGCGCTATAAAATGAGGCTCTATGAGAGCCATAAAATATTTATTCTACTAAAAAATAACTGTACATGGGATATATACACACAGACACACATGCATAAATACATATAATATATATATAAATACATATATAAATATATATATATATAATATATGAACTAGATAAATATAAATACAAATAGATTTCTGGGGGTTTCACAAGTTCCTTTTTGATTCTCAACAACAGAACCGAGTAACTTTCGAGGGGCATGTTTAGCCTTTTTAGCGAGATCATGGAAAGTGGCTGAAAAGTGACTCCGCAGGAGGAGTACAGCTCCTCACACAATATCGTCGGCCACCTGCGACTCCTGCTCCAGGATCGTGCTCTCCCTCAGCTTGCTCTTCAGATTCTTGCTGGAGTTGGCCTCCGTGAGGCAGGGCTCGTTTTCGTGGTGGTCGTGCTCCTGGCCATCGGTGGGTCCATTGGCATGGCCATCTTCCAGCTGGACCTTGCCCAGGTGACGACGGTAGCGGTACCACACCTTTAAGCCCAGCACCAGCACAAAGTACAGGAAGGCCAGGCAAATGATCACAATGATAATCCGCGTCACAATCGAATTTGACGCGGATTTACTTGACTTCACCACCAGGAGGACGTCCTCTCGCTTCAATCCCGCACTACTGCCAATGGTGCAGCCGTAACGCCCCTCATCCTCTGCTCGAACATTGCGTATCTCCAGAGTTCCGTTCTCCATCAGGGAAAACCGTTCCGGATCCGTGTTGTTCTCGTTCAAATAGGTGAGATCCTTGTCCCATTGAATCGTGGGCTTTGGTTCCCCGATCGCCTGACAGTGGATCACGGCAGTTCCGGCCTCCGCCACCTCGATGGGTCCCTCCGGCGGAACACTGAATTTTGGAGCCACCACCACATTGATGGACACGGTGGCTGTGATTTGACCCTGGCTGTTGGATGCGATGCAGGTGTACTGACCCCGCTGCTCATTGCTGACCTGGTTAAAAATCAGCGTGCCATTATGATCGGTTACGTTTGCAGGGAGAGGTAGCTGGGTTTCCTGGAAGGAATAAATTATGTTAATTTTAAATGGAGAGTTGATTATAAGTTGATTACACTTAATGCTACAAACTGATTAGCATTTCATGGGCTACACTTAATGTATATTTATACACATGATTTAATAAAATTCTAACTTCAAAAAGGTTCATTGTTGGAAATCAAATATTACTATATTTGTAAGAACGATAAAAATATTTATTTAAAAAAAGCACAGAAAGCAATAAAATGTTAGTTTTATTCGAACACTCGAAAAAATGAAATGCTTACCCTCATCCATTTGACTTGTGGAGCAGGCGTTCCCTGTGCCTTGCAGTGGACCTTACTGAGAGATCCCAACTCCAAATTCTTAGAGGTTGGCTGTGGCACGAACTTGAGTTGCTCAATAACCATGAGCATTCCACTACTGGAGCTGGCAGCCACGGAGCCGTCGATTACCAACTGGCACTGATACTGACCGGCGTCGCTGGCCAGAATGCTGTTGAATTGCAGGGAGCCAGTGTCCTTGCTCAGGGCTACTCGGGAATCCTCCCGCAACATGGTTTCCAGCTGTGGTTCGCTGGTGGTGCTGTCCATCCTGCCCAGCTCCACTTGACGCAGCGTTTTGCTATCCTTTCGCCAACGCAGAATGACGCTGTGCTTCTGAAGATACCCATCCGGCAGTTGGTAGTCACAGGGCAATTGCAAGGAACTTTGTTCCTTGATGGTAATCGAGGATTGAGGACCCCTTAAGATGCTCACATCCTCAAATGATGTCGGCGCGGCTGAGGGGCAGATAGTGGAGGAGTTATAAAAATGAGAAAAGATGAGTCAGTCGGGCGACTTAACTCACCGTATGAGCAGAAGATCAGGCAGAAGAATCCCAGGCCGCAGCCCAACAATCGTCTTCCGTTCAGCCCCATTTCGCGGTAAAGAATTCTTTTGATTTCACTTCGTACTTCCTTCGCTTCTTTCGCACAAAACCGGTGTGTGCTCTTCTTTTCTTCTTGTTTATTTGCCGATTTTTGAAGGAATTCCGTTTGCCTTCGTTGGTTTCAGTTTCAGTTTCTGTTTCGGATGCGGAATCGGTTTTCCCCTTGCTACACTTCACCTCACTTCATTTACTCTGCCCGGAGTGCAGAGCATTTGGTTTATGGTTATTTTTATGTTACGCACACGCGTCACGCTTTATTATCCTGCCGCAAAAGCAGAAGCAGAAGCAGAGCCCGGGGATCTTGCGAGTGATTCGGTTTCAGGGAGACCCACTGATGGTATCGCTATCTCAGGGTCAGGGCACAACCTCCCGCGTTCAGTTTCGGAACTCTACTGACGCCGCATCGGGCTAATTTACCGCTGGCAGCCGGCGCACGGTTCGCACATGCGCCCTGGACTGCACCCAGTATTTCCCGGTATTTCTCGACGGATGAGAGCTACATTGCTGGAACTACCTTTTCAGACCTACTACATTTTGCTGTTGCTGTCGATGAAATAAGTAGTATACGTTTGAAGGTGCGCTTCTATAATACTAATAATTATAAATAGAATATTCCTAACTAACATCCGCCTTAAAATTCGAGAGCGATAAATTTTTTTTAATGAAAGACGTTTGTTTATTTTTGAATTTTATCTATTAAATTTAACAGCTCTTGTATGTGTATGAACCAATATGAAATTTTATTCGAACAGCTAATGCCTAATTAAATTAATAAGTTATTAATTTTTAAATATGGTTAGGATGGAGGACTCGGGTTACATCTTTTTACTAATTGGAAAACAAAGTTAGCACTTTGGACTATAAATAATATTAATATTTTATACTATCCGAATATAAGCTACTTGTCTATAAATACGATTTTTTTCCATTTTGAGTTGTATATTCGAGCAATTCTTGAGAATCTTGGGCTTATTGTCCATGACGAGTGGAAGTGCAGTCTAAAATTGCGGTATAGTCGAGACGCGGTTATAAAGCGTCTGCCTTTTGGCCACGCGGAAGGGGCAACGAGTCATCATCTTAAAGACAACGAAACCACAGACTACGAAAAGTCCCCAAAATACATAGGTGAAGAGCAGGACAAAGCGATTTGGCTGCCACAGCACCGTGTAGCTCAGATTGTAGTTTTCTAAAATCAAAAGCAGGGTCAATACTTTCTTGGAAAATAGAAAACCTATTCCGAACTCACCCAAAACGGCGAAGCCCAATCCGATCTTGGACTTTCCCATACGATACGAGCAAGTGGGCACCATTATCTCCAGATAGCTGTGCTCCTGCTCTTTTAGGGCCTTTAAGTCAAAGTGCCTCACGGCATTTTCATAAAAGTTGATCACCTTGGTGGAGGGGTAAATAAATATTCTAGATTCGTGCCAGTGTCCTGAGAAAATGATATGTGGATCCAAGTCACTAATGATGGCTCGTAAAAGGGGTCCTCCGCCAATAAGCAGCGGGGCATGGGAGACGCCAATTCTTAGGCGATCTGCATTGTTGTCCCTATCGGGATTACTAAAATCCAGCAGCATGCGGTTTATCTTGAAGAAGCGTAATCGATTGTCATAGTCGAAGAGGTCTTCGCTCATGAATTCGTTCTCAAAGCGTCTTTGGTTCGAGTTAGATATGTAGTCGCCATTCTCGCCGCCTATATCATTGTCACCAGGCACATGGACGCGCTGAAAAAAGGCAGAGATCATGCGGAACTGTTAGGTTTAAAGGGGTCAATCCCATTTGCAAAGTTCTATAATGGTTTTGGGAAAACATTAAATAGAAATTATTATAGGTGAAGCAAAAGAAAAGGGGAAAATATGTTTTTAGTTCTCCTTACTTTTTTGTAGTTTTTGTTTTGATAAATGCGTCTGAACCGCTGAACGTACTGTTTGTACTCCTGAGCTGTGGCTATATTCCCTTCGTCCAACAGGTCGCCCAGGAACACTATGATGTGAGGCTGTGTAAAGGCCAGAGCTCGCTCGAAAGTCTTGGCCAGATATCTATCCGAATCGTACCTGGCCAAAGGACTGTGCGACGATCGATCGTAGGAGTTACCCAGTATCTGAGGATCAGCAATGAGCAGCAGGCGTGTGCAATTATCTACATGTATGTGGGAAAAAAAGGTTTAGTGTTTCGATTCAAAAAGTTCATTCCAGCTTACCTAGTTTGCAATCGATTGGCTGCCAACTGGACTGGGCCATGTAGTAAACAATAAACTCGTTGAAGAAGACCAGCATCAACGTAAGAGCCACAAAGCCACGGCACACTAATCTGTTTCTTTCGGGGATTACGGAAGGATTAAATAGTTTGGTCAACCAGAGTAACGCCTATTTTGACCCACCTATTGACGACGCGCAAGGAAGCCATAATCCCGGCTATGCCGCATCGGTTTGGATTGCTTGATTAATACTTTCGGTTGTCCTCTGGCAAATGCAACTGGCTTACATTGCGTCTATATATAATCTATATTTATATACGCACTGCCCATGCAATATTTACGTAATAATGCTCATATTTTCGGGAATGTGGAGCTGCTGCAACGGACGGCGCACATCTGACCAGAACCGGCCCGCATCGCCGGTTTCAGGGCACACGCTTAATTGGATTAGAAAGCAAAACATCTAGAACGGCCGGAACGTTGTGTTGCGCCCATTACCACTTCCCTCCGTTGATTCGCCAATGCGCGCCATCGGCTTTTGAACGCGGGCAATTCCGTTACGGCGTTTGCCGGCTGCAGGTGCCAATAATTGTGCAATTATCTTTATCCTATGTTTGCACTTCATGCGCCGCGACGGCAATCGGCAATGTGGCAACGCCACAGCTGTTTGCCAAGCACAACAAACAAATGTGAAGGTGAGTGCGTGATTAGGACTACTGCATAGGATTAAATAATTTCGTGGAATGAGGTAGTACGATAAGACACACAATAAGGATGAAACGTAAAACAAAATTCCTAAGAGTATGAGTTTCGCAATTGTGTTCTTTAGTTAAAAGATCTATGAAATTAGATGTTATTATATGTATTAATACTTTTTAAAAGTAATTTATTATCCGACTTGATTTCGATTATATATCCGGTTTCGTGACACGACTACTTCCGCTCTCATCGCTAGACCCAACAACACGTCACGGCAAATCAGCTGAAATGCAATCAAGTAATAATCGGTGTAGAATCTGGGCACACTTACCCACAACCTCTGGCAACGCTTCGTGCGTGGATTAATGGCGTGCCACTCCAACTAAATGCTCTTCGGTTTTTGCTTATTTTTAACAACATACGCGCCGCAAAAGACTTTTATAACCGAACATGTGTAAATAGCTGGACAGGATCAATCCCATCCAGAGTGCAGTGATTCGTAGGAGGCGCGCGCTTAGCGGTCATCGAAAGCAGGGGCTCGCAAAATTGCAAAAAATTGTGCCGCTTCCTGCCCGTTGTGAAAAGTAAGATTGCAAGTGCCAAAAACTGCGCCGCCGTTTAGCATAAAACATTGGGTAACTGCAGGGGGTAGGGCGCTACAATTTGGGCGCTCTCTATTTGTTGTTTGCGAAATAGAAATAACCAAACAATATTGGCCATTGTGTGTGCGTGTGCGCTGGTGCCACTGTGTGTGCGTGCGTGTGTGGGGCTTCGTGCTTGTGTGTGCGTGATGCCACCCTCCTCCACTTTTTCAATGTTATTTTGAGGGTCGCTTACGCTTTTGTTGCTGTCGCGCGGAATTGTTGCACCTGCCACTGAATCCTTGAAATCCGGACTTGCAGGTAGCTCCCATTGGTGGTGAGGATGGCGGACATAGTGTACCCCACCGGATGCAGGCCGCTGGTCGAGGATTTGGGCACAGACGAGCTGATAAGGCGCCTCAAGGTGAGTCCTGCTGGTTCCCTTAACAAAACTCTTTATTGAGAAAAATTTTGTTTCACAGACCCTCGCCAATGTCCTGCAGACCATGGACCAGGACGACAATCTCTACCAGCAATACATACCATTGGCTCTCCATCTGCTGGACGACTTCTTCATACAACATTCTTCCCGTGATGTCCAGCTCTTAATCGCGTGCTGTGTAGCGGATGTCCTGCGGGTTTATGCGCCCGAAGCACCCTACAAGGAGCAAGATCAAATCAAAACTATATTTAAGTTTTTTATCAAGCAACTGCACGGTCTAAAGGATCCGCGCGATCCCTCTTTTAAGCGTTACTTCTATCTGCTGGAGAATCTTGCTTTTGTCAAGTCTTTTAATATGTGCTTCGAACTGGAGGACTGCCAGGATATCTTCCAAGACCTTTTTAGTACCATATTCAAGATTGTTAAGTAAGTGGAACTCCTCCTTTATCCTTGGAACTCTATATACTCACAGGTTATATAATTTTTCAGTGACCAGCACAGTGTCAAGGTTACTAACTTTTTCCTAGATGTGCTAAGCCCTTTGATCACAGAAGCCGATAATCTGTCGGTGGAATTGTTGGATCTCATTCTGATAAACATTGTAGAGCCGTATAAATCGAACAACAAGTTTGCCTGCCAACTAACAGAACAACTGCTCACTAAAACGGGCGATGCTCTTGAGTCTACCATCAAAATGGTAATATTTCGTTTATCTTTAATCCTCCATGTTATTCAAGCTAATCTCTGATCTACAGTTCTTTAACCGTGCTCTGGTCATGGATAAGCCAAACACAAAACTGTCCATTACAAACAAAATCTATGATATCATTTACGAGCTTAACCGCATCAATGCAGACTTGCTGTGTTCGGTGCTGCCTCAACTGGAGAACAAACTGCTGTCCACAGACGATGCTGAGAGGCTAAGTGAGTAATTTATCAGCACCTACCTTTATTTGCATATTGATAAGCCTATTTTCGCTGCTACAGAGGCCACCACTCTCCTGTCTCGTATGTTCTCCGAAAAGGACTCGCAACTAGCAAAAAAGTACCCAAACCTGTTAAAAATCTTCTTTGGGCGCTTCTGCGACATCACCGAACCAGTTCGCATCAAGTGTGTTCAGTCGTCCATGCACTTCCTGCTCAATCACCCAAGTCTTCAGACCGATATCACTGACAAATTGCGGCTTAGAAATCACGATCTGGACGAAGTGGTGCGCCACGAAGTGGTAATGGCTATTGTGGAAACTGCTAAACGCGACTTCACCCTCGTTCTCGAAGCGCCCGATCTACTAGAAATTGTGCGCGAGCGGACGCTAGATAAGAAGTACAAAATTCGCAGGGATGCGATGAATGGTCTGGCCTACATTTACAAGCGCGCAATTTGCGAACCCAACGATCTAAGCACTGGCCTTAAGGTCAGGGTTGACTGGATTAAGAACAAGATACTGCACGGATACTACAAAGTGGGCTTGGAAGACCGCCTGCTTGTGGAACGTCTACTTATCACCTGCCTGGTTCCCTATAAACTAGCTCCGGAAGAGCGCATGAAGAAGCTATATCATCTGCTTGGTGATCTCGATGCCAACGCCACCAAGGCCTTTGTCGAGCTTCAGAAAAATCAAATGAAGACACGCAATACAGTCAGTGATTGGATTAAGCTTCACCATTCTAAGGAGTTCACGCCGCGCGTGCTTAACCAGCTCAGCGCCAAACAGGCCAACATCGCCAAGTAGGTTCTATAACTGGTTTTTATTTACGAAATTGTAACCAGTGATGTGTCTTTCCAGACTGCTTCCAGATCCTCTGAAAGCGGCGGAGTACCTAACCCAGTTCAGCAACAACCTGCGAAAGGATGCTCAGCTCCTACGCTGCATTAACATTGTCCTAAAGCGCGATGTAAGCTGCCGGGAGTGTGCTGACACGATGGGAGTTCTTCTGAAAAAGCTTGGCGTCCACGTCCAATCAAATCTGTATTACAACACCGTTAAGATGCTGATTGAGCGCGTGGCATCAGTGATGGTAGACAAGGAATCCATTGGCGTACTTATTAGGTAAACCGCTTGCAAGCGCCCTTTATTCCCAGACTTCAATTGTTAATCTCTTTGTTTAGCCTCATTGAACAATGCATTGAGAAAGGGTCCATGTGTGAGGAGATCGGAATTTCGGCGCAGGAAGCGGGCGAACGCGGACTCAAGTTGTTAGCCGTGAGTGTACATATGATTGAAGTTATGATAAAGAAATCCACATGATTGCTTTATACTTGCAGATGCTTTCATACGTCTTCTCCGCCCACTTCTTTACCGATACCTCTCTGCGTCATTTAATTTCCCTGCTAAGTTACGAGCAGGATTATGTCGCACCACTGGTGCTAAAGACACTAACTCATCTGGGGCGCTATCAGCCACTTGTTGACGACCCCACACCGGCTATTCTCGACGAGCTAGCTCCGGTGTGCAAGGACTTCGCTCTCATTGGAACACCCAAGCAAGCAAAGCACGCAGTGCGATGTATTTTCGTGAATAGCCAGTCGTCGGCTGCAACTGATGGAGCAACAAGTGGAGCCGGAAGTGCGTCCACAACTACCCAAACAGTGCATCCCATATTCAACGAGATCATCGAAACGCTTCGCCTAAAACTGACACCAAACTGTGAGCATCAGCGCACCAAGATTGTGACCTTGGGTCACATTGCCTACAATATGCCACAGGCCTTCCTAACGCCCATTAAGAACATGGTTGCGCGACGCATTGTTAAAGAACTGCTTATCCAGGAAGTTCCGGCGCAGCGGGACTACGAACTGCCTGAGGACAGCGACTGGTGTGCCCAAGAGAAACTACCGCCGGACACTCTATGTAAGCTTGATGCGCTCAAGGCTATGGCCAGGTGGCTCTTAGGGCTGCGTACCGACGAACACGCTGCTCAGAAAACATTCCGAATGCTAGCGGCGTTCGTTAACCAGCGGGGCGATCTGCTTGGCCAGAACCGTCTTTGCGGTGCCGAGAAATCCTGGCTGCGCCTAGGGGCAGCCTGCGCCATGCTCAAGGTATGCGAGCAAAAGGGCGTAGGTGATCAGTACAGTGCTGAGCAGTATTTGCAGCTTTCCCAACTGATGGTGAGTAGAGACAATCTTCTCGTGCTTAGAAATTAGTCTCAATATCTATCTTGGTGTTCCCGTAGGCTGATCCGGTGCCAGAAGTTCGGGAAATCTTTGCTCGCAAGCTACACAAAGGATTGGGCAGAAGTTTGCCCAGAAACTGTTTGCCGCTGGACTTTATGGGCTTGTATGTGCTGGCAGGTCTAGAGACTGACAGAAAGTGAGTATTTCAAGCAACCATCGGATCCGTTTGTAAGAGTATTGATAATTATTTTTAACAGACTGCAAGACCTTGTGCGTCACTATGCAGAAACAGATGTAAACAAACGGCGGGAATATCTGAAGACTGTGGCTATGACATGTAGGTGTTTTTCTTTTGGAATTTCATTGTCTATTTTAACCATCTAACGATATAATTCCAGCTCCCGACAGCTCAACGGAGTCACAATCATTACACATACTACCTGACTATATGCTGGCTTTTGCCATTCCCGTGCTGGTACACGATCCCCGCTTCACGAATCATGAGGACTACGTACAGCTGCGCAAAATGGAGAAATGCCTGCGTTTCATTCTGGAGCCACTGATGGCCAAACGCGAAACGTTTGTCCACAGCTTCTACAAGCAGCTGCTGCAGCTGATAAAGCATCGCGAGTTCAGTCTGGGCTCGGACAAGCGCGACAACTATGTATGTAACTTTATTATATTCCTAGGTGCCCCGTTCTTATATATATATTTTTTTATTTCGCTTATCAGAAAATGTGGGCGCTCTGCGATCTTGCCATGTACATTATCGACTCCAAATTCAGTCCATTTGATGCCAACACTAGCACCTTCTCCATGCCTCTGGCTTTGCCAGAAATGTATTATAAACAGCCTGCCGTTGCGAATTTCCAAAACAATGACGTCTATATACCGCTGGACGTGTATACGTTGGGAGTCAAATCTACGAGCAAAGCTGCTACAACAGCAATGGCAGCGTCGCGAGCAGCAGTTGCTCCAAAGAGACCGGCGGAACAGTCAATCATGGATGATGAGAATCCGCAGGTAAGTAAGGTGTTCGGAAAATACGAAATATAAATCTAACTCCTTTAACAAAATCTATTTCAGGAGAACAATCTGTTCGACAACATAAGAGCGGCTGACACTACGGAGCCCATGGCCAAACGAACGCGCGCAGGAGCCGCTTCAGCCAAATCATAGGATCTGGGATGGCGCAGATTGCAGGTGGAGAGAGCGCATACTTGTTAGTTTAGTTATGTTTAGTCTAGGCGCCTAAGTTAACTAAATATTTAAGACGTAGGAAAGACCACAATAGTTGTTAAACCGACACTACCTTTATCCACACCATGCAGCTCACATCTAAACCCCAAGAACTCGGATTGTTCGGTTTCGCATTCAGTATGTACAATACCAATTTTGTGAGATACACCAAAAACACAAACATCAAAAAATGTGTCGAAAAATCTGTTAACCGCACCTCTGTAAAAGTAATTATTTATCATTTAAAATGTTTTATCCTGTTCTTTTATAGTGTTTGATTTATTGATTTTACTTTTATTTTTAGACTACTGTATATCGAATAAAAAAGGAAAGTATATCGCGCATAAGTTAAAGTACGACGTAAAGTAATGAAAACGTAAACAGAGCCTTATTAAGTAATTAAAATTAACTTTTCTATGATCGCAGTTAATTTTTAGTTAATGTAACATCATCATAATACATACAATTATCTCGTTAGATTCAACAAGTCTGCATTAAAAATGCATTCAAACAGAAACCCTAAGAACGTAAGAATTGAAAAGAAAACATAACAAAGATAAAAATATATTGAATACACACATTAAACCATAAAACATGTACATTAAACTATTTTTATGGTTTTTCAATTACAAATAAAAATATGATTATTATTTAAATGTTAAAATGGAAATTGAAAATGGGTTTCAGTAATTTTTTAGTTTAAATTATTTCAATTCGGTAATTTTTCAAAAGATCTGAAAATATATATTTTCAATTTTAAAGTGGATCATATAAGGGTTAAAGCAAATAAATTCTGATAGCCAATAAACTATCGATAAGCGGCCGTCGATAGTTCAGGGTGCAACATCAATTCTCCCACCACTAGTTCCAATTGCATTTTCTGCGTTGTTTTTCTTTTCGGGGGTGTGACGTTTTTATTGTTGTTTTTGTGCTATTGTGACATAAACCAAACAATTGTCGTGTTAAGTACGCACTGATAGGTGCTTTGGAGCGCAGTTCGAGCACCGAAATCCAATTCCAAACAAAGCTTGCGCCGGCAAAACATCAAAATGCAGGTGGAACCAACCGACGTCGGTTGTGACGTCACGCTTCGCCAGCATGAGCAATACAAAAGCAATGGGATTTTCTCGACGGCACTCAGAAGTAAAAAAATCGGGCAACCGAACGGACCGCAATACACCTCCACGCCGAAGACCTCTCATCCGAAACTTGAGCACTACGTGGGCGTAGCTGAACCCACAGAAAAGGGGCGAGTGGGCGTGGTGACCGTCCTCGATCCGCTGATCAAAAAGGTGGCCCTTCTCTTTGGGATTCTTATCATTGGCTACAAAAGCGTCATCCTAACCAGTAAGTGTGCCAAGATTGTGTCTTATTGGATTTCTATTTATTTGTATATCCCCTCGCCGGAGATGGCGGGGTTGAAAATCCAAGGTTGCAATTGTCGGTTGCGTCGTCTTTGCTCGCTTTGTTTATATTTTCGCGTTTATAAATAGTTGAAGTTCGTGTGATCTCATAGCGGTGGTGTTTGTTCCCCCTGCATAAACCCTCCAAACAGCGAGAAACGTCTATATAAGGAAGGCAAACTTCCGAACTGTTTGATGCGCATTAGCCTTCTCATTTGCATACAAGCGTATTTAAAGCGTTAGAAATATCGCTGAGTGATTAGTTGCTTCATCTCTATGGCGGAATGTCATTAGTTAGTTAATTGTTAGCCCAGCGGCTATTAGTTATTCGTCTACGCTTAGCTTAACGGTATTTAGCACTAGGTTTTCGTCATGCGACACATACATACAATTGTACATACATAGATACCTTGGTAGGTACCGCTAGAAAGCCCAGGAAAATAACGAATTCTACACTTCTGACGATTCAGCAATTTGCCGCAGGTTTTGCATTAGGGTGGCTTTAAAAAAGTAAGAACAAATTAAAAAAGCCTTTTCAATCATAAAAGGGGTAAATAAAAAAACCTAGATATGCATTTAATAGCCACATTGCTGCAATTGACATTAAACTTAATTTACCCAGATTGTTTCGAGGGTCAAAAACTATTTTTAGCTTAACCGCAAGATTTAATACAAAATCAATGTAGCCGAATATTAATATTTTAAAGTTCTATAAGTGTGGTCAATCTTGCTACCAAATATGTTCACTTAACAATCAATTTTTAAATATTTTTCAAATTTTAAACTTTGTCTCAAAATAAAAATTTGAATGAGCGAACACTGAATTTAATGCATTGTCAAAAACGAAAACAATTACAGCATTTCAAACGTTAAGAGCAATCAAAGTCTATAAATAGCGCAACCTTGGTATTTATAGTTTAACGAATGGGTTTTTCTACATTTTAATGTTCTTTTTCGCTCACTTCTACTGTGCAATCGGCGAATTTCTTTCATTTCGAAGCACCCTAATTATAAACCCAGCATTTTGACGTGTTTATCATGCCAAGACTGATAACACTGAAATCAATAGAACGACACTCAAACTGAGATACTAACGAGTTTTGTGCGTTCTCTTTGCAGTGCCATACATCACGGGCGATTCCATCCAGGTGCTGAGCCACCAGGTGCAGAGTGGGTGGAACGAGACCTTGGTGTGGACCACCAGGCACCAGCTGGGCTCCAGGCTGAGCCCCCTGCTGTGTGGCCTTCTCGTGGCCGCTTTCGCGTACGGAATCGTGTACTTGGACAGCGCGGTGCCCGGCGTCAATCCGCCCTCGCCCTTTACACCGCGTTCCAAGAAACGGTAAGCTCTGGGGGAATCACCCTTAATTTGCCATTATTAACATGGATTCCTCAATTTTGCAGTTTCCGCGAGGAGAAGACCGCCTCGCTGCACTTGGGCTACTTGTGCGCCCTTTTCTGTGGATTTCTGGTCACGGTCTTCATGTACTTTGATTTGTACTCGAAGAACTGAAACCCATTTCCTTCCAATTAGTTAAATAAGTTCACCAGTATTAGAGTCTATACGCCTACTTTGGAATTTGTATTTATTGTAGTCCTTGTAACTGTGCAATGCTCCTGGAGAGAAACGTCAGGGGGCATTTTGAAGCTAACTTAGTTCCTAGGTATATCAATTATAAGTTACTTACAAAATGCATAAATTATTCATGATTTGTAAACTACAAAAGTACAAAATGAAACATTTCACTGTTGATTAGAGGCCAGGATCGAAATGCTTAAGCTAGCATATATGTACCTAATGAAAAGTACACTAACGTCTGGCCTAAAAATCTCAAGAAAACTGTATATTATATATATCCATATCCTTAAAAAATAAATTACTTGTGCACAGTGTTTTGCATTAAAATATACGATGTCACATTTTCAATGCGCATAAATTGCTGTTGCCAGTCAATGTCGCTTACCTGGGCAATCTTAAATGTCTTTAAGCGATTTTCGCCAATAAATTGGCCCACGAGATGGACAAAGCAGCCTTTTAAAATATCAATGTTTGCTTTAGTATTATCAGTTATCAGTTCGCAGAATTTTACCTGGGCTCCAAGTACTCATAACGCCTTCGAAATCGTAGTAAATTCCCTGTAGGACGGGTCCCGAATCTTTGTTTCGCACGAGCAGTGTGTGCTCTCCACGTTTTCCCACAATGATCCGTAACAATTTTCCTGAAAATTTAAGATTAATAATTCAACTTGGCTAATTGAAAGTTTTTCAGCAATTAATATATAGTAATTCAGAAAATTTGTAGAAGAAACGGTTTACCCTTTCTCATTTACATATAAATTACGATCAAATTTCGTTTAAAAAATTGTTCGTTTAACAATGAGAGCCTTTTAATTTGAAGCATTAAGAATATAGTGTTTAGACCCACCATAAACATTCCAAATAGCGTTAATATCCGGATACATTTTGTGGGTTTTAAGACAGAAAGCCACGCGGCCGATCAAACTAATTAAGTTTCGGCCGGGTTTTAACATCGGGGAGCTTGGTAACCCTGGTGTTTCCTTTTTTACTGAGACCTCGCAACTGGTTTTTTCCAGTTTATTCGGTGTTGGAACGTAGACAAATTCTTTTTTGGGCCGAATTTCCGCAGCTTGCTCAACGAAACCTTCGTACTTCAGTTTATTATCCTTACGACACACAGCCAATTTAGTTTGCCGCAATTGGCTGCTCTTTTTGCGCGAATTTTCGTCTGTTGGAAAACTGCAATTCAGTTGAGAGGCGTTTTTGGCCAGTTGGCTCTTAAATTGGGCTTGGCTGTTACCCAAAGGGGTGCGAGGCTTAACTGAAAATGTTTTAATTATTGTTAGTTTTGATTATTTCTGGGTATTTAATTGCTGGACTTAACATTTCGCGAACATTTTTGTAGAAATCAAATTGTAACGGCTAAATTCCAGTTAGACTGACCACTTTAGTATTATTAAAGAATACCAGTATGATTTTTTAAGTGCTGGCTAACGTTTGGAATCAACGATGATGTTGCCACATTACTGAGAAAATCGATTGTATCGAACACATATCGATTGCTCCTCCAACTGTCCACGCGAGAGTTTTATATTTTTTATTTTTACATGCATATTTGTTGATAACTGGGGTTTTCTGTGAACCGCGTTTAACTGCCAGCCAGCCATGAGCACAATTTTGGAGAAAATCTCGGCCATCGAGTCGGAGGTAAGTACAACTCGGAGCACCTGCCGATCTTACAGAAACTAACCTGTCTCGCATCCATTTACCCCGCGGATTCCCCCCGGGATTCCTTCTAAACCACCGGGCTATTGGACCACTTCCTTAATGGCATCGTAGATGGCCCGAACCCAGAAGAACAAGGCCACCTCGGCGCATTTGGGTCTGCTGAAGGCGAAGCTGGCCAAGCTGCGGCGCGAGCTGATTTCCCCCAAAGGAGGCGGCGGCGGAACGGGCGAAGGTGAGTTCTTGGGTATACCATTCACACACTAACTAAACTTTATGTATTTGCAGCTGGCTTCGAGGTGGCCAAGACGGGAGATGCCCGTGTGGGATTTGTCGGATTTCCTTCTGTAGGTAAATCCACACTGCTCTCCAACTTGGCTGGCGTTTACTCCGAGGTGGCGGCCTACGAATTCACAACGTTGACCACTGTGCCAGGCTGCATCAAGTACAAGGGCGCCAAGATCCAGCTGCTGGATCTGCCCGGTATCATTGAGGGCGCCAAGGATGGCAAGGGTCGAGGTCGTCAGGTGATAGCTGTCGCTCGCACCTGTAACCTCATTTTCATGGTGCTGGATTGCCTGAAACCGCTTGGCCACAAGAAACTCCTGGAACATGAATTGGAGGGCTTCGGCATCCGTCTCAACAAGAAACCACCAAATATCTACTACAAGCGGAAGGACAAGGGTGGCATTAATCTGAACAGCATGGTTCCGCAGTCTGAGTTGGACACGGATCTGGTGAAGACCATTCTATCCGAGTACAAGATCCACAATGCGGACATCACCCTGAGATACGACGCCACTAGTGACGATCTGATCGACGTTATCGAGGGCAACCGCATCTACATACCCTGCATCTATCTGCTGAACAAGATCGATCAGATCTCCATCGAGGAACTGGACGTCATCTACAAGATCCCGCATTGCGTGCCCATTTCGGCCCATCATCACTGGAACTTCGACGATCTGCTGGAGCTGATGTGGGAGTACCTGCGGCTACAGCGCATCTACACCAAGCCGAAGGGCCAGCTGCCCGACTACAACTCGCCCGTGGTGCTGCACAACGAGCGCACCAGCATTGAGGATTTCTGCAACAAGCTGCATCGCTCCATTGCCAAGGAGTTTAAATAGTAAGTGCGATTAAGATCCCTGTTGTTCCCTTGGTCATTAACATTTACGTCCTCCTTAGTGCGCTGGTTTGGGGTTCATCTGTGAAGCATCAGCCGCAGAAGGTGGGCATCGAACACGTTCTCAACGACGAGGATGTGGTCCAGATTGTGAAGAAGGTTTAGACTCTGTGCAACGAATACACTTTGATTATTTGATGGCATTTTTTATTCGAAAATAAAAAACGAATGTGCTTTATGTGTGTGTGGATTTAAGATGACTGCAGCCTAAGAAACTTCCCTTCATTTTACTTTTTATCAAAGCTTTCAATTGTCGCGCACAGAGGAAATTGAATTAAATTATAGCTAGACTTAGATTTGGCGGGAATTATTGAGCTGCCAACTCTATCAGAATAACTTTACCAGCACTTGCCCAAGTATATCGATATCCGATAGGTAAAGGAGACCCATATCGAAGAAACTTATAGCACGCTGTTTTGTTGACAATTATATTTAAATTATTAACGCGTAATGGTGGAGCTGAAGATGGGCGATCACAACGTGGAGGCCACCACCTGGGATCCCGGCGACAGCAAGGACTGGTCGGTGCCCATAAAGCCACTGACGGAGAAGTGGAAATTGGTGCCGGCATTCTTGCAAGTAAAAGGATTAGTGAAGCAGCACATTGATTCATTCAATCACTTCATCAACGTGGACATAAAAAAGATTGTGAAGGCCAACGAGCTGGTGACCAGTGGAGCGGATCCTCTGTTTTACCTAAAGTACTTGGATGTGCGCGTGGGCAAGCCGGACATCGACGAAGGCTTCAACATCACCAAGGCGACTACGCCGCACGAATGCCGCCTGAGGGACACCACGTACTCCGCCCCCATTACCGTGGACATTGAGTACACAAGGGGCACCCAGCGGATCAAACGGAATAATTTGCTAATTGGTAGGATGCCCCTCATGCTGCGCTGCTCCAATTGCGCCCTTACCGGCAAGTCGGAGTTCGAGCTGTCCAAACTGAATGAGTGTCCACTTGATCCTGGCGGCTACTTTGTGGTGCGTGGCCAGGAGAAGGTTATTCTTATCCAGGAGCAGTTGTCATGGAACAAGATGCTCACCGAGGACTTCAACGGTGTCGTGCAATGCCAGGTTACCTCCTCCACACACGAAAAGAAGTCGCGTACTTTGGTGCTGAGCAAGCATGGAAAGTACTACCTGAAGCACAACTCAATGACGGATGACATACCCATTGTGGTGATCTTTAAAGCTCTTGGCGTAGTCTCCGATCAGGAAATTCAATCGCTTATTGGCATAGACAGCAAATCGCAGAATAGATTCGGTGCCTCTCTTCTAGACGCCTACAACCTGAAGGTTTTCACACAGCAAAGGGCCTTGGAGTACATGGGTAAGTTTGTTTACTCTACGTGAAGCCTGTCTCTAAGTCTCTTCTTTTCTAGGATCCAAGTTGGTGGTCAAGCGCTTTCAAAGTGCAACCACAAAAACGCCCTCGGAAGAGGCCCGTGAACTGCTGTTGACAACCATTTTGGCGCACGTGCCCGTGGACAACTTCAACTTGCAAATGAAAGCCATCTATGTGTCTTTGATGGTGCGTCGCGTGATGGCCGCCGAGCTTGATAAAACGCTCTTTGACGATCGCGACTACTACGGCAACAAGCGACTGGAGCTGGCAGGTTCCTTGCTCTCCATGATGTTCGAGGATCTGTTCAAGCGCATGAACTGGGAGCTTAAGACTATTGCCGACAAGAATATACCCAAGGTGAAGGCGGCGCAGTTCGATGTGGTCAAGCACATGAGGGCGGCACAAATCACCGCGGGACTGGAGTCTGCTATCAGTTCCGGAAACTGGACCATTAAGAGATTTAAGATGGAACGTGCTGGCGTAACACAGGTTCTATCACGCTTAAGTTATATATCAGCGTTGGGAATGATGACCCGCGTGAACTCGCAGTTTGAGAAGACGCGAAAGGTGTCCGGGCCAAGATCACTGCAGCCCAGTCAATGGGGTATGCTGTGCCCCTCGGACACTCCAGAGGGTGAGGCCTGTGGTCTGGTCAAAAATCTGGCTCTGATGACGCACATCACCACCGAGGTGGAAGAGCGACCAGTTATGATAGTGGCTTTTAATGCTGGCGTGGAGGACATACGAGAAGTGAGCGGCAATCCCATCAATAATCCGAATGTATTCCTTGTCTTCATCAATGGTAATGTTCTGGGCCTCACCTTGAACCACAAGCACCTGGTGCGGAACCTTCGCTACATGCGCAGAAAGGGTCGGATGGGCAGCTACGTGTCTGTGCACACATCGTACACCCAGCGTTGCATCTACATCCACACGGATGGCGGTCGTCTGTGCCGTCCCTATGTAATTGTGGAGAATCGTCGTCCGTTGGTGAAGCAGCATCACCTGGACGAGCTAAACCGTGGAATTCGCAAGTTTGACGACTTCCTATTGGACGGACTAATCGAGTATTTAGATGTCAACGAGGAGAACGATTCGTTTATCGCCTGGAACGAGGACCAAATAGAGGATCGGACTACACACTTGGAAATCGAACCCTTCACCTTGCTTGGAGTCTGTGCGGGTTTAGTGCCCTACCCTCATCACAATCAGAGTCCCAGGAACACCTACCAGTGTGCTATGGGTAAGCAGGCGATGGGAATGATTGGCTATAACCAGAAGAACAGGATTGACTCTCTGATGTACAATCTGGTGTATCCCCATGCTCCTATGGTGAAATCGAAGACTATTGAGCTTACCAACTTCGACAAACTGCCTGCTGGTCAGAATGCCACTGTGGCAGTCATGAGTTACTCTGGCTACGATATCGAAGATGCGCTGATCTTAAACAAGGCCTCAATAGATCGGGGATATGGACGCTGCCTGGTGTACAAAAACTCAAAGTGCACTGTAAAACGGTATGCGAATCAGACTTTCGACAGAATCATGGGTCCCATGAAGGATGCGCTGACGAACAAGGTTATCTTCAAGCACGACGTTTTAGATACTGACGGAATTGTGGCTCCAGGCGAGCAGGTTCAAAACAAACAGATTATGATTAACAAGGAGATGCCGGCGGTAACATCGATGAATCCGCTGCAGGGTCAGTCTGCGCAGGTTCCCTACACCGCAGTGCCCATTAGTTATAAGGGTCCCGAGCCCAGTTACGTCGAGCGCGTGATGGTTTCCGCCAATGCCGAGGAGGACTTTCTCATCAAGATCCTGCTGCGCCAGACTCGTATTCCCGAGATCGGGGACAAGTTCAGCTCGCGACACGGTCAGAAAGGTGTGACTGGTTTGATTGTGGAACAGGAAGACATGCCCTTTAATGACTTCGGCATCTGCCCGGATATGATCATGAACCCCCACGGATTTCCCTCCCGTATGACAGTGGGTAAAACCCTTGAGCTGCTCGGCGGAAAGGCTGGTCTCCTCGAGGGCAAGTTCCACTATGGAACTGCCTTCGGAGGCTCCAAGGTGGAAGATATTCAGGCGGAGTTGGAGCGCCACGGATTCAACTACGTGGGCAAGGACTTTTTCTACTCCGGCATCACAGGAACACCACTGGAGGCCTACATCTACTCGGGTCCCGTGTACTACCAAAAGCTGAAGCACATGGTGCAGGACAAGATGCATGCCCGTGCCCGAGGACCCAAGGCGGTGCTTACCCGTCAGCCGACGCAAGGACGGAGTCGCGAGGGCGGCCTTCGTTTGGGTGAAATGGAGCGGGATTGTCTCATTTCCTACGGAGCTAGTATGCTGATCATGGAGCGCCTGATGATCTCATCGGATGCTTTTGAGGTGGATGTCTGCAGGACCTGTGGCCGTCTGGCGTACTGCTCCTGGTGCCACTTCTGCCAGTCGTCGGCCAATGTCTCTAAGATATCCATGCCGTATGCCTGCAAATTGCTCTTCCAGGAGTTGACCAGCATGAATGTGGTACCGAAAATGATTTTAGAAAACTATTAACGATGGAATGGTCTGAAACCGAATAAAATAATTGTTACATATAATAATCCTTGATGTGCTTAAATGCTTAATGGTGTACAAGAGCATATTTAACAAAAGTAAGTAATATTTATCCAAAATTTGTGTAAAAATGCTAAAAATCCTAAGCATTCATTGAGTTCCCGTGACCGCGAGCTGCAAATGTCAAAATGAAGAGGTTCAAACGAAGTCAGCGCAAGAAAGTCCTCTTGAATTTTAACGAGGTCCTTTGCATAGCAGCTTTCTGTTCGTTTACAGGCAGACGCGAGCTGTTACTGAAAAGGACTTAGCCGTGTTAAATCGCTTCTGTTATCCTTTTTTAATGCGCAAAGGATAATTAGTTGTGTCTGCCTTTTTGGTAGGCCCAATTTGAAACGTTTGTGTCTGGACAAAAGGCAAGCTGTGAAGATGTCTCTTTGTTTATTGTTATTGTCTTTGTGTGCTCTTTGTCCCTTTAATCCTTTATCCAATTTGTAAATGCAATATTTTATGTTTTGGCTCAGTTGAACCAAACATATTTAAACGGCTTGATGCTCCTTAGTCAAACCAATATCGCCAGGCGTTGATTTATTGCTTTCCCTCGATATTGCCTATTGCCCGATTCCCCGTGAGGCAATTACCTGTCACCTGGCTTCGAAGTGGAGCCTCAACCCAGATTCCGGCCGATGTGTCAACGTCTCCGTGGTCAATGCACCGCGGTGCATGCACGTGACCTGGGAACTGCTGCCGACACAGCCACCCACACAAGCCAATGTCCTTGTGCGTCCTTTCGAGTGACCTGCGCTTAAAATAGTCGCAGCCACCACCCGGCACCTCCGACTGCTGCTCCTCCTCCGCAGGACCCGTAGCTACTATGTGCAGTGCAATGACAGCAAACGGGGCACACTGCCAGCAGCAGAAGGAGCATCAGCATCCGAGGAACCAATGGTGCGCACTAGGATGACAATTTAAGGCTGCCCCATCTCTGGTCCCCCTTACTTGTGTATCCACCTATCATCCGGACTATTCAGTTCCGTTTTACACGGGGAAAAACTATAGGAATATGTCCAAACGCAAACTTCCCTTGAAATGCATAAACTCTTTGGTGGTGATTTCTATTCTACCTAATATGTGGGTACCTTATTATTATTATATACGGATAGCCCAACTAGGCGCTAATAAGTATGCAATAAATTATTTCATATTAACAAAGCTAGATTGGGAATAACCATTTTAAAAGTGTTAATAGTTACTTAAGTACGTTAATAGAATGTGTTGCTTTTCGCCGTGCATAAACTGAGTTCTACTCAATCTGGGGCCACCTTCCGGCTTTGGCTTTCCTTTCATGTATTTTGGCCATTTGTCAAAAGTTTGGTTCTTGCTTTTTGCTTTTTGCTCCTCTTATCTGGACGGTTCGTTGATGTGTGCATGGCAATAGATGTATATAGATTTAAATGGGTGTTGGCCATTTGAGTAGAAAGTTAAGCGATGTCCAACTGCTCATTTGGCCGAGTTCCAAGCGGGCGAGGGGAACTCTGGATTGACAACACCGGATATCATTGGGCTGATAATGCGCCCTTTCCCCAACGGACTAATTGAATCCGAAGGCACCTTCCGATTGAAATAGAGATTAGATTGCTGGACTCACCTAGACTTTTAAGCTAGGATTGTTCACAAACTCTTTGTGTTTTCTGGGGCGTTGTTTGCTGTTTGTAAGCATTGTTTCAATATTTTTTTTGTTACAGATCTGCTTTCTTATACTTTTTAAGGTTCGGGTATACTTTGCTTATAAGCTAATTGATATGTACTTTAAAGAGAGCTCTGTTTAAAAGTATTACTAACTAACTGATACAATAATTTTAATATTTATTAACCATCATGATAAAAAAGAATAAATGATAAAAGAACATAAAACGAATCTTATTTGGGTCTGTCAGTTAACATTTAACATTCGTTAAGTAAAAACTTAACATTCGTTCAAAAGCACTCCTCTCTGCGTATAAAAAGCAGTGCTTTTGAGCAGAACGCGCTCATTTCAAAACCGGCGCTCATCGCATCGAAAGCTCCGCTGCGGAGCCGAGAAAATATAGTTAATTCCCATTTGAAGTGCAGCTTGTGGAAGGAAATTTCAAGTTTGTTTGTTCGAACGCCGAGTGCAAGTGCAAGAAGCAACTGAAAAGTTATCAGATCTAAAGAAAAGTCATTTAATGTGGAGCAATTAACCCTGGCTGTAAAGTGCATAGTTAGAGTGAATTAATAAGTTAGTTGAAGCAATCAAAGCCATGGAGACTGCAGCGAACTCTGGCGACTCCAAAAAGCCTTTCAAAGTGAGTTTCTTTGCAATTTAAATTGCACTAAAGGCCACAGACGAGCATTGGAATTCTAGGCATGCATTATTTTCCTGGCCTTTTTGTCCATTTTTGGGCGTTGTTGTTTCGCCTTTGTTGTTGTTGGCCGCGTGCTGCGTTCGCTACTTTTTTTTCCTTTTTTTTTTGGGATTTTTATGGAAACTGGGTTGAACTTCAGAACTCAACAGCAAAAGCAAGAGCGAAAGCTCAAGTTAAGAGAGTGGCGAAAGCTCAGTAATTTGACTTTGCAAACTCAGCAACACTTTAACACTTTGACTTTATTTCTTTGTCCTTTTTGCATGTTTGCCTTGCCTTGCTTTGCATTTGCTTTTGCATTCGAGTATTGGGAATGGTTTGCTTTTGGCAATTGTTTTACTTGACCTCTGGGCCTTTGTTTCCCGTTTAATTTGTTTATCTGCCGCTTAAAAAGCAGAGAGCTGTTTAAAGCATTATAGGGATGTAAAAAACGTGCTTAAGGTTGCAGGAAACCACTGGCAGTACAAGCTTAAAAGTACAACTAAAAGTACAACTCAAAGGAAACCCATAAACCACAAAGCTATTTAAATTGTCAGTGGAACATGAAAAACAACTTTCGTAAAACATTACTGCAGATAGCCTCTAGAAGTTGGAGTTCCCTCTCCACTTTATCCGTTAAAATGTCGCTGCTTATTAAAATAATTAATTCAAAAACCACCAAACGCAAATCGGCTTAAAAGCTGTCAAATACCATGACAGCCATGAATGTGCCATTAAAAGGGAAAACTTTTCATCCCGACATGTCGCTGTAATTAGCCAACAGGCACGCCCACATTCACGCCCACGCTTATGCTTCTCCAGGCATTTTGTTAATAATTTATTAAACAATCTACATAATGCCACGGCATAGTTCAAAAGCAATTTAAAGTTGTCGCCTAATTTCCCCAGCGACTCGAAAATCTGCGGCCTACGCCCATCAAATATTAAAATATCCTGCAACTTGTGGATTCCGCCCGCATCTTGGACTTCAATGCAGATGATAGAGTCCCTGGCACGTATCCTTCGGCTAGTCCTAAACGGAGCCAGACGCCGGAGGTCGTTGCACGTTCACGTGGTCCATCGTATGTATGTGTGGTCCAGGACCCTCGGGTCCTGATGGCTGAGCAGCTCGAGTTAGTTGAGATTTAAAATCCATCAGTTTGAAGCTTCTTGGCCAATCTGCCTAAGTCGATTTGAATAACTGGCCATCTTCGAAAACACTTTACTGATTTAATCTGGTCTCACACATAAAAGAAACTAATCTTGTAGTGATGCTAGTTTGGATACTTTAGTAAGCAGTTTTTCAGTCTTAATACTTAAATATTATTTAACAAAGTTTCACTTACCACTGTCAGCCAAGACTTTACTGTGTATACATTTCCTACATTTCCTATGGAATCAACTTCTGAATTTTGTATTTGGTTGAAAGTCGATTGGAAACATGTTTACTTTTCAAGTAATCTTTTTTCTAATTGCTATAAGCATTGTATCATTTTGCGGCTAATTGGATAAAATGATAATTAAATTGCCACCGCTAGAAAAATCGACGTCACTTCTTGGAAAATCAACTAATGCGATCAACTAAAACTTTTGACAAGTTTCCGAACAAAAACTATGCTCTTGTTTTCGAAGCTGCCGCGACTCCCACTTGTCAGATGGCCCCGTAGTTGGACAAAGTTTTCATTGTTACAAAGTTCTGGCCCCACACGCCCCATTCATGATATGATTAATATCTGGCGCTTTCGCAGCACGAAAGTTGCCTGGCTTTAAGCATTTATAAGATAATTTAGGGACGACCTCCGCGCTGACTGGGCAAATGGAATTGGGATGATAGAGGAAATAGTTCGAAATGCAAACTCGAGTACAATTTCATTTAGTCACGCCGCTCTCAAATATTCATGAAGGACCTCAAGGAGTTGGCCGTTGCACGACGTTTCGGGGCTATAAATTCTGGGTGGAATGCACTCGTGCCGTTTGCTCCTTTAAAGGCTCCTTGCGCCTCCGTGCATCTCGTTTTGGACGGGTCTAATTTATGTTTCGTTTAACCTTAGTGCTGAGGCATCATTTAACATCGCATGCAAGTTTAATAGAGCCAAAGGCTTCGTCCTTCGTCCTTGCACCCAGCGAAGAGATCCAACCTATGGCATTCGCGAAGGAGCATGCAGCATGCAGCATGCAGCATGAAGAATGCTGACATGCATAACTTGTCAAATAAAAAGAAAATTTAAAAGGATACACTACGACAAGGAATCGGGGGCTGGGGGATAAACGACAAATATTTGCACCACAGCTGCTAGAGTGCATGTCAAACTGCGTTCGAGATCTCGAGCGCAAGTAGGAGCTCATAGAACTCGGCACTCGCAACTGAATTGCAACTGGAATATGCACAAAGTCGGGCTGTGGGAGGCACTTTAAGGTGACATTCCTCCCGGGGAAAAGCCGTCCATAAATCTCAATTAGAGCAAATGGACATTTGACAGCAGGACATGACGTGCTCGCAAATATTGCGTTCATTTATTCATTGCGATTTTTCGGGGCATGGAAAACAATCAGTCTCGACATGCGGTTGTTTATTCATTATTTAGCAACTTGCGCTGCTGTTTATCTTTTCTCTTTCTTTAATGGAATTTTTAAAGACCGGCTAATTAAATAACTATAAAAGCAAGCAGACTTTGCGTTGAAAGGATAAAAACACTAAATAACTGAGTGCAAGTGGGAGGAATATGAATAAATCATGCGAAAACTTGCCATAGTTTCTCCATTCAGTTCACGTTATTGTTTTAAGAAAAAGGGTTCCGCTAGAGGAAAATTTACAACTTTTCCCATTTCAGTGTTTTTCTCATTTTCTTATTTTGGGCGCCGACGATGTGAATACTTTATTGGGACTCAGTTGTTTCCCATCTGACATTGATACATTATTCATTTGATGAGCGGGGCCAAGTGTAACTGCTACAGCCTCTGTTTCCGTAATTGCAAACGTGTAATGGTGTTATTATTCCCTTTTTCCGGCACTGTCCTCTTTTTATGGGCAGGTCAAGGACGTAACACGCAACATTAAGAAGGCTGTCTGCGCCTCCAGTCTGGAGGAGATCCGCAGCAAGGTGGCGGAGAAGTTCGAGAAGTGCGACCACCTGCCCACCATCCACCTGGACTCCGACGGCACGGAGATCGACGACGAGGAGTACTTCCGCACCCTCGACGAGAACACGGAACTGGTGGCTGTCTTCCCCGGAGAACATTGGATCGATGTGAGTAGCCCTTGGAGTATTACCATAAAGTACTTTAAACAAGGCAGCTGAAAAGGACCCAGGCACTTAAATATAATTATATCAGTAACTTTTTATGTAATAGATGTCACCTTTTTACTTTCATTTTGCGATTGTTTAATTTTCTTTTCTCCAAGTGAATACCACTTAATTGGATAACTCATTTTATATATCCCTCCTTTTATCTGTCATAATGACTAATTGCATTATTTCTGAAATGCCACGAAAGAGCTCCATGTACATGGGACCAAAGCCAGAGAGATTAAATTAAATGCTATCCGCACTCTGTTTATAGCCCACCCACTACGTGACGATAACCACTCCACATGGCACCGAGGCGGGAACTGGAAACGGGGATCAAAACGGAGCGGGCGAGGGTGACACCACCGATGCCAACAACTCGGAGTCGGCTCGCATCCGCCAGTTGGTGGGTCAGCTGCAGAACAACCTCTGCAACGTGTCCGTGATGAACGATGCGGACCTGGACTCACTCTCCAACATGGATCCCAACTCGCTGGTGGACATCACAGGAAAGGAGTTTATGGAGCAGCTCAAGGATGCGGGAAGGTGAGCTGGAAATGGGTTTCCCAAATAACAGATAATAGTAGCATGATTTATCCCTTTAGGCCACTGTGTGCCAAGCGAAATGCCGAGGATCGCTTGAATCTGTTAAAGCTTCTGAAGGCTGGTGCCATTTTCTGCTCGGAACGCTACCCAGAGGATGCGGAGGCCATTGACCGGGAGATTGGACGCCAGTTGAACGAGGCGGAGAGCGGACAGATGAGCACCACAACAACGAGCAACACCCGCACCATCGAGGTGGTGCAGTGCGACAATCAGAACACGACGATAACGATTACGGTGGGCGAGGCCACGACCACGTGCTCCGCAGCCAGTGCAGCCATGGGATCCTCCGCTGCCGAAACGGCGGCCAATGAGGCCAATGCCAATCCAAATAGAAACCCAAATGCCAACGGCGACATCTGACTGCCCATTCTGGGCAGTCTAAGGTGAAGTCTGCCGGCGGAGGACTAACGCAACTGGGTGTGCAAATCAAAATCAAGAGCCATAAGGATATACCGAAGACATCAGTCCTGCAACATTGGGTTAACATAAATCGTATTTGTAGCATGTAATTAGGCACTGCGAAATCAGCGAAACCAGCGAAATCAGCGAAAACGAAACGGAGACAAAATCAAGTCATGGAGAATGCTTCATAGTATCTAAGAGCAAATGAAAGTTAACGAACAATACACGTACTAGATTTAAACACCGGGTTACCAGATCAAAAGAGGTCACGGCCCACGCAGATTTGAAGAGTCTTTTAGCAATCACAGTCAACGGAATCGTATTTAACCGTATATACACGAGTCACACCAAGCCGTACTAGATGCATAATAATCAAAGGTTAGCGAAATAAGTATTATACTTGAGGTAGAATCCCAAAACCAGAGCGAACCCCAATTGGATGGATGGTTGGTGTCCCAGGAAACTGTTGATTTGCTTGCCGTGTAAATTGTGTTACGAATAGTAGGTAGAATGGAAACGCACATCAAAAATTGTTTTTAGACCAATGCCATTGTGAATGTCATTCGTTAAAGGCCAATTGAGACTGACTGAATTTATGTGTAATAGGTTTTTTCGTGGTTTGAGCGGTTCGGGACAGATCGGATGGAAGCCTCCAGCGCTGCTGCCCTGTCCTCCCAGAATCCCCGTCTTCCCGCCCCCGAATCCATAGCCAAATGAATTTAAGCGACAGCAAACATTGTTAGCTAATTAAACAATAAAGGAACACAATAACGCAAATTGCAATTGCCCAATCAAAGTTGGTAACTGTCTACAATTCGAATAAGCAATAAGGGAAACCGTAAACGAAAGCGAAAAGGAGAAGGAAATCTTAAACCAAATGCAAACAGAAAACAATTATTAAATATAGTGAAAAGCATACAGTAAATGCAAGTGAAAAACCCGAGGCAAACTATATACACGAAAGCAAAGTAATAAAAAGATGATTATTAAACTAAAGTTGATTGAACTAGTATGTATGGCATACGGGGCGTATGCGCAACGCACAAAGTGTGTGCAACAGGGCGTATGGACGAGCAGGACTGCATCCTGCTCTTTCACTGGCAAAAGAGAGTTTCCGTTCCTTCACCGAGAGAGAGTGGGAGTCCTGCACCTGCTGCTCCTGCTGCTCCTCCTGCTGCTGGCATATAATTGCATTACTCGACGCCATTCTCTTTTGCCATTCAACTTTCTTCGTGACG